>NC_136063.1:184111312-184711312 GCF_964261635.1 Lissotriton helveticus
AATAGCTACTTTTGACAGTGGAACATGCCACGTGGTGATCCATGTCCAAGACCAAGCCTCTTATCCTTCCAGGCATGATCTCTATAGGCCATGAGCTTATCAAAGGTCTTTTATCCTTTGTCTAAATACTATAGGAATACTTCTCAACTTGACCATGTTTGCAGTCGATCTCTTCTCACTGGACAGCACCTAGCTGCAAAGACCGGCCCAGAATTGAATCCTTCTAATCTAAATAAACAGGATAATTGAGTCTGTTGGGTAAACATATTTGTACTGCAAACTTTTCAGAGCATATAAAGCCTCTGTGTGACATTTTGTGCACTAAACAAATAAAGTTAGTCATTACTTCCCGGCTCAGCTCACTAACTCTAAGTCCCGACACCTGTAGCACAAATACAATATTCCACCCTAGATTAAGGATCATGAACGGTTGCACATTAGCCAAGGGCCAGTGATATGCCAGGAAAAGAGCATAGAAATACGTGTCTGTTGAAAAACAGCACAGTTACACCCGCAATATACAGGTATTCACTGTATGATCTTTCTTTTTTTTTTTTTTTATATATTTTTATTGAAGAAAAAAGAAAAGAATTTTTTTTCCATTTCCCCCTTTTCCCCCCCCCCCTTAATAATAACATGAGCAGGGCACAATAAGATACAAAATCTTTCTGATGTCAAAAATGACTTAAACGTTCTTTCCTCTTTATTACTGTGCACATAACACCATCCTCTGACTATTTGTAGTTTTTCACAACAATCCGACCCCACATGTGCTTCACTTTCTTCCAATGGTAATACTTTGTTTAAAAACTTCACTAAAATTGCATAAACGTGAAAAGCTAATAAAGTAAGCCGCAAAACACAAGGGACAAACATTAACTGCATACTAAATAAATGTTTTTAGTTAAAAAACACTCAAAAATTTCTTATTTTGCGCATTTTATGTACACATCTTCTACAATGGTGATATAGAGATTCCCATACGACTTTGAGTGGACTCTTTTGAAATATTTACAGGAAACTAGAAAATGCTCTCTCTCAATACTCCCTAAAAGGAAGTGCAATGGTGGAGAGTGGGACATGGCAGCAACCAATTGGAAGCCTCTGTGGTGTCCTAGAGGGCATCAGCTTACAAGCAATTTAAAAAAAAGGCACACATGGGTGAGATCCCCACCAAATTTTCAAGATTTCTCTTTTGATCAACTTTGGAAAACTCTGTCCTGGGGGGGGGGGGGGACGGGGGACGGTCCATGCATGTATTTTGCTTTACCATATAAAACTCAGGCCCTAACAGTGCGCTAAGCGCGGGCCCTGGCCCTTCCCAACCTGCATACGATTTCCAGAATGACTCCAGCGTGAAGTGATTTAATTCCAACTAATGTGGAAGCTTTCTCCTAAACAGAAATTTAGAAGCAAATTGCCTTTTCTGCAATCACTGCTCGGCGGCAGTTAGTCCTCATTGCCACATAAGAATCTGGTTCTGAAATAAAAAAGAGCCATAAAATGGCGATTGAGAGCATTCATTATTGCGAAGAGATGGAAGTCGGCGCATAACCCCAAAATAGAACTGTGCGGTTCCTGTGCTAGAAATCTGGGAGCGTTAGAAAATGTTATATTCAGGGAAATGAATGGTCTGCCCCTGTTACACCGCACATCTGTGATGCAAGTGTATATTAAAATAGAATGTAGTAAAAATATTACTGTTCTGGGGTATTCTACAATTTTGAATACTGACCATGTTTCTTGCCTACTCACGTTAAAAAACCTCCAGTGAAGTAACACAGTGCGCGCAAAGTATTTTTTTAAAAAGACATTTACACTTTAAGATATAAAATATATTGTTCTAAATATTTTAACTTGAGCTAGCTTTTACAATAAAGAAAAGTACTTTTTTTTTACCTTTGCTGTGGTTGTGAATTTGTAGATTGCCATTATTGCCCTCTTGTGATGTCACTTTCTGATTAGTAAACTTACGGTACTTCATAAAAAACGAGTAAACACTAAGTTAAAAATAATGTCTTCTATAAAAAATAAGAACAAGGAAAATGGAAAGGGAATGGGATATCTATCGCTCAAGCTGTTAAATGTTTAAAAGGAAGTAGGGAATATGTCACTTAATTAATG
Organism: Lissotriton helveticus; assembly: GCF_964261635.1. NCBI lineage: Eukaryota > Metazoa > Chordata > Amphibia > Caudata > Salamandridae > Lissotriton > Lissotriton helveticus. The sequence goes on from NC_136063.1 coordinate 184,113,437, forward strand.
GAAAAATGTATACCCTTTGAAGCAGTAGGAGTGCCCTCATACAGTTCAACATGGTATGAGGTAGCTTGTTTACTTATGGACACTTTTGTTAGTTCTCAAGTTTTACTTGCTAAAAAAACTAAATGTTTCCATGTGCTTTTTGGACAATTCATGGTTGAGTCACCTGTGCCTCAAAGTAACACAACATGACACCAACCACCTAAAAGTTGTAGGTATAGTAGTACAGTTATTAAGAGAGGGCATTTAAGAAGTGAGTTCTAGTCCTGGGTTCTCCAATTAAACAAACGGTATCATCCTAGGCAAATTGTGTCTTGCTCCCATTGTTCTGTTACAGCATAAAGAAAACTAACACTGGTAAACCCAAAGTGTCTTTTTTTTCAGTGGCAATAGCCACCTTTAAGATTCGCCGATACATGTTGTAGATGCTGAACATCATCGACAAAACAAAAAAACATGTTCTTATACTTAACAAGATCGCAAAAACAAAAAGATAACACCCACTGCAACAACTTGACATATAGGCGCACATGCGTCAAGATGCTGTGGCAACTATGTTTTTTTTTACCTCATCATTTCAAGGTGTTAGACCTTGGAACAGTAAAGTAAAAAGAATAATAATGGTGTGGAAAAGCACATATTTAAGAAACAAATGACACACCAGCATATGACAGCTGCCAGACCCTCAAAAAAGAAATAAAAAGAAAAACAATTGGGATCGGGAAGTAAAGACATGCTAAGGGGGAAGAAATGAAAGCAACATAGAGAGCATGGGGTGTGAAGGGGAGGCAGCATGTGGGTAGAGAGCAGAGAAACACATTTACTTCTAGGGAGTACTGACTGAAAAAAAGTATTTCCATAAATATAAGCAGTGGAAGAATATAAGTTACCCGGTTAAAAGTATTATAAAGAAGCTATGCTCCAGGGGAGGGCCAAAAGCAAAAAGATAAGGAAAAATATTTGAACAAGAAGCAAGCAGATAAGAGTGACAATTAGGCCAATGGATGACAAGTAGTGGGCTGACCCAAAGCTCAGTGTAAGTTTTGGTATTGTATACAATAGTTCTTTCTCCAACAGACAGCTAAATGAAGGCAAGATCCAGAAATAGAGAGGGCACAAAAAATAACCTAATTCATAAAACATGATCATGTAGGTAAAGACATTCACACGATGCACACAATTCCAAATGTCTGGATGCTACACTATGTTTACCCGACGTGTGCATAAGCAAGATGCAACTCTGAGAAATAAAATTGACCTTCCAATGAGTTGAAAAGTTAACTGATCTCATTTGCATTCAAATAGCGCTAAATCCCTTGGAGAGACCTTGTATAGACAATGTAAATAGGGAAATGCTCACATGAGTGAAAATTCAACAAAGATTTGTAAGTCACAAAAATTGAGGTTTAGATTTTGGTCTATTTACACAGTTTGAAACGCACCCAGTAAAAAAATCTCCCAAGTTTGTTCAGTATGTATTTGGCTTTATGTTAGAAAAATATGCCGTCTCAGCATTACAGACACCTACGTTAGGATCAGAGGCATAAGAGGGCAGTAGGGATGTTCCCCATACTTAGGCAGAGAAGCAATTTCATTCCGCTCCAGCCTTATGCATTGCCCACTTATCAGCTAAGAACTAATATGAAATCGGTGACTGTCCATTTGTGCAATACATATTTGAACTTTGGCATTCATGAACTGATGTCTTGGAGAGGTAGTCTGAACCGACGAATGAAGAAACAACAAACATCCATTGTCCAATATTTGAAGTAATCGTAGTTGACATGTTTCTGCCTGTTTTGAAATAATGGCAAGAACCATTTTATTTTTTACTTATAGATATACAGTTTTCTAGTTATCTAGCTTAGATGTCAGCACAGGAACTTTTTTTCTATAATGCAGGTCAATCACAAAACATCTTTCTACAGTACCTCGTCGTCAACAAAGGAACAATTTTCAGTCATGCAGTCATTTATCTATAGCACAAATTGTGGTAGAAGAGTCAAAGTACAAAAAATTATAAATATTACTGGCCCATGTCACTATACACACCCTTTCTAAGACACAAATCACTCGAGAATCGTGCTGATAGATTACGAGCCAACGGGAAGCCATTGTTCCATCAGACAACTCAGTGGAGAAAAAGCTCTTCTTTCTAGCTCAATTGAAAGGCACGTTTCTACCATGTCAGTGAATGGAGAAGTACAGATTTAACAAATACGTCAAAGGTGAAGCGGGTACAAGTTAATGGAGAAGTGAGGCTCAAAAAAATATAAATCAAAATAGAAGAGCTTTCTAGCAATTGCTAAAGAACAGAGTTCTATTCTAAATATGACATATCAATGGAGAAGCATTTTCTGCAATACAAGGTAATAGAGAAATACAATTCTAAAATGTTATTCAAAAGAATGTTCTGAGGGGCAAATAACTATAGAATCATTGTGTATCAAAGAAGTCAATGGAAGATTCCATTTTGACTAAAAAAGTCAATGATGAAGCGCCATTGTACAACATAAGTCAACAAAGACGTAGTGTTCTGCCAAACAAGTCAATGAAGAAGCGGCTTTCTATCACACAAGTTAACAAAGAAATAGCATTCTACCTTTAAAGTCAATGAGTCATTCTACCACACAGTTCACAAAAGAGAAACATTCTACCGTAAACGTCAGAGTAGCACCATTCTACCACACAAGTTAACAAGGAAGTAGAATTCTACCATAAACTTCAAAGAATCCCCATTCTACCACACAAATTAACAAGGAAGAAGAATTTCACCATAAACGTCAAGGAAGCACCATTACGCCACACAAGTTCACAAACAAGTAGCATTCTACCATAAACATCAAAGAAGCACCATTCTACCACACAAGTTAAAAAAGAAATAGCATTCTACCATAATAGTCAATGAGTCATACTACCACACAGTTAACAAAAAAGAAGCATTCGACCATAAACGTCAAAGAAGTACCATTCTACCACAAAAGTTAACAAGGAAGTAGAATTCTACCATAAACTTTGAAGAAGCACCATTCTACCACACAAGTTAACAAGGAAGTAGAATTTCCCTGTAAACGTCAAGGAAGCACCATTACACCACACACATTCACAAACAAGTAGCATTCTACCATAAACATCAAAGAAGCACCATTCTACCACACAAGTTAACAATGGAGCAGCATTCTATCATAAAAGTAAATGAGAACGTAGCATGTAACCACACAACTTAACAAATAAGTAGCATTCATACATAAACATCAAAAAAGTAACATTCGACCAAACAAGTTAAGTAGCATTCTCCCATAAACATCAAAGAGGTGCCATTCTACCCCACAAGTTACCAAAGAAGTAGCATTCTACCATAAACGCAATTAGAAAGCGCCACTCTACCACAAACGTTAACAAAGATATAGTATTCTACCATAAACGTGAAAAAAGTGCCATTTTAACACAAAAATTACCAAAGAAGCAACATTATTCCATAAACCTCAAAGAGAATGTGCTATTCTCAAATTCTAGTCAGTGAAGAGGTAAGATTCTGGCATGAAATCTACAAATTCTTCCAGACTCGTCACATACATCACACATAGAGAAGATGTGATCAAAACATGGAGATGCAGGGCAAACTAAAAATATATATAACCCTCTCCCTTAAATATGAAGACACATTAAAATGTTCATTTACAATGTATGATGAATCTATAAAGTGTTGGAGGAGCTGAGCGGGACGTTAAAACCTTGATCACTGGTCAGAGGTGTTTAGTCAGTGGATTAGAAAGGGACGGAGTTACTTACACACAGAGCCCTCTCTTTCACATCCGTATGGCAATTGATACATTTTGAATAGGAAAACTTTATTGTCTTTCTACCAACTAGACCAGGTTATCAGATCATCCCTATCCGTCCACCAAGCATTTCCAAAGTGTATGCAAAGCCTGCTAGATGTCCTCTTCAGACACTGTTGTGCAAATCGCTCAGTCTTCGTGCAATCTTCCTCTCCACTGGTCAATGTGTAATAGTGGAAAAGCTGGCTTTTAGATAGCGAAACAAACGTGGAGCCCAATGGATTGCAGTATTCTCAACTATGATTAGATGTAGGAACTCAAAAAGAGATTGCCAGCTATGGCACACCTCTATGTCACAGTCTTCATTGTCTCCCCTCACACAATGCAGATTAAACTCAAAATTCGGACTGTTTCTCACAAAATTTACAGAATTGCACCAAAAATCACTCGAGGGTGATTTAAACCCAAAGCAAAAATCAGGGGCAAAAACTCATTTTCCCAATTTCAATTCGAACCAGATTCCTGCCTTCTGCAGGCAGGATTTTTGCTTAGCTCTTTATCAGCACAAGAGTAAAAATGAATGAAATGTTTGGGACAGACTTACAGCTTCAGGGAGGGCATAGTAAAAAGTGTAGGGACAAAACAAGAAAAAACAGCAAATAAATAAATTCAAGAGAGAAGAAATTGAAGGAGACGTCTCAAGTATTGAGGCTACACTATTGTTGTGTTAATAGACCTACGACTAGAAGAGGGCTACTCTACTGAAATTGATGGTTTACCTTGGAAAACCTCATTGAATGGGAGGTGGAAATGGAGGAAGAGGCCGTATACTGTTTGATAAGGCTAAAGGATAAACAAGGTTGGGATGCAAAGACAAGGCTATGTGTGTGTGCTTGTTTGCTTACAAAGGTAGAGGGTGATGACTGGTGAATGGTGATCTTCAAAAACATGCAGGTCACACTAATAGTTTTGTTCCAAATGAGCACCTTGTTGCTGCTGACCCACCATGTATTAGTGTGTACCAGCCATGGCCGGTGGTAGGTGTAACTGCAGGGCGGTGACGTAGGGAGGGGGAGGGGCAGGGTGGGGGGTTGTAATGTATGGATTACGGATTTTAACAGGTAAGTAAACATATAAATAAATAAAACGAATTTCGTTGTGTGCACTGCATCACCAAATGCGATGCAGTGAGCGCAACGAAATTCGTTTTATTTATGTATATGTTTACTTACCTGTAAAAGTCCGTAATCTATACATTACAACCCCCCACCCTGCCCCTCCCCCTCCCTACGTCACCGCCCTGCAGTTACACCTACCACCGGCCGTGGCTGGTGTGTACCCCTACAAATGGAACCAGCACACAGTATTAAACCAGGCTGCAGTCCAAACAATGTACTGCTGACACCTTAATCAGGTACAAAAGGACATTTCATTGCTACCTGAAATGCTCTTTGGTGCTCGTGGCATGCTCCCTCGAGCTCCTCAAAGTGCTCCAGGGCATTCCTATAAGTGGGCCTCATTCACAGAATGAATTTAAGACTCAATCCTAAACTTACTACTATTTTGGTATTCACAGAATGCACTTACTACTTTTGGTATTCACAGAAGTTAGGATTTTGTCTTAAGTTTGTCTTAAGACAGACTTAAGACAGATTTAAGACAAAATCCTAACTTCTGTGAATACCAAAAGTAGTAAATTTATTCTGTGAATGCCAAAAGTAGTAAGTGCATTCTGTAAATACCAAAATAGTAGTAAGTTTAGGATTGAGTCTTAAATTCATTCTGTGAATCGGGCCCTCTGTGAGGTGGCTTACAAATGGGAAGTTTTATGGGCCCCTCACCACATTTTGCAGAGAGCATCACTTTGTTTTACACCAGTTTAGTTTGTCTTAGTAACTACCCAGTAATGGTTAGCTATATATTTTTTTATAACTAATAAATGTGCAGTGGTTCGTAAACTCAAATTCATCTAACTAATTATCAGTTTTGCAATTCACCAGTCAGAACGTTAGATACAATATATTTTCTACTCTATCACCTCTTAAATGTTAAAGCTATCACTCCTAGATCATATCTGAGATGAATAAAAAAAATCAAATTCTACTCCTCATTGCATTTTAGCAACGGGACCAAAAACTGGAGAAGCCACAACAACGAGGAAAGAAAAACAAAGATTTGGATTCAGTCAGTAATGATGTTTAGTTGTCACCACATAGGTCTAACAATTTAGAACGTCTTATGGTTTGGGGTTTGAAGTATTTATCTCAGGTTAATTATTCACCCAAAGATGAAATGGTGTGGATTAATCTCGAATGGATTAATGTGGCACTTCTAATTTTTTTTATTGTGGCATTAAATTTGGAAATTCCAAGAAAAATCTCAATTTTTTTATATTCTAGTGAGATCTGTACCTATCTTTTTTTGGTTCACCTTAGTGTTTACTTTTTTCCTTGCACTCTCAAAACTTATCACTTACCTTTACCCTTCTTTTTCTTTAATTAAGGTGGCGGGCTCCTCCTTACCACCTCCCTTCCGCTATCTCAGCTCTTTCATTCTTTTTTCAAACCCCAGCAATCCCCTTACCATATACTTTACCATTCCTATGTGTAATCATCGCATTTAACAGGGTGACCCATCTCAAGGCGTGGTTGATTTGCTCTAACAAGTTAACTGGATGACTGAGATAAATGAGAACTATAGAAGTGACCGTGGTGCGGGCCAAAGGTGATCTGTTCTGGTTCAGCAACAGATCTGCACCAAGGCTATCCAGAAATTGTTGACCTTTGTGGGTCACAGAGGGAGCTAAGAAGGAAGTGATCAGTTGATTGAAGAATTTTTACTGGATAATGGCTGCTGAAAATGAATTGTAAACTGTAGGGTTGACCAGACACAGCCTACAGATTACTGTACTCTTGCACAGTAATCTCTTCACATCATATTAGCAAAATGTATTATACATTCCTTATAGATGCACTGGTATTATTTCAGTTAATGACTCTTTCAGTGTATGCATCTTTTATTTTGTGTTACCCAGCATTCATCCAATGGGTCTGGGCAGACTGTGAGGAAATCACACATCACCGCACTGGAAACCTTTCATCTTATCACATACAGAAATGCCTGGCTTGGTCTCAGACTAACTATATCCTACTCTGAACCTTGAATACAAGACTCAACCCTTGTATTCAAGGTTCATTATGCAGAATCTATGAACTGTGCCAATCAATATATCTCAGTGCAGAGACTGCCAGAAAAGGAGCCCACCTTCTGTTGCGTGTGAGTAGACTTGATCAATACTGCCATTTTATTCAAGGTTCCATGCGGAAATACGATAGTCCCTCTCATTAACGTATGTGTCTTGCTACCAAGCCTGAGACACACAACATGCATCTGAGCCACATGGCCCATGCATCTGCTAGACGCCGCTCTCCACATAGTGGACATGGATACACAACCTCGCCTCACTGAATTCTGTAATATATGTGTTGCCACAGCTTGATGACTGCCTGTAAAGAACGCATGAGCCCTTCCCATCCTGCAGCTTTATGGCCAACCGCTAAATAAAGAAATAGATGTGGCCTATCAATTCACAATATAGGACTGAGGAAGAACTAAGAGTGTACTTGACGCAGTGGAGTTGTCGTTTCCCATGCCAGAGTAGCAGATCAGGGACATAGTAGACTGTTAGGGAGAGTTGTGGTATAAAATGTAGGCAAATGCAAGCTGTGGTGATAGGGGAAAGATTACTTGGGAGAGAGGGGCGCCTGTGAATTAAATATTACTGTTGTCATGGGGAGAGACAATACCTTCTTAGTAGGATAAGGCAACGGAAAAGTGTCTCTACCTATATTAAAAATATGAGAGGTAAGAATTTGAGAGTGAAGGACAGAGAAGTGATTAACAGAAGGCCAAGTGGCAATGAGAACAAATAGGATTCTCCTATGTGCAACAGGATGACAGCTTTGAGAAGTTTGTGGTAAGATTCGCAAAGATTTTGCTTTGACATACTTTTGTAGTACTGTGGACTTACTCCTGCAAGCCCCAAGTACGCCAAATGCAAGCCAAGTAAATTAGGAGTAAGCCATGTCCACAGGTAGAAAATCTTTGTAACTCGGACCCGCGATCTTTAGATGATCCTTCCTCTTCCAGACATAATCAGGTAATAGCACGTCGTCCAAAAGGAGTCGGCTGATGACACTGTCATAAAAGCAATGCTGCTCAATGACTGTGAAAGAGCAAGATTGAAAATCGCGAGCCGTAGGGCCCGATGCGTCAGTGGTTGTAGTTCAATCAGCATTCACAGTCTGGCACTAAATGTCCTTCTGTCCTGAACCTTGTTACTGTTTGTACTCTAAATGAGGAAGCCATTTACACAGTACCGCCTTTGGCATTGTACCGGACTCGCTTTTCATCTGCAGTCTATCTCAAATGCCTTGTTCCATCTCTGCCGGTGAGCATGTAGACTTCTCTTGAGACACAGCAGAAAATGAAACTGTAAGTCAATAAAAAGCAAACTAACATGGACAGGTTTGCATGGCCAGTAGGTGGACTCACTGGCAATCAACCTTTCATTGGGATCAAAAAGTAGTGTTCAGTAGAAAAGAATGCCCAAGTGAGCAATATGTCATACTGTGTAAGAGTGGGATATCAATTCAATGTTTTCAATTCCTCTCTATGGCTTTCCCTGATGTTACAGCAGGAATCCATTTTATGTTGACTTGAGAGCACAATTATGTCCTTTACAATGTAGCGATTGCTCTTATATCAGTCTTTGAACATTAACCATGGTTACTACCTTTTCTCGGGAGGATATAAATATTCCTTGTTCTGTGTATATATGGCAGTGATATTCAATCTTAGGACCTGAGGTTTAGTTGTTAGGAATAGGGGTTGTATTTAGCATACCCACTAGAAAGTGTTACTCAATGTAGGATATCTGCTAGGTGAGAAAAATACTTCCAATTCTACGTTTGTTAGGCTGGAATGAGTCACAATATCAGCACCACTACTTAACCGGGGTAGATTTCAGTACATTTGTGCTAGTGAAATCAGCAAGGAGAAGATGCAAGGGTCAGGGTTTGGTTATTAACACCTTACTAGTGATTTTCGATCCCTATGCAAATTCACGTTTGCACAGGGATGGAATTCTCGCAACAACCCAAAATTAGGGCTTTTAGAATGAGAGCAAAAACAGCCTCTATATTTATACTTTCACAAAAAAACTTTCCTGTTGTAGATGCCCAGAAGGCAAGCCATTTCACTTTCATGCAGATCACACTAATTCACTCGATACAAAAGAGCACATGGACAGCTAGTATTGTTTTTTTGTAGCAGGATGAAACATTTGCAAATTTGGCTTCTGAAGAATTAGAGAGTTGTGTTTAGAATGTTGGCACTTCAAAAAGTTAAAGGTGTTTTATTTATTTTTTATTTTTTTAAGTTCCATTGGCCTTGAAGCGGCAGGGAAATGGAATGCAGTGAATATACGTTTTTTCAAGTGAAAACACAATTTGTATTTGGATTAGGGTTTTATTGGTTGTAATCAGTTAAAACCGAAAACATGAAAACCTAAATATAGCAATACCACCTAGTACTACATAACAACCCACACAACATAACCTAAATCAACAGAATTTGTTTTTTACCATCGCATTGTCAGCAATAACTGTGAAGCAGATAAGAACTTGCTTACATGCATGTGTATAAAAGCAAAATTCTCAATCCAAAAGCAAGAATCCTAGAATTGATTTTGCTAGTTTGATCTAATTGCCAACAGTATATGCGAAGAATTCAGATGATCATCTGGCTTTGCTGGTGAAAATGTGTTTTAATTGTTAATGTGCCTTTCAGCACAGAAACTGTTTCTGCCAGCAGAGCCTACACTGGCTCCGCCTGCTTTGAAGGACAGTCCGCCGCAACAAACCTTTGACTGAAGGCCTGACTGTCCATCCTGTTCGGGACCAGCAAGGAAAGCCTGGCAGTCCAAACAAGAAATAGCATTAATGATGACTCCCTCTTACCCACTCCCCATGGGCTGGGAAAAACAATTTGCAGCACGTCAGGACCATTATTTTTTTGTTTGTCAACAAAAAGCTCTACCTTTGGCGGCTTTGGTTCGTAAAACGTAGATCTACTAGCTTATTGAACATGGTGCCCAAACAGCAAAGCTTCAGTGCCTTCAGAGGAGCTGACATAGTGGGTAGGAGCTCTGATAAAGGCACAGAGCTCTCTGCCTGCCTGGCAAAGATCTTCAAGTATGGCTTCCGTAAACCATCAGGGCCAAAAGAGTACATCCCTCAAAACCTAGCAGAAAGGACTGCATCCTGCCTTTCTTTAGAAGGCTTCAAATTAACAGGTGTCGGTGTTTCTGCTTTGTACCAGTGTGCACAATAAACAGATTACAGAAGGTCATTTTGGATAGGGAATAAAATTTACACCTGCAAATTGCAGACAATATGCACTGCTAGAAACCCGTCAAGTGAATGAAAAATAAACAACAAATAGAAAATATAATGCCTACTGCCAGTAAATACCATACCAGCAGGGCAGGTTAATCCATTTTCAGAAACCTAACAGTTCTGAGTGCCCTTCAAATGAATCCCGCAGAGCTGCAGGACAGAATACTGAAATCTTCCACTTAGAAGCGATCAATGTTTTTGTTGTCTGCATCACACCTTCTTCAGGACTCCAGAGTAATAATTAAATACAGTCTAGACCGTAAGCCTGTCGCCTCAGTAATCGATTCGTAGCACTTTAACATTTTATCAGCAATTCGGGAAGGCAGCACTAACCAAAGCCTGCAAGGTGAAACAAGTTAAACCTCCTCCATGTCTGAGCATCCACCACAAGAAAACTGGCACTCTATGCACATAATGGTACAATATATGTCAATCTTTTTTCTGATCACCTCTAATTTGTCCAGTGCGCCAGATACAAGGTCACTCCAGCATTACATTCCACTGCCATTGGCTATTCCATGTTATACCGGTCGTTAAAGGCCCTTGTCCAAAGCTGCAAGTGAGGGCCAATAAAGTGGGGCAGGGACTTCAACAGCAAGAACAGCTGAGGCATAAGGGCTATAAGAACATACCACACACGCACTGTAGAATGTTCTAAACAGAAAGACAAACACCAGTATGTAGGAGGAGAAAGCCTGGACCCGCATTATTGGCCCTCTGCCACTACATGGTCTTCAGTGTAAAGCCCAACATTTCAATGTTTTATTATAGCCTTAGAACCGGATGTAGCGGGCTTTTCGGGGCATTAAAGGCCCACTCCAGCGTTAAAGGCCAGAGCTGAAGGCCCTGGAGGGCAGAATGTTCTAATTTGTAAAACAAAGGCCTCACGAAGAGGGCAGAGGTGTGGGGCCGCGGCTAGGGCGACTGACGCTGGGGATCATGGTTCGATCCCAGGCTCCGGAAGCAGGGGTCTGCCCAGCACCATGCGACTCTGGGCAATAGCTTGCTTAGTCTTCCCAATGGCCCCCAGTGCCGGGATATCCCAATGGGGTGAGCTGTGCGCTATACAAGTACTGGATTTACATTTACGAAGCCCAAGGGGGTTGAAATCCCCTTGGGCTCTGTGAGGCCTTTGTTCACAGCAATAGCTGTGAACAAACATTGGAATGTTGCTGCTCCGGGCTTCTACCGGGCCATTGGAAGCCCGGAGCACTCCATTGTCTTCAATGGAGCGCTCAATGTTCTAATAATGTGATTATACTTAAGTAGAAGGTTGTGTTTCTTGATTTGAAACACTGCTACAGGACATAGAGTATTTGTGAACCAAGAGTGCAGTGTCTGACATTTTACATTTTCATTGGAAACCAAAACCTAACAAAATAAAACAAGCTATTGCAGATTCTAAATAGTGAACCCATGTTTTTCAAGACAGATCTGTTTCTAACATGTTTAGACACGGTACACCCACTGCAGTTTCCTCCTAATGATTCTTGAAATAATTCCTAGTGGCTTCCTGTGGGTTTCTCACAGGAAGCCAGACATCCCCTTGAAAACTTCAGCAGGAAACATCTATAATGTACTCTTATAGGAAAGCAATCCAGTTTTCTGAATATTAATGTATAGAAAATATAATGGTAAGCATAATAAAGTGGGATCATGCTAGGGTCACTGTATGTTAAATAGAGTAGCTGCCTAGAGATTACCAATTGACCTAAAAATTACTTTAACCCTCCCTCAAACCCTAATTCTGCCCTAACTCTATCCTGAAACCTAACCCTAAGAATTACACTTTAATACTTGATCTTACCTGTAACTTTCTGTCATGTTTTTCTATCAAATGTTTTTTTACTCCCATTTTTATTGACCCTAAAAGACATGTGTCCCAACTGCACCTAATGTTCTATGCAATATAAGCAAATAAATAATTTAAAACAAATGGTATTTTTCTGTAGGAAACCTATATGATGTTTTTTTTAATATGAGCGTATGGGAATACATTTGAATATGTTACTTTTACCAGCAAGCTGCCATCTGTCCCTTAAATAGTGCTTTACGGGTGAGGTATAGTGAAGATTAAGTGGACAATATATATGATTAGTCTGTACACTGAGGTCCAGATGGCAATCGTGACACAGGCAATTCTGTTGGTGTTGTGCCAAGAATAAAGCACACTCTATGGATAACTCCTCCCTTTATGAGCCAACTTTTACAATTGTTTCTTTGCCCCCATATTTAAGGAAACCTTTGTATTTTGAAAGCCCAGTTTTACAAATGTAGTCTATTTGTCTTCCTGAAGAAAGGTTAGCTATGCCATTTCTAAGTCCAGTTAAAACAAAACACAGGTGTTTTTCGCAATCAGCATTTCTATGCCCACTTCAAATCCTGCTCAGACTAAGGATGTCAAATTAACACATGATACACTCACCTCCATCTGCTCATCTGCCTGCTGCAGCCCCTGCTAATAGTTTTCCTTCAACCTACTGATAAAATACCAGTCTTTCTCCGATCACTCTGACACTCCCAAGCTCGACAGTAACCTCAGCATGAACACTCACATAAACGCTACCACTTTGGCGACATTTGTCGGAATAAGCCAACACAAGAATCCCACTCATCCTCCTGATATCAAAACATCCCTGTATTATCACACCTATCAACTTCAAACGTGCCTTGTGGCGGCCAAGCCTTCATAGTGACGTTGCTTTTTGATCCTTCGACGTCAGGTCTTCCTATCATTGTGAAGCAGAATTCAACAAGAATTGATTGTTCCCCCACTTATAGGGAACGTGTTTGGGTTTAGACTGTTGTGAGACATGTTAGTTTTACCCTACTGGTGATGAGTTGTTGCAATAGTAATGCACTATTCCTCTATTACATCCATTCATGACTGCCAAAAACACTGACTACAAAAATTACAGAACGCAACCACAGGACAGAAACACAGTAATACCATATCCATAGCGTAAGAGCAACTTCAATGGTTCTATTCAGAGCTTTCTTAAAAGAAAAGATCCTTCGCTAGCTACAAGGACCTAGCTGGCATTACTCTCTCTCTCTCCTATATCCACATCACAAATATCAGGTACTAAGATGCCCGATCCTGAGAACGATGCAGTTCAATTCCCCTTGAGGCCTCGCCAATCACAGCACACATGGAAAAGAAACAGAAGATGATTTAGTCAACCCACCTTACTTTGGAACAATCTTACTCCTGGAATCTGCTGTCACCCATCATACACCAGCTTCTGAAACAAGCATTGGCAAACACCAATAGGTCCTGTATGTATTTTGAGTCCTGACTAAAATATTTAACAAGGCCTGCTGCATCAAAATGGAAAAAAATCAACGAACAATTGCTTTCTTTGTGAAATGCATCTATGAGCTCAAGAATGTAATGTGAGGTGATTCAGAGTACTTATGCGGTGTGAAATGACCCCTCATGCCCTCAAATAAAAGCTTCTCATAGGAGGTGGAATGAAACACTAAACAGCCAATAGCTTTAGATGAGAGGAAAATTGCCCACTGGTTGACAAAGCCAACTCTATGTATATCTAAAATCCACGGCTATAATAGGTATACAGATAGCCACGCTCGCAAGCCAGGCCAACAACAAGGTTCCTTTTGGAAAAATCATTTATGCCTAAAAAAAATCAAGAATAAAAATAGTAATTGGGAGCAAAGGCCAAATACACAAAAAATGTAAACTTGCAAAACTTTAAATCCGAATTTAAATATCAAGAAATTAGAAAATGTAATAATGTCTTGCACATTTAGCCTTTGCTCAAAATTATGATTTGTATTCTTTATTGAAATATTTTTATAGGTATTAAAGGTATTTCCTAAGGAAAGATTATTCTTTTATGTTTACACTATATCCTGGTTCCCTTATAGAATTACAGTGTAGTGCTATATATTTTAGGCACCACGACTATGAGGGGGAAGGAACTGGGTGAGGTAACTACTGTGTGCAGTAAATACCTACATCTATGTGTGAGGTGTTTACTGGGTACGCTTAACCCCTCCTATTACAACTTTTCTCTGAGAATATGTGGAATGACATGCATATCTGGTGTTTATTGCACCAAATAGCATATATATTGGTATTTTCTGTACAATATATCCTATTAAATGTTGGGCCAGCTGCTGCCAGTCAAAAAGAATTTGTGTTAAACGTTGGCCTTCTTGCCAAGTCCCTACAACGCTTACAACAGACATAGTAGTGTCTTCTACTATATAAAACACTGGGTATTCATCCAAGGCCCACGTTTACACAAGCGCCATATTATTGTGCTGTCACTGTGACCAACCAGGGTGGCCACCTTAGGACAGACCATCTAGTACTGTCACTAATATAATCCTTCATTATTCTTTTCTGGATCCCTCCCCATTCTCCTTTTCCCTCGGTCAAACTTTTTCCTGATGTCCTTAAAAGTGCCAAGATGCTCCCTGGAGTGAACGTCGCGCTATACAAAACCCTTTCATTCATTCATTCCTGAAGGAGACCCTGGCAAGATGTGTCTAAGTAGAAGGGGCTCAAACTGAGCCCTGATGATGGCTGGGTGCAAAGATGTGGTTGTACATGAGTTAACCAGAAGGATTCCGCCGTGGAACTTTAACTGAGAGGATCAAACGAAGGTATATCTTTGATGGCTCCCAACCAGGCCATCCTTTGAGAAGCTATTTGTAATCTGAGTCATTATACCTGCAAGATATTGCAGCTTGTTTTCTACTGCAGGGCTTTGTTTGAAGGAGCTGAAATGGGCCAATTCTAAAAGAGCCACAAAAGGATGCTCAGCAGGAGGTGGTGGATTTGGAGATGTGGTCCAGTGCAGTGTTGTAACAATAGCCACCGCGGTGCTGGGGGAGAGGGGGCGAGCTCCAGGGGGGCCCCTGCGGCACTGTGCATGGGTGGCAGGCCCCTGGCCTGAGAGCTCCTGACTGGGTCCTGAGAGTGGGGGCCCCCCTCCATGTACTTTACAGCGGGCCCCCCTCAGGTTTCGTTATGCCACTGGTTCAGTGGCTGTTATCGATAGTAGCACTGCAACATCTCAGTGTGAGCTGTCATACTGGATTCTTAGTTTGTCTGCACTGTGTAATCCCGAACAAAGCGCTTTGTCACCTGGTCCTCAGTGCATTCCTTTGCTAAAATCGGATGCACCTAGAAACAGGCTAACAGGGAGTGCCAGGTAGTGTACAAAATAGGGGCGTTTGTAGATCATTTCTTACTGGATAGGGTATGTTAAATAAGGTCCCTAAACGTATTAACTCGTCCACATTTTACACCTACAATCTGTTTTAGAGAACCTGTTGACTGGATCTGTCCATGCTTGCAAGGAGATATGTTTAGGAACAATGTGAGTGTGTTGAACTCTTGCCGTCACTAAGAAATGTAAAAAGGCAAGTTAACTAAGGGATGGTACGACGGAGGAATTGCCCTCCCGGACATAAGACTCTATTATTGGGCCTCGCAGCTAATGGTGGTGAACCACTGGGTATATCGATCCCCACTTGACCCGGCCTACATGTTGGACCGATATCAAATGGGTAGAGAGGGATACATGGGGGCGCTATACACGAAGGCCTGGAGAGGAAGGTACTTCGGCCCCGCGGCCCACACAGTAGCAATATGGCACCAGGCGACCAGCCGCTTAGGATGGTTGAATGTGCTGACCTGAGCAACACTACTGTGGTTTACTCAACGACTTGGACCACTATGTAATCAGCATGGGTTTGATAAGTGGGACATCGGAATCTCCACTATAGGAGACCTGGTGAAAAAGGGCACACTCCTTAAATTTGGGGAATTGAGGGAGAAATATGATATGGCTCAATGGGAGATATTTAGATACTTGCAGCTTCGACATGCCGTCACCACAGCTCTACCAGACATGAGTGAGATACCAGAGTCGTCCCCCTTGGAAGACTGGTTGTTGAATGGGCTACTGCTCAATAAAGCCCTATCACTGACTTACAGATAACTGTGCAACAACCTACCAGACACTTTCCACAAACTCTGAGAGAAATGGCAGATAGACCTAGAGCCCATTGACGATGAAGACTGGCTAGCGGCGCTAATGTCCCCGAGGGAGGCGGTCATCACCCTTCCTTTCAAACTTAAAATCCTGCATAGATCCTATCTCACAGGGGTTACACTAGCAAAGATAGGCTCGAGATCTGATGTGCTATGCCTTTGTGGCTTTCATCAAGACGCAAACTTTTATCATACAATTGGGGACTGTCCACTCGTATGACCCATATGGGAGGGGGCCACGAAACATATTCAAGATGCACTAGGAAAGGTACTCACCCTTACACCACGACTGCGCCTTCTTTTTTTAGTTCAAAATATTTTATTGAAGAATTATTTTACGTATATGAAACACAATACAAAAAATAATATGTGGGAACAGACTGACCTTACGGAAGTGGAACAACAGCTAACCACATTAGGTTACACTCTAGTGAAGCGGGAGATCGCGAAACAGTGGGGCATGGCAGATAGACCAGCTCATCGAATGTGGACACCGGAATTTGACAAATGCATGATTGCTGAGAAGGAGGTATTTAAGTCAAGAGGGTGTCTAAAGACATGGGACAAAAAATGGGGCAAGTGGAATGTGTATCGAGGAGACCTATGTATTTCCCAAACGGTGGAAATGGAACTGCAACGCACCAGAGCGCAGATACTGGAGGTACCGTCACTTAACTGGATTTCCGCTCGCTAATGGTTTAATGCACTATGTAACTAGCCGAACTATTGACCAATTAATGTATGTGACTTTAAATGCTGTGAAATCAATAAAATATATATATTTTTTAAAAGAAATGTAGAAAGGCACCCCTTGCCTAGTCGCAGGGCACCGGGAAGTGACTCGGTCCATCATACAGCACTACACTCATCCCCTCACTGAAGTTAGCGCACTGCTTACATACTTTGTTCACTCAACTAAAAGTAGTATAATTATGCACAGCAATGTGGGTGCTGTCTGCACAGCTGCCATGTATGCTTCCATGTGAATACCCACGTCAGCAGCTGCTAACATAAATAATCCCTACTTTGGGGTAAAGCAGGGTTTGAGCTGGATGTCAGTGAATGGGGAGGGAAGAGCTCGCACCACGCCTCTGGGACTGTTTCTAACCCTAAATGCCACAAATGGAATCTCAAAATAACCAATACCTTTGCCTGAGGATTAAATGGACTTTTGTGGCCTCAATGAGCCTTGGGCGTCCCTGTGTCAAGCCACATTACCAACTCCATCCGCGTACGCCAAAGTTTGAGAACTTCTTTCTGAACAGCCGAGAGCGTGTAGTCTTTAATGCCCACAGATGGCAAACCAGATAATCAAACACGGGGAACATCCTTTACAACTCAACTTTTTCAACGCAGTACCTTTACCACGCAGGTATTACAACGAAAGTTGTTACAACGACTTGCGCTGGGGGCGCTGTAGGATAGGGAATAGTTTAATTTACTATCCAAAACCTTCCCTACTATCCACGGGGACTGGAGTTGGAATAGTAAATTAAACTATTCTACTATCCAGCGCCCCCCAACGCAAGTCGTTGTAACGACTTGCGTTGTAAAACCTGCGTGGTAAAGGCATGCGTTGTAACAACATACATCCATCAAACACACACCTGGTCACTTCTTCCTTGTGCTACAAGCTCTCTACAACATGGAAAATGTGTGTCAAATCCATCAACGTGTTCTTGATTTATTGCTGTCCCTTCAAAACATGCATAAACACACTACGCAAGTGACAAACCTTTAAAAAACAATAGAACATATATGCCAAGCCCATGCACCCTCTTCTGAAACTCTGCCCCTCAGCAAGGGAACAACAAGAAATCTTCGGCACTTACAAAATGGCCTCCACTGAGCATGAAATGGGACCTTGCGCGAGAAGGAAAGGAATCAAAGTTCCTCACAATTCCGCACCAACAGTGCTTTAAATGGGCCGGTACTGTCCGGTACAGAGTCCCTGCACTTTTATTTATCCATTTCAAGCACTGCGCGCCAACAACCATTAATAATTAGAATAGGTGGGATTTTTTCAGAACTCTTGTAACGTCATTAACACAAAAACCCTGCCGATAGACCATTAGACCGTTGAGAAATCTGTTTTAGATTACAGATGGGGGTTTTGCTGGGCAAGAAGGAACGCAACACGTGCTCCTGACAGCGAAACATGTATAAACAATTGCTAATAATGGGCACAGATCTAGCAGGTGCGGAGATTGACGTCATTCTAGCTTGTGACTTCCAAGTTTCAGCTCCACCCACTTTTGGGTTGAATACCCA
This sequence comes from Lissotriton helveticus, assembly GCF_964261635.1. Taxonomy (NCBI): domain Eukaryota; kingdom Metazoa; phylum Chordata; class Amphibia; order Caudata; family Salamandridae; genus Lissotriton; species Lissotriton helveticus. Next base: position 184,131,976 of record NC_136063.1, read on the forward strand.
GGGGAGGAACAGAAATGGCGGCCAGTGGCGGGAAACTTGGGCATGAGTATGTTGACCACCTCGGTGCCACAAACGGGCCTGTCAGTGCAGGGCCAAAGCTGAAACCTTTGCTGCTTCTGGACAACTAACATGTTCTCCCTGGGCTCCCACTGGCAATGGGGCGGTTACTGCTACCCTTTGGTTGGTGACACCCTAGGCAGCTGCCTAGGGTTCCTCTACGGTGAACCTGCCCGTGACAAGGCCTTGCATCTGGCCTGGGCAGCGCGAGTCCTGTATCTTTAAGCAACTCCAGTGCAGATGTTGTTTCCATGGTAACCAGTGGACCAAATACATTACTGTGTCTAATAATAACCAACCTTCATCTCTAAAAATGATCTCGTTCCCCCCTCATTTAAGGGGTGCACAGCACGGCAGCGTGTATTTAGTAAATATTCGCGGGGGTCAATTCACTCTAACAATAATAACCCCAAAACCGGGGCGCCGTTCCTTTCCAAATCCACAGTTTTATAACGCGCACCCAGATAAAACAGCACTTGTAATTTAGGTGACCTAGAACAGCGGGCATTTAAAAAAAAAAAATACAATTGTGCATGATATGAGAGGTGTCTTTCAGTGCTAAGAGCGGGCTAGAGAGAGGAAAAAACATAAGCGAAAAAGCCAGCGACATAGCCGCACTATTACCTAAAAATAATAGATTTGCAAAGCGTAAAATTACAAATAAAGGTTAATGCTTCGGAATAGGTTCAAAGATATGCAGTGGTTACATTTGGTAGTATTTATTTCATTAAAATCATAGGGCCTTCATCCCCGAGCTCATTAAATATGATAAAAATGCATACCAGCCGCCACGTTCACAAGGTTACACAAAACCATGGACAGCAACCGTGAAATCAGCAGAACCTTCAGTCTAGGCCCTCCAATCACGGCAATCTCTGAGTGCCCCCCTCTCCGTGTACCTTATTACATCGAGGAAAAAAACGGCATAAAATCCCTCTCGAATAAAATTATATTACATTTCAGTGAGGGAAAAACAGCATTAAAAAAAATCTGCAACAGCCCGATGCGTTATACAGAACGGGGCCCGGTCAGATTAGGAGCATTCATGCATGCATGGGAGGGGGGTGCGGGGGGGGGGGGGTGGAATTTGCGACCTGCAGCTCCCCCAAAAGTCTCGTTAATCTGTTGTCTATATTTAGCAATAGTCCTTGCATCGCGCGGCGCCGTCTCTAATGCAGCATTTGGTTAAAGAGCAGACTTCGAACTGGCACGGCTTCGACACAGCCTTATCTTTGCGTGGGCGGCAGGCGGGAGGCATATTTTTTATTTTTAAATCTTTTTTTTCTTGGCACTTACCATGTCTGCGCTGAGCTGGGCTAAGATGGCGAAGGTGGAGAGCCGGTCACAGAGGCATTTCGTCCGGGAGGAGTCGACGGGCACCGTCCGGCAGCCTCGGAAGGACCAGGCGCCGAGCTGGGCAGACCTGGAAGTGGGAGGAGGCGGTGGTTGGTGGGGGAGGGAGGGAGGTGGTGAGGGGGGAGAAGGGAAGAAAAAAAACACACAGAGATGAGGGGAAAACAGTTTACATCGTGAGAATAAAAAGCAATCGACACCCAATCTCTTTCAACAAACACAACAAAAAAATATGAAAACAGCCGAGAGGGGGAGGGGGCAGGGGAGGGGGCGGCACGGCGGAGTGTTTCCCAGGCACGGAGCGAGGGGTGGGGGCACCGCGCGTCACGGAGGAGCGCACGGACGGGGGGAGGAAGGCTGGGGGATAATATCAATATTTCTGGGGCGGTGTGTGCAACAAGGCGCGAGCTGCGGGGGTCCGGGGGAGGGCAAATGGCTCTGCTATAGAAGGGGGGCGAAGGGGGGCAGGGGGGCGCAGGAGAAGGCGGGGGGGGCATGGAGAATAGAAGGAGGGGGAGAGGGCTGGAAAGGGAGGAGGTGGGGGTCGGTCGGATGGTGTGAATGCTGTAGCGGAAGGGGGGGGGGGTCAAGTTCAAAAGTGTGTTGGGGGAGGGGTGACAAAAGAGAAGGAGAGGCCAGGGGAGGTGAATGGGGTGCGTGATGTGAGATTCAATGGGGGGGTTCGCGGAGGGTGACGTGAGTCTGGCGAGGGACGGTGTGAGGGGAATAAAACGAGAGTTGTGCCCTGGGATGTGAGGCAGCTCAGCAAGGACAGGGGGGGCACGTTCAGAGGAGGGAAGGGGCATTCAGGGTCACGTGACAGGGTAGAGGACTGATAGGGGCATTCACGGTGATATGGAAGTGGGGGCAGTGCTTTAAATGGGCCGGTGCTATCCGGTACGGAGTAGCAGCACTTATTTTTATTTTGAGGAGGCGAGTACCGGCACATCTCAAGAGAAATGCAATGCCTTAAATTGGAGAGTACCGGCACTTCTCAGAAACAAGCAGGTACTCTGCTACAGAGTACCTGCACTTTTGTTTTTCCATTTCAAGCACTGAGTGGGGGCACCTGCCATGGGAAAATAAGGCGCTTGGGGGTGCGAGGAGCAGGAGGACACGTCAGAGGAGTGATTGGGGTTTTGAAACTGATGTTGGGTCGTCGCCTGTCAGGGGAAGGACGGGTCACGCAGAGTGGTGTGTGTGTAGTGAGACACCTGTCACGGTGCCGGTGGGTGATGTGAGAGGGAAGGGGGCTCAAGGTCATAGGACGGATGTGACCCTCAGGATGACGTGAAACTAGCAGGGAGGGAGGGGAGCTGGGTGAAACGGGCCTGCGAGCGAGGACTGGTTACTAAGATCAGACTTGGGGAGTTTCAATCTAGTGAGAGGTAGGGTAAGGTAAGCTAAAGTTTATTATGCATAGTTAATTAAAACCAGTGCAAAACATGTTACAAAAGATCATAAAATATCATACTATAAAACCGTTAAAAAGTGAACATACAATAAAAGGTTCAGTATGGCTGACTAGACGCCTTTTTTACGAAGACGATTCAGAAAAGGGGGTGGTGATGAACAGAGTGCCTGAATTAAGCAGACCACTCTTACCCAGTCCAAAGATCAGGGCTTGATCCATCACCGTTTTTTAGCTCACTGCACCATCCCAGCTCAGAACTTGGCTATATGCAAATTAGTCTGTTCCTGTCCCAGTGCATGATGGGAACAGGGCAAACCAAACTACCAAGCCAATTCTTGTACTGGGAAGGAAACAAGCTTCCGGGGACCGGTTTCTGCCATTTCAGGCGTCTTCGGCCCGGCTTGCTTGAATCCTTATGGTGCAATGAGCAAGGGACTCACATCTGAGTATACCCTTCCACGCTTATGGTGGACAAAATGATTCAGAAAAGGGGTGGCACGGTGGGGTCTAGTTAGAGGGTCTGGAAGGGGCCAGTCTGTCATCGCCATGAAGACGAGCATGGCTAAGTGGCTCCATGGCATGTGTGACGTCACCTGCCGGTCAGGGCTTTTAACGGTAGTTGCATTCTGGGACGTGTGGTTTCGCTTTTAGCCTTCTAGGTATGCAGAGCAATGTTGGCTGAGAAAGGCAGAGTTGTCTCAAGTTGTGTGCCACACATGACACATGGCAGGCAACATTGCATTCATACACAAGTTCAGAGAGGGATTTCAGGAAGAACTGGAGTTGGTGTGACTGTCAGGTGTTACAAGGAGAGAGGGGTTAAAAAGTTGAATTACAGAAGGGACATTGACCCTACTGAGGGCACTGGAAATGGAAACTAAGGATGGCAAAAAGCGGGAACAGGAATTAGCACAAGTTTTGAAGAAGGAGGTGTCTGCGGCCACACCAAAGGAGCAAAACGTGTTGAATAAAACGCAAGCCAAACAATGACACAGAGAGAACAGCAGAAAACAAGAGGCCTAGAAACACACCGTCTATGTTTATGTTGCTACCCGATGCAGACGCCACTCCAGAATACTACAAGCAGCTCCCACGCACACCGTGATGGCGGGCTGAAGAGCACAGCCGGCGTTCATTGATTCAGATGCAAGCAGGTGAACGTGTCACATGCGTGCTTCCGTCATATTAATTTTATTATATAAATATATAAAAATTAATTCCTATTATTCTTGCTTTCTCTTGTAACCTGCACACTTGTCACTTTCTCCTCCTGTTTGCTACCTCATGTATTTTGTTTGCTCACAATTGTCACTTTTACCTCATGTAACTTAACGTCTGCTTTTGTAATCTGTTGACGTGTAATTTTCTCCTTATGTATCAGTTTTGTTCCTATTGTAAAGAGCTCTGACGCCTTTGGGTAAAGTCCGCGCTATATAAAAACGCATAAATAAAATAAATAAATAAATAAATAAATTAACACACTGCCTGTTACACGCTGTGGCGTTCCACGGACCCGGGGGCTGTGAATGTCGCCGCAGTCCCTCCGATTGTCCGTGCCAGAACAGCCATTATTCCTTTCCTCTTCTTTACTATTTTCGAGTTAAACTACACTTACAAAGAACGACATTTGCCCAGGATCATACAGTTTGGTGAAGCTGTGGAGCCAGGATTCATCCCTGCTTTCACTCTGTGCCATTCAGCCATCTTACATCATAGTTGACATTCTTTTTTGTTTAATTATTCGAGGAGCTTGAGACTGGCGCACGAGCAGCGCTATGGGTAGAACGAAGCGCCATTATGACTCGAGACTCCTACAGGACCTCGAGCCGAGCCCAAGCCCGGCATCAGAGGCTCGCCCACCTCTAATTTACACAAGGTGTGTTTTTGAAAGCATGCAACTACTTGGTGGTTTCTTGGCACTATTGTGATGTCTCCTAAGTCATTTTCTGATTCTTGGGAGAAGCTGGGTGGCCCCCTGTTTCGAAACAGAGACCCTAGGGGGCCAAACACAGCCCCACCGTGGATACAGCAGTCCAGTCACCCGCTAAACAGCGCTGGGAGCATTAAGGGGCATATTACCTAGAAGTGCATTAGAAAACGCACAACACACGTTCCCATATCGCCGGCTATCGCCGGATTCCATCGCTGTGATAGCGCGCAATTATCTATGCGCATCACGTTGGCGAAATGAAATCCGGCAATAGTCGGCGATATGGCACATTAGCGCATGAAAACAAACGTTGTTTTCACGCGCTAATGTGCTCCTTGATAATATGGGGGGGTGGATTCAGCTTTATGATCCACTCCCCCATGTTATCAATGCCCTAACACCTGGTCAGAGCAGGCGTTGGGAGACCTGCGATAAACGAGTTTATCGCAGGTTTCCCTCTCCCAACGCCTGCCTTGGTAATAGGGTGTTCCCACCTCCAACCACATTTCACATGTGGTTGGACGTGGGAATGCCCACTTTGCATGTCATTAGCGATGTTTGTCGCCGACATGCAAAGTGGGCTTGACCCAGGCGTTGAAATGCCCTTGTGGATAGCGCTCTAGAAGTATCGCCGCTTTCTCGGCACAAATCGCCGAAAAAGCGGTGATACTTCCCCTTGCTAATATGCCCCTAGGTTCTGCAGACATTTATGCACAGAAGCAGAATTTACATCTGTATAAAATCGCCAGGAGACTGGCGACCACAACAGGATATGGGCCGAACTTTGATGACATACATATTTCAAGGCATGCCCCAAAATCATGGGTTTCATGGATCAGAGGTATCCAGCGGAGGCCCAGGGAGGCAGAAACACCCCAAGTTTTCAGGAGAGCGGTGACTATGTAAATTAGGTCTTTTGGGATTATTGTAAATCCGTTTTATGAGCATATCCTTTATATCTAGCAAGGGTCCAGCTGTCCTGGACCTATGTTGGACACCCCTGTTCTAGGTATGTCCTAGTCTGTTTTCTCTTTCTGCCCATGAACATACGGCTGCTTTCATTTAGAAATACATTATATCTACCACAGTCTGTACATAGTAACAAGGCGGAGACAGAGTGTCCATGCCCAGCGCTCTGCTCAGAAGCCAGCAGCTGGTGCATTCAAACGTCAGTACACTAAATACCAAGGCTGGTAGTTTTTAATCTACCTCATGCCTCTTTAATCTCCTACCAGACACTCCCTGCCCCTTTATCTTTCTCTTGCATGTTCTTGCTTTCTCCCTTTGCAACAGGTTTGCCGTCTTTCTCTTCCTCTGTCTTTCCGATCTGTGTGTTTTACCTCTCTTGCACACAGTAAATATCTGATGTGGGAAATAAGTGAGGATCCCCAAAAATAAGTGCCCGTGGCTACTACCACAACCACTGGCTCAAATTAAGCCCTGGCGGTACCAGAGGTGACGGTGATGGGTAATGACCGAAACAATCGATTGGTTATTGTAGTACACTGCACACATTTATTTTTTACTATGCATATATTTTAATTAGATATATTTGTTTATCCCACGTATACAATTTAAAACTACAGCGACACAAAAGGATTGTCCAGAAGCTCAGGTTTGTGGCTGGAGGGACATATCTGGGCACCAATTCCAGCCTCATGGGAACTCGACTGCCCCTCCCCACTGCACCGGGGGAAACCAGACAGCATTGAGTGTGAACACCAGGTGAACATATTGCACGCAATGGAACCTGCCATGGTCCCTCAACATCCACCTGGTAAACAAGTTCAAAGTTATCAAAGTCACAAAGCTGGACACTGTGCCCAGGCCAAAGGACGGCTAAAGCCACTTGCATCTTACAGCAGTGTAGGGCATTAGCCTGGCATGTCCTGCCACAAAAGGACTTTCCTTCAGCATAATCATCAGACCCAACTTGGAGAAGGCCTGCGCCCCTCCCCACCAATCCTCTGCACAAAAACACTTACAAATGAGGCCCAGGTTACATTTTTATAATGCATGTGAAATCTTGTGAAACTTATTTTGCATTATGCCATCAATTTTGGCGATTGTTCCATTTTATGAAATTCTCGCCCGAAAGAGATTGATTGGCTTGAGGAGAAAACTGTTTCAACGCAATTGCAAAACTCACGTTTGCCTCGGCCGAGAGGGCCATCTTCTGCTTGAAAATCGTGCGGTTTTATTGGAAGCTACTAGTCAAGTACATTTCGCTTGTAATTTTCATGACAATTGTGGCTCTTTTGAAAAAAAAGTAATTTCGTTCACCCAGCAGGAGGAAAAAATGCATTAGGTTGAAACTGCAGCCTAACTTGGCTTTGTTCGGCCGATTCCAATCGGGTTTCATGTTCATGGTGGCTACACCGGTGGGTGAATGTACAGCTCTGGAGATTTCTGCAGCAGACCGGAAGTCACTCATAAGCTTTCCGGTGGATTAGGAGGGAGCGTACGGTAGCAGCGTGCCTCCAATGCACTCCTGTCTGCAGTTAGTAACATCCTGAGCTCACGTGCAGACTTCCGCTGACAGCTGTCAATCATCACACACCTCTGGCACGCGACAGCTGCTCACGCTGCGAACCGCCCAATCACCACCCACAAACCTCCTCCGAATCTTAACGACGTGACACGCGACGTCTGCACGCGCAGCGGAGGCCCTCAGCGGCGATGACGGCAGCCCAGGTGGGACACACAAGAGATGGGGCAGTTACAAATATTCGAGTGAAACGAGAAAAGTCATAACACGTAAAACAAGGAGAAGGTGCACAATACTCAGAGGTCACTAAAGGTTGTAGGTTACAGTATTGTGGTGGAAATATTAGGACGATCACAATATCGACTCTTAATTCATCATCAATGTAAGTGTAGATTTACTATTATTAACTCTGCTGTGATGACGTCATGGTTCGATGCTTTGCCCACAATATTGTGGTAGAGCGCTGTTATTAGAACAACTCTAGTCAACAAGATGGCTGCTTGTAGGGACCGTCAGACGCGTAATGTTTGCAGTTTTACTGCAATGCTTCAGTGCCACAAATGGACAAGACGGTGACCTTTAATCTGACCTCTCCGTAAATGGCATTTCTGAGCCAACGCCAGTCCCATCATCTTTAAGTGTGTCCACTGCACCATGGGAGTCAAGGCCTTCATGTTGACAGCAATTACTAAAGGTACTGCTGTTACTCTGGAACTAGATACTACAGCCAACGCAGGCTTTGCCAGTAGTACAGGCCTTGCAGCTAGCCTGGCTCTGACATGCTCTACTCCGAGCACTAGTACAGATACAATAGTTGTTACAAGCACCACTGCTACTACGAGTATTACAGCTACTTGAATACAGTATGCACCGCATCCATAGTTCCCGTAGGATGAGTAGTTTACATGATAACTGTAGCAGCTGTGTCTGTAGTAATGCTATTGTCTCTACTAACTCTCCAGCATCCACAGTGCCAGTGGTAACCGTAGCATATATAGTTCTGGTAGTACCAGTAGTGCACATGCTCACTGTAGTAGCTGTGTATGTAGTAATGCTACTGTCTCTACTAACTCTCCTGCATCCATAGTTCTGGTAGTATTAGTAGTGTGCATGCTCACTGGAGTAGCTATGTTTGTAGTAGTGGTATTATCTCCACTAACTCTCTAGCATCCATAGTGCCAGACTATGGATGTTGGAAGCCGCCTGCCACCCTTCCCTCCAGAAGGTGTTCTCCCCTCCTGCCCATCCCAGGTCTTTGCACAGCACCCAGGACCAGTAGGACCACCCACCAGGACCACTAATGGAGGTTGCCGCACAACCAGACAGTAGACACATGCAGCAGGTGTGCCGCCAATGCACTGCCGGTTGGAGAACACCCATTGCCAGGACCCCTGGACCTCCCGCCACCCGATGGTACACCGCCAAAGAACTCCTGGACCCCAGTCACCGAAGCAACAGCTGCGTTTCCACCTCCCATTATCCACCGAAGAACCCTTCATCTGACGACACTGCCACTTCTCCTGCAACACAACTGATAAATGATCCTGCACCACTCCTGCCCACAAGACCAAGAATACACCGCAACTACTCCACTGTATCCTGCTCAATTCCGCTCCCTCTGAAAACTTGCCACGGAAATCTGGGACACCATCACCACCCACTTCACTGGGACACCATCACCACCCTCTCCACTTCCTTCTTCACCAAAGTGTGGCTTAACCCCTCCTCGAACCCAGATATCACCGCGCCACTCACGAAGGCTACAAGAAGATACACCAAGACTGTGGCAACAAACAAGGCAGAGGCATCCCCATCATCTTCAAGGAAACCATCAGATGCGCCATCACCGACGCGACCCCACGCCTCTTGTGGAACACCTCAACTTCCTACTATAAATTGACGCGAAGACTATGATAAGAGGCACTCTCGCCTACAGCCGCCCCTGGACTCCGAGAAACATTCTGTGATACCACACCCAACCTCATCGCCCCCAAGAAATCAAATGTCACCACTACGTTCTACTCAGCGACCTCAAATTCCACATCGACGACCCCAATGGTGCCAACTCCATTGCCCTCCTGGAGGACCTGAACAATATCAGCATTACCCAATTGGTAACCTAACCCACGGACAAAGCCAGACACACACTCAGCCCCATTTTAATCTCCAGTGACAGAATCAAATTCAGCCACACCACAGAACTCACCCGGACTGAACACACCATCATACACGTCACCATCACTGATGCACAGCACACCATCACCAGGTATCAGATCCCCCCACCACAGCTGGAGCAACATCACAGAAACTAAGTGGTCACAGGCCCTCACCATCTCCCAACCAGAGGTCTCAACAGACCTCGATCAGGCCATCCAGAACTTCACCGTCTGGATCACCAACAGCGTCAACAGAGTTGCCCCACTGAAACCTATAAAATCCAACAAGACCTCCAAACATGCCAGTTGATATACACCAGAACACAGGACCACCAAGCGCAACTGCTACCAACCGGAAAAAAGATGGTGTGCCACTAAGAACCCCGCCGACAGAGTAGCTCACAAAACAGCCCTCAGCAAATATCACCGGCATATCAAGAAAGTCAAGAAAGCAGCCTTCACCCCCCACATCAACTCCGCGGCCAACCACACAAAGGAACTTCTCAATATCATTAAAGAAATTTCCAACGCAACAGCCATAGAGAACACCATCCACCCCCCCAGCACTCTGCAAAACCCTCTCAGGCTACTTCTAACCCCAACCAGCGAACATCAGCCAAACCATTAACATCTGATTACCGATCGCCGACTTGACCACCTCAGCCATCATGTCTTCCATCCACTCCGGGACACCCACCAGCACCTGTCCCCACCACCTCTACAATCTTTCAATTAACCCAAACAGCACACAACTCACCAGTATCCTCAACACCACTAGCTCTACAGCAACCTTTCCAGACAGATGGAAACATGCAGATGTCAGACCCCTCGTAAAGAAAGCCTCTTCCGACCCCAGTGATCGCAAAAATGATTGTCAAATCTTTCTGCCTCCCAGCCTGGTCAAAGTACTTGAGAAAGCCATCAACCAGCAGCTGATTGAATTCCTGGAACCAAATCACCTACTGGACTCCTCACAATCAGCGTTCTGTGCCAACCACAGTACTGAGATGGCACTGATTGCCACCACAGACTCAGAACACTCCTAGACCATGGAAAAACTGTAGCCCTGATCCTCTTTGACCCCTCCGCGGTGTTTAACACCGTCTCCCACCACACCCTCATCAACAGACTCTGCAACATAGGCATACAGCAAGACGCCCCAATTGAATCACCTCCTTCCTTACAGGACACACACAGAGCATATGACTGCCTCCCTTAACCTCAAAGACATAATATGCGGCATACCACAAGAATCATCCCTCAGCCCCACCCTGTTCAACATCTACATGATCCCCCTCGCAGATGTTGTCAGATCCCACGGACTCAACATAATCTCCTATGCAGGCGGCACTCAATCAATCCTCTCGCTTACTGAGGACCCCTCCAAAGCCAAAACCAGCTTCTGCAAAGCCATGACTAACGTAGCCACATGGATGAAAGACAACTGCCTCTAACTGAACTCCCACAAGTACTGATGTACTGATGTTTGGGAAAAACACCTCTGCAGGTGACAAAAGCTGGTGGCCCGCAGAACTAGAGTCGACACCCACACTGACCGACAATGCATGCAACCTCAGCATCATCCTCGACAGCCAACTGACCATGAAACAACAAGTCAATGTAAATTGTAAATTGATACTTGTATAGCGCACTACTCACCCGCAAGGGTCTCAAGGCGCTTGTACGAATACCGCTGTGGAACTCATCCTGGCTTTCCCTGTGAGGTGTCCACTCCTGGGCACCCCCAAGGTGGAGGCCAGGCATCCTTAGCATTGTGGGGGCCGTTGTGGAGATTAAGCAAGCTATTGCCCAGAGTTGCAGAGTGGGACTCCGTGATTGGAATAGGCACCGAGGCGAGAATTATCAGGTCCGTGGAATTTTTGAGCCCAAGACCCGCCGAGGGGGGGAATTGAACCCTGGTCCCGGGCTAGACCTCTGCATCAGGGTCTGCCGCTCTAACCATTGAGCCACACTTCTCCACTAATGAAGTCACCTCCTTCTGCTTCCACACACTATGCATGGTCCGCAGAATCTTCAGATGGATCCCAAACAACACCAGAAAGACCGTCACTCAGGCCCTTGTCATCAGCCGCCTCGATTACGGCAACACCCTAGATGCCAGCATCTCCACCCAGCTCCTCAGAATACTCCAGACCATACAGAACGCAGCAGACAGATTCATCCTGGACCTACCCAAATGAACCCATATCACCCCCCCCACCTGAGAGAACTCCACTCGCTCCCCATCTAGGAGAGATACCAGTTCAAGATCCTCACACATGCTTACAAAGCCCTCCATGACCTAGTACCTGCCTACATCAAGCATCTAATGAACTTACACCAACCCTCTAGACACCTGCGCTCCCCTTCACTCACCCTTGCACACACACCCTGCATCTGTTGCATCGGTGGCTGCTCCTTCTCCTATATCGCTGCCAAGACCTGTAACGACCTTCCCCTCCAGCTCCGTACAGCCCCTCGCTGGCAGACCTCAGAAAGAGACTCAAGACCTGGCTCTACAATGGAGACTCAGCGCCCAGATACCCCTAGGGTTGACAGTGTTGCGCTTTACAAATGCTTTTTGATTTTTTGATGATTGATAGTAACTAGTGCTTCTATAGTTCTCCTAGCACTAGTAGTGCACATGGTAACTGTAGTAGCTGTGTGTGTAGTAATGGCATTGTCTCTACTAACTCTCCAGCATCAATAGTGCCAGTAGTAACTGTACCATCTATAGTTCATTTAGTATTAGTAGAGAGACACACAGCTAGTACAGTGAGCATGGGCAGTCCTAATAAAACCGAAACTATAGATACTACAGTTACTACTCACATTATGGATGCTGGAGAGTTAGTAGAGACAATATAATTTCTACACACACACACACACAGCTGCCTCAGTTACCATGTGTACTACTACTACTACCAGAACTATTGATGCTACAGTCATAATTGGTGCTATGGATGCTGTAGAGTTTGTAGAGACAATACCTTTCGTACAAACACAGCTACTACAGTGAGCATGTGCACTACTAATACCACCAGAACTATAGATGCTATAATTACTACAGGCACTATGGCTGGTGGAGAGCTAGTAGAGACAATGCCATTACTACAGACACAGCTACTACAGTTACCATGTGCATTGTTAATACTACAGAACTATAGATTCAACAGTTACTACCGGCATTATGGATGCTAGAGAGTTAGTAGAGACATACTATTACTACACAAACAGCTACTACAGTGAGCATGTGCACTGCTATTACTACCTGAACTATAGATGCAACTGTTCCTATTGGCCCTATGGATGCTGAAGAGTTAGTAGAGACGATACCATTACTACAGACACACAGCTGCTACAGTTACTATGTGAACTACCAGTTACTAATGGCACTGCTGTTATTGCTAGTACTACAGATAATGCAGTTACTTTGTTTGCTACCAGCACTGCTGATACTGCAGATGCTATAGGCATTACCATTATTACAGAAACTATAGTTACTACAGTTATTACTGGTACTATTTACTATTATATTAGTTACAACAGGTCCTACCAATGCTTCAGCTTCCACAGTTACTAAAAGCACTTCAACCCCAGTCGTTTTTACAGGCACTCTGGTTCCTGCACATCCTATCACTTCCATAGGCACAGGAGGTAATATGTGACCTATATTTATTTACTACAGACACTACGTTATTACTGGTCCTGCGGTCAGTCAGGCCCTATATTTACTAAAGGCTTTATAGTGATCACGGAGCCGACAGTTACTGGAGGCCCTACAGCTAACATATGTAGAACAGGACCCAGTGCTAGCGTACGTCATACTGTCACTACCAGAAACACCACTGTTACCACAGGCCACGCATCTACTACTGGAGGTACAGTTCCTACATACGCACAAGATATAGTGCCAATAGTCATCTCAGGTGCTGGAGTGACAACAAATCCCCAAACATTAACGCAAGGATCAAAGTTCGGCCCGGGGGCCTCAAGTGGCCCTCCTGGCCTTTACATGTGGCCCCCCTGTCAACAGCATGGTACAAAAGGGGGTGGTGATGGACGGAGCATCTGAACCAGTCAAACACTCAAACCCAGTCAACAGATATGGGTTTATTCCATCACCGTTCTTTAGCCCACTCTGCCACCCCAGTTCAGACATGGCCATATGCAAATCAGTCGGACCCTGTGCCTCATGGGAACAGTCCAGCCCAAACTGCCAAGCCATGCCTTCCCTGGACTGGAAACAAGCTTCCGAGGACCGGTTTCTGGCATTTCAGCCATCTTCAGCCCGGCTTGCTTGAATCCAGTGGCAAAGTGAGCAAGGGACTCACGTCTGAGCATACCCTGCCAACTTATGGCAAACAAAGTGGTACAAAAGGGGGTGGTGATGGACGGAGCATCTCAACCAATCAAACACTCACACCCAGTCAACAGACCTGGGTTTAATCCATCACCGTTCTTTAGCCCACTCTGCCACCCCAGTTCAGACATGGCCATATGCAAATCAATCTGACCCTGTGCCTCATGGGAACAGTCCAGCCCGAACTGCCAAGCCATGCCTTCCCTGAACCGGAAACAAGCTTCCGAGGACTTGTTTCTGGCATTTCAGCCGTCTTCAGCCCGGCTTGCTTGAATCTAGTGGCAAAGTGAGCAAGGGACACACGTCTGAGCATACCCTGCCAACTTATGGCGAACAAAGTGGTACAAAAGGGGGTGGTGATGGACGGAGCATCTGAACCAATCAAACACTCACACCCTGTCAACAGATCTGGGTTTAATCCATCACCGTTCTTTAGCCCACTCTGCCACCCCAATTCAGACATGGCCATATGCAAATCAGTCTGACCCTGTGCCTCATGGGAACAGTCCAGCCCGAACTGCCAAGCCATGCCTTCTCTGAACCGGAAACAAGCTTCCGAGGACCGGTTTCTGGCATTTCAGCCGTCTTCAGCCCGGCTTGCTTGAATCCAGTGGCAAAGTGAGCAACGGACTCACGTCTGAGACTTAACTTTATGAATGCCTTAATTTTTAGAGGCATCTTTCAGAAAAATTGTAAAACACGATAAAGTCTCTTCAGAATTCAAAAAGTATTTCATTAACATGCAGAACTGTTTCACCTCAGTACATCAGATTATCAGTGCACTGAGAAGTATTGATGTATTTATTAAAAGTGATAGTTTTCAAACTCGAATTTAGAAATATTCATTCTCCCCATCCCCACTCTGACAACAACGCCAATAGTGAGCTAAGATGCCAGTCAGTTGTTATGTGTACTCTGTGGGTGGCCTGGTTCCTATTATACAATTATACATGAACCATATTATAGATTACTAAATCAAATGCAGGAGAAGGTTTTGTAAAACACACATCCTGAAATCATGTAGTTAGAATTCCTCAAATATGTGATAATGAAGAAAATAGAGGGAAAGTGATATAAAATAATTGCCTAGGATCACACAGTTTGATTAAGTGGGGGAAGCCATGATTTAATCACAGGTTTTCTGGTTTGAAATTGTGCAATTCAGCCACTAGATATACATACTTTGCTTCCCCTGCAATCACCTTACCGCCACCCTGCCCCCCAAAACTTATTACTGCAGCCCTGCTGGTATCAATGGCATGCGGTCCTTGGTCACTTCACAGACCACATTTTTTGGCACTTGGGAAAATGTTTGTGAGTACCCATGAATTAAAGCAAACGCTTTCCTCCTTCTACGCCCTTCACCTACTCCAGGAATAAACACTGGTAAAAAAAGGAGATTCATTTAAGAGAGATTGTTCCCATGGATACCTCTCCTGGTGACATGTATTGGTCATTCGTCCTTTCACGGATTGACTTCTAGAGAGTGCAGTCAGTGACAGGGGAGGCGGGCTCGGCCAGGAGGGTTCCCCGCAGAAGAGGCCGTACACAGCGGGTGGCCCACGGGGTGGCACAACAGAGACTCTGAGCACTGAGTCAAGGCCTATAACAAACAAGCATCGGACAATCCTTCAGTGCACACATTTGTACTAAGGCCCGGCTCACTCATCCCACAAACGCAAGTTGTTCACACCCACTTGCTCCATTTCACATATCTGACAGGAACACGTGAGAAGGCACTGGAATACACGCGTTCACAACTCGAGACCGTGCGAAACCAGCTCTGTGAAAAGATTCCCTGGGGGTGCTGGCATACACGTGTGGCGTGTGTACGATTGTAGGTGTCCGTGAGTCCATATATGGATGTCTGGGTCCAGACCAGTACGTTATGTTCAGTGTTTTGTAAAGGGCGGCTGTTAAGCACAAGGGTTCCTATGTGCACCGTATAGTTGTGCCTGCATAACGTTAAAGCTGTGCACTGACTGGTGCAGACGTGCACACGCGTCTGTCTATATTCACAGTACCCTGGCTATGCGGCTTTCACAGTATCAATGACAGAGCTTGCAAAGGGCGCTGCATGAAATAAATGCGTGTGCCAGGCCAAGGAGGAGCCGGGGAGCTGTCCTTTCAGCACCGTTCACTACTACTGACTTAACAGGTTACATACAATGCGCATATTTCACCACACTTCTTCCACTCTTCCCATAACCGGGTATAGTGCCTGCCCTATGCCCGCCCGTCCGACCACGTGGCACCTCCCTGGGCCGAGATCCCAGCCCCGCCCCCCCGACCCCCACCCTCCTTTCAGGCCCTGCCAATGCAGCGCATTGATCCCACCGTCAGGGCGCACACTGGTGCGCGCGGGCTCTCAGCTGCACCCTGAGGCCTCTAGGCAGAGCGCGCCTGCAACCACGCAGAGTCACGCGAGCCACGCGTGTGCGCGCTCAGAGCGCGCGCTCGTGTCCTCGAGCGCCCGGAAGCGGCCTAGGGAAATGGACATCCAAGCTAAGAAGGGGAAAGGCAGAGCCGAGCAGCCTGCTCTGTGGGAGGGAGAGCAAAGCACAGAGCATCACGAATTGTGAAATTCTCAGCGTTTGAGTCACGGACCCTCCGTCAATTCACCATCACGGGCAGGAATTGTGGCATAACGGCTAGTTCTCAACTTTGGAGGGAAGGGTTGTGAGCAGGTGTTCCTCCTTTCCAAAGAAGTATTGTTATTTAGAGGCTAATTCCTTATTCAAATAACACTCATTCATCATGGGTGATTTGAGTGACAGTAGTTCTTTTTATTCACCACATTATTGCATTCATTTCACTCAGAGTGGACATCTTCCTAAGTTTGGCGGATCTGTGCCATGCCATCACAGTTTTTGACCCATTGCCCGACCTTTAGCTTCCAAAAGACTCTGATTTGTTGAGGACAGGCCAGGGGAATGGTGGAGGGGGGTTGACAGGTGGGATATAGGGCTGAGTGTGCCCTTTTTAATTATTAATTCCGGCTTGACAGTGCACCTGTTTGCAATATCTGTTGCTACCAGTTCTTTAAAATATACACAGAGTAGGTGTTGGCTTTACTCAGAGGAGTATCACACTTGCGCTCTCACTTAATTCTATTGGCTGTTTAGGGTATTATTCCAGCTTCGAGAAAGTGCTTCGATTAGAATATATAAGGAGCTATTTTACATCTAAAAAGCATACTCAGTGAGCACTGCATAAGGCACATTCATCCGGTTGTTCTATTTGATTGAACCCGCTTAATGTACTGGTCGGAGTAGTGACTGAGTGTAATAGTTGATAACAGTAGATTAGTGTATTGGCTAGGTGAAGTGGCAACAAGAGTACAGTTTGCCCTCACACTTTCGACTAACCCCCCGCACTGTAACAAGGCAAGCACAATCCTTTTTCATCCGAGCCCCAGTTAGAGAATTGAGTATACGGCGCTCCATTGAAGACAATGAAGTGTCTCAGGGCCAATAATGGCTGGTACAGGCCTTCAGCTCCAACATTCCAATGTTGTCTTTCCTTTTCTCCCATTTTGATTTGGAACATTCCACTTTCAGTGGGTGGACAGTTCTAACATCATTATTGCTGTTCTTCCTCAGGGTATAAAGTTTGGTAAAGGTCTATACTTCCTAAAAGCCCTTCAGACAGTGAGCGTTTAATAAAAAGTACAGCCCTTTGAAGTAGGCAATAATGCTATAATTTTAACTTGAAAGGGGGGAAATACAATAAAATATTGGCTTAATACATAAAGAGGGAACTGATATATTTCCGAATCATTGTTTTAGTGAATATTCTAAACCAGGCTTCTCCTAGGAGTGGCTCGAGAGCTACGGGTAGCTCTCCGGCTACCTAACAGTAGGTCGCATGCGTACAGCTCACTCTACTAATTAGAAGCATGTGTCATTAAATCAATATACGTATCCCAAAATTGAAAAGCGTGTAGTTGAGACGTAAATGTGTGTATTTTCAGAACTCATAAGCTGATGCTTGGAGAAAAATGGTTGAGTTTCCAAAATGTAATTAAAGTGGATATTTGAGTGATAATTAATGCAGCGTTTGAAAGCCTTATTGCCTATATTTAATTGGTGCCAGGGGTATTGCAACTAAGGCTGTCATCTATTTGACATGCAGAGGCTTTCCAGATCAAGAAAGCCTTTTTGACATCACTGCTGGCAACTATGTCTCCGAACTGTGTTGATCCCTGCTAGTAATACAGCATTGGGTGGCCACTAATATCATTTTGTGCGATGTGCTCGCTGTTACACATTGATAATATTAGTAGCTCTGGATGATTTTCATTGAACATAAGTAGCTCTTACTACAGAAAAGACTAGAGGCCTCTGTTCTACACCATTCACCAGGCATATAACCTAGTGATCAAAGTTTGACCACGCCGCGCTGTGCTTATGCCATTCTAACAACATTCCTCTTTCCACCAGCGTCAGCAACCATCACAAAGTGTCATTTCTGGAATGCCCAGAATCATGATGCCAGGTAATGGCTGGGGTATTTTACATGTGAGCTCCGTTGTAACACATGCATGCACTAAATGTCATGCATCATACCTGTAATCGCTAGAAGATCACGTATGATACTTGGTACATTAGGTGTTAACAGGTTTTAGTGACTCGTACAAATTGTCTAAAAGGCCCATGGCTCCCTAGTGGAACCTTCCAGCCATGCTATCGGGTTAAGCTGTTTAAAAGTAATTTCTTTTTTTTTTTTTTTGATAGTTTTTATTATTGCAAGATACGACAAACCAAAATAGTACAGATATACAAGGTCCATAAGTCTGAATTAACATAGGATTAACATTGGTATATTTTAACTGGTAAAGGGTAAAAGTTAGAAGAAAGAGGTAAAAGAAAGGTACAAAAAAAAAACAACAAAAAAAAAACACAATACAGAAGGGGTTATAGATCATCAGAGTGTTTCTCACTAGAAAAAGCATTAGCAGGCAATCCCCACTTCTTATACTTCAAAGAATTGTTTCCAAATCCTTTCCTTTCTAGCAAGGGCTTTTGGGCCTCTATATTTAGCTAGTGTAATTTCCATGATTCTGATTTCCCTAACCAAAGCTAGCCACTCAGCTACGTTTGGAGGTTCCTTAGAGATCCATGCCCTAGCTATAATTAATCTTGCACATGCGAGCAGGATCGTTATAAGATCCCTGTTAAGACAATTAATCTCTTGGATGTCTAGTAAGACCAACTGTGGAGAAAGTTCCGGTATCATTATCTGATTAATTTTTAGAAGGTCTGTTATTCCATTCCAATAGGTAGAGAGTGCGGGACAGGAAAATAGCATGTGCTCAATTCCAGCAGCATGTATGTCACATTTTGCACATTTAGATTTATCTGATAGTGAATTCCCTTGCGTCCATAAGGATATTCTTTGTGGTGTGTAATACAGCTCAGTAACTGTCCTATATAGTTGCATTCTAAGGTTAGAGGAGTGTACTATATCGCTTAAGTGTGTTAAGGCATTTCCAATCTGCGTTGAGTTTATGTCAAGATTTAGTCTGCGAGACCATTTAGCTGCAATTTTGGTAGTATTTTCACATTTATCTTTAATTAAAGATTGGTATCCCAGTTTTATTAATGATTTAGTTTTATCAGAATAGATACACTCCAAAATATCTGACTGTAAAACTTCAGTTATTTTCATTTTGTTATGGAAGAAGTCTCTCAATTGACGATATTTGAAGTGCATATCATTCGTTAGACCATTTGTTATTTTCAGGTTTTCAAAATCTATCAAACCATTAATTCCATATATATCTCCTAGTGTGTTGATTTCGTGTCTAATCCAGCGAATCCCTGTCCCATCAGAAAAAATACCCGGGAGACCTGGGTTGTTCCATAATCTAAGTTCAGCGTTATAAAATGAGCTTTTGCTAATATGCAAGATTTTGTCCCAAATTCTTATAGCGTGTTTTGCGGTCTTAAATTTGACCCGCTTAAAGTAGTTTGGATCGTGAGTGCGAAGTAGGAATTGGTTAGAATCAGCACCTAACATATATTGATGAAAAAATAAAGATGGTTCGTTTTTTAATAAGCTCCTAATTCGGAAAAAAAAGTAGCTAAGAAATACAAATTAAAATCCGGGAAAGCTAGTCCCCCTTTAGATATTGGCAGTGCCAAGAATTTTATAGCCCTTCGTGTTTTTTTATACCCCCATAAGAAGCTACTACAGATACCGTCTAGCCTTTTAAAGAAAAGTTTATTCGTTGTAGTGGTATGGCTCTAAACAAATAAAGTAGTTTTGGTAATATTTTCATCTTAATCAAATTGAGTCTACCTAATAAACTGAGAGGGATTTTGTGCCATTTTTTAAGGCTTATGGTAGTTTCTTTTAAAAATAACTCGTAATTCATTTCCAAAATTCTCCCCACTTGGGCAGCTAGTTTAATACCTAAATAAACGGCCTCTCTACAAGTATCGTAGATATGTGTATCCGGGGTATAGTTGACTATAATTTGAGTTTTGCTCACATTCAATTTATATCCGGAAATTTTACCATCATTTTGTGCTTCATTATTAATTTCTGGCATAGCTTTATTGATATCTGTTGTATAAATTGCGATGTCGTCAGCAAAAGCAGTTAGTTTAAGAGCTATGCCCCCATAATTAGCTGGGATAATATTGATTTGTTCATTTAGTGCATTTAAAAAGGGTTCTAGAGAAAGAGCAAAAAGTAATGGGGAGAGGGGGCAACCTTGTCTTGTACCTCTTGCAATCCTGAAGTTGACTGAGTCTTTACCTCCGTAGCTAATCATAGCCAGTGGTTCATCGTAGAGTGACCTTACCCAATCTAAGTAGGGCCCTGATACTCCCAATTTCTTTAGTACCGCCCACAGATATTCCCACCCCACTCGGTCAAATGCTTTTTCCGCATCTAACATAATCATACCGAGCGGGGTGTGGGTAGCTTCTGCTACGTCAAAGGCTGTAATTGATGTGTTCACATGCGTAGTGGCATCTCTGCCAGTTACAAAACCATGTTGTTGGAGGTTAACAATATCTGGCATGATAGGAGCTAGGCGATTGGCAAGGATTTTAGCAAAGATTTAAACATCAGAATTGAGTAAAGAGATCGGCCGGTATGATCCACATTCTTTTGCAGGTTTTCCCTTTCCAATCTTTATTTCGGCCATTTTGCCATAAAAGATACACAATACACATATACAAAATAAGAATCAGTGCATTACAATATAAAACATTAGAATGATATACTAAAAATGCATTAAAAGCTGTGAGTCTTAAAATTTAGGGAGAAACCAGGGTCTTTAAAATACGATTACGAGTATACCAGACATTAGTAAGGTATTTAGCCAAAGCAAACACAGTTGGACCTGAGACATCAGATTTTAAAATCCTGTACATTGGCGCATATTCCCTGCAGCCCATATTTCTGATCAGCGGCAACAGCCAATATTTCCTTGCAGCCTTATAGGCTGGGCAGAAAAAAGCCACATGTATATCAGTTTCTTCCGTGGCATCACAGGCCGGACACTGCTTGGTGGAAGGGGGAGATGACCAGGAACTAGTAAATGATCGAAATGGCAGCGTGCCGTATCTCCATTGAAGGAAGAGCTTTCTGGCCAGCACAGGGGAAATGGCATCCAGGACCCCCTCAAACCTATATAGGTCCTTGCTTTGTACAAATGCCGACGATAGTGACCCTTCGGCCTGGCTGTCTAGGGCCCTCGCTCGTTTTTGTTCAAAGTATGCATTAGCCAGAAATCTTTTGGAGATATTTGTTACGGCGCTAGATGGATCATACCATAAATCGGATAGCCCTAGTTCCATGCAAGTGGTTTGGATGTATTTTATCCACGGAATGCGGAGCGCTTTTGGATGGATCAATAATTCTAGCAACTCCGCCCTGTATGCAGCAAGATTGTTACTACTCCACAGCCTACGCCAGAAGGCTATGGGTCTCAGTCCTATTTCTTCGGCTATTGGTCGTAGACCTAGATCAAGCCTTAGGGGAAGGAGCGGGGTGCTGGGCGGGAGTGCGGCTATCTGCCTAATGAAATTGTTTTCTGTTAGTGACAGACTGCGGCATGATTTGTGTCCCCAAAGTTCAGCCCCGTACAATGTCGCTCCCCTGGCCTGGGCTTTATATATCTGGATAAGTGACCCCAGCGGGCGGTATGAAGAGCCAATCATCATCCGGGCAATACCCCCGGTAGTTTGTGTCAATTTAAGGTTCGCCCTACTCTGATGGGATCCCCAGGACATGGTTTCGTTAAGAGTCACACCAAGATATTCAAAGGTGGATACTCTCTCGAGCCGTACTGCTCCTAGAATCGGGTTCGGCCGCAGTTTTTGGCTCGGTTTCAAAACCATGAACTTTGTTTTAGTTGCGTTAATTTCCAACCCTCTGTCGGTGCAGAAGGTCACAAATGAGTCGAGGATCCTCTGTATCCCCATAGGGGTTTTAGATAGCAGCAGGGTGTCATCTGCAAACATTATTGCAGGCACCCTGTTGCCATTCAATTTGGGAGCGTCGGTATAGTCAGTGGCATTCAAGTGGGCGATTACCCCGTTGACGAAGAGGCAGAACAGGGTCGGAGCCAGCACGCAACCCTGCCTTACCCCCCGGTCAACGGGAAACCTTTCAGTGAGCTCCCAGGACCTTCCACACCTCACTCGGGCATAATTGTTATAATGCAGCCTCTGCAGGATTAATAGGATGTCCGGAGGAACGCCCATCTCTGCCAGGACGCTCCAGAGTTTCCCCCTGGGGACCAGATCGAATGCGGCCCGTAGGTCCACAAAGATGGTGTAGAGACTCCCGCCCTCGAGTATTGCTGTCCTCCAGTAGATAATGTTTAGTCTAAAAACCTGGTCCACTGTAGAAACCCCCTTCCTAAATCCTGCCTGGTAGGGACTGA
Source organism: Lissotriton helveticus (assembly GCF_964261635.1). Classification (NCBI taxonomy): domain Eukaryota; kingdom Metazoa; phylum Chordata; class Amphibia; order Caudata; family Salamandridae; genus Lissotriton; species Lissotriton helveticus. The sequence goes on from NC_136063.1 coordinate 184,154,642, forward strand.
GGGCACCCACCTCCTCTGCCCAGTCCTGAAGCCGGTTCAGCAGAACCCTGCCGAACAGTTTCTGCGCAACATCAATTAAACTAATGGGTCTGTAGTTGACTGGGAGGAGAGGCGAGCCCTTTTTAAAGATGGGCACCACCTCCGCCCCCAGCCAAGTACTAGGGACTTCCATGCCACTGAGCACTCCATTAAAAAGCGCAGCAAGATAGGGGGCCCAGACAATAGGTTCCTGTTTAAACAGGTCTCCGGGCAGGCCATCCAGTCCTGGCGCCTTCCCCGAGGAGAGTCCGGCTATAGCAGCCGTAACCTCGCCCAGTGTTATTAAATCCCCTTCATAGTCTGGCCAGCCAGCCCCGGTGTCAGAGATTAGTTCTCCTGGTTCAGAGCTGTATAAGGACTGGAAATGTGCCTGCCAGACCTCTGGAGCAATGTTTGGCTCGATTGCCCTTTGGAGATTTCCCGACCCCCCACTCACTATCCTCCAGAACAGCCGCTGATCTTTCGTTGCTAGGGCCTTAGTGAGTTCTTCCCACTTATTTTCCTCCCATTCAGCTTTGGCATGGGCAGCAAGTTTCTTATAAGCCCGTCTTCTTTCTCTTAAAATATCCCCCCCTACACCCTCCTTGATGGATCTGACAAGTTCCCCTTTTGCCCTTCTGCATGCTTGGTTGTACCATGAGAACTTACAGTGCTGCCCCTTAGTTGGTTTCCGTGTGTTACTAAAGAGGATAGGGCCCGCTGCTTTTATAAGGTTCTCGTGAGCCTTACCTATTTTAACCTGGGCATCTTTGTTATTTACCTCCGCCTCCAAACTCCCCACAGTTTCCAATATTGGAATCATTCCCTCATAAAGCATGGGGAGTTTCTTCTCACTTGCAGCCAAATGCTCCCACCTGATTCTTCTCCTGCTGTTTTCCAGGAGAAGCGCCGGTTTGCTCCCCTCCAGAGCGATCATTGGAGTCTGAGGGTCAGGGTGGGCTAGGTCGAGCTCTAGCGCATTATGATCACTGTCTACCCTTTCCATTACCCTAAAGTCTCGAATGGTTGACCACTTCTCTACTTGGGCCATGACATAATCCAAGCGAGACTCTCTTCCCACCCTATTGTAGGTGGTTCTGCTGGGTATGTCAGATCTCATTCTCCCGTTACAGGCTCTAAGTCCAAGCCTTAGGGTGAGGGCTGTGACTTGTAATGCAAGTGGGGTCCATGCCCTCGGTGGGGGAGCTTCAACCGCGGGCACCGCCCATCTAACCTCTTCTTCCAATGAAAAACCCTCTGGGAGACCTGGTAGTGGCTCAAAATGCGAGTTAAAATCCCCTCCCACCAGATAGAATGAGTCCCTCGGTAGCTCGGTTAAATAGTTTGTAAGTTCAGCTATGGTCGGCGATTCCTTGGCAATTCCCACAGGCCTGGAATAGATGTTGATTAAAACAAGTTTAGTTTGATTTGGCCAGGATAGTGAGACCGCAAGAATATCGTCAGAGCTGACTGATAGCCGTGTAGCCTTGCAGCCTAGATGACAAGCAACCCATGTTGTAAGCCCGCCTGATGGGCGTCCTTTACCCTCCCACCTAGCTGGAATGAAAAATGACTGGAAACCTTGATGCCCATGATCTTCTCTTGCCCAGGTTTCCTGGAACATGCAAACGTCTCCAGTCTCAATATAGTTCGCCCAGTCGGGATCGGTCAATTTGTTGGTCAATCCGGCGACATTCCACCATATTAATCTCAAAAGTCCTGGGGTGCTGGGCGTCGTGCCAGAAAGAAGAACAGGGACGGTTGCAGGTTCTGGGGCAATCGATTGTTCAAGAACATTGCCATCAGTAGGGGCAGATGGATGAGGGTGTGTTGGAAGGCCAGTCGCCAGAGTCGCAGGGTTGCTAGTTGGCAGTCAATCAACCCCGTCCAAACCATTCAGGCAGTTGAAGCGATTGAAGTGAAAATAGGGTGTGTCAGGTAATTGGCAATTTGGTCGTCGGGCATAGTCTGTATGCCTGTGTCTGCGTTCCACCCTTGTCCACTCTTCGTGCTGTTGATCGTAATGCATGCGAATTGGGGGGAAAAAAAGGATACTGGCAGGGTTTGGATAGTAGAGTCCAACGAGCGATTTACCCCTTCACAGATGTGCAGAACAGTGCCCGGGTCTTTAAAGGTTACCAAAATACAATCCCCTATTATTGACTTCCTCGTCTTCCCTAACCAGGGGACCCTTCTGACCATGATGATCTCATTATTGAAGTGTGGTGGCAGGGGTCGGTTCCAATTCAGCCATTTAATGACTTTTTTCTTCAGGGATTGGAAATCTTCATTTTCTCCTCTTTGTAATTGAGGGGCCCCTGCTAACACCACCGTGAGCCTATTGGCTTCTGGCGGCAGGTCCGGCCTCCGAGGTCTTGGGGCGGGTTGGGCCGGAGGGGGAGAGGAAGCGTTATCAGCTTGGGAAAGGTCAGAATTAGTCCCTGTCTGAGAGCTATGGGGGACAGTGTGTAATGGTTCAGTAGGCCTATTAGTTATGTTGTTTCGTGGGGCCGGAACTTGAATGGCCATAAGCGGCCGTAAGGGGGGGGCAGTGGGTATACCCTGAGGAGGGGCTATGATAATACCCTGCTCATCTCCAGTTCTCAGAGGATTAGCTATAGGAGGATTAGACCCCGTACATTTAGTTTGCTTACTAACTAAGGTGTTCAAAGTAGTAAGAGCAGCCTCTAAGATGGTAAGCCTTATCTCCACCTTTTTCAGACTTTCACTAATGGGCTGTAAAAGTGAGTGAAGTAAGAATTCAATACTTCCCAGGGATGTAGGAGAAGGTACTGGTTTAGACGTATTAGCCGCTGGAACACTAATGGGAGTGGCCGTGTTAGAACAGGTATCATTGGGCGGGATCTCAATAGGCGCCATATCGTTATCCCTGCCTGGGGAGGGTACAGTTTTGAGTTTTTTACCAAAATCTAAATGGGATAGTTTAGATTTCCCCTGTCCCCCCCTTGTCTTTCTTCTACGTTTGCTGGGTGGAGGGCCATGCAACTCCACCATGGCACTGTGCTTTGGCTTGTTTTTCTTGTTTTTATTCCCCGAGGGGGTTTGGGTAACCAAATCCACTGCCATTTGGGATGATGTGGATGGGGCGATCTCTATAGTCTTTTCGGGCGAGATACCAAGGGTGTTCGAGGTCTCCCTTAACAGTAGAGGAAAGTCCTCTGGTGATAGTAGATTTTGCCTATCAGTGGCAGTGCCATCCTCTTGGGAGGTAGGGTACGGGATTATGTCAGTGAGGGGCGTGCTCTTCATGGATTCAATAGAGCGGCGACGCTCCGCCCTACGCCTCTCCAAAGAGTTTTCTTTGCCCCCGTCCCCTTTGGAGTATTTGAAATAATTGTCCAGTGTGCCTGAGTTAGTTCCCCCCACCCTTGAAGGGGTTTCACAAGGTGCTGGTGTGGGCATCTCCGTATTCGAGTCCTCCGTCGACAGAGAATGCGTGGTTTCAAGCCTCTGTCGGCCCCGGGCGGCCACAGACGGTCCCACCCTTGTCCCGGGCTTCTCCCGGCGCCCTCCCGCGCAGCGGGGGGACTGCTTCCTCTATGTAGCGGTTCTAATGGATAATTAAGGGTGGGCGGGAACGGCAGGGAGAGCAGCCCAGCTGGTCAATGGGCGCGCGGGGGCTCCTGGTCCTTGGAGTCCCCCGCTCTCGCTCGCAGCCCTGCCGGTGGGGTCAGTGCTCCTCCCTTTTGCTGCACCGCAACTGCGAAGCGGGACCCGCGTAGCGGGTCCGGCGAGGCGCGGCGTCAACAGGAGCAGGCTTCCGCTCAGGTGAGGTACGGAACAGGCAGGCTTCCGCAGAAGGGGGGCGGTGTCCTCAGAGCTCCACAGTGTTCCCTTTTTCAAAAAAAAGATTATTGTGGCAATTTTCCATGATGAAGGTGCTTGCTTAGAAACTATAATTGAGTTTATCACCTTTTCTAATAACGGCTGCAATTCTTGGGCACAGAGTTTGTAGAGTTCCACAGGTAGACAATCTTCTCCCACCGCCTTCCCTAAGGGTAAATTATCAATTGCTCGTTTTATTTCATCTAATGTTATTTTTGAATTAAGTTGTTGGAGTACATCTGTATTTAACGCCCGAGGTGAAGTTAAATATTTGTCAAGATATTGTATGATATCGGCTTGAAGGGGTGTAGCCTCTGGTGTATAAAGTTGTTGGTAAAATTTAACAAATTGATTCAATATTTGGTCCGCTCGTTCGTAAGAGTTAGAGTCTGATCCTATTATTTCTTTGATTTTAGTTTGGCTTTTCTATCCGCAGTTTTAAAAGCTAAAATTTTCCCAATGCGGTCGCCGCCTTCATATTGATCAAGTTTGTGCTTTTGTAATTTTGATATATATCTTTCTCTCAGAGTTTTTTTTAGTCCTGCTTGTAATTCCGCGAATTTTACTCTAATCTCATCTATATTGTTTTTTGAGTGCCGTGTTGCCTCAGCAAGTTGTACTTCCATGTCCAATATATTAGAGGTCATTTTTTTATTGTTTTTACGACTCTCCGCAGTTAGCCTAAATATGTATTGTTGGGCGAACCCCCTAATGCTACATTTATATGTATCCCATACTATGTTTATATTCGCCGAATTAATATTTATTGAAATAAACTCTTGTATGTGTTTTTTGACTAATGTAATGAAGTTTACATCCGCGAGTAAGTATCTAGGGAAAGTGAATTTTCGTGGATCTTTGATTGTAACTTCAATTAGCAGAGGATTATGGTCAGAAGTAACTTTTGGGCAAATTTCAATCTCACTATTGTCTATAATTTGATCAGAGGCCCATATCAAATCGATTCTAGAGCAGGATCTGTGTGGTGCAGAGTAATGAGTAAAACCAGCCAACCTAGGATGTTTTGATCGCCATACATCTCTTACATTGTTCAATCTTGCTAATTCTAAGATTGCTGCTCTAACTTTATGCATTCTTTTATAGTTACTTTAACCAGTGGAGTCTGCTTTATAGTCCATAACACAGTTAAAATCCCCAGCAATGATAGTTTCTCCCTCCCACTCAAGTAGTTCTAAGCTTAGCTCTTCAAAGATTTTGGGATCGTCAATATTTGGTCCATATAGTACACATAGAACAAGTTTCACATTATCACCATGCATCTGTGCAATTGCCCACCTTCCCCGAGCATCTGAGGCAGTTTTAATTGTTTCTAATCGAGCTCCTCTTTGTTTTAAAATAGCTACCCCCCTAATAGTCTCGTTTAGAGTAGAGCATACAACCAACTCGTATCTTAATTGAGATAGTAGCTTGCGATCTTGGTATTTGATATGGGTTTCAGAAACCAAAACTATATTAGGGTTGTACATTTTAATCTCTTCTTGTACTAGATTCCTTTTGATTTTGCTATTTAGACCATCAACATTCCAACATTGTATTCTTAGTTTAAGCATTTAAATATTGTAGGGTTTCCCTTGTCGAATGTACATATGTCTCCCCTCTATCTGTACCCTTTTCATGATAGTTAAATTTTTTCCTACTGATCCTTAAAAAAAAGTCGAGTCTTGCAATCAATTTTTTCCACATTTTTCCCACCCCCGACACACTGGGTCACACCCTCCCCTGCAAGAGACCCCCTCCCACCCTGGCAACCTCCCGTCCCTAGGGGGGGAGCACCCCTCTATCTTATGCTGCCGCTGAAGGGGCAGCTAAGTGAAGGTGCTTACATGATAGACGCTCATGCCACATCTTAAATCTCTCAAAATTTACTCACACCAACATAATGAAAGTAGAAACAAATTGAGCCCAGCCTCAGAAAAAATTAGAGATAAAAAACTAGAGTAAAATCGTAAATAAACCAAATTTTGACAATCTACTCATTGAATATAAGTTCAGTGTGTTAGGCTCAAGAAAAACGAGAAGCAAAATAATGTCATTGGTGTATGAGCTCTGGCTTTTTTATCACATTAGTTTTCTTTTTCATTTTGTTTTTCTTTTTCATTTTCCCAAGAGAATTTCTCCAAAGTTTGTTCGGCGGCTGAAAGGTCAGTAAAGAAAGCCACTTGACCGTTACGTATGACCTTGAGGCGAGCGGGCTCTTGAAAATAGGCCATACGCCCTAGGTTTTTAAAAGCATCTATCATCTTCCGAAGCTCCCAACGTTTGTCCATTGTGCCCTTACTTAAGTCGGATTTTACAAAGAAAGTAAGATTGTCAACAGTAACAGGATTATTGGGCCTGGCCTTAAATGATACAGCTTGCCGCAAAAGAAAATTGCCAAAATAAATCAAAAATGGTCTAGGAAATTTACTATTTGAGTTTCTTTGGATCAGAGGCAGTCTGTGGACTCTCTGTAACTGAGAATCCCAGTCCCAATCAGCGAGGTCCGTAAAGGCTCTTTGAAAAAGTTTCACCATGAACGCCCTAGGATCGGACCCCTCCATCCCTTCTGGTATACCAAATAATCTGAGGTTTTGTCTTCGTGCCCGATTTTCCAAATCCTCCACTTTAGCTTCTAGCTTGGAAACTCTAGATGTATTCTGTTTAACTGTTGACGTATTCTTATGAACATCTTCTTCCACTTCAACAATTCGTTGTTTTATGTCCTCTATATCCTTTGTCACTCCGCCCAAACCTTGGCAGATATCTTTCATAGTTTCTTGCAGCTTGGTATTATCTTCTCTTAGCTGCAGATATTGTTGTTGAGTCTCCGCTCTTTGCTCTAAGAGGGTCTGCATAATTGATTCCATTGATATCTTTGTGGAGTCTGAAGAGTTAGAGGAATCGAGTGAAACTATTTGAGGAAGTTTATGTACAGATAAGGATATGGGACCTGCTAGTGTTTTTTGAGGTCTAATATTTGAGTCATCCGTCATCTTCTCACCAAGTTCTTGTTCCAGATTTTCTCCTGAGTTTACAACAGAATTCCCAGCTGACAGTGTTTGAGTTTTTGTCAGACTTGATAATGTTGATTCCGTGTCCGCATTTAACTGATCAAAGTCGTGAGCTATTATTTCGAGATCTCGGTCTTCAGAGTCGCTAACCTCCACATGATATGTAAGGGGAATAGAAGAGTTATTGAGAGTGAGGATAGGAGAAGTTGTTGAAATTATTGGGGAAACCCCCGCTCTGACTCCGCTGTTCGCTTCCGCGTTAGTGACGGTCATGTGCCTTGATGACTCTTGGTTGATAGATACTGTACCTACACTAGAGTCAGTTATGGGCTCTGTAGGGTTAATTATATTGACCCCTGAAGTAGTGTGCACGTCGTCGGGGCTGGCGCCAGAAAGTCTTAAAGCCATATTCTTGACGCCTCCCTTCGCCTCTATCCATCTTCTGAGAGGACTATCGTCAATTAGGCGACTTTTCCTGCTTCCTGGCAGATCTTTACTAGCTGTCTTTAATAACAGATTTTTTTGCTTGGTTTTGGCCTTCATCTTAATTTTCTTTAATGCAGTTTTTTTGTTAATTAAAACTTTAGGCGTTTCATCTGATCCCTCTTCTTCTGTTATTTCCTCGTATTCTATATTAGAATCTTCATCTGATATGACAGTAGATTCTTGAGACTGGCTAACTCCACTTTTCTTCTCCTTTAATTGATTTAGGTCAGTCTGTGGTTGGGCATTAATATTAGTATTAATATCAACTTCCGCCTTTTGATTTTGGGCCATAGGTAATAATTCCTCTGCTTCTACTGTGTCATGAGTGACCTTATTGCCTCCACTCGGTATATCCTCGCTAGTCTCCAGCTGAGTCTCCAGAGCTTGTGCATTTGTATCTAAGCCTGAGTTTCCGTTGAAACTGGGCAATTTATCCGAGCCTTTCCTTCCATTCTTTCCATTCTTAGCCTCTGCTTTGTCCCCTACTGCTCGCCCAACAGTCATTTCTGCCAAAGATAAATTCTTAGCAGGTAGAGTAGTGATTGTGTTCACTTTAATAACTTCATCTTTGTCGTTCGTTTTCTTTTTTGTTTTGGGCTCAGCTGTTAGCTCTGATCCAGGTTTGGGCTCGTTACAACCGCCTCCCCTAATAGCTGGGGTACATTTTGCATCATAGCGCAAGCTTGCTTTGCTTGTATCGTCAGACTTAGTGCTATTAACTTTAGTTTTTCCACTATTAGTGTTTAAATTTGTGGAAAGTGCCTGTTGAGCCTCGTTGCCGGTGCCTGGTGCCATTTCTGCCGCTATCCCTGTTATCCCTGTTACCGCTGCCGCTGCCGCCATCGTACCTGTGTTTGCTTGTCTCCCTGACTGGCAGGTCTTCCGGCTCCGTGTAACTCTTGACGGCCGCGTGGACATCAGCTCCTTCGTTGCCTCCGTATCCTCTGGTCTCCTCGGCGTTCTCAGCGTTCTCAGCGTGGCTGAGCGTAAGGTCAGGTGAGCGCCCAGCTGCAATGATGACGCCCAGCTGACTATCCCCGCAGGCGTGCGAGTAAGGCTGACCGCCATGTAGCTCCAGGAGCGTAGCAGACTCCCGCTGCAGTGCCGGAGCAGAGCCCGTATCATTGGCTCGGTTTAGATCCGGCAGACGGGCACTCCACCAACAGAACGCAGGATAGCAGTGTGGAGCCAAAAAGTTGAGTCCGCAATCCAAAACTGTAGGCTACAAGTTTTGACGTGAGTGAGTTTTTCCCGCTGTGCTTTCTATTATCTTTTGCTTCGCGGGCTTCTCCAAATCAGCCGTTTTAGCGCAAGTAATTATTTCATCTGTATGTAGCGGTTCTTAGGCGGAGCAGCTCCATGCAGCAACCTTCACTCGGCGGAGTCAGCCCGCCATCTTGACTCCTCCCCTCGTTTAAAAGTAATTTCAACTATAGAATCATTGTGGTTACAGTTGTGATGACTTTTCTTGCAACAAAGTGTTTTAAGAGGTGTGAAAAAGGTGCTGGCTACCTTCGAGTTTCTTTACAGGGCGAGTCCCCAAAAAGCTCTTTAAGTGATAACGCGCCTTGTCTCCGGTGTCACAGAGCTGATACACACAGCATGAGCACAAAGGGGTGTCTGTGCATTACACCAGCATGCACGTTTATAAAAGGACACAGACTGCAAACACAGACCTTTCTTGTAGATGTGCGTACACGTCTTTGAATGTATGTGTATACCTTCATTAATGTCGGTTGCTCCTTTCAATGACACATAGACCTTGCTCTCACGTCCACAAGTAGACGAAACACACATTCACATATCCACTCATTCCAACACTTATAGCCAAAAAACCATGCACAGCACACATATACACATACTTCCAGACATCTCAGAGCTGCCAACACGCAAATACACGCAGCAGACATGTGACATATACCATAACACAACACAACAAAGGTACACAAACATACAATTACCAGCTATAGTACCCAAACATACCAACTGTGCATCAGCAAGCCTTCCACAAAAGCTAATATTGCGCACAAATATGCAGGTAAACACGCCCATGTGGAAAGAACTCCTAAAAACTAGCAAACGCACACCCACGTTAACTGCGCCCGGCTAATCAACAGAAATGCGCATGCCAGAAGGCACAAAAGTGTGTCACAAGAGGCACAGTCAACCATCTTGGCGTCGCTCCACGAAATGAAAGCAAACAAGGCTGCTCTGATCACACACAGATAATGCACCACTTTAGCCTGCCGAGATGAGCTGAACCCTCCGTTCTCACCCCTCGACCGAGCCACCACCCACAGCACAGACCAGCAGGAATGCAGCCAGCGGGGGGAGCACCCGCAATGTACAATATCCCGAAATTCTTCCCAATTAAGAAGAAGCTTAATTTGTTTCATTGTGCAGCCAGCCGGTGACCCTGGCAGCTGACACTTACAGATCCATGCAGCAGAAGCCACGTGACCCGCCGTAAGCATGGCAACTCTAATGAGCTTCATCCGGCTGCTCCAAAAGAGAAAGAGGAGGGGGGCGTCTCGCGATGCCTCGCGCATGCCAAAGCGGAATAAACACAACTTCCCCTCCCAGGGGGAGGAAGGAGAAAAGGTGGTTGAGAACAAGGCGACGGGAGAACCCCTCAACCTCGCTGTTGAATGACAATAGAGCACAGGTCACAGGCAATATAAAATGGGATACAGGCAGGGTTAGATTGGGATTACAAATCGGCCCGGGCACGCTAAAAAAGTGGCCCACATTTGCATATTGGCTTTCTGCAAAACACTGCTTTGGCGAAATTTTTTAAAAACAAAAAAAGGGGGGGGGGGGTTTAGAAAAATACACAGATTAGTTTACACTGGTGAAACACCACTGAAAGCAAGTGAGACCACTTTTGCTCAGGCGCCCTGCCCCCGCTCAATATGCATATATTAATGGGCCGGCCCAGTGAGAGAAAGGGAGTGACTCCTCTGCAGTTGAAAAGAGGGAGCAATGGAGGCCCCTCTACCTCCAGAAAGGCCACTCAGGCACGCACTGGCGGCATCGAACAACGCAGAAACCGCCCAAATCGGCACCTCAGGCTGCTCAAAAAAGCAGCCCAAATCTAGAATTCGGATATCGGCCCATCGGGCATTGCCCTAGTGCCCGCATTACCAATCCAAACCTGGATAAGGGAATGCGTCTAGAGGTTCGACCTCGAAGCTGGGAACTGAGGTTTGAGCCTCGCCAGGAACGCTCAACATCCTGTGATTCTGGGTGAATCACAAAATCTCCCCGTGCCTAACAAAATAAAGGTGTCCGTCCGTCTGTAACGCAACTGGTGTTCGTGTAAAGGCGTTCTGATACCTTCCGGTCGAGTTCCCGCTATATAAAACTCCCCCAATTTTTTTTTTTTTAAAAAGGTTCATACATTGCGGGGTGCCCCACCCCGCAATGTATGAACCTTTATTCTAAAAAAAAAATCTTCTCAAAATGGAGAACATCATATCGCTGGAGACATCCTGATGAAGGGAGACACCCTAACGTCTAGACTTTCAACCCGTCTCACTATAGAGGCCTGCTCGGCATGGTGGAAGAGACCAGCCAGTCGCATTGTGTGTGTGCTGATAAAGCTTGGCTGCACAGAATCAGAGGTCAGTGCGGCCTCCACCGCCTGGGTCGGGTGTGCATGCTTGTACGCGGGCTGGGTGGACTTTGTGAGGGGGTTGGAAGAGGTGGGTCTTTTAAATGCAGGGCATACGGGGGCAAAACTAGAAATAGGGTAAAGGAGCAGACAGGCCGCTGCGGGGAGAAGGCCATTAATTCTCGGGGTACAAAGGAACGCTCTGCCAGACTCCTACTTGAATGGGCCCCTTTAGAAGAGCTTCCTCTCGGCTTCTTTTGATTCCTTCAGCTGAGAGCTTTTCAGCCTGGGAGTTAATACACTCTGCTTCCGACGCTGCACAACACACATCTGTATTCAGCACACACACAAAACGGAGGTGACGGATGCTCGTGTTGTTGCCCTTTGTAGGAATCACTGTGTCCTGTGGTTCATCTGAACAACAGCCACGCCTCTGCCTACATCTGGAGCGTATGCATCACAGTAAGGAACTGCAGCTATGACTGACTCTGTCCCAGCCCTACTGCATTCCAGACTTGCCTGTCGGACGGTCTCCTGATTAGCCTGTAGGCCTGTCCGTCCTTTACCCATATAGGAGACCTACTAATAATTCCTTTTGTTCAAAATTAGCCTGTTTTTCATGAGATAAAATGGAGGACGTGCAGTAGTTTATAACAGAGGAAATGAAAAACTGTTGGTTTTATGCACATGAAATCAAACGGACATACACAAACTTTCTGATGAATAAAGTATGGGACAAAACTAATTTTCTCTACCATATCTATTTTTTTTCAGAATTAATTTTTTTTCCAGAAATAACTTAAAATAGTTGTTTATGAAAGTACCTAAAAATAAGTTCCAGCTGGCTTTAAAGGAGTTAGAAAGACTTCACAGCTGGTAATCAAGTATGTATCTCCATCCACTGTCAAAACTGCAGCTTAAACCCCACTCATAGTTCATAACTCCGGCTTTAGCGACACCCACAGATCATAACTCCGGCTTTAGTCCCATCCACTGTTTTCCTTGCGGCTTTAACCCCACCCACAGTTTGCAAATGCAGCTTTATCTCCAACTTGCAGTTGGTTGTCACGGCTTTGGTGAAAACCATGGTTGATTTTTAGGCCAACCACACCTCCAGTGCTTAATTTGTAAAAGAACAAGTGACAGCACCCGAAGTTTTGCTTGATAGCTTACAGTCCTTGCTGTTCATCCACCACCAGGCACCCCGAACTTTCATCTCGCTCCTGCCTGTTCTTTTAAATCCCTGCCTTCTCCCATTGCCAAGTGTGTTTCATCTTTCTCCTGTGTATTTGTCTCTCTGTTTCTCTAGGTTATTGTTGGATGAGGAAAATGATATGCCGAGCACCAAAAAAGAGTGCCAGCGGGCTCCACCTGAAACCCCAGGCTCCAATTAAACATTGCACGCCATAGCCCCACCTGAAGTTTGCTCTTTCGCTTTAGTTGCAGCCAAAGCTACACTGTAGTGCTGTTGTGCCATCATTGTTGACAATCAATGTTAGCTTAATCTAACACTATTTATTGGATCGCTAGCCGAAGAAATAGTGCGTTAATCAAAGTCTAGCTTCATCAATGGATGGTTGTTGAATGGTCATCTCCTTCCATCGTTGATAGGGTTTCGTCCCAACTTGATTGGGACTTTAACTCTGCCACGGTTGGTCAATGTAGCCTCGTCTCCTAAAACAGTGCGATACATAAACACTAATATCACCTACTGCATCCATTGAGGCCCCAGTCCCACCAATGTTTGTTCCTTTACACTAAATCTCCCCACAGCTGGGTCAGATGTTTAACCCATTGGGTAAATGGGTTCTCAATTCCCATAAGATCTGTTATCTTAGACTTTTTCACAACTTAGTCCTTGATACCGAAGCTCATGGCCTACCCACTGAAGATATTGACAACACGGCTTGGGTAATGAGATTTTCCAATTACAGGTTGCAGCACAGTGAGAGCTCTGCCTCCTGCCTGCTGCTCGGTCCATACTCCTACTGCCATGTAAAGCTAACATAGCCGGAGTCTCCTGTCCATTGGGGCAATTCAATAGCAAGAAGTATAGCGAGAAAAGAACAATGCAGCCTGAACAGCCTTTGCGAATCTAAAGGCTTAACACAGACATGATTTGCGCGCTGTATCTCGGAGAGTAAAATTATACTGCAGGGCAGTGTGGGCTAAACATAGAGCCAATCGCAGTAAAAGCAAGGGTAAGCGAAACCTGTGATGAGTCTAGAAAAGACTGAGGTTCTGTCATGCTCACTGCTTGAGCTGCATGGTCCAGTACTTAGTGCCAAAACATCATACGGCCAAAACTTCGACCTCACAATATTGACAACCATCCTATCGGGAAGTACAAGAACATATATATTGGTAAGAATAGATTAAGTATTCTAAAACGCAAGCCTTCCCAAAAGCTGAAAAACTAGGTGCTCCCTATGATCGAACAACAATGAGCATCCCATAAACATAAGATGGACTGACTCGTCCCTTTCCAATATGGAGCCTACAGTGCCTTCTGCCCCTGTTGAAACAACCCAAGCACATGTTATCTACAACGGCAACATCTCCCATGGGGGACATTATCTGTGAATGCCTTGCCTCAATGGTTAAACCTTAAATTCAATATCCGTGAAACGCAGATGTGTGAAGGCAACATGCACACAAGATATCGGTATGTCGGCCATGAAGAAGGGCTAAGTCTGCATGTCTGGTACACCTACTGACATGTGTGGGTGCTATAATATACTTTCCTCAACTTCAACATTCCCAGTATGAAATGAAACTTCTGAACCTTATCAGTTTTAGTATAAATGGTTGAGGTAGTTTAATCCGACTTAGTTAAGCATAGCAGGATGTCAGAAGCCATGATGCAACACAATACTGCCAATGCATGCACCAATCAAGGCGCAGCTCAAAGCAGAGCTACGCAAGAGCTCCTATCTTGTGGCCTTAAGAAGTGCTGAGCTTCACAGGCAAAGCATCTTCCTCCAAGCTGGAGCCTTGATTGCATGTAAATTAAACCTAAAACCAAGAAATCAGATCTTTGCATTATAAATTCCTATGTGCTGACTGAAATTCTCCCCATGTTCAGGGTTACCACTGGGTAGGCTTCCAGCCAGTGCACCAAAAGATGACCTCTTCGTCCCGGAAAACAAAGGGCTTCAGCTTAATTTGTTAACGAGTACATACCAGACCCGTACATTGACAAGAAATAACAATTTCCAGTTTTCCTACATACAAAGTCCATTGGTACCTAAAATTCGATGCCCAAAGCAAAGAATATTAGTCTAAATTAACCTTAAGATAACTAGCCTTTGAGTAGCCTTCCAAAAAGTTTTGACCATGCTGCTGCATCCTGTCCATATGTGCCATGTTGACATAAAACAAAGACTCTATAGGTTCACCTCAAAGCTTCGGTGGAGACCTTGAACAGTCCTTCTTAGCCAACTAGTTTGTGTAATATTAAAGAGGATAGGGGAAAGCACAAATACTCGGTAGACGAATCACTGTGCAAAAAACGAGTATTCTCAAATCACCCCGTCAATTATGGACTTTAACATGCAGTAAACATAACAGTGAAAGCTATGGGGATACATTGGAAACTATCCTTCATATGGGACAGTGAAATAATCAGTTATCATTGTCTATCTGACACTAACAGTATCGCCAAAAGTTCAATTAATTTATTCACGCAGCCCAATGCAAAGAAACATAACACATTCTCTCTTGTTGGAGCCTGTTAGGTGTATATACAATTGACAAATTAAACATCACATACAAATTTACATTTTATTTATACATACATATATACACACATTGTACCCATATAAAAGCTACAGAACAGCAATTCTCTTACTTGTCTCTCAATAACCATCTTAAACTGTGCTGGATGTCAACTGTTTATTTAGTTATAATCCACCTGGATGTAGTCCACAGGGATTTACACGAAGATCTCTCTATTCATTATTTGCTCCTTACTGTCTCAATTAAGCAATCAAAAGTGCATTTTATTCTCTGAGATTCCTTCAGAATCATCAGGTAAACGTGTTTCGGCCATATACAGATGTGGCTTACTCAGGACCAATGAAAGACAAGGAAACATTCTCGAATCACTTTGGTCCAAACCAACATAACTATGGGTGGAGACAACCAGACATTCATTCAAATGTTCGTAGCCGATACTTTGTAAAAATGAAGGGATGTGTGTGTGAATCTTCATGTCCCCAATGGCATGCTTATCAGCGTCCTGATCTCTATGCACTACATAGCACACATAGCATGCACTACATGTTGAATTGGCTTCTCCAGCAAAGAACACATATGGCAGTTAGTTGAATGTCATCATGCTCATGAGAACACTAATCTCTCATGACACGCCATAAATACACATTTACCATACACTTTAGACAGAACATTGCACACATATCCTTTTCAGTACAGTTATAGCGCATAGTTGGGTATCACCAAGCTCACAACTGCATTCTCCAACATGCAACATCTGGCACTATCATGTTACAAACACATTAAGACGGCGCTCATAACATACATCCAACACAACTCAATTCTGCCATTAAGTGGGTATTTCATCATCAACCAGGTGGCTCTACCACCAGCCACCCTGCACACAATCCCTTCTGACGGACAATCGCCATACCTTCCAGCCTAGAAAATGCATAAGTGATTAGGCCCAGCACTGTGATCTCAGCCATCAAACGCAAATAATATATACCGCTGACCTACTGAAGTTAAGAGATTTGCGTAACATTAGGAATGAGCTGAAGAAATACCTCTTTAAAGAACACTACATCACAACTAAGTAACAGTCAGACTCCATGCAATGAACCCAGGTTCCACTTTAATCGCTCATTGGCTGTATCTTTGCCTTTGACCGTGGAGTGTGCTAGGTTGCTATTCAGATAGGATTATCCTAGGCAAATACCACATGCTTACACACATTCACACAACTGTGGCAAATCTTCACAAATGGCTTTAGACACTAATCTGTGATGAAAAATAAAGAATCATTTGGAAATTCACTCACAATCTTCCAGGAGGTCCGGTGTTAGGAACGATTGTTTTTACTGGCTTAAACAGCTATGTTTTTTCATGCAATAATAAATTAGATGTAAAAGCACAAATATGTGGAATATTTGGTAATCCATTAATTGTACATTAAACAGGACATGTTACACTCCACACACTCTCCAATTGAGGGCGCCAGGGGGCTGAAATGTATTGGATAAGACCCCCTCTAGTGGTGGAACCTGAGAAGTAAAACCTCCACAGCTAGTCAATAAATTCAATTGCGCCTTGCATATTGGAGCATAACCCTGACAACAGTGAACTGCATCCCTGGCAGCCTGTCATAATAAGTAGGATTTGATTGCCAGATAACCAGCAATTTTGGGCAGCACCCTGATATAACTGGAAGCACCATGGCATTTTATGTAAACATCCTGGCACAATGTGTTTCACTATTATTTGAGATGGGCTATTTCTGTCAGAGGGCAAAACTCCTAGCACACTATTTGAGATTGGCATCTTTTCACCCTTTGCTTAGTTGTTTTCAAATCCATTTTTCTAATGTGGCTCAAACTGCATAAGATAGACGCTGCACAAATATTTGTCTACTCTGCTACATGGTTTGCTGCTGTAGAGAAAAAATGCCCCAGGACTGTAGGAAGACCCTGAAGAAGTAGAATATGCCATGCATTTCCATAGAGGTGATTATACAACCTAGAGCTTTTAACCTATTTTATTTGCAGGGTTGTGCTGTAAAATGCACCATTTCGCCCTATTTTTTACCTAACTTTCATGGGAAAGTGTATCCATTTCAATGTCATGTAGAGGATCGCGCTTGCCTCCCACGCTTGTTTTCACAAATTAGACAGGGCTGATTTTGCACTAAAGTCCCAGCCTCACATTTCACCAACCTCCACTGCTGGAACATGCTTGTGGTTGAGGAACTTCTTTGAATGAGATCTCTCCAGGGTAAGACGCGTAGGTTGAAGTCCCATAGATAGTGACACTTATCTGTTTGATTGAAAAAAAACTCATGGGTAAAATGAGGGACTCTAGGTGGAAAAGGTCTGATGGCTCAGTGGGTTAATGCGTCAATTCCAGTAATTTGTGTTTGTACTTGTAGTCACAGGTTCTAATCCCATCAGTCTACTCAGACTTCCATCTTTCAAAGGTCAATAAATAAATTGGGTAAGAATACATATTTGTTATTCAGAGCCAAAATGCCTCAAGGGATGATTGAGTGCTTTCCAAATGCACATTTTGTTACATCTGAAGCAGCTTTTTGCTTGGGGCGAAACCCCTCAATAAAGACCTTCAGAAGATTGTGTCTCTTGGAATGGTGTCAGTAACCCCACAGCACACTTAATCAGGGGTGACCAATCTAGATCCATCCTAGATTTTCTGGATACCACGTACGTTTGTATACAATGGATCAACATAGAATTCATCCAGATGGTAATTGATTAGCTGATGTCCATCCGACCCTTCTGGACATACGTTGGACACACCTGAACAAACACTTCTCAGAGAATGATTGCTTGTTATGGGGTTAGGCTTCTCTCTGGGTCGGGTTCAAGGTCAAATGACTCCTCTGGCAGCTGGTATGCAGAGTCAGGCGACTCTGAGCTGGATCTAAGATCAATTGACTCCTCTGGGAATGACTGCTCTTTTGTATGGGGTTGGCTAATCTCTGGGCCTGATCCAAGGAGAAATGACTCCTCAGGGAGTGATTGCTCCTTTGTGAGGTTAGGCTACTTTGTGGGCCTCTTCAAAGGTCAAATGACTCCTTGGGGGGTGATTGTTCGTTTGTTGGGTTAGGCTACTTTGTGGGCCTCTTCTAAGGTCAAATGACTCCTTGGGGGGTGATTGTTCGTTTGTTGGGTTAGGCTACTTTGTGGGCCTCTTCTAAGGTCAAATGACTCCTCGGGAAGTGATTGCTCCTTTGTGAGGTTAGGCTACTTTGTGGGCCTCTTCAAAGGTCAAATGACTCCTTGGGGGGTGATTGTTCGTTTGTTGGGTTAGGCTACTTTGTGGGCCTCTTCTAAGGTCAAATGACTCCTCGGGAAGTGATTGCTCCTTTGTGAGGTTAGGCTACTTTGTGGGCCTCTTCAAAGGTCAAATGACTCCTTGGGGGGCGATTGTTCGTTTGTTGGGTTAGGCTACATTGTGGGCCTCTTCTAAGGTCAAATGACTCCTCGGGAAGTGATTGCTCCCTTGTGGGGTTAGGCTACTTTTTTGGCTTGGCCCAAGGTCAAATGACTCCTCGGGGGGTGATTGCTGCGTTGTTGGGTTAGGCTTCTATGTTGGCCTGGTCCAAGGTCAAATGACTCTTTGGGAATGATTGTACGTTTGTTTGGTTAAGCTACTCTGTGTGGGCCTGATTCAAGGTCAAATGACTCCTCGGGGAGTGATTGCTCCTTTATGGGGTTGGCTACTCTGTGTGGGTCTGATTCAAGGTCAAATGACTCCTCGGGAAATGATTGATGCTTTGTGGGGTTAGGCTACTATGTTGGCTTGATTCAAGGTCAAATAACTCCTCGGGGTGTGATTGTTCGTTTGTTGGGTTAGGATACTCTGTGTGTCTGATCCAAGATTAGATAACTCCAAGGTCAAATGACTTCTATGGTGGTGATTGCTCTTTTGCATGGCGCAGGCTAGTGTCTGGGCCTGATTCAGCATCACATGACTCCTCTGGGAGTGATTGCTCCTTTGTGGGGTTAGGCTACTGTGTTGGCCTGATTCAAGGTCAAATGGCTCCTCTGGGAGTAATTGCTCGTTTTTGTCATGGACCAGTTGACTGACACAACCTGCTCTCCCTCTCCCGTTCCCACTGCCACAGGAATGCTGGCAGCAAGGTGGGCGCAGCGATACCCACAGGGCGAGCAGGGCAGGGCAGCAGCCTTGGCAGGCACTGAGCATGTCCAAGTCAACAGGGAGCCTGGAAACGAATACATTTCACATCCATTATTAACAGTGAGAGCTTTAATGCCAATCTATATGCAAATAAGGCAGGGCATGTCCTGCCTTCGCAGGGAGGAAGAGTTGTGACTTTGACTGCCATTTTATGAGACATGGTCGGCGAGGGGGCTGATCGAAGAGCCAGTTTATCCTGCCCCCGTCCTGTCCCCGGGGAGGCGTGAGTGGCGTGTTATGGGGTCGCCGTTGTTCTCTCTCCTTCCCTGTGATGTTAAATTGCCCAGCGGTGATTTAATAAACACATATTTCTGGTCGCGCGAGTGTTGTTAGAGCAGTAATTAATAATCAGTGGGGAGCGACAATTCCTGGGTGCTCTGAGCAAGGTTAGCCCTGCAGGGGCCGGCCCGGTGACAGGCCTCGTATCTCTGCTCTCGGCATCCGGGGTGATGTGGGAGCTGGCAGTAAAACGAGTCGTGAAATAAACCACGTCTAATTAAACCATCTCAGGAATGTATATGTTTCTAAAGCGCTAGTTCTCCCAAAGGCATGTTGGCACTAGGTGTACTAACACGGAATGATAGGGTGAAGGAGCAAAAAAGCGTCCAAAGATCTATAGAACTGCCCAAAATTAAAAATGCATTACAGGTTTTACAGTGATGGATTCCAGAGCTGGGGACCTGAAAGGATCTGCTGGAGAGGACCAGCTGCAACGGTGGGATTTGGGCAGGGATTGGGCTTCAGAACCTGTAGATCTTTCTGGGACATAAAGGGACACAAAGGGGCATATTTATCAAATGTTCATGCAAGCCAGCGCAGTAAAGGCACTTTGCTGCGCTGCGTGAAAAGGAGAGGGCAGGAATACGTCATATTTAACATTATACGGCACATTCCTTCTCACTGCCTCCACTGGCGCACACAATGCTGCCTAGCACCTTCACAGGTACCCTTGCAAGGGTGGCCTGCGTTGTAATCAAGGGTGCCTGCGCTGGTGCCTGCGTTGTAGGTAAGATTGTTTTGGTGCAGGAATGCACACAATCCTCTGTTTTTTTTTCTCTTTCTACATGTGCTGCAGAATTCAGCACACATAGAAAGAGGGAAAAAACGAGGAGAAATTAGCATATTTCTCCTTGTTACGCCTCCCCATTTGCTTTGATGCATTCCCAGGTCCACCGCTAATGGTAAATCTAGGATTGTGTCAAAGTCCATAGGTGGATGCACGGGAACACTCACACCATGGAACGCATCCCTGGGGTAGAGTAACGCAACGCAGCGACTTGCGCTACTCATTTACCAAGCTACGCAGGGCAACGCAAGGTGTCCTTGCGTGGCTTGTTGAATGTCATGCTAGGTTGTCTGTCGCCCATGCTTTACCACGCGTGACGCAAGGGCGATGCAGAACCATAATAAATGTGCCCCATGGTTAGCCAAAAACAAAGGCCCATCCTGCAAAAATCCCAATGCGCCGTCCAAAATTTTCTGAACTGTACATGTCACTTGACTGGTAGGGAGTGGGGGGACCATCAAGCCACCAAGACATAGTCCAAGCAACAAAAGACACATACCAACCTCCCTGCCTGGTACCAACAAGAACCCAAGCATGACAGCACACGTGCACCTACCACTGAGGAAGGCATCACAGCTGGCACGGGTGAACTAGGCATTTCGCACCTCAGGGCAAGATATTGATCAGACAGAACGCCGAGGTTTTTTACTGAGACGATCGATGCAGGTGGTGGTCTCTGGTGGTCAGCAACCAGCTAGATAACCAGTGGAGGGATCGCATTGCCAATCACCCATTCCACTATTTTATTTCCATTCAAGTTCAAGAAGATGCCAACCATCCAGATCTGAAGAGAATGCAGGCGTCAGCTGGTCAAGGACCGACCAAACATCAATAATACATGGGCATCAGTGGCATAAGGTCTAAAAGGCAAATGACTCCCAAATTCACCCTGTGGTTCGAAATACAGGCTAAGTAAAATGGGAGAGGGTACCCCTTACTTCTGCAAACCTCCCGGCAGCAAGGAAACCACCTGCATCCGTTCTGAGACGGAGGACCAGAAACACCCATGAGCTGAGTCTGCCGATTTTCTAACCTGAGAGGGTTGATTAGCACAGTATGGCCGAACGTATCAGGTGTGATGGACATGTCTAGTACCAGGAGGCTGGCTTGGACTTTCTTGTCCCTGATGGTTTGCAGGTCATTGAGGACAGCACTGCCTGTGCACTGTGCAGGTGAACAAAGCCTGTCGGAGCCAAGGCCAGTAGTCCCTGGGCAAGCGGATAGCGAGAGGGACACTTTGCCAGATGTATTTTCATCACTTTGGGGATGGACGGAAGGAGAGTGAAGGGGAAATATTCTTCAAAATGACTGGATTAATTACAGGTTTCTTAGACAATGGTGTGATAATTCCACTGCCATTGGGCAGACACTCTATGCAGAGTAGATGAGGTTTCAGAAAAGCAAACTGAGGTCCAGGGTCAGATTTGGAAATATACTTACCTTTCGATGAAGGAAAGTCTATTAGTACTGTTTTTAGTGGTACCAGCTATACATAGGGGTTCATGCTGGAAACAGGCACTTAGGTTCAGGACTGGGTGAAGCATGGTGGCTTTTGCGGGCTCACCCCACTCGGGTACACTCAGGGACCAGAGTTGGATGGCAGCAGCAGATAAGCAGTGGCTGACTGAGGCTTCTTTCTTAATTTACACTGCTCTTTTGGAAGATCGTGCCCGCCCGCTATCCACCCTACTGTCTATGCATGAGGGGTGTGTGCCTGCAAGCTGTGGGAGTGTGGCTTCCTCCTCCACCCTCTACTGACTCATGGTGGACCTGGCTGGACAGCAGACTCCGCTTTATTCCACCTAAGGCTAAGCGTGCTGGTCGGATCCCATGGGCACAGTCGCGACCTTATCCACAGACCCTTATCCGGATCCTGTGTTGAACAATAGGTTCCATCTACATCCATTCCAGTGGTAAATCTGTACTTCCACTGGAGTCGGCTGTATTCTCCAGGGGCTGCTGCAAGAAGGATTACCAGTGGGTCCCCATAGTGTCCTCAGAGACTGTCTGCATCGATTAGGCTCCTGGTTAAAGACTTTATTCTGATGTCACTTGAAAAGTCTCTTCTGGCAGGGATCTACAACCACCAAACTATTTCAAGGCAGTATGAAGCTGTAAAGGCGGCCTCTCCACTGGGAGCCTGGTGACTGCACTAACATAGAGCTGGTCTCCCATGATGTAGTTGGCGCACGGGCCTGTGACCTTTCATATTAGTGGAGCCTGCTGTCTACCAGCTTTATATATTAGTACGTAGCTTTTGATAGGCTGTGTTAATGAACAGATCACTTAAGTCGTAAGGCCTGTTTTTTACTCCAAATCTTAAACTTCTAAAGTATTGTAGCTGGGTGAGGTGGACTTCGTACATGAGGATTTTAAGAAATCAGTCACAGGCTATAACAAACAGCCTTTTAAGAAAGGCCCAAAACTTCATATATCTACCTCAATGTTTCCCTCTTGTGCTCCTTTTCCTCTTTAGATACTCTTACTCCTGACCTGCGCTTACATTGTCTCTTTCATTAGGTCCTTTCCCTCTCTTGTTGTTTCTCTAATTATCTTCCACTCTGTTTCTTCTCTAATATCTATTTATTACTCAGTGCAGTCCCCATGCTCTCTCATGTTTCTTAAATGTATGTGTTTCTCTCTCTTTAACCGTCCCTGTTCTTCTCACCTTTCCAGTCCTCATCATCCTCACTCTCCCCGTGCCTTACTGATGCTCTTTACTCTTGCTCACTATAACCCCCTCTTCTCCCACCTTGCTTTCTTCCTCTTACACTAACTAACCTTAGTAACATGCATTCCCCATCTTCCGCTATCTCTTCTTCTTGTGTATTCCTTCCTTTTAATTTTTGTCAATACCCCTTTCCCTACCATCCTTGTCTCGCTTCCTATTTTCAACAAACTGCTTCTTTCAAGAGAGCAGTGCCAGACGACCTCATAGTCCTAACCCGGTTCAATAACCTCATGTCTTTCATCAACTGGCGCCAATGTCCCCAATCTAAAGGGAGTCTCTCAGTTTGGCTAGCAATTTCCATGATGCTAAATTTCCACTCAAATCTCACAAAAATATCTACAGATACTCCGCACTTTACCTCCTAAAAAGATTGGAATTACTCAAACATTCGTGAAATGGATATATAATCCCCAAATCACTCTATTGTTAAAGCAAGTATAGAAAAATTATAAATAGCATTCACCATAATATGAAATAGAAAAGTAGTGCTCACCATATTTAACATTTATATGGCCCCTTTGGCGAAGGTTGCGGAGGCATTTGGAGCCCGGGTCATTTCATACGCTGACGACACCCAGCTCCTGTTTACCTGCAGGAAGGGAGAGGTTTTTGACGGCGGCAGAATCAGAGACTGTCTGAGTGCAGTCTTTGCATGGTTTCAGCACCAGAGCCTGAAATGCAACTCGGATAAGTCCGAGTTGCTTTTTTTTGGCTGCGCCCCTGACCCTGGTTGGAAGTCATGGTGGCCCCCTGATATGTTTCCACCTGAGAAACCCTCCTCCCAAGTAAAAAACCTGGGAGTGGTGTTTGACGACAGTCTTTCCTTCCGTCCACACATCACGGGTTTAGCGGGGAAATGCTTCGGCATCCTCAAGATGGTGAGGAAATTTCTCCCACTGCTTTCCTTACAATATCGTAAAAATATTGTTCAAGCGCTTGTGGGATCGCGTTTAGATTACGCTAACGCACTTTTTGCCGGACTGCCCAAATATCTGGTGTCCAGATTGCAAACTGTGCAAAATTCAGCGGCCAGAGCCATTTTTGGCCTTCCACGGAGAGTTAGAGCCTCTCTGTTGCGCGGTAGGCTGCATTGGCTATCAATGCCTTGCAGAATTAGGTTTAAAGTCCTCACGTTGGCGTTTAAAGCCCTCCACTCCACCGGCCCGGCTTACCTCAGGAAGCGTATTTCTTTCTACGTTCCCCGGAGGAATCTGAGATCTGCTGACCTGGCTAGAGTGGAGGTACCAGTGATCAAACGTGTGCGGATGGGAGGCCGGTCTTTCCAGTTCATGGCGGCCAGTCTTTGGAATGAGCTCCCTCTTTCGCTCCGCAAGGCTAATAATCTTCTGGCCTTTAGGAAGGAGCTAAAGACGGTCCTTTTCTCCGCTTAAACCATGCGTCTACAGTGTCTCCGCCTTTGGGTCTTCTTGGTTATGTTCAGGCCTCTTTGCCAAAGCGCCGGGACACCCGTTCTGGGTAGCCGTGCGCTCAAAAAGTGCTGTTTTAACATAACATAACATAATCATCTAAACATCACATAGTTTCCAGCTGCCTCAGAGTAGGGGTTTTCAGAAGAGAATCAATTTGCATGGAGAACTGTGGGTATGCAAATTTCTCAGGGGCCGATTCACAGAGCTAACTTACGACAAAATCTTAAACGTACTACTTTTGGTATTCACAGAAGGCATTTAGTAGTCTTAAATTAGGATTTTGTCCTAAATTAGGATTTTGTCTTAAGTTAGGATTTTGTCTTAAATTAGGATTTTGTCTTTTCATTTTGATTGTGACATCATTAGGGAAAGCAACACACCTCTTTGAAATATATCATGATATTAAGAATAAGAAATTAATTTTGGTTTGCAACCAATATGGTGTCATGTAACAAGTCCTTATTAGTAAGATCTCAATTAAAAAGCTTTGCAAACATATATATGATGGCCTTAACATGCAAGAAAATGGATATGAAAAGGAGTTACAAATCCATATTTTGTTTAAGTCTTGCTGTTTCCTTGAATATTATTTACCCGCAACCTATGCTAACCCTATATTCTGAATATGAGCACTTATTCATAAGAGAACCCAGTCAGTTCAGACTAGTGCATGCATTCACACCTGGCACTAAACTAATTTCAGAACAGCTCCAGTGTTCGCAGATATGGCAGCTCGTAATATTTGCACAGTGTGATCAAGTGGAGAAGTCAGGATTAGAAATAAGCCTCCTGGTTCCAAAGTCTACATGCCTCATTTACAAAAGCTAGTTTGGAGTACATGAAGTAGTAATAATGAACATATTCCTAAAAAGTAATTCACTAGCACCCAGTCAGATATCTCCCCTATGCACCTATCTTTTCAGTATGAAGATCCGCTGCCCCGAGTAAGCCAAGCGCCTTACATTACCAACCAATCAATCAATCATTAATTGATCGAACATTGCCAACTATTGGTACTACAACACATCCCCATAGAAACCCCTGGAGGCAGGCAATAACACACAGGGAAATGTATGACATACAGGAAATTAAATAACATTTGAAAAGAAACGTATTTCAATTATTTTGACATTTTTACTAAATATTCTTTACAAATAAAACACAATAATTGTTTACTATATATACCATTTCTATAACAATGTATTGTTACTTATCTAAAAAACAAATCACAAACAATACATAACTTGGATCCAAGATTGGGACACACTCAACACAAATTGGGGGTGGGTGGGGAATGGACATTCAATTACATTTAATTATTTTAATATAATTAAAAATAAGGTAAACAAAAATAAAAATATTTAATTAAGATAACATTTAAAAACACGTTAAGTTTTAGTGCACGTGTTTTGTCCCTTGCTACTGTGGTAGCCCTAGATGAGTAGGATTTAGGGAAATTTGTGTTTAATATTTTTTCATTGAAATATAAATAATGTTTTTTTTAAACTTTAAAATGAATTTATTTTCTTAAAGTTCCATATTAATTTTTCTAGGGAGATATCCGTCCTGGTGGCAGAGATCTCAACCAGCAAGTGTGCTCTCACTAATAGTAACTCTTTGGTCAGACATGCTTCTATGGTAGCATCTCACTTGAGGGAGGTGGAGACTTGTAGGTTTACATCTAGGTGTAAACATACACATGCAAATGGTGAACTCCATTCATGAGATTTACTCCATGATGTAGGAGTAGATCTATGTGTGATCTAAACATGCAAACTTACCTTCGAGATTAGGGCCCTGCAACTTAACCACCGGAACACAACTCCACACTCCTTAACCCAGAAGCGGACCACTCTGGCATTCAAGCCGAAATTGTCAGGTTTCACCTCAATGTTATGTTATGTTATGTTATGTTAGATAAATTTATACAGCGCAATTAATTAAATTTATAAGTGTCTTGGCGCTTCCAGTGCTACATACTGTACTATGGACTACTGCTTCTAAAAAAGCCAGGTCTTCAGGTGTTTTCTGAACTCAAGAAGGGAGGGAATTTTTCTAAGATATAGAGGAAGGAAATTCCATTCCTTGATGGTATTGTAACTGAAACTCTCCCCCCCCCCCCAGTTCGTCTTTTTAATTCTGACCATAGGCATCAGATTGGCATTGGCCGATCACAGAGGTCTATTATGGGAATACCATCTAAAAAGGTCCCATAGGAATTTTGGCACTTCTTTGTGAAGTGCCTTATGGGCGATACAAAGTCCCTTAAACTTTACCCGCTGACCGATGCTTTACCATGCTGCCTGTGACTGCCCAGAAAACAGCCCAAATGATTTTCACCAAGAACCCTCCAATGTGATCTCTTATTATTAAAGAGGCTTTGGAAGTCTGTAATTGTACAGAAGAGCACTACAGCCACATTCAAGGATAAAGTGTGCTTAAAAATAGAGATGCTTCAATTAGCAGGCACATGACCCAGGTCTCCCCACAGACAGGCTAATGAATTAATGCCAGCTTCCTTTAATGCATGGCATGTCCCTGAGGGTGCGGAGCACGGTTAATGAAAGTCAAAAGTATTACATTTATATATGGCCTTTATTCCAGCGAGGCCTTGGTCACCTTAACATAACTAGCAAGGTTTAGGAACATAGTGGCCTTAGGGGAAATCACAGGTTCCCTATGACCGCCTGATGCCTTCCTAGGGCAGACAGAGCTGGGGATGTAGGGTCCGAGTCGGCATGAAGGACAAGCAGCCGACCAGGAAGCGTCTACATCACAAACGACTCGGTGATGCACACTCAAGAAAATCACTTCGACTTACGAACAAAATCAGGCGATGAGTGCCGAGTGCTGTCAGCTACGCCTTACGGTTGTATGACATTACAACGCATGCTAATACATCGCATGCCATTACATTGCGGTTTTTACAACGCAAGTCGTTACAACGACTGGCGTTGGAGGGCGCTGGACTTAGGAGTAGTATAATTTACTATTCCAACTCCAGTCTACATACAGTAGGGAAGGTGTTGGATAGTAAATTATACTATTCCTTGTCCTAGAGCGCCATCCAGCGCAAGTCGTTGTAACGACTTGCGTTCTAAAAACCGCGATGTAATGGCATCGCGATGTATCGACCGCGTTGTAAACGACGTTTCCAACGCCTTACCCACACTGTACATGAAGTGCCAGCTCTGTTCGGCTCTCCCCCAGTCCCGGCGCGCAGAGAACCGTGTGCTCCACTTTCTAAGGGGGGTATTTACTAATTTCTAGCCCAACGCAGTGCAGTAACAATGGTTGCTGCACAGAGCTAGTGTGAAAGACCCCCACAGATCCCTATTTATACAGTGCTGCTGCTCTCTCCACCAGCTCTAGCCCACAATCAGACAGCCATGGGCCTTGTAGAGACCCTTTGCACCATCTTGCAAAGGTGTGTGTGCTGTACTGGAAAGTTGTCTAGACAAAGGGGTAAATTTACTTAGACGTCATGCAACGCTATGCAGCAACTAATGTTGATAAGATATGGTGCTGTTGCTCTCTCTCGGTGCGGGTGCATTTATGCTGCCTTGTGCCACACGAGCACCCTTGCACCATAGCACCATATGGTGTTTTCCAGATGTCTAGCATACGCTCCGTAGAGAACGGTAGCATTCCAGAAAAAAACGATGCTTAGACTTAGTTTTACATCTTTTCCAACTTTGTATGTGTGCTGTGTGGTACAGCACCCCTGCAAAGTTTTAAAAGTTTGGGGAAAAAACTCCTTTCTTTAACTTTAACATTACTGTTTAGTGGAGGTGTAAATTTTACCTGCAAAACGTTGTCTACAAATGTTATTAGAGAGGGGTTTTGTGTAAAAAAAAAAAAAGCCTTAGCAGGGGAAAGCCCCCTTGAACTCAAAGTAGTGCAAAATGTTTTTATGCCACTTTATGGGCTATTTACCAATGCAAGTTTTGTGCAGGAAAGTAAATACTTTATGAAACTTTGCGCTGATTTACCAGGACGGACTGGGACAGAAAATAGGCCCGGGACCCAAAAGAAAACGAGCCACATTAGTGAATTAGATAGCTAAAAAAGTGGAATGTTTGCAAATTGGGGCCATTTTGAACTTCTGGAAACACAATGTAGGGAATCTGAGCTTGGCATAGGCAACGTTTGTGTTGCTATCAGGAAAATCAGCAGTAAAAAGTGTCCCAGCAGACCATAAAAGAGGTCCACAAACATCCCAAACAACAGTCCAGACACTGACCTGTCCGACCAGCCAATCGGGCAGGATGAATGACGGTACAACACATACCGTTACAACGCGTACCTTTACGACGCAGGTTTAACATCGCAAGTCGTTACAACGACTTGCGTTGTGGGGCGCTGGATAGTGAATAGTTTAATTTACTATTCCAACTCTCCAGTCCCCATGGATAGTAGAGAAGGTGTTGGATAGTAAATTAAACTATTACCTATCCTAGAGCGCCCTCCAGCGAAAGTCGTTGTAATGACTTTCGTTGTTAAACCTGCGTCGTAACGGTACTTCGTTGTAAAAGTTCCGTTGTAAAGGACGTTCCCCATCGGGCACTGCCTGATTGCCCAACAGACCAGTCCGACCCTCTCGGTTTGCATCACTTTTGGGACTTTGCACTGGCACAAAGGTTTGAGAAATCTGCCCCAAATTTGCATATCCAGTACACACATCTCCCACTTCTCAACACCAGTCAATGTAAGAGGGACTGTATGAGGCTCACTGCTGTGTTTGAACAGCAGTGTCAGCTCTGCCATTCCCATCACATGACATATGTGCACAGAAATGTCGGCTCCACCATAAACATACTATAACCCAGGTTTACTAACACTATGGGCCTAGTTTGCTTCACAAAAATGACACAAACTGAAACAAAGTCTTTAATTAGGATTTACTTCTCACCAAATATGAAGGGTTGCACTGGAAAGCAGTCCTAAAGTAATGCAAAGTAGTGCAACACTTTGCACAACTTTAGGTCAAGGGGATGTACCATGGGTGGTACATGCGTGTTCCAGTGCAAACACCCATGTGTTTTTGACATAAAGTCTTATCTCCAGAAAGATAGATAAGGCTTTGTGCCAAGAAATGTATGCCTCCTCGAGGCAGTCATAATGTTTGAGAAACGTGTTCTTTACCCTTCGAGTACAACACTGATGCTAGACATCATGCACACACTCTTGAGTATGGTACAAAGGTGTGTGCATGGTACAGGGTAGCCTGAAGTGTGCCTGTGCTAGAGGACAATGCAATGGAGTGCAGCAACTTTTTGATTGGATTTTTAGTAAATTTGCTGCTACGTGTCGACTTACTCTTTCCTATCACAGTTCATGTGACAAAGCAGTGCTACAACCTCCATCCCTACGACAGTCAAAGCACTGTCGGCTCCACCCGCTCCCCCACCATCGATGCTTCAAAAGTGTAATTGTCCTCCTTCCCACCACAGATGTGTGCACAGTAGTACCAGCTTCACTCTTGCACCCTCCATCCATGTCATGAGACCAGGCCACACCATAATTATATTCAATTAAGTCAGCTTGCATCAGGCCGGACTGGCCGTAGCGGGCACCAGGTATTTCCCCCGTGGGCCGCCAGGATGGGGGCCGGTTTTGGCTCCCTTGGGGCTGTTTTTGTTACCAGGGCCAGTTTTGCAGCATAGCTGCAATTTTTGCCCCCTGTAACCAAAGCAGCTGCAGTGTTTTACAAGGGCACCCCAACCCTCTCCACATCAGCGGCCGGCTCGACTAAATTGCCAGGGCCGGTTTGCGTTCCCAGTCCGACCCTGACTCACATGCCCTACTGTCAGTCTTAGTGTGCAGCATGGTGTTAGCTCCACAGTCTATGTGTTCACATCTTTGTCAGGTCCATTCTCCAAACACAAAGTTCATGTGGCTAGTGCGGCTTGCATTAGCCCACTAGATACAATGTCATTTTCTCTCCACACGGGCAGTGACGTTTTAAGGATTTTTGGGCCCCTGGGCAAGGCATATTTTGTGGGCCCCTGTTTGGAATTTTACTGCCCATTTTCTACCAAGTAAAGCTCACCTGATGCCAAACAAACTTTAATAACTGGGGTTCAAACAAAAAACAGTTGAATATGTCTTTCAAGTGCTCTCAAAAACCCTCAAGATGCCACTGGGCAGTGGCGACTGGCATTTATAGGGGGTCGGACGTACACACAAAAATAATATTTTTTAAAAATGTACTTGGAGACAAATGTGACATCCTCCGGTGCGGATGTCTTCTTCCTTTCCACAGCAGCCTGGCCACCAGGACATTCACCTGCTAAATCCTGGTGCCACTCACATTCAGCATGTGAGCAATGCCCTGATTGGAGTGTCGAACTCACTCGGCGCTCCACAGTGCTCTGGAGGTCTGCACTTACTCTCAACCTTAAGAGTTGAGAGTAAGTGCAGGGTTGAGAGGTTTAAAGTGCGCATGTGTGGTTGGCCTTTGCAACAAACAGGTGTAAAAGGCAGCCTATCCTCCTCCCTGTTGCTGTCACTCAGCAGCGGCCCTGCCCCCGTCCTGACGCTCTGCTCAGGGTAATGTAAGTGGTGCAACACTCATCCACTCCAACAGAGGAGCCGCCCATGCCACTGGGCAAAGTGAGAGAGAGAGACTCAGAGGTAGAGGTAGGCAGAGAAGAGAGAGGCTTACATATGGAAATAGAAAGTTTACTTTCCCAGGGGGACACTTGGAAGGTGGGGCCCTGGGCAATAGCCCACTTTGTCCATGCCTTAAAACATCTTGTGTGTAATATCCTCATCCTGGGTTCCAGACAGACGTGGATGTATTATCAAGTGATTCCAACCTATGAGCCCTCAGAAGTGAGCCCTGTTGCGAATGCCGCTCTGTAGCCACCATGTGGTGGTGGAGGGTGAGGGCCAGACACAGAAGAGTTAGTAGCGTGGTGTAGAGGGGATGTAGACCACCAGCGAGGAGCCTGTGATTTAGGATAAAGGCGTCCAGCATGAAATTAGTTTTGAGAAGTAAGTGTGCAAAGAAGACTAGTACATAGAAACTGTGTAGAAGGCATTGCAGAGGTTGAGGGGAGGACGCAGGAAGGACAAGGGCAAGGCACAGAGTTGTAGAGCAGATGGTCCTCCACGGTGGGTGTGTAGTGTAAGAGTAGTGATTCAGGATAGTGATGCTCAGATGAGTAGGTTGTGAGTGCATGGACCATTTTGTGCCTTGCGATAAACTAATGAGTTATTGCTCTTGCGGGTGCACAATAAGCTAGAGCATAAATTGTCATTATGCAAGGAGAAGAATGCACCTGGCGTACATTTTACGCACACCCTAATCTCATCAGCACAGAGTGGAGCTCAAAATACTAAGCTCATCTTTAATACCGCAGATCAATATGAGGTCCCTTTAGGGGTGCGTTTCAGGCCACCATACATGGTGCAGATATTAAACCACCCTTTGGGTGTGTGGCGGGGGTGCGAGGGATCTAATGCATCAGGTTGTCCTTCAAACTGTGGAAGGAAGGCTGCTCTTACACCGCAGCAGACGTGCAATCGTGAGCAGAATTCTGTTCCCTCACCAAGTCTGATATATTTAAAGAGGTGAACATAGAGCACATACTTTTGTGCACAAATATTAATTCACAAGCGGCACTCTGCTTGTTACATGCATCTTGCATTTCAAACTCCCTCCACAGACCATTGGCTGTTCTGCAAAATGAATGTCGCTGTTCAGTAGCCGATGACAACAAAAATAGAAAAAATCATCACAGCTCCACCAAGATCATTTGTACTTTTTCATTGTGGACACTTTAATTAGAGAAGACTAATCAAGTAATTAATGCAGCCTAATCTCATTAAAACGGTATTCAGTGTGGCGGTTTCCATTGTTTCCAGGATGCTGTGTTCTTTTGTAGATAATTAGAGAGGAATGTCTCCTGTCTCCTAGAGGAGTTAGGAAAGAAAACTGCTGGTGCAGTACTGGCATCCAGTGGCCAAAATGGGTACTAAAATGTCCAGGGGACAGCCTGCAGTCCACATTTCGGGAAGTGGGGGCGCTGTGGTCGGTCTTATTTGAGTGGGAGGGATAGGAAGAAATGTTCAATTGAAGCCTACAAACCAGATAGGATAGGAGCCATGAACGGTCAAACTTTAAGACGCTAGTTATTAAAAGAATAAGATTTCTTGATCCCAATATACAAGCTGGATATGACTAAAGTTTAGTTGTGTTGAGATTGAGGCAGGCAAAACAAAATTAGAAAACAAACTCCAAAGTGAGTGTTGTTAATTTACAGAAACGTATTACTTTGTCAAAGTTTGAATACATCGGAACATTTTTACACAAGATGAATTAAACTCCAGTCCAGGAATGAAAACTCTGAACCATTTGGAAAAATCTTCAAGCACCACCAAAAGCACTGCGATGCCATATAAATGGAAGACAGAGAGCTATACAAATGACAATAATATAGTATAAAGTTATGTAAAATAACATAGCAACACATCACTCAATATCCTATAGCAGAACATCACATCACAAATAACATTGGGAGCCGGTGTTGAAAAAAAGGACAGCTCACCATTAGATTGGTAAAGCTTTCACAGTAAATGGGGATATACATCGTTGCCCATGCCTTTATCTATCCTCCTATCAAAGTTTCAGTCCTGCCACTGAATGGAAATAACTGAGTACAGGAATGGTAGAGTGAATGAGTGAGTGTGTGGATATTATGTTGCAAAGGAAGTGAGTGAATGAGTAAAATTCTAAACTTCAAGGAACAAACTCTTAGCTAAGTGAATAGTATGCATCAAGTCAATTGTCATCTTTCATTTTATCATTACAAAAATTAAGGATTACTCTCCCTTCTCAACAAATGAGGTTACGAATGAATAATCAAAGCAACAAATAAAAGATCAAATTAAGAAATAGATTAGAGTGGTCAGACATAAGAATGAATATCTCAACAAATGAACTCATGGACGAAGGAATGAAAGCACTCCTATATCAAAATATATATATAAAATAAAACATGCGCCTCTGCATTTCGATGTTCCAAATGAAAATACATTCTTGCAAAGTACTTGTATTTATACGTAAAATAGACTTTACTGACATCTAAATACTGCTACCAACATTAATGTCCATGTTTTATGAAAAAATCCGCAACAGGAAATATTCAGTCAAGTTTTCTGGCGAATAAGGATCAGGAAATATCAGGAAAACTATCCAATAGTTTTAAAGTTCAACACCCGAAGAGGTATGTAAAACTAATTGTTAATTTAATACCACATAAAACCAGAGCCTAGCTATACAAAATGAACAGCCACCACCAGAGTGCAAAACAATGATTTCCTCCCATTACCATTTAATAACTTCATAAATCAATCTATGAACAATATATTCCTTAGATATCATGAAATTAAACTTCCCAAATTAGTCTAATGGTGCCAATTAAAAGCATAAATTAACATTGAGAACATATATAAGCCATATATGAGGTAATATATGAGGTAATTTCATTAGCATGCTAACACAAAGTGGTTAGACATTCATATTTTTGAGACTTTAATATTAAAAATGCAAGCATTCCACTTAGACTACATTTTCAATGTTGTGTTTTTAAGATTGTACAAATCCAACTCTTCATTAAGGCCTTAAGGTTGCATTATTTTCAAGAGAACAATCCACATGTTAAACCACCCTCCAAAGTTGTCACACACCTTACTCAGTTCAAAATGTTATCTTTAGTATTGTCAGCATGTGTGCATAAAATCCATTTTTTTAATCACCTATTGCATTATAATGAAAAAAGCACATCATTTTCTTTTGAGGTCTTTATATTTTGAAGCAGCCACATTTCAAATCAATCAGGTGTATACAAATGAGTTCCAGGAGGAATAGATCAATGCAAGATTCCTAATAACATTACTAAGTAAATTTGTTCCTTATATTCAATGCACATACATCTATTTATGTAGACATTATTTAAATCAGGCACAAATCTAACTGGTTGACAGGTCAAATGCAATATCATGCAATTCAGTAATAAACACTAAGCAAAACAATTGGTGAGCGCCAAAATGTCATTTATAAACAGCATATTCACAAAAATGTACATATCGCAACAAAGCCTAGCTGGACCGAACAAATACAAAACAATAATCAATTTATTACACAGTAGCCCAAAATAAATCCACAACGTAGTCAGAACACTAGCGCATTAAATCTAAAGATACCAAAAGCGGGGGCGTACTTACATGTCCGTCTCATCCCATAGAATGCATGTCTGGTTTGTTGTTCCCTGGAATAACAGAATATGGGGAATACATCACGTGTGTTGTCAATTTACTGGGAAGGCGTGATATTGTATAATTGATTTCTATGCCATTTACTTTATTTACTGCATGCCTCAAGTCTTAAAATGTTATTTCCGAATCTGACATGTTTCTTTTTCTTATGCAGTGGCTTCTCAAATGTTCCAAACAATTATTGGAAGATGCTACACATTTAGCTTTTTATTGAGGGCAATATTCTCGGGTGGGATGATTTTTAGCTTACCTGTAATGTCAGAGAGAAATGAAGCACAGAGAAGAGACATGGTTTGCCCAATAAAGGACAACTTAATTAAATGTGCAAGGTACGATTATATCATAGATCTTCTGGATCTAAGTCTTTTAGTCTCACTATTAGTCCACAGCTCCCGCCATAATTCAATGTATCATTAGGGGAAGCTGGGTGATTCTGAAGTTTCACGGGTGTCTGAAAACAATGTGCTCCTCTATTACTCTGTCCAATCTTGGAGATCCATTATTAACATAAGACTGCCATGCTAAGATGTCAAAATATACCCTTCTTGACTTGTTCAGTGAGATCAACGTTCAACGCTAACAAATGTGGTGTTGAAGAGTTCATGAGATCAAATGAAGCCAATCACAACACACCCTTCTGTCCACTATAGAGTAGCGGCATGGGTATCATATAACCTCGGCTTGATCCCGCATTAGAATACTTTCCATTTCCACGTTACCAAGCCGAGGTTATAACAATACCTGTACAGCTACTACCCAATACACTAAGTTTCAAATATTGCTATATCCAATATACAAAGACTAAAGATTAGCAACTACTCCCGCTAATGCATCCGCACTGCGAACTTGCTACTTATTATTCTCACATAGGAGAAAAAGATACTGCAGGAGCCCTGAAGAAGTCCAGAGGGTGAAACATGTTGGCCGCCATTTTTGAATTCAGTTCTACACAAACCCCATGTTCTTTGGGAAGTTCAGTAACAAGACACTTGATTGTTCAAAGATACTTGATGTAGAGATGTGAATCGGAAATGAACACCTTGTACTAAGTTTGAAATACGATGAGCAGTGAACCGATTTTTGTGTGATCTATTATAAGACTATTGACGGGAGGAATATTTTGTAATCTAGGTAATAGAGGTACATTGTTGAATATATTGGTTTTTCACATCTATAGATGTAAGCTTCAAATATCATTTGATATATTATTGGTAACTAAATGCGGCTCTTTGCTCCACAGTTGCCAGGAGTTTTGGGGCAACACTGCACTAATGCTGTGTACAACTGATGCAGAACTAACATAGTGTCTATTAATTTTACATTTAGCCTTGGATGAAAGAAATCTGAAACATTGTCAAGAAAGACACAGGAGGCATTCATCAACAAACCCTTGACCCTGCGGTTTTGAACAGCGCACTTATGTTTCCCACTACATGTGTGAGGAGCACCTCTAGTCCATGTTATTGCTTTGCATTCTGAGACTTGAAGTCCTGATTTTAGAAAAATGAAAAAGCAAAAATATGGATTTGATGAACTACTCACGCGTGTAACTGGGAAATGTGAGCCCTACTTTAGTAAAGTGTTACTGCCATTAGGCAGTGCCTCTGAAAGACAGGGCACCCATTGTAATCAGCAGTTATTCAATGGCAATAAAATGAGAGCAAAATAACATTAGCTGGGCCTAACCTGATATGCCAAATCTGATGTAAAGTTGATCATGCCCCTCTGTAGCTGAGGAGAGAACTCTCAAGTTTTCCTATTTCAAGAAGTGAGTTGCTCCTCCAATCCAATGTTTTGCTTTGCCTTCTGGGACTTGTAGTCCTGGTTTTAAAATGGTATAAACTAGACTACAAGTCCAAAAAACTTTGCTTAAATTTGCTATTCATACACAGACATTGGAAACCTGGGCAGAGCTCTGTTCAGTCAGGGGCATCGCTTGTACTCACGTTGTACATGTGGGAGAACTCGATCTCCAGAGGAACTTGGATGGCCCGCGGCGTTGGCTTCACGGTGACGGAGAGGATTTTGGAGTTCAGCACTGTAGCATTCCTGAAGACAAACAGTGATATAAACATGCTGAACAACTGCAGTCAGTGAATTACAACTAATCTGTAGACATAATTGTCCTTCCTCCATGTCTTGTTTCTGTTGGTACACACTCTATGGTTGAGACATATAACCTTCATTGGTGAGTAAGTTCTTAGTTTCCTTCACAGCAGCAGAGACATAAACACAACACAATGTACACAAACTACAGGAACAGGCTGTTTTATAAAATAGATAGGTATGGTGTATAGCTATTGTACATACTCAGGTACAGTACACAGATTCAGTATAAGGCACGAACATGTACTAAATAGTAGTGGACCCGTTTGTACATTGTCCCGCTTGTTATAGCCCCGTAGACCTCTCTTCACCAGCTCTTGCTTCCTTCGCGCACTATCCATGCTGTCCCGTCTCCTAGTGACCAAGTGGTGAGGCCTGAATGGATGGAGCACACCCTCCTATCTGTCTGCTAGGTAACCCACTCCCTATGAAACTTAACTTCTTTGGCACTCAGCCTGGCACACTGTTTGTACACTTAAGAGACCATCATCCTAAGATACTTGCAGTAGTGTGAGCCGAAGAGTTAGCCTGTTGCACCCACCGCATCCTCCACCGAGGACAGTCACACAAAACCTATTGGCACCAGTCATTGGCTGGTACAAGCCAACAATTAATGCTTTTGATACCCATCTAGCTGCTCTTTAAATTCTTATAACCATTCAAAGCTTAAAAGTTATGAAACAAGACAGTGGCCTCTTACTATTCTTGTATAGCACACTGAACGATGTAATTGCTTCTAGGCACTGGAGCACAAAAACTAGCATGTACGAATGATGGGTGTGAACGCGGTTGAAGCAATCAGGATCCCAGTCGTTTAGCAACATGACTGGGCAGGGCATGGTCAATTGACAATGTCGGATGGGCCAGGGTCAGCGCTGACATACATGGTGACAAGTCTGATTGTGATTACAGTGATCACCTGACCATCCAGTGGAATAACTGGCGTGGTCTTGTTTGCACCACTGCCTGTCCACAGTTGATACTGTCGAGGCTTACACTGAGTGGATTAGTAAAAGTGCTTACAGTTAAGGATGATGGCAATGACAGGGGTATTAAACAAGTGGGCATACCGGGTTTGATTTGATTGGTCTGGTTGTTCCAGAGGCGTGCGCCTACCATTGAGAAGAATCAGTCTCCCCTGTTTTGGATCTGGTTCTGAAAAGAAGGCTTTACGCAGAATGTTATTGGCAGACCAGGTGTATTTTCCAATTCTTTCTCACACCTTTTTGGGGTATGTGCCTTTGATGCATTTGCATGTGAGACAGGGATGTCCCAGTGTTTGCAGAAATGCGATTATCAAATAAGAAACTCGCAGTTATCATATTGTGACGTTCACTGTCCACATTTCTATCACACTTTTGTTTATAGATTAGTGCATAGGATAGGTCTTGCATGATGAGACCCGACTGTGTCCTGAAAAGGATGTCAGATTATTTTGAAAACTGTAAT
Source organism: Lissotriton helveticus (assembly GCF_964261635.1). Classification (NCBI taxonomy): domain Eukaryota; kingdom Metazoa; phylum Chordata; class Amphibia; order Caudata; family Salamandridae; genus Lissotriton; species Lissotriton helveticus. Next base: position 184,192,611 of record NC_136063.1, read on the forward strand.
TACATACATGATGGAAGCTTCAACTGAGGACTTGAGAACAAGGTCTTGTGGTGCAGTCAACTCTTTGGGCCTGATTCACAAAGGTAAGTTACCCTTTTGAGTAAGTTTACACTTTGTAGTTTGTTTATTACGTTCAGTATTCACAAACTTGGAGTATAAATCTACTACAAAAGTGAAAGTTACATGTCTCCACCCAAGAGTAAAGCAATTGGCGTATTCTTGCATGGGTGGGTAAAGCCCCTCCTTGAACACATCTATTACTGTCTCTAAATCCTTTTTACTCCTCCCTAATACCAACTCTTTTAGTAGTCAGTCTGCCCCTTTCCCACCCACTTCCCTGTGTCCCTTCCATATTTACTACTAAAATCAATACTTACGTGAGTGAAAACTCTGCAGTCGGGTGGAAAGCACCCCACGCATAAGTATTGGCAAAACTTAAATTTTGTAGTACGTTTTGTTGTATGTTTTATACTTCTACATAACTTACTACAAAGTGCAGTTTGAGAATCAGGCCCTAAGTATGTACAGCATTAACAGCTGGAACCACGGGTGTAACAGAACATTGAAGAAAGGAGTACAGCCATAGGATTCCCAGAAGAGAGTGATTGCACACCTTCATAACATGGGCTGTGGCGTCTGCTGACAGGTCCAGCACACATCTGAGCAGGGGTCATTTGAGGACTTACAACAGAATCTTGCATCATGGCTGCCAGCAGGATCTGACACTAGGCTGCGCACGACGCGGCACGCAGAGATCAGGCGAGGCCAGCACTGCGTGGGCGGCTACACATTTTGCCCTCCCAGGCTGATTGTCTTGACAGAACAGTGCTTCAGCCTCAGAGCCACTGTCCTGCTCATTTCACTCTGCGTCCCCATAATCCTTAGCTTTTTTACTGGCACATCGGTCAAACTCACTGTCTGCCCATAACAACAAAGCGTATGGACCTGGTGGACATAGGAGGACGAGGATGCTGGGCTTCAGCTGGCCGCTTCCATTGCGGCATTAGGTGCAAGGGGTACAGCAGTGGCGTAACGATAATTGAGGGGGCCCCCCTGCCAGGTACGTGGAGGGGCCCCCTCCGGACTCTATTAGGAGCTCTCAGGCCGAATTGCAGTGCTGAGTGGGCCCCCTTGGGCTTGAGGGCCCCCCGCACTGCGGGGGATGTATGGGCCTGTGTTACGCCCCTGGGGTGCAGTCTGCAGGCTGGCTCATGGCATTTTCTAAACCACCAGCGTAAGGTATTTTACCAGCCTGCAGTTTAACTGTGGGTCCCCAGGCTTAAAGCAGGCCAGCACTGCCTGTCTCCGGGTGCGGATCCCTCTGTAGTTAAAATGAGCTTTGAGAAGCCAAGACCTTTCCCCCATTAGCTCTTTACATATGCATAGCAAGTGTGGCAGGCCCTCCGTGCTGTATAGGCGGCTGGTGGATGAGGTTGACTCCCTCTGCCAAGGTAGAAAATGCAGAGTAAACAGGAGTATCCCCAGCCGGTGTTCCACCAAAAATTATTTAGTAATTGTGGAGTAGCCAAGGCCAAAATACTTTTGGGGGGCGAGTGTTCTTAAGCTTTTTATTGTCAGCCAGGCATGGCTTCTGCCTGAGAACGCGGCCTTGTCTTCAACCAGCGAGAGCCTTTTTTTTTTACTGATTTCCAAACCAGTTTCTAAAGGCTGCATGGCTGGTTTGTATGTTCCAAAGCTGGGATAGCCCGGTTTTTGCAAGAGATTCCTGAAGATAGCTTCTGGCAAGTAATGTATTCAACCCCTGCAGTTCTTGCCAAAGGAGATGGTTTAAGGTGTTTGGGGCAGCGTTTCTGATCTTATGCCAGCAGATGATAAATGATCCTTGCCTTGCCAAAGACTGTTTCATTAGGCCAAAGTCCAGCCGTATCGGTGCCGCCGAAGAGTAATTTGGGAGATTGAACAAGATCCTGTATCAGCCGCGGTCGGTAGGAGAGTACCTGCCGGGGCTGTAACGTGGGGAGGGGGAGGGGCAGGGTGGGGGTTAGTAATGTATGGATAATGGAGGTTTGCAGGTAAGTAAACATTTAAATAAATCAAACGAATTTCGTTGCGCGCACTGCATTGCATCTGGGGATGCAGTGCACGCAACGAAATTTGTTTGATTTATTTAAATGTTTACTTACCTGCAAACCTCCATTATCCATACATTACTAACCCCCACCCTGCCCCTCCCCCTCCCCACTTCACCGCCCCGGCAGGTACTCCCCTACCGACCGCGGCTGTTCTGTATGCATTGACCAGAGTGCTATCCGGTATTTTGGCACCTCTGCCTCTCAGGCATTCGCTGCCGTAAGTGATTGTGGGTAGTATTTTAGCTACTGCCACCCGGAGGAGAGGGAGGAGCATCGTTCCTGTCAGTTTTGATTTGAGACTCTTCAGTGTCCCTGCTAATGCCAACCCTTTCCTTTTAATCATCTCTTTCTGGGAGGCGACCGCGCCCTCTTCGTTGATGATTACGCCTAGGTATTTGTACTCGGCTGTAGTCTGAATTTGTGTGCTACCCAGATAGCAGGTTGGGGGCTTTTTCATTTTGTTGTTGATAGACATTGTTCTTAGGACTAGCTGACATTTCCAAGACCTAATGTTAATGAAAGATATTGAACCCAATTGTGAGGGCAGAGCCCGACAATACAATTTACAGTTTAAGTAAGGGCCCTATACTGAGCTGTTTCGGCTCGCTTTCAACTGAACCTCTTGGACCTGTAGAGTGTGACAATTAGTATCAGTCTGGGCTTCCCATTTCCCACTAAACTCTATCTCACTCCCCGCTGCTCGACATTTAAACACTATTGTGTCCGGTAGTGCTCCTAAGTAACCAAATAGTTCTACAAAACTCTTCAAAAACAAAACCTGCCTTACCCAGGCTTCCAGGACTAATTTGAAAGCCCAAGACTTAGCCACACTGGAACAGGCCTGGAATGTAGACTAGTTGACAAGGAACTAGTGTAGTCTAGAGGATTCCCAGGTGGCTGCAGCTTCCAGAAGACCTATGGGTCGGGCAGACTTAGGCATGTGTTAGGCTATGAACTACAAACAGAGACTACATCAAGGAACAGAGGCACTAAAGCCATCACTTCCTGTGTGTGTGGTTCTTCTAGAGGTGCCATCATAGCAAAGATAAAAGCTGCTGTTTAAAGGTATACTAAAGCCTGGAAGCTACAGGCATTGATGAGAAGATGGCTCATTCACTTGGCCTGGGGCGGCCTTAGGCATGTGCAAACTGTGCACATGCACAGGGCAACCAAACCCCAGGGGCCACCACGCCAATATGTATCCTTAATATAATAATCCTCTGAGGATGGATACATATTTGCGTGGCGGCCCCTGGCAGGGATTTGGCGGCTCTGTTCCACTTCCAAACATCCTGACCCTCCCCCTCTTCACTGGCCTCCGCGCTCCGCCCCGTCCGGACCCCCTCTTTCGGGCCCCCTATCTACGCTCCCTGCCCAGGGCCGCCATGAGCCAAGAGCCGCCCCTGACTAGGCACTCATGAGGAGCTGAACAACAAGGGCAGCAGGCTGTCAGCAGCAGAGATCTAAGTGAGGCCTCTAGGACACAGGTTCGAATACTAAAAGCATCAACTCAGCATTTCATCAAACTTGGGTTGATGTATGGGTACTATATCATCTGTGTAAAGCACAAACGATCAATTTAGTTTGTGGTGTGTCCTTCATAAACTTTAAGTAAGCAAGCGAAGGGTCATTCTTTCATGGGATAAGGACCCTCTGGAGGATTATTAAGAAGCCCAGTAAATGTTAGACTCTTGCACTCCCAGCCCAAGAGAGACCTATGGATGACCTAATGTTATTAACCCGCCAGCTGGGCCTTGTCCTTAGCTTCTTCTCGACATCCAGCAGATCTTTAGTCATGACTAGAGAAAGACAGTAGCAGTGGCACCAGAGAAATAGATCACCAAATACTCAAGCAGCGAAATGACTTACCTCTGGAGAGAGAGCAGGCTGCCAAGGTTCCGGTAGAGCACGGTCCCGATCACGAACACGGAGGAATCATCTGTGTCTAGAAGCAGAGAGACAAGAAGAAGAAGCACAACACAGTGAGCGGACGCCATCTTAGCCCTCACCTACACACTAAAGCGCGGCACTGGCCCATAGGGCTCTTCCGTAGCAGGACTGTCATCGAACACAGGACTATGTTTGACCCTCAACCCCCCTCAAGTGACCACAGCTTTCACATGATTGACAGATGCGCTGGAGCGGGTACACATAATTTTTCTGACAAGGTGCAGACGGGCAGCGTATGTGAAAAGGAGAGCACAGAGGATTCTCGCCGCTGCGGCATCCGCAACCCCAAGTACGATTGCCTTTCGGGCCTGCGGGAGGTGCATGGACCCAAACGTCTGAGATCTGTATCAGCAGACAAGAACTGAGATGCGTTGTATGGTTCTATTTCGACTATCTTTGCATCAACCTAGCAGTATACAGAAACTACTAGCAGGACCTACTGCTGCATTATTAACTCATAATTTAGCTACCACATCTTCATAGCATTGTCTGCACCCTCCCTAGCCCTAAGTCAGAGGAGAATCCATAGATTAACCCAGTAGCAACAACATGATTTATAAAGTGGGATTCTGATATTAAAGCAATGGTATTTTTAAGGTGGAGCTTACCCCCTTCACCACTAGCCTCCATTTCCCAAGAAAGAGGTTAAATAATTGATGGAATATGGTGGTGCAAGCAGTGCTGGAAATGGAAACAAAAAATAAACTTCGGAAAACCCTTAAATTAATGGTTCAAAGTGTAGCAGAAGAAGGGGCGGAATCATAAGGGGAGGAGACATAAAAAGATGAGTCTGAAAGTCAACTTATACTTTTATTTTTCAAAATATCTGCAGCACAGAAATTGGAAACAATAACAAATGCAACAGCAAATCTGTTCTGACTTACTTGAAATATTTTACTCGATTATGGTTATTTGTGTCACCAGCAAAAATAATATCACTCTAGTGGTTATTGCATTTCTAGGAGAGATCTGTGTTTGATCTAGTCACAGTTTTGACTCATGAAGTAGCAGTGATGATCAACGTGCCTGCTGCAAATCATATTGAGTAACTTGCAGGCACATATTTGTATTTTAGGTAGCTGGCTCGGTGAGTTACTGCTTTTGTCACAGAGATCCATTTGTTACTTGCATTTTATAAGTTACAATCCTTCTAATATATCACGGTGAACTATGTACCGACATCAAGGAGCCGCAGGCAAAGTGCAAACCATGGGTTTAGAACCTTACTGTTTTTAGGTCGAGCATTCAAGACCTCTTGTATATACTTTAGTATATACTTATATGTGTATGTGCTTTGTGGGCTCTGGAGATCAGCCCTAGGACTTGTCTGCTTCAGCTTAGGGACTTTGTTTTCTGTTCAACTGCCTCTATTTAACTGTCTTGATAGAAAACGACCAGTAGAGGCCAGTAAAATACCAAAATTGCTTTCTGCTTGTTCAACTGCCTCTATTTAACCGTCTTGATAGGAAATGACCAGTAGAGGTCAGTAAAATACCAGAATTTCTTACTGCAGAGTGACTTTAAAAAAAAAATGCTGGCAACTGCATCTATTTAACTTTTTGATAGAAAACGACCAGCAGAGGTCAGTAAAATACCAGAATCACTTTAGCATTCTCTAGATTCCAGTCCATAGAAATTGTCTTCCACAAGCACCCATAGACAACAATATTTTTTTCAAATCTTGTATTTTCAGTGATATGACCACCGAAGGCCCTGATTTTATATTAAAAACAGAGCTTTAGACTATACAATTTGCCGCTGAAAGGCAATATTTCTCTCCATGTGTTCCCATGCCTGGCATTTTACGCAGTTTGGTGCATACTTTCTGTCCGTGTTAAAGAACAGTAGATGTTTCAGCACCCAGACTAATGTGCTGCATAGCTAAATACATATAAGGTCCCAAAGGCGAGACAGATTGCATTGCAAATGCTTGTTTCTCAAGCGTTCATTTTCTAAGGTTGCTAAAAAGCGATTCTTGGGTAGTTATAAAGTTTTATTCATGCAACACCAACCACTATGTAAGTCCTGACTTTTGGTTTTTCCGGGCCATATACTCTTGACATAAACTGACGTATTACAAGTCTGGCGCTCTGAGGCACGCCAGACTCGTCGTGGTACGGCGGTGGCAGTCAAGCCACCACTTCACAGGTGGTATGACCGACCAATTACAAGTTGGGCAGTCGGACCACCCTGGGATCGCTACGAGGGAACCACCATTCCCTGGAGGTGGCATAGCGGTCCAGAGGCAACTGTGGTCCCGCCAAGCATATTATGAGTTTCCTCTCTCCCAGGGTTTTCATGAGAGTTCCAAAACCATGAAAACCCTGGCAGAGAGAAAACAAAGGAGGCCCTACAGGGCCCATTGTGCCTAAACCTCATGTCCATGCACACATGGGGGCACAACATGTGCCCCCGGTGTGCATGCACATAGGTTCCTACACAGCATGAACGTTTGAGACCTTGCCAAACCTTGTTGTGGGATTCCACTGCGGTGCCTGTTCCAAAGGCACCACCGCGGGACCACCACACGGACAGCCCGTCAGACTACTGAAAAGTTGTGTTCTGGCGGGCGGGCGAGCAGCGGCGACCTTCAGCAGGTCCGTTGGGCTGCAGTTTGCACCACCATGCCACCGCTCTGCCAAAAGTCATAATCAGGCCCTAAATGCCTACCACTGTGGACGGTGTGTGACTTCTACACCGTGTAATCCTAATTGTTTTATGTAAAATTTCATGTACATTGATTTACTCACTTGTATAATTTATTGTTTCTGTTTAATGTGTGTGTCTATGCGTTACCTAAAGTGCTCTAGACAATATGTGGATGCTGTGGAATGCATCCCTGTGCCGTAAAATGACAAGGGGACACATCCAGTATATTCTACTGAGGCCAGCCCTGACAGTGGATCTGGCTCAATAATTGCAGCTGGTCCCCTGCTTTTCCGGCACTGGGTGCAAACCCTCAGGTTCAGATCTCACACAGCAGAACTATCTCACAGATAATGCAAATTTAGCTTGCAGAGCTACCAGTCACGTTACACAAATCTTTCAGGGTTTAGATTTAGACAGCAAAGCGGTCTCTCAGGCTACACTAATCTCAGGCAACACTAAACTCACCGTTTGTAGGCTCAGACGTCACACAGCAGAGCTTCCGTCACATGACAGCGAAAGGTATGATTTGGATTTAGACATCAGAGCTATCTCTCACAATGCACAGAGTTTACAGGTCCATTCCTCAGATTGGTGGGTATTTCTCCAGCTAATAATGTTAAATCCCAGGTCTCCGAGAACAGAGCTATTTCACATGTTCAGATCTCAGGGGATGTACGTCGTTACAAAGCATGCTTTTACCACGCATGCCTTTACGGGAAGGGAACCAACTACGGACAACATGACCACCCTCAAGCACGCCACCCGGAAACACCACCAACTGATCCGCGCCACCAAGAAAAATACATACAAGGACCGGCTGGACAACAACGCACACAACTGCAAGGAACTCTTCAACATCGTGAAAGAGCTCTCCAACCCCAACGCCGGAAACAATGACATCACCCCGTCGCAAGACCTCTGCAACTCCCTCGCGTCCTACTTCCACAACAAGATCACGGACATACACAACAGCTTCAGCAACCAACCAACGGAAGCCACAACCGCAACAACGCCACCCACCACCACCCTCCGCACCTGGACTCCGATCAGCACCGAAGACACCATCCGCACAATGAACTCCATCCACTCCGGATCTCCGACTGACCCCTGCCCTCACCACGTCTTCAACAAGGCCGACGCTGTCATCGCACCCCACCTGCGGGACATCATCAACACCTCCTTCGACACCGCCACCTTCCCTGAGAGCTGGAAGCACGCCGAACTCAGCGCCCTTCTCAAGAAACCCACAGCAGACCCCACCGACCTCAAGAACTACCGTCCCATCTCGCTCCTCCCGTTCCCGGCCAAAGTCATCGAGAAGACCGTCAACAAACAGCTGGCCGCCTTCCTCGAGACGAATGGATCCCTCGACCCCTCACAGTCTGGCTTCCGAGCGAACCACAGCACCGAGACCGCCCTCATCGCTGCCACCGATGACATACGAACTCTGATGGACAACGGAGAAACAGCGGCCCTCATCCTCCTGGACCTCTCCGCGGCTTTCGACACTGTCTGCCACCGCACCCTAGTACAGCGCCTCGGCAACATCGGAATCCAGGACAAGGCACTGGAATGGATCACCTCCTTCCTCGACGGAAGAACACAGAGAGTCCGCCTACCACCGTACAAGTCAGAGGCCACCAAAGTCATCTGCGGCGTCCCCCAGGGATCCTCACTGAGCCCAACCCTCTTCAACGTCTACATGAGCCCCCTCGCGGCCATCGCACGCCAACACAACCTCAACATAATCTCCTACGCCGACGACACCCAGCTGATCCTCTCCCTGACCAACGACCCCGCCACCGCCAGAGCCAACCTGCACGAAGGGATGAGAGATGTAGCCGAGTGGATGACGACCAGCCGCCTGAAACTGAACTCAGACAAGACGGAGGTCCTCATCCTGGGCTCCTCGCCCTCCGCCTGGGACGACTCCTGGTGGCCCCCCACCCTGGGCACCGTACCCAAACCGACGGACCACGCACGCAACCTGGGCTTCATCCTGGACTCCTCCCTCTCCATGACCAGACAAGTAAACACCGTCTCCTCGTCTTGCTTCAACATCCTGCGCATGCTACGTAAGATCTTCCGGTGGATCCCCACCGAGACGAGGAAGACGGTCACCCAGGCCCTCGTCACCAGCCACCTGGACTACGGCAACGCCCTCTACGCCGGAACCACCGCCAAGCTCTAGAAGAGACTCCAGCGGATCCAGAACGCCTCGGCCAGACTCATCCTCGACATCCCCCGACGCAGCCACATCTCCGGACACCTGAGAGATCTGCACTGGCTCCCGGTCAACAAGAGAATCACCTTCCGCCTCCTCACCCACGCGCACAAAGCCCTACACGACCAAGGCCCGAGCTACCTCAACAACCGGATCAACTTCTACACTCCCACGCGCCTCCTCAGATCAACCAGCCACGCCCTCGCCGCCGTCCCCCGCATCCGAAGAGCGACAACAGGAGGAAGGTCCTTCTCCTACCTGGCTGCCAAGACCTGGAACTCACTCCCGACCGACCTGCGCCTGACCCAAGACCACCTCTCCTTCAGGAAGAAGCTCAAGACCTGGCTGTTCGAGCAGTAACGGAACCCCCCCCATCCCAGCACCTTGAGACCCTACGGGTGAGTAGTGCGCTCTATAAATGACTTGATTGATTGATTGATTACGACGCAACTTTTACAACGCAAACAATTACAACGCATAGTGCTTAGGGGTGCTGGATAGTGAATAGTTTAATTTACTATTCCAACTCCAGTCCCCGTGGATACTAGGGAAGGTGTTGGATAGTAAATTAAATCTATTCCCTATCGTAGAGCGCCCCCCAGCGCAATGCGTTGTAATGGTTTTCGTTGTAATAGTTGCATCGTAAAGGCACTGCATTGTAAAAGTTACGTTGTAAAGGATGTTTCCCGATCTCAGGCAGCAGTGGTACCTGCCTGTCCCATCTCTATCCTGCCCTTTCTCTGAAGGATGTTGCACAATGGATTTTCAGGTTTATGTGGTTTGCTTTGGTTCATTCTATTTCTTGTATCCATGTCAGTTATACAGCAAAACAGACCCTTTCATGATGCCTTGCTACGCTCTGTCTCTAATTTTACTCATCTCTTTGCTTTCCATTGTTTCTCTTACACCTGTTTTCTCTCCCTCTCTTTTTTTATTTTTCTCTCATCATTGCCCTGTATCTTACTGGGTCTGTCTCACTAATTGGAAACTGTGCTGTAAGGTTCTTGCGACTGGATCCCCCACGTATGGCACCGTAACTTCTTTTTTTTTTTCAGAGTTTTATATAGCGCGAACTAGAACCGAACCGAATCAGTTATCAGAGCGCTTTACATAGCACCAGTTACGTTACATGAGGACACACTTTCATTTTTTAGGCACGGGGAGATTAAGTGATTTGCCCAGAATCACAGGGGGTTTTCGGCATTGTTACCGAGACTCGAACCCAGATCCCCAGGTCCGAGGTCGAGCGCCTTAGCTGTTAGGCCAACCCCTCTCCCCTCTCACTTCTTACTCTGACTCTCAGCCTAACCCTTACCGTTAGTACTTAAGTCTGTGTAGTGGTGTCCATGGAACATATTGTCGTAGCGCTGTGTCAATGCAGTGGAGGTGTTGAAGCCGAGGGTCGGTACTGGTGCAGTTGCCTTGTGAAATAGTGGTGTTCACCACTCGGCTGCGGATACCCGACTAGGCACAGGGGAGTGAAGCAGGACTCCGAGCAGAGGATGCAGGTTACACCCTTGCATAGATCCTCAAGTGGCGCACCATGTCAGCTTTTCAATATGACCAATGAATATTCAATTAGTACAACCTTCAGAAGCTCAGCATGCAAATGTATCTTGTGAATATTCATTGTGTGACTGCTTGATCAGATTGCACCCCGAGGACCACACGCGAATGCCAAAGGTCTCGTGTCGCATTCATCAGCGATGCATCATGTCCACCTTCTGACCTCGTTAGTCCACAGACCATGAAAGCGGTGGCTCTTACTTCCAGGGTGCTCCTCCGCCTTCCTTCTCTCCCTCCTCTCTGAAGCGTACCCACAATCTTTGAAGAATCCATTTCTCACCCTCAAATACATTCCAGTGTCCCAGCTCTCTTCCTTCTCTAAGACAAAGAAGTTCATCTGACTTACTACATCCATCACAGCTCACAACCTTTTCAGTCCCTTCTAACCTGGCTTCTGTGCCCTTCATTCAACTCAAACTGCAGCCGCCCACACTGGTGACTTTACTTCCTCTGCTCGCCACGACCCTCTGCCTTATAACTTTACTCTCCGTCCGCAGCGCTCAACACTATAGAGCATCCACTCAGAACCATTGGACTCAAGGCTTCTGCTCATCAATAGTTCCCATCAATAGTTATCTGACTGCTCCTTATCAGTGGCTTTGAGCTCCAAAGGATCCCCAGTGACCTCTCGCATCACTGCTATTAGACATTGGATGGCCATCGCGTTTCTTCTCTTGAACTCCAAACTGAGGTTCTCTACTTTCCTTACTGTTCTCCACCCCTGCTCAACTGAGTTCTATACCATTCTCTAGTACTAAGGTGAAATCTTGCAACAGTGCTCTTGAAGGTCTGCAATATTCCTTCTCCCCATTGCACATGGGTCTGAACCTTGCAACCAGAATTCTTTTCAAGCTGCCCAGCCATAAAGCAGGATGGCTTTCAGCTGAGACCAGGGCCATCTACGAGTGGCTGACAACTGCACTCAAGGTAGGTCAGGCATTTGCCCAGACTGCCTGACCCCTACACTGACCGGCCACGCACTCACAGGGAATCTGAGATCCACCAACAAGGACCTTCTGGCAATGCCCAAGCCAACAGGAGCAGCATCTAGATTCTCATTCTGCTCTCTGTATCATCTAGGCCATAATGGCAGAAAATCACCCCTTTCCAAGATTCGAGCTTGCCCCTCGCGCCTTGAATTCAAAACAACCCTGAAAGCCACCTTAAGTGATCTGAATATGGGAGTGAATAACGGTGTTTAAAATATTAGATTATAAGTAGGTGTTGTTGTGAACTCTACTATGGAACCTATACACATGCATATCAAATAAAAATTATAAAATGAAATAAAATATATGGGCACACAGGGATGATGGAGCTGATGGACCACATCTGCTATCATCATCAGTGTATCTATGTATTTATTTATTTAGCATGTTCCACAGCACCATATGCCACATGAGGCTGCTGCAGAGAAAAGTGTGTTTCTAATACAACAATAGTGCTAAAGAGGAGGAGAATAAACTAAGCGTGCATTGTTATTGTTGCAGGCAGCAGGGAAAATAGACAGACAATATGAGATGCTTTAAGTCTCACTCATTACGAGTGACACTCACACATTTAGAGGTCAGGTTGAACTCTCCATCACAGCCAGCTGAATGTCACATCTGCTTTAAAAGGGCTAAAATCTGAACTCTAAATGTGGCTTGGTGTAGAGATCTGGGATGTACAGAGCTGTTCCTGGACTAATAGCGTCTTGGGGAAATAGTCCCACCACAGGTGGAACCCTTCAGCAGATACATTTAGTTGATAAGATCCGTTGCCTTGGCTCATCCGACTGCTGCTCCACTACCTTTTAAGCCACAAGTTACTTTCGTAAAGCTCTGCTGCTATGGCATTCATTTTACATTCATTTTGTTTTTATTATCATTTCACAGATGTAATTTCCGGTTCGTCGTTGTAATGAGTTCCATCTCTTAAGTATTTTTAAAACTTCAGAACCCTGACAAGAAGGGACTACAGTAAATATTATTCATTTATCAATGTATCTATTGATTTAGGGTGTTTCACAGTACGACCTGTAGTCCTATAGGAGTGACCTGTCTGTGCAGAACACTTATAGCTATAAAGAAAGAGGGAGCAGGAGACTTCAGTGGCCCGGCAGCTTTTCAGGGGCCTGTGGCTTCACTCTGCAATTTGATCCTCCAAGGGAGGCATCAGCTATCAATATGACGTTTAATCTTACAAGGGAACTGTGTATTTGACGTCAAGAAAGGCATACATTCTAACTGAACCAAAGAACCTCGGGTGGCCTGCCCTCTGCAGGTAGCACACAAAACTGCAGTTACTCAGACATTTCAGCACTTCTGTTCATGCAGTAGGGGGACTCCACTTGGCTGAGCACATACAATGGTGTATCAATAACACTGAATACCAGTGTCTTTCAATTTTGTGGCGTTGTAATTCAACAAGAGACAATATATATGTATCTTACACCGGTGATTATGTTTTTAGTGTGTGTGTGACCCGCAAGTTATTATTATTATTATTAAATTTTATAAAGCGCGTAGTCACCCGTGAGTATCCCAGCACTAGGATCCATACATCTGAAGGTCAGAGGGGCAAGGGAAGGGGAGTCAAATTAGGGAAAAAGGTGCGTTTTCAGCCGCTTCCTGAATCGGAGATAGTCTGGATCTGTTCTAAGGTCGCGGGGTAACGAGTTCCAGAGACGGGCAGTGTGAACAGAGAAGCGCCTTCCACCCGTACGTAAGTTTAACGAGAGTGTCTGCAGCAAGGGCATTGACTGCAGAGCTATCGTACCATCATTGGTTCAATCAGCCCCCAGTGGTTTGTCTCACCTGTTACATGTGTGCAGGTTTACTTATCATGAATCCACTTTGGGTTCCGAAGCAGCGTGCTACTCACCGAAAAAGCGCTTCAACGCCTCGAAGGGCTTAGTTAGTGCTATAATAATGCAATTACAGTTACAATTGCAAAATACTTGACTGCAAAGCTTGTTTTCGTTTGATCCCATCATGCCATCCTCTATCATGCATTTTGCATTACCCTACTATCAGAAAGAAGCCCAGCTTCTCCAGATGCCAAGCAAGGCTGGCAGAAAAGAGGTATGTCCAGATAAAGGGGGAATCGTTTGGAACATGAAAATGCAGAAAACTTTGTTAACTTAGGCTCCAAAGACAGCTTGATACAAAAAGGAGTGCAAAGCGCGAGGGTCGTGAAGTGCTTATGTTAGTTTAGGTACCCAAGGTAGCTCAGTAGGCTATTGCACCTGCCGAGAGATCAATGTCCCAGCTGAAGGACACACGTTTAAAAACTCTGTTTGGAAAGTTTACATTTCATCTTTTTTAAGATCAGTTGAGTTAAAAGGACTGAGACGGGTAACCGCAATTCTGTCCTCTATAAAAAACAAACAAATTTAAAAATCCCCAGTCTGCTAAACCGCTTTCCAGTGCACAATGCAAGTAACATTTTTTAAAAATGAATGACATCTCGATCCTGTGATACCCAATTTTTAATGGGAGTGAACCTATTACCAAGTCTAAGCAGTGTGATCCTATGCATATACATCATACAGGGGACTACACATTTCATGAACAGTTTTTCTTTACATGCACTATGTCTTAGATGTTAGATTGGGGTAAACACTCACTGATGAGCTAGGCTTCCGAGGTCTATAAAACGAGTAACACTAAATATTTACAAATTGCATACAATTAATATTCATGTAAGCGCTACGGATACAAAAAGCGTGTCACCATGACAAAGTACTATAGTATTCTCTTTGCTAAGAATATTATAATGATTCTGCCTCTATTTCGACTTTTTTTTTTATTCAGTTTAGCCAACACACAAAAAGTGCATACCCGAAGCATTCGTATCTCCTTCAGACTCAGAAATAATCCCATTAGAGGATAAATTGTGCTCAGTTACCTCTTCACACAATAAAAAGTCATGAAATAAAGAAATCCCGTACTGAGTCCACATTATTCTTTTTAAAAATATTAAGTTAACTAAATCCTCCGAGTGACCACTCCTGAACTTGTAGTTACTAGATAGCTCGCTGACCGGCCCTGTGAACCCTGGGTTTGTTGTAAGACTTACATCCACACAGCCCTCTGACCCTGTTCGCTGGGCTCAAGGTAAATAAATAAGTACATTAAAAAAAATAATGCTTGACTATTTGTTCAAAGTGCTCCTCTCGAGATCTGATGTCCGAGCAGTGCAACCTTGGGAATGCCTGCCCTCTAGTGGACAATGTATAAACAAGTGGTTCAAGGGGATTTCCGTATTATAAGGCAGAATCGCCCATCTGGCCTACATTATTTGAAATACTGTTTAGAACTGGGTGAAAAAGCAGGTCAGTGCAATTACACTCAGAAACAAGGACTAACGGTTCTGCGAGCTCTTTTAATAGTGTTTGTGTTTTGTGGCCCTGTAGAACTCAATCAGCAATGAAATTGTGCATAAAAACTGTCTATGGAGTCCATAATTGAAGCACACTAAATTCTTTATTCAGGATACTTGGGAAATTAGCCCTACCAGTCCTTTCCATGCTACTGACAAGAACGTGAAGGGCGCGGTATTTACTGATTCCATATATCAAGTCATATTTGTATGGATTTTAACGTTCTGTCCCCAAAGTGTTGATTATATTTTTTTATTTCAAAGTATTTTATTGAAGATTTGTATATATATACAGTACAGTCGGAAGAAAAAACGCAGAGATTGGAGCCTAGCTGAATCGCTAACAAATTGTACCGTTTTCCCCCGAAATACGCTCTGTTTCAAAGGAACCTTTGATGGACTTAGGGGACCAAGAATAAAACACATCTGATATTAACCAAATCTGATTAATATACCATGGTTATCCATCGCCTAAAGTTCCCTTTGCAGACAGGCTGTGAAATGTTACACCTCTCCGTATTTATAATACCATGTCCCCTTCACATGCACTATTATGTCCTGGTGGTGATCCGGTGCAGACATTTTTATTTTTTTACCATAATTTGCATAAACAACTGTGGCCTCTTGATCCATAAAAACACTTTGATTTTGCAAAATCATGCTTAGTCATGCTTGGAAAGCATTTGTGTACTGTAGTGTACGCACTGATGGAGCCCCTGGATTGGTGGTTTGAGGAGTGCAGATCACAAGGCGTCATGACGCCCTACGTCAGCAGGGGAGCATCCCTGGTGACCTTGATGCAGCCAGCACGTGCCTGTGAGGTTAATTGACGGTTCACTGGCGCTAAGGTGTTGACAGGAGAGAAAAGACACTGGCGCTAATCAGCCAATGAATTGTCTCCTCTCTCCCTTTTCCATGTTTTGCTTATAAAGTGATTCTGAGTATGTACTCGTGGCTGGAGAGCACACCATAACAAAACTAGATTGTGCCTTTGATAATATTGCATTGAGGAGTCTTTGGGGGTCTGTTAAATGATAAGCTAATAATTATGGGAAACGGCCTTTACAATGCGGGCTGAGCCACGCGTGCCGTTTCTTCGCAAGCGAAAACACACTTGCCTTAACCATGCATGTACCTTAGCCACGCACATGCATGGTTAAGGCAGTGCGCAGTCTGGAGGCGCGGATGGGCGGGCACAGGAAGAGGAAGGAATGGGAGAGAGAGCTCCGGGACGTAGCCTGGTAAGTGGGGCTGTGGCCGGGTTTTGGGGGGTAGGTTTTAGGGATGGGGCTTCGTTTTTAAGGCTCGGGGTTGTTTTCAGGGCTTAGGGTGTGGGTCGGTTGTTTTTAGGGCTCAGGGGGGTCAGGGTTGTTTTTAGGGCTCGGGAGGTCAGGATTGCTTTTAGGGCTCATGGGGGATCGGGGTTGTTTTTAGGGCTTGAGGGGTGGGGCGGGGGTTGGGATTGTTTCTAGGGCTTAGGGTTGTTTTTAGGGCTCAGGGGGGACGGGTTATTTTTAGGGCTCAGGGGGGTCGGGTTGTTTTTAGGGCTCGGGAGGTCAGGATTGCTTTTAGGGCTCAGGGGGATTGGGGTTGTTTTTAGAGCTCGGGTGGGGGGTTGGGGTTGTTTCTAGGGCTCAGGATTGCTATTAGGGCTCAGGGGGGGTCGGGTTGTTTTTAGGGCTCGGGGGAGGGGGTTGGGTTGTTTTTAGCGCTCAGAGCAGGGGGGCAGGAGTGTGATCTTTACCACACATATGTCTTCACCAGTCATGTTTTTACCATGAAATTGCATGATAAAGGCATGCGTTGTTAAGACGCATTTGTTGTTCGGGCACTGTTGTAGTGTTGCGCTGGGTGTAGCCATGCTTGCCTCTGTCATACAACCCTTAATTGTTTTATAGTGCTCAAAAGTACAGCGAAAATTTCATGTTGGTTTGGCAGAAGATATTGAGGGCAAGTTTATCCAATTTCTGTTAACTACAGTGTCCATTTAATCTAGTTCACCAGCCACATTCAGTGCAGCAAATAGAAGGCTGTCAGCCCTACTTCAAGCTTCTATGGTGGCGATGGCCCATAGTGTATTCAACGTTGTCTTGTTGTAACGTTTGTTGTTATGAATAAATGGTCTGTGGGGTAGCTTGGCTCGGTGGGTCCCAACAAGAAAACTCTTAGAAACGTTCTTGGGACCAGGAAGCCCAGACTTTGATTATTGTTTTGGTTTAAAAAGCGCCATCAAGCCACTGAGAAGAAGGCTTTAAGGCACATAGAGACAACGGAGAAGAGCAGAGTCAGTATGCAGTTGAGGGGAAATGAGTCCACTGGGATTTGTAGGATTTTTGGTGATTAGTGTTTGCCACTGTGTTCTCTGGGAGAGAGGTTCAGGGATAAGCCCTGGGGAGGCTTGGACTCCAAACCAAGTAGACAGGAAGTGGGGGTCCTGATGAGGGGTCCTGTGGCTGATCTTTTGGTACAGTTAGGGTACATCTATATAGGGATCTCTGTGTGAGGCAGAAGTGGTTGAAAGGACGGCAGCCCCTTCTTGAGTGGCTGAATAGGGACTGAGCTGTGCATCTGTCTGGGTCAGCCAAGGGCTGCGCTGGTGTCATGGTTCTGGAATACTTGAAGGTGGTGATACAACCAGCTCCGGTATATGGTAGTCGTGAAATGCAAGAGGTAGCCTCATACTTGCCCTGTCTCTGCGTGTGCTAATATTCTCAGCTGGATAGCTGGGAGGCCCCCACACTGGTGCTTTTTAACACAATCTCATTCGAAAGCAAAAAAAAAATGCCCCCGACCTTTCCATGAAGACATTACACCTTAGATACCACTTCTGTTGTCAATGTTCATTCCCAACAAATCCCAGAAGTCAAGCAAATTGACAGCATAACCAGTCATTCAAAACCAATGATCCATCACTAAAGAGAGAACTGACCAAATCGTGGAGCAAAGAAATTTCAACTGGAAATAAATGGGAAGGTAACAATGATTGCGTTCGTGAAGAATTGACCCAATCTAAGTGGGGACAACCCGTGCTACCACTGCGCTGGAGACAGCATCCTTCGCTTACCTGTAAGCCCCGATGAAAGAATGCTCTTGGAGACGGTGACTTTGTCCTCCGAGTTCCTGGCCCAGTCTGCCATGCCTCTCCAGCCCTTCATGGGGAAGCTGATGTCTGTGGCCGCATTGGCTGGTCGCTTGTGAATGCTCAGAACTTCAAGAACAAATCATAATGAACAAGGGCATTAGTCATGCGATCACCAACAGCACCGCGCTTCACGTGAAAACATAGAGTCAACCTAGTATCACTATCAACGTAGGATAGGACAGCTGAGCTACTATTCCATCAGAGAAGAGCGGTAGGCATTTCTAAGACCAACCTTGTAAATGTAAATGTCATGGTACTTATAGAGCGCACTGTCACCAGACGGTCACCTTGCGGTGTCGAATATGCGGCTTCCTGGCGCTGATACTCATACCACTGTGGAACCCCTCCTGGCTTTCCCTGTGAAGTGTCTACTCCTGGGCACCCCCAGGGTGAAGCCAGGCATCCTTAGCGCTGTTGGGGCCGGTGTGGAGGCTAAGCAAGCTATTGCCCAGAGTTGCAGCGTGGGGCCCGTGATTAGAATAGGCACCGAGGCGAGAATTAACAGGTCCAAGGAAATTGAGCCCGAGACCCCGCCGAGGCAGGAATCGAACCCTGGTCCCTGGCCAGAACTCTGCATCAGGGTCTGCCACTCTAACCATTGAGCCACACTCCTCCACCTTTCCGCCCATTCACTTAATGACTTGGGTCAATGGAGACAAGGAGCATCCGTGGAGGAACACGTCTTAGGCCTAGAATTTGGTGGTAATTTATTTCCTAGCACAGGTCAGTAAATGGAGTAATTTGATGCTAGTGGGTAGGTCATTTCAGGGCCCTTGTGCTTTGACTGGAATAAGTCTGTCTATCAAGCCCACGTATAGACACCTGCTTTGATTCTATGTCATAGTTTGCAATTAAAAACCAATAATCAAACACCACTACTTCAAGAACTCTTTCAAAAAGGCTAATAATAGGAAGGTTGTGCATTTTCAAAAGTCAAAGATGCTGCATGCTTGGTGGGATGTGCAAAATCTCAAATCAATTTTGTGTGATATTTGACCAATTTCCATGAACATTTCACAAAAATATGTTTTCCTAGTGAAATGTGGTTTGCCGGTATCTCGCGTCACTTGTTTTATCCAATCATGTGCCACGTGTAAAAAAGTCTTGCACAACATAGGTGACTGGTTCGAGCAGAAGATGTCTGTCAGTCAGTCATTTTCTATGCTAACGAGTCTCCCAAGTTATCTCCTGAAACTTTTTTTTTTATGAGAGGTGTGTGTTTGGGTAAAAACATTTACTGGAAAGTCCATAATGTGAAATGTCGTTAATTTTGCCACTGTACTAAAATTTCACCCTGGCCTAATACACAACAATGCAAACGTTGGAGAAAAGGTCAACAGTTGCCACCTGCAATCTCCTTTGGAAGTCTTTTTCTGTAGGTAGTTTGTAAAATGGAGTGGAAAAGGGGGTACCGCTATGAATGTCAAGCTCTTTTCTGCAAACCGCTTGCACTGCCTTAATTAATTTTGTGCTCCCTACTGCCAGGTGGGAGAACACACGTTGTGCTGTGATCAAGCAGGAGGTTAGGATACTCGGCCCACTGAGCGATGGCAGCGCCTACATCCACTGGACCATGAGTTACTTCGCTTAATTAACCTTTAGGCGGATAGTTGAGCCGTCTCTAATTTATTTATTATAGTCGAGATTTGACATCTCTAGTTGTCACCTGTAATAAGAAAATGGCACAACTGCTCAATTGTAATACGTTATTAGAGTTGAGTTGTGGCATCATAATGTCTCCTGTCAGAGCCAACAGCCACGGTGAAAGGCGGGTCGCAGAGCATAATTACAGATGATTAGGATGAAAAATACTCATAAAGCACAACAGATACCCATTTATCTTTGTCCTGGCGCTGCTAAGAAACAAAGCCTTATTACAAAATTAGCCAAATAATCGCATTTTCTTTTCTTTGTGAAGACCAAATAATTCAATTCACCTCTTATATTAACAGGGAGTTTATTCCAAAATTCAGTGGAGCAGTAGAAGAAAGATCTTCCTCCAGTTTGGCCTTTTATTAATCCTGGGGACAGTGGGTAGTGACCCAGAAGAGTGGAGGGTCTAAGAAGAACAGCAAAGCATGTCTTTATGGCCTTACAACCTTACCTGAAACAACCCTTGTGATAAATACAGAGTGTTTTGACGATAAATCTTCTTTGCACTAGAAGTCAATGTAAACCACGTAAATGGGTAGCAATGGCTTCCATCAAACTATACATAAAAGAGTGGTCAAGTAGTACTGTTCTGAATAACTTGAATATTTGTGAGCGTGTATTCGTAAACGTAAGAGACCCAAGTATAAAGAATCATAGTACTCTCATCGAGACATAATTACTGCCTGGAATTCTTCCTTATTTGGTCCAAAAGCAGGAAAGGAACAATCTTACAAATAAAAGTAGGTAATAAAGCAGGCAGAGCTGACTTCGTATATTAGAATCCAAAAGGATAACTAGCCCCCCGATAGTCAACTGAAGGCTTTTGGACAAGTCAACTTGGTTAAGGGGTTATCCAAGCTCAGCAGGCCATGATCAAGGCTTTGAGGAGATCCCAAATATCAACTCCTCTGTTTTTCTCCTTTCGTTTTTAGAGACTTGGCCAACATCCACAAAGCATCCTTAGAAATGCAGCACTTATAACTCGCTGCCACAAATCGAGTCTCCTCAATGATGGAGATAATAATCTGTGCATCATCGGCATAATATACCAATCGAGAACGGAAAAATATAATAAACTCTGTCAAGGTAAAGACATAGAAATTGAATTGTGTAGGGGGTCAAAGATGAGCTCTACAAGACACCACATTTTAGAGGTTGAGAAGTTGAGCAAAAGCAGGAGCGTTAAATGGCTTGGGTTCTAGAAGTCAATAACGAAGTTCGCCAATCCTTTGAATGCTGCCCAAGGCCAATCGATGTAAAAGAGTATGATGAGACACTGTATCGAAGCAGCACTCGGGTCCGATCAAATCAATGCAGACCTGCCCTAGCCTAGTATTTCTCAAAGTGCTTCTGAGACAGGTGATATAGCAGACTCAAAGTAAAGCTTTACAAAGTAAAGCTTTACAAAGTAAAGTTCAAAACCTGCTTGAGTAGAGTGAAGAAGAATGTTTAACTCAATAAGACACATAGGATGACCTTTGTTTCGATTCTTTTAACAGGCAATGGTAGAAGATCTATAGGTCTAAAATTCCTCAGCACTGCGGGGTCAGCAAAAGGCTTTTTCAAAAGCAGAATTAGTTGTGTCAGTTCCATCTTGTAGGAACTAGAGCTGAAGCCAAAGAGGAGTTGCAGACATCGACAAGAGTAAGAGCTACTTCTTTATGGGGCTACACGAAGAAAATCTGTCTAGCGGAGAGCCAGATTTCATTTGAAGCTGATTTTTTTCAACTTATTCCAGAGAAAGTGGGTGAAACTGAGTCAAGCGCTCTAGACAATAAGACTTTCCAAATGAAAGCAAGAGATCCGAGCTTGATAAAGGGATGACACCGGTTTTAACGCATGCAAACACCTCCCATGTGGAATGTTTGGCGACATCAACTCTATTTGCAAAATATGTGATCAGGACTTGTTTTATTTGTTTTAATTTTCTTTTAATGTCTCCTTATAACCAACCTTGGTCTCAGGGCTGTAGTTTAGCTGCCAGGCTCTCTAGTGCACAAAGAGCTTCGCTTGGCACAAGCAATCTCCACCGGGTACCGGGGAGCTAAAGGAAGCTTTTCTTTCATTTCATTTTCTTTTCATTTTCTCAGTACAGCAATAGTATTCCGTGCTGATGTTAACCTTAAATTATATTTATCAACCTGGTCCAACTATATCAACATAGGCACTTGTAACAGTGAAACAAGAACTGGCTTTTCGTTCTTCTGATCTGTTTTTCTAAAATGAACAATAAACTGCACGTATATGGCACCATGTTTATTTTGTACGCTAAAAGTCAGTACAGGAAATATAGGATCGCTTAGCATGCTTCTAAATATTCTCAGCTGTAGCATTCTTCAATCTGATATACATTAAATTGATTCTAAAAATGTTCTCCAAAAAATTACTAATTGATATTTGATGTGTTTAATTATTCACTACAGATTCTGCTTTTGTTCTTCAAGTCTACCAACCTAGTATTCTTTTCATGTCAAGAAGGAACACACCAAGGACTTAAGAGATTTGTGGGAAGGGAGATGTTGTCACCATGTATATTAGCAATACCCTCTGTAGTATGTTAAAAGCATACTGCAAGTCACTTTCAGCCTCATTCCTCTATGAGCTTTACGGAACTCCTTGGCGTCTTTTGCAATATCATTAGAATCTATGTACTTTATACCATACAGCACATTATTTGAGCTGGGTGTTGCAGATGGGGCAAATGGCACTCATTTTTTGGAGACCATTCCAAACCAGGGTGACCAGATTTTGATCAATAAAAACCAAAAAAAATTGCAAAAACAGGAGGACTGGAATTTTACATCAAACGAGAGGCACAGCATGCCTTAAATGGCAGCCCTCTTCAACATGGAAACACGAACAACGAAGCACTATGCAAATAAATATATGCAAATTAAAAAATCCAGAATCATGTGTTCTAACTAATTGCTTCCTGACAAGAGCTGCTAAATAGTTCTGTCTTGAAGCACATTCAAATGTGCCTCCCTCTGTTTTGAGCCGACCATCTCTGAAAACCGGGACATTTGCTAAATTTTTTGCAATCTGCTGGGACAACTGGTGAAAAACAGGGCCTGTCCTGTAAAATCTGGAATGCCTGGTCACCCTATCCTCATCAGATTGTGACCCAGAGCAAGAGAAGGAAAAACACACATAGGGGAAACAAGTGGAAAGAGAAAGACGAAAAGGGAAAGGGAGAAACCAGGAACCAGCAAGACGGATAAAGGGGCCGGGAGTCTCCGGTGGTAGATTAAAGAGGCATGAGGTTGCATCAAGACTATTCAGCCTTGGTATTTGATACACCGGTATTCAGTAGTGTCAACTGCTGACTTCTGAGGAAAACTTTGGGCACAGAATGTATTATTTTGCAAACTGATCCCATATTACCAATAATCCCATTGGCAGCCACGGCCCGTGGAGGGAGTTATGGTGGGGCGGAGAGGCCGGGCGGGGAGGGACAGGGTGGAGGGTGCTAAAAACCGGAGAATGGATAATTGAAGGTAAGTAAACAATTTAATAAAGAAAACAAATTTTGTAGCGCACCCTGCATCGCATTTTGCGATGCAGGGCGTGCTAACCCTGCCCGTTCCCCGCCCAGATTCTCTGCCCCACCGAAACTCCCTCCACGGGCCGCGTATGTTGCAATCAGGCAGTGCCCAGCAGGTTGGTCTGACAATTCAGTTTGTGGGCCTGTTGTATGGTCTGCTAGACCAGTTTTACTGTTTATTTCCCAATATTATGCAGCAAGCTCCAATCCAATCAGATGTCCATAATTTGCGAAATAATTGTACAGCGTGTCTTTACAAGTTCAAAACTGCCCCAGTTTCCAAACATGGGCCACTTTTTTATCTATCTAATTCACTAATGGGGGACACTTTTATATTTTCTGCCCCAGTGCAACCCTGGCTGCGACTGAGAACTGGCATTTTTTCTATTCTGACTAGGCACCCCCTTCTTTTGGAAGCTGGTACTGCACCCTAGAGATTACAGTGATTCAAACTGCAGAGGCTCAAGCATGAATCAAGCCAATCAAAAGTATAAATCCCAGATGAGAGGCAGCGTGTGGCTAATAATGAGTGTCACTGGAAGGTACCACATACCCAGGTTGTCGGTGACTTGGTATGTGTCCCTGAAATCCTTCATGCGAAATCCAATGACGTCAATAAAATCCTCGACCAGGCGAAAGAGTTCTTTAGCATTTGGTCCCATCTGCAGAAAAACAAATCAGCATAATTTTAGTTTTCATTTTGCAGTATCAACTGTTGAGTATGTTCATATTGAGTGTCTCTTCGCTTGGACCATGTAAAGCAGTCATTCACCGTGGCTATTTGAAACAACAATCACCCAGGACCATTTTAAGCAGCCCTTGATTATGAGTATTTTAAGCAGCCATTCACCTTGACAATTTACTGGAGCCATTGGCTGCGTATATTGAGTAGACATTCAATGTGGCCATTTACTACAACCATGGATTGCAGGTGCTGTAGTCATCCTTTTCCCATGATCATATGGCTGTCATTCAACGTGAGTAGTAAAGCAAGGCATTCACCTTGAGCATTCCCAACAGCCAATCACCATGAACGATTCCCAACAGCCAATCACCATGAACGATTCCCAACAACCAATCACCATGAGCGTTCCCAACAGCCAATTCCCATGAGAATTCCCAACAACCATTCACCATGACCATTCACATTAACCATTGATTGTATTTTAAGCAGCCATTCACCAGGACCACTTACTGTAGCCATTCACCGTGAGTATCCTATATAACCAATCAGCAATGTCCAATGAGCGCCAGTGAAGCCATTCACTTACTCAATTTAAGAAGGGAGTAGACCCCAAGAATTCATTAGCTCGAAGGTCAAGACCCCAAGTATACTACCTTTTCATTGGTAGAATGACGTGCATTTTGGACTAGTGAGGTGACATTAAAAGAAATATGTCTACTACTTAAAGGGGGATCAGGAATGATTATGAGGAACATCACTGTACTGAGTATGTTTAAATGGGACCTAATTGGACACTGGGCATTATAATGAATAAAGTACCCCAATCTGGACACATCAAGGCTCCTAAGGATTCTGCGGCCCTGTGAATGTATTCTGCCTGTGCCCAAATGACTTCATGACTTCATAGGGTCGTCAAAGGACATGCCAAGATAGTTCCAGAGATATATAAATGCGAACAACAGAGCACAGCACAACAAAAAGTTCCAACTGACTATTAACAGTCAGTAATGTACTTAATTTCAGAATGAGCAGTTGATGAGACAATCAATATATCACAATCTTGATCATACGTGGATCAGTTTCCAGAAATGTTGACACGTAGTTGTAGCAAATAAACAGCCGACACGTGTTTTGTCGTGAAACGACTTTCTCAAGGCTTAAGTTCATATCTGAATGCAGAAGAATCAACTAAAGTACCCTTGTCTTCTCCAATGTGAAGATTCAAAGGTGTGCGGCAATTCCAATACAAATCCGTGAGTCGCAATAAATCTAAATAGACACTAGCTATAACAGGTGAACTGGAATATGGCCTGTTATGATAAACGGGAAAGAAGCCAATGTATAAAGCTTCTAAAAGAGTATCGGTCTTCAGTTGAGGTGCCAAGGAGCGTAGTTTCCTGCTCCCATCATGAAAGCTTCTTGGGACTTCCACTGAAGACCGATACTGGTCACACATTTGTGGAAAACATGGTTCTTTTCTAACCAAGTATTAAATTATTTTTATCAGAGCTGCTATTCACAGAATATCTTCCCTGAATCAGGCGACCTTCAGTACAGCCACAACTGTCCCCTCTCACACTCAACACTTTTCCTTTCTTGGTGGGCAACTCAGCACCATGACCCCCCAGCTTGAGACCTCCTTGGTACTGGCCTCATGTTGTTACAAGCCTGGTTCTCCGGTTACCAAGATGCGCTCCCGCCTGGATTGGATGATACTTCTCGGCAAGCAGCAGGCAGAGGATAGGGACCTCAAGGCAGAAGCTGAAAGAAGCACAACTATCCAGTAGTCTGCCTCTTCCCACCCCCAGGTGTGGCGATTTACACTCAGGAGCCTTAGATGGACTCATTGGAAGGGCATTGTACGTACCATCTGCGCTTCCTCCCATTTATCTCTGTTTTCCTCCGACAGCAAATTGCTGATGATCTGCACAAAGTTCTAAAAGGATGAGAAAGAAGAATATTCACTCAGACATAGTCAAAAATCATTTAAACTGCATTGGATCAGAAGAAAGAAAGGTTAGTGACGAGATGCCCAATTCTATACAATGGTGTAACCTCCATCAGACAGGAGATCTGAGCTATGAAAATCAAGTGCAGGGATAGAGAGGCTAAACCTGACATGCTGTCCATAGTGGAAGATAGAAAGGCCATTTATGGGTCCCATACACTGCCATTATCAATGCACTTTTGATTAGTCTAGTTATTCACTGCTATGACGTCACACCATGAAAAAACTAAAAATTCTCTAACTGGGCTCTGCTTCCTAAAAGCAAAGGAGTCCACACCACGCCTACAACCAAATGGCCCCAGTAAGATGACAACGTTCTATAATCGTTGGTCACTGCAGGCCCTGCCTGTTTCATTCAAGGCCGGACTGGCTACCGGGCAGTTTGGAATGCTGCTGAGCTGGGGGGTGATTTCGTTCATGGAGACCTGCGTGTGCTAAACGAAATCCGTTTTGCATTAATTATTTCGAAGCACACGCAGGTCTCCATGAACGAAATCAGCCCACACCGCATTGAAATCAGCCCCCAGCTCGGCAGCTTTCTAAACTGCCCGGTAGCCAGTCCGGCCCTGGTTTCATTCCTATCTGATAGACAGCTTGAGCATGTGGGGTGATGGAAAATCCCAGTTTTATAACCCTCAAAGTGGGAATGTTTGAGAAGATGAGATCTCCTAAACTCTACAGGAGCCCAAGCCTACCACACGGTAGCGTGACTTCCAACGAGTTGTCATAGGGGACTGAGAGTGAAAATGTGATTTAGTGATTGGAGACCTGGGTTTTAATTCCAGCTTCAACACTTAACCAACAATATGTAATTCTGGGCAAATCCCACTTTCTCCTGGTGGCCCAAGTAGTACATATGTACACTGTAAAAAACAACTCTATAGTGTAGTGAGCCACTGTCTTCTTCCACCTCTAACTTCATCATAGCTACACCCCACAGACCTTAATATTCAGTGTACAGCGCTACGCTTGATAGCGCCTGCTAATATAAAAATGCTGTATGTTAATACGCTGCTGCTGCCTAAAGACAGCCCTGCTATCTATCTACCACCTAAAATGAAATAAATAGATGCCACTAGAACACATAAAGCGGAATGAGCTGGCCATAGCGACGGCGTCAATCTCACTGGAAGGTGGTGCAGATGGGGGTGGAGGATGTGATAGTCTCATATCTACTGTGTCTATGAACACTGAGCCCTTCATGCAAAATAAGTGAGTTGCTTTCAACCAACTAAACTGGGGCTAATCAAAATAGCCTTTCCAATGTTCTGTTTCTGCACTGGTTCATTATGCTTAGAGGTGGGAGAGGCGAAGAGGTACATCCATGAAGTTGGGGAATTTCGCAATTCTTGAAGAAGTATCTTTGCTCATGGATTCAATTTGCCTGTTCCGTACAACATGGACTGGATCAATAGCGCAGCAAAGGTGCCCTGGGCCCTTGTACAAGCAATGAAAATGTCCGCCTGATCCCAGTGCCCCGGCACTTGCTGCACAATTAATAGCTGCGCCCATGGACTGGACATCAGACTGCAGATACCTGTGTTCCTCTGCTGTCACTGGCCTAGCTCTGAAGGACAGAAATAATGGAGATTGGAAGCCATGTTCTCGCCTTTCCTCGCTGCCGGAAGTCCCGCCTCGGACTGCCACTAAAGCGGTAAGTGGCTGCTGAGACCTAGAGGCAAAAATATTTTTTGCTGCAGCGTGACTAGCCCCAATTTTTTGGGTAAACTGACAGTTTTATGCACATCCTTTCAGTTGTGGCCAGTGCAGGTAAGAGCGGTGGAGCCAGGTTGGGGGCGGGGGAGAGAGATCCAACAGACCACCACGAGGAGAAATTAAATAAATATTTATATTTCATTTGTGGTTGTCTGTCGAACCCCCCCCCCCCCCCCCCCACACACACCCAACTCGGCCCCACCACTCTTACCCGCACAGAGGCCGGGGCTGCATCCTTTAGTTCAAATCCACATTTTGACAGTAAGGTAAAAATCTGGATTCCTAATCAAGCCCGGTTGCAGATTATCTTAGTGGCACAGCTATCTGTGGTGCAGTAGGTGAAGTGACACTGGGTTTTGAGGGTGTAAGAAGCTCTCTGCATCTCAGGTATGGATGTTTTTCATTTACCAACAGGTGGTTCTGTGCCCATTTTCCATAGTGTCAATAGCGCTCCACGCCACAGGCTCATCTTTTAGGAGTGAGGCGGCGCCTTACAGGAAACGATGATGTCCTAACACATTGCAAAACTAGCACTGACATTGACGCATGACCCTGTACTGGACCAGTACACCAACCTGCACATCCAGGGCGGTGGGACTGTGGTAAGCTCTGCGAAAGATCTCAGTCAAGTTCCTGAGGGCCTCCAAAGTGGACAGCAGGTCGCCGCTGTAGCTGGTGCCGTCCTGAGAGATCTCCACGAGGCTCTGGATTACCTCCGACACGCCTTCCCCGATTAACCCTCTTTGAGCCTTTGCGAGATGCTCCCGTGTCTGAAACACATGGATAGGACATTAGCATTGCACACGCGGTGCACTGCCTCGTGCGTTCCAATAAATACAACATATTTGATATGCAAGCTTGAGTTAGTTGTTTCAAAATCCTAGGACAGGAGGGTGGCTTATCAGGAAAGGACCTTGGTTTGAGTGGTAATCATAAAATATTTGAGCAGATCGCGGTGTCACCCTGTCACATTTATCCCAGCGATAAGTCTGGGATTCCATAATGGTCATTGCCAAATCATCTTGAGCACACTTTCTTCTGCTTGGGGATCCCACCTGGAATTAAAACTATCATGAGTGATCTCAGGCAAAAACTCCCTTTTCACCTACTCTTGTCTCTATAACAGTCCTTCGGATATCCGCACCCAGAATTTATGACATGTAGAGTGTTTCAAAGAACTATTACTAAAATAGACAATATGTGTTGGATCATGACATGTGATCATAGACATGTGGTCTATGTAATTAAAAGCAGTTGCTCAACAAAATAACACATCAACGCCCTGAAGCTAGTCTTGCTTAATTATACATTTCCAGAAGTTGTAATGAAGTCTGGGGACGCAGAGATATACATTGAGCGCGTCCATTGACAAAGTGGTATCAAAACCCCGGGAGATATATCTGCTCTTACCATCTGCTGGACGTTCCTGTAATCCAGGGACACACATTTGATGTAGCTGGGACCTTCCCAGTAAGCCTCTCCCTCATCATCCAAGGTGCATCTCCTGAGGATCAACCCTACAGGTACGGGGCGAGAAAACGGTAACAGGAAAATGGTGGTCATGGCGTTGACATGCAGACCCAGCGAGTAGAGCACTGTCTCCCGGAAGGAATACGTGCGATATCACCCTGACCACTGACTGACATAAATCAAGTTGACAACAATGATATTCCATAACAGTATGCAACAAATCTTGTGATTACGAGCAGGTGTCCTGTGTAGGGGTCTGCGAAATTTGCATAATTTTCTTCTGGGTAATCATGCAAAACTTCACCAAAATTATGCATAATTATATGAAATGCAAACCTGTCATTTCACGCTATAATTTAGTGCGAAATGCTTTCTGGCATGGTGACGCAAGGAACAACAAAACAAAAACACTGTGAACAACAGTGTCTTGTATTAGGTTTAACTCTGCATTTTACAGTACATTTTTACAGCGCATAGTTACGTGAGGTAGTGCAATGGTGGTAATTTAGGTAAATTCACGTAGCAAGTGTAATATGAATTTATGCAAATTAAGTTGGCTAATTTACATTTTGCCCAAGGCTAGTCCTGCCTCTCACTTCATTTATGCAAGTCACATCTACGTTTCTATATATTTTGCACCAGATTGCGGAACCATGGTTCCACAATCTGGTGCAAAATATCTAGACGTGAATGATGACACTATGGACCCTTTCTAAAATTGTATTTTAGACAAAGGAAGTGTGGGGGTCTTGGTTTCTGTGGAGGGAGTGGGAGAAACAAGCAGATATGTATTAAGCAGGGAGATTTAGAGTTCTTAGCAAACAGGTAAGACCATAAAAGATCCAGACTGGTGAATGACATTGAACGAAAGAGGTATTATCTTTCTGATTTTGAACTTAGAATAATAAAGATATTACACAGAAAAGAGTAAATAATGGATCTGGAATCTTTTAAGGACTGTCAGCTGAGATGTTGCACAGCCTAGAGACCTTAATAGCGAGGATGGGTCTGTTATGTAAGGGAGGATGCAAAACATGCCCTATTTAGTACGTTCCGTTGATGGTACCACCAATGCCTATTGCAATTGGCTCACTTTGCTGTACCCGGCGCAGGGGGGTAGGACCCTCTCTTCTCACCGGTGGCGTTCCGTGGACATCGCACAGCCGCAGCCTCTCCAGCAGGCGTCTCTTTCCAGACCACGGAGTTGAAAGTTTCCTCAGAGCAGATTTCATGAGGCTCTGCAAAAGTGGAAAACATTGTTAAATAAAACTTACCATTCAACTGGCTCAGTGCTGCCAAACATGGAGGGGATCTGAAGCCCTTGCTGCTTATTTCATATGTGGCGTTTTACTCAAGCGTTGATGTTATGCCCTAGCATGCGGTAGTGTTAACTCTTTACAGGAAGTGCGAACTATTGTGAGTTGAGAGGCTCATGGACCACTAGGCATAATATGACATCTGGTTCTAATGGCAGCATATGTGTGTGCTGTAGTGTAGGCTTACATGGAGGCATATGTCCACTCTTGGAAGAGCAATTCAACAGAGGGGACTTCCCTGCTGGCGTAACACCGCAGGAGTAGGGTTAGTAAGGGACAGGAAACGCATCCGGCTTTCACAGGAAGTGAACACTGTGGGTGGGGCGATCAGCAAGAGAACTCACAAGGAGGATGACCTCCTCAACACCAAAGGTACCAAACGTAGAAGGACACAAGCGAGCTGAAGATTGCCAGTCTGGCCACATGGGAAAAAACACAGGGAGCAGGGGAACACAGAACAGACTCTCAGCTTCCAAGGGAGTCCTGTGAAAGGTGTACCCATCTTATATTAAAAAGAAAAAAAAGAGTTGGAAATTCAGTGTGGTCCTTTCCTCCTGGGATATAAAACACATTTCAACTACTATATACTTTGCTTAGTGTTTACATCTGCAGGTAATGCTTTACGGGCAATACAAGGGGAGATGCCAGCCAAATATCCTGAAGGATAAATGACCAAGGAGGCCAATGACTAACTTCTCAGGGATCCTTTCTAGCAGCATGTTGTAGATACCAACATTGCCTTGCAGAAAAGTGGTACTGAATGAGACAGTTGTAGGGTGATGGACCCCGCAACCTAGACTCACCAAAGCAATTAGTAACCTTGGTTCCATTTGTAGTGCCTTGTTGCTGCCTTGGGCAATTTTTATGGGGGATTCCGATTATGTGGAAGAGGCTGTGACCCAACTGTATCCTATATTCCTGCTGATGTCACTTTTCCTGGGAACTGACGGTTCTTCTCAGGATATTGGATATGGTCAATCAATCAAATAGTTGTGCTTATGCTTTGAGAAATGTCATGGTCACTGTGAAAATTCCCAAAGGTGTGTAATGGTTTCCTAAAGATTTACAAACTCCCTACAAAAGAATCTGTCTGACACTGGCTAAGCCATCAATGCTTGCATACTGGTGTTACCTAATGTGGCTTGTCAAAGAGATGTATGATATGGAATTAGCACTGGCTAAACTGAGGGGGACCCGTTCATTATGTAAACTCAAGAAAATTTGGGGTTCGTTGTTCTAAAAGCGCCTTGAGACCTCACGGTGAAAAGTTGCGCTATATAAGAACCTCTGACATTGACATTGACATTGACATAAAATGTAAGGAATATTACTGCAGATCTACGCTGGTCTTCTGTCTTGCTATAATTGCTTACACGATTAATTTCCTGTTAATTAATTAATTTTTCTAAAATGAGATATGTCATGATACTGTTGCTTTTATTGATTGTGTCTGTTTATTCTCCTTTCTATATTTCCTCATGTTGATAAATAAAATAAATAAAAAACAAAAAAAAACCGAATGTGACTTGTCTGAATTCTAGGCTCACTGACCTTAGGAAGAATGAACCAGAAGCAGATGGGGATCGCCCACTGTAGGGATTTAGGGGATGAGTTGAAATTTGGCAGAGGGGGTACTCAGTTGCAGCAGCAATGGAGTACTCTCTCTGCCACACTGACCAGCTGCACACTCAATTTAGGAGTGGGTGAACCGCCAGGTTTACGCCAATTGAGTAAAATTTACTCAGTCACCATCATCCTTCCTCCAATGTCTTGAGAGAGTAGGGGGCGGTCAAAGGTAAGCTAACCAACCATCTGCCCTACTCAGAGTTGTCTGTCGGATGGCTTTTCTACTGTCTGCCAATGCCAGGTATATCCTGGCTGGCAATGAGAGACAGTAAAAAAACAAAAATTACACCCACATCATAGGGAGAATATTGTTGAACAAATAAATAGCTTTTGAAAAGTTTAACAGTCAGCCACCATGTTTGATGGAGCCGTCTAACACACTTTTCCTACATTGATAGGAACCGCTCTCACTGCGGTTCCTGCCAATGTATAGAGATATCTGCTGGGTCAGAAGACAACTCAAATTGTGGCATATGGAGTTAAGGCAGGGTGGCAGGCGTGAAGTACTCCACCACCCTGTCTGCCTTCACTCCGTCTAACAAACCTTCAATCAGTCCCTGAGACTGAGAGAGAACTCTTAATACTGTTAGTGGGTGCAAGCTGATCAGCGTGAACAGCAACAACAGTTAATTGCCTTTTTCAGTTCCTAATGTACTGTTTTGTCATGAACCTATAATTGAGGGGAGGACAATTAACAGAATTTAACACACTCAGAAGAGGACATTAACTACTGTTAATGTGCTTAGAAGAGTAACAGAATTTGATGCACTGGTGGTAAATAATGAATCTATATTGGTCACAGCTTAGTGACTGTTACAACAGAAGGGTGATGCTTTCCATGCAGCATGTTCGTGTGAGTGCCACAAGTAACATCACAAAATAAAATAAAATGATGGGCGGAGTGTTGAAACTTTACAAACACTCACCCCCAGTCAAAACTGATTTACATATGACTGGGCCAAACTGGGGTGACGTGGCAAGCAAAATAACGATGGATTGAATCCAGATCTGTGACTGGGGGTGAGGATTTGAAAAGTTTCAACACTCCATCCATCATTTTATTTTGTGATGTTGTGATTTCAATGAGTTTCATTTTCCACTTACAGCCGTCTCTATAGAAAGCAGCGTGCCCAAATACCTAGTGGAAATTGCAGAAATATTTGAATTTTTTCATCACTGTTAAAATTATAATTGGGCTCTGAAATATGTGGGGTATGTCATATTATTGACAGTGTCTCGCTGCTTAGCGCACTTGGGCCCAGATTTACCAAATTCTCCCACAATGCAGTGCAGCAGCCAAAAATACTGCATTGTGTGACAAGGAGAGACTTGGAGAGCACTATGTTTACAGAGATATGGCACTCTCCGCCCTCTCCCTAGTGCTGATGCAGGCCTTTGCTGCCACGAGCCACGCACACAGCTTTGCACCAGAGTTCAAGGGTGTCTGAATGAGTCTAGCATAAGTTGTGTACAGGAAGGATACCCTTCAAGTACAAAAGACTATTATTAGAATAACTTTAAAACGTTCCCACCTTGTTTGTGTGCTGTAGAGTGCAGCATACATGCAAAGCCAGAAAAGAACAGAGAAATAAAAGCATTTCTCCTTGACAGCGCCTATTTGAAATGGGTGTTCTTTTTTATGCAAAACCCTGTCTAATTTTTTGGTGGATAGAGTTTGGCGGCAAAAACTATGGGTGGTTGCCTGGCAACGCCTATCCACCACCCATGAAATGCCTCCTTGGTGCTAAGTATTGCAAAGCAGTGCTTTACGTCACTTTCAAGAGAATTTCCAGCTAAATTGTGAAAAAAAGTTAATTGGTAAAAAAGACTTTAGGTCGATTTGTGTCACTTTTGTGATGCAAAATATTAGTAAATATACCCCTTAACCTTTTGGCATTGTAATGATATTTGAATTTTCTAATAGTCTATGGAAATAACAATATCATTTAGAGGTGTCACGTGCTGGCATGTGGCTAACCCTCTGTGGATGTAGGTTTATGTTGAGTTGGAAATAAAGCAAGAGTTGACTTTTAGCACCCCAGGGAGAGGCGCCTAACGATTTATAATGCAAGAACTAAAACAACATTCTTCAAAAGGGACATAAGACCACAGCCAGCCTTGTCAGATGCTCATGCCAAGAGGAACATAAGTATTTTAACAATTTGAAATCTTACCAGGGCACTTCTTTTCATTGCACTGTTTGTACTCCTCCATCGGTTCTTGACATGCTTCGCCTCCGAAATATGGCCCATCGCAGAGTCGATCACGCTTCTGAGTCCCTCCACCACATGTAGTCGTACAGCTCCCCCACGTACCCCAAGACAACCATTTTCCATCCACTGTAACATATGAAAACAGGCGGTATCAAGGGCTAACCCTACATGCAAATGTCCTGTGTTGAGCAGTGCTCTTCCACTAAAGCAGTAGTGATGTTTGCTTTCAATATAGGGTGGCATTCACAGTGGTATAATATGGACAGGGAAACAGGTAACACAACACCAGGAAATATCATAAAACAAGTAGCAAATGCCACTATGAACTATCTGTAATATCTTAGGCACTTAAAGATCATACATGATGGTGCCTCACTTGGGAACTTGTTCTCAGTTTTAGAAGGTGCACTTCCACTGTGGTATGTCCCATAATGAATGAATTCTGTAATAACCCAAAACTACTCTCTTTGCTGCTAGTTAGAGGATATTTTACTTATAGTTAATTCTGAATCTAGTGCGAGTCTGTCCCTACTGTCATGTGGTTGTTGGTTGATAAATAGTATGAAATCCTTTAGTGGTCATGGCTGTGATGTGTCCAAATCACTAAAACCAATCCACAACTTAATGAAATGAAGGTGTTTTGGACTCTCAGCCATATAATAAGCAGGCGTTCCAGATAGAGTAGGCACTTGGCCCAAAATGTGGAGTTTGTACATCATGTGTTCCACAAGTGTGATTGGTGGTTGACAATGTTCACGTCATTACTTCACTAATTTAGCCACTCACACAACCCTGAGTGCAGAGACGTTGTTCGCGTCTTCATAGGAAAAAGCAGAGTGCTGGGGAATCTTGGTCAACGTTAGGAGATGTGGACTTCTTTGCCCATACAAATCTATTAGTAGATTTAAAGCCTACAGCCAATCATGAGAGACAATTGTCCCGCGTGAGAATTTTTTTTGTTTAAATGATAAATGTTTAAATATGAAGAAAAGTTTAATTTCTTTTATCCATTGTGGAAAACATTTTCAACGTGGAGACATTCCTTCTCCAAAATTTTCTCAACATTTCAAGGTCTTTGGAGCACTTGCACACACAATTTTCACACTTCCTCATCTTTTTGTTCACTGTTGAAGTATGCAAATTGAAGGTGAAATGTAGTGAATACCCACATTTACAACTATGTGAGTGTTCACCTCCTTCTCAATCCACACTTCCCTGTCCTACTCCTGGTAGCACCAAGCATGTACTCAGGAAAGAGGAAAACGTGGATTTTACGTGGCCGTAAGTAGGATTTAGGGTTGGGAGATTCTAGGAATAAGGATTTGGGTATTTTTACAATTTATTACATTTTTTGTGGTCCTAGCCGTATGACAACAAAACATTTAGTGGCAGAGGGCTTACATTTTACCAGGGACAGAAACACTGAAAGCCTCCAGACCAAAGGGAGATGTTATTGACACATATCCATGGATATAGCATGTTTATAAGACATATTCCAGAATGCATTCAGTAGATTTTATTGTAATCTTATCCATTTGTGTTGAGATAAGAAGAACGCTAGCTCTTAAATATGGTGGCTCTATTAACTAGGTTGATGTAATGCCAGCACACTAACCCGGGCACTGCCGGTCGAAGCAGCCTCTGGTTTCTGCCCACTGGCCGTTGCATTCTGATCCCCCATTGGATGGGCCGTTGCACTCGCGGATCCTTTGCTGCGTGCCATTGGAGCAGGTGGCTGAACAAGCGCTCCAGCTTGACCAATCATTCCAGTTCCCATCAACTATAATACATAAAAATCCATGTTAGCACAGAGTCCACATGGCTTGAGCTGACGACTGTCTGGCACAGAATATGGCTGGAATCCAGCCAAAATAGGTATTAAATACAATTGCTGTCATTCCACCCATTCCTCTGGCACACTGTAGAAAGAATGTCATTGAAAAATAACTCTGCAAAAACACCTCCACCAACACCAAGTCAATGAATTTCATCGGGCAACAGACCTGCAAGAAGCGGGTATTTTATTCAGGTCTCTTACATACTTTTACATTCAGATCTTTTACAGTTTACTTTATTCTTAATCATCTTTTTTCAGATATCTGCTCGTTCTCTCCACTTATCTTAAAACTTGAATTCTGTATTCCTCTCACTTTTCTCTCATTTCACTCTTGGGTACCACTAATTATTACACATTGCTCCATATCTTTCTGGTTCTCTATCTTACTTCAAACTCTTTTCCTTGGTAAGTTTTCTTGCCTCCCTCGTTCATTTCACATTTCAGTTATGAACTGTTCCCTGTTTCATATTCTTTTCTCAGTCTGAAGCTTCTTTATCTACAGTTTTCTTACATCCTTGTTTTCTTCATCCTCATCTGTTATAATTGTTGCCCCCTTCACATTTCCTGTAATTTTCCCCACTCTTTAATATTTATTTCGTCTCTATCAATGTGCATTTGCCCTTGATACTTGTCACACTCTTACATTTGTCTCCCTCATCTGGTCTTCTCCCTTCCTACCTTCTTTATTATTTATTTTTGAGTATTTCCATTACCCCATTCATCGTTTGCATTTATCTGCCTTTCCAGCTTCTCCCTTTTAGTCTTATGTTTTCTGTGTCCTTGATTTCTCCATCACTTCTGTCTCTCTTTCATCTTTATATTGACACAATCACATTACTGCTCTTCTCTCATTCATCTTAGGATGTCTTCCTTTGATACACTCTGCCGTCTCTGGCAACTTTGTTTCCCAGTCCTTTGTTTCCTCCCTGCATATTGCTACCTTTACTCGCTTTTCCTACTTTCCCTCTTCACTCCCCGCTCTACCTATTGTGAAAGAGAGAATTAGGGATTCCCTATCCGTTGCTCTCGCCTTATTGCCAGTGCCTATCTACGCACGGGTTCCATAGTTGGCTTTAAATTTGGAAGTATAGGGACCGGCATTGTGGGGCGGAGTCAAGCACAGGTGTATGGGCAGATAGATGGGTCACTAGATGAATGTTAGACAGTATATGGTGGTTATAGACCCTGACGAGTCTTTGATGTATTAACTTGTGGCATAGCATAGGTCCCTGCAGCGCCCACGGTGCGGGGGCCCAAGCTGCAGGGGGCCGCCTCAGCACAGTACTCTTGCCTGAGAGCTCCTGATTAATTCCGGAGCGGGCCTCTTCATGTACCTTTCAAGGGCCCCCTCAAGTTTCGTTATGCCTCTGCAGCCAGGGCTACAGCCTACATAAAACAAGCATTTGCAATGCTATCAGTCTCCTTTTGGACCTTATATGTATTCAGCTATGCAGCACATTAGCCGGGGTGCTGAAACATCTACTGTTCTTTAACATGGAGGGAAAGTAAGCATCAAACTGTGTGACACACCAGGTATGGGAACACATGGAGAGAAATATTGCCTTTCAGCAGGAATTGGTATAGGGTGATGCTCTGTTTTTAATATAAAATCATGGCCTTCGGTGGTCAAATCACTGAAAATACAAGATTTGAAAAAAATATTATTGTCTACGGGTGCTTGTGGAAGACAATTTCTATGGACTAGAATCTAGAGAATGCCAAAGTGATTTTGGTATTGTACTGACCTCTGCTGGTCATTTTCTATCAAGAAAGTTAATAGAGGCAGTTGAACAGAAAAAATAGTCCCTGAGCGGAAGCAGACAAGTCCTAGGGCTGCTCTCCAGAACCCGTAAAGTACAGACACATATAGGAATATACTAAAGTATATACAAGAGGTCTCGAATGCTCAACCTTAAAAGCCCCTTGGGGCTGGCAGGGGTGCAGCGGAAGCTCATGGATACCCTCGCGGGTGACTAGCAGCGCTCTACAAATCCACCTTACATTACATCACATCAGGCGCAATGTGTAATATGCCTGACCCAGGGGTGTCTAATTAACAATTTCTTCTGAAAAATCTTGGTGACCACTTGGCCATTGGTCACAACATTTCAGAGGGTCACAGTAGGCCAGTGCTCTGATATTTGCTGTAGTTAGTGGCAGTCGTAAGGTAGATAATCATGTCATGTGATACTTTCGAGTGATTTAGGGCAAGAATGTGTGTTTGTCATTATAATTTCTG
Source organism: Lissotriton helveticus (assembly GCF_964261635.1). Classification (NCBI taxonomy): domain Eukaryota; kingdom Metazoa; phylum Chordata; class Amphibia; order Caudata; family Salamandridae; genus Lissotriton; species Lissotriton helveticus. The sequence goes on from NC_136063.1 coordinate 184,230,907, forward strand.
GTGCTCAGGGATTGGTCACAGTGAAGATCACATAACTGTGCTCAAGGATGGTACAGATCTGGCCGCAAAGCATCTATCTTCACCGGGCAAGAGATCGGCCATCTTTTTACCCCAAGTAAACACAGTCCTTCTTTTTAGGCCAAGTTTCTGAATTGCTTTACTTCCTTTTTTATTAATTATTTTGTTTTACAATGTGAAGCAATGACAAATGATTATGTTTGTTTCTTTTTTGCATGCAGCATCTAAATGTAGTGCTTTTGTGTGTTAAGGGTGTTCCATGAAGTTCTTCCACAGAGTCTCGATTGACTAATAAAAAAAATTAAAAATGCACACCCTTATGCGGTCTGTCTTGCTATGCTAACCTGGCTCCCATGACATGGATGGGCACATTCCTTATGGTTGTCCAAAATGTCTCCTGCTGCGTCCCATAATGGGGTTGCCATTTCTGTATGTTGGCTAGTTTCCAGCCCCGCCTTCACGTTCACAGATTTATCATGAGCTGATTCCCCGTTTCATCTTATGATTCCTAATTTTCTCTTCTTCCTCATCAGCCCCAGTTCCTGTCCCCTTCTTTGTATTCCTTTATTTAAAGTGACACATTCCTGGGTAAATTTTCATTCTCTTCCTTATGGTAATTCAGTTCCTTTTCAATGTCGCCTGTTTTTCTTATACAACATGCACCTTCTATAATTTTCTGATCTATCGCTAAATTCCCTGATTCTGTGTTCTCTCCTCTTTCCATCCCGCACTAAAACTTTAGCCCTCAATATCAAATCCTTTGACATTCTAAATCTTCGCTGATTTCCTTCTTTGCTCCAGCCTTGGTACCCCATTTTTTCCCGTTCCCAGTGGCACCATCGGTATTCCAATTTCTTGTCTCATGGGAACCTTACTTACACCATTGATAACGTACAGCGTTGAAACCAATTTTCTGAACATGTAACAAGTTATTGTTAACACAAATTTCTGCCATTCTCAAAATCTGCTAACATTTGCCGTCCTGTGCTCTCTTTTCTTTACTTAGCATCTTTGTTGCCAGAAACTTCTTTTCTTTGGCTTCCAAAGTATTTTTCAACACAACTTTCGTAAAAAAAAAGACGGAATGGGCCTGATATTTCATCTTTTTACTAAACAAAATTTAACCCCATCACTGCAGCGGCTGTTCCGCCGCAGTGCTAAGGGGGCGGGGCGGCCGCGCGGCGGCCGCATGCTGGTGACGGAACCGCTCCGTCACCAGCCGCGGTTGAGCTGTGCTCATGACGGAACGGTTCCGTCACGGCCCCGCCCGCTCAATGGAATGTCCAGCGCAGGTGCGGAATTTGCGCCGCGCAGGCGCACCGAGCGGGCCGTGACAGAACCGCTCCGTCATCAGCACAGCGCCACCGCAGCTGATGACGGAGCGGTTCCGTCATCAGCAGGGGAGGGGTTAATACACTAAACAGTTTACACTAGTTTGTCTCCTGGCATAGTGGCTGTGTGAGTCATAAAGGCCAATACATGCTGGGGGATGTCCTGCTCAACCTACTGCAAATAATTTACGACAAACATAGTAGGGAATTTTAAGTCCTTTACTCTCTAGTTTAGCAAGTAGCTCAGCAGTTCGATCAAACTGAATAATTAAAAGTCAAACGCTCCTAAAATCACAAAGATGAGGCTTTGCTACAATAACACATATTAGCTATTGGACAGCAGATACTTCCCGATAGGATGGGATGTTTACGATTCTATTATCTATCATAGGCAATTGCAATTACTTAAATCTGTAATACTTTAAATCAATTCTTGAGTTATTTCTCAGTGATTCCAACAGTTAATTGAAGAAATGAACAATGTAACGTTTTGTGATTCCTTTTGCCTTTTCGAGGCTTTCAAGTAGCCTTAAAAAGACACATCCCCATTACACACATTTTCTCATGATCATTAGTTTTTATCTGGAGTGAAGTTGTTTCCTTTTTTTTTTTGCTCTATAGATCTTCCTTTTCTGTTGAACCCCAGTGCTGCTGAATAGCTGCATCATAACAAACAAGTAGTAATTGAAATTAAATGCTATGTTTATTCAGCTTTTAATGGCTGTGGAACCACCACATTTCTCTGAATTTCAATGGAGAACACAAAATGATGGAGCCCCCCGACCCCCAGGAATGCAAAGTGGGGCCCTTTAGTCTCCCATATCACACAGCTGTTCATTGACCTTGGGCTGAATGGGGGTTGGGGGCCTGTGTTATGCTCATGTGTTTACTCCAAAACATGTCTGTAATTGATTGACCCCTATTGGTACTGCATGGCCAAGTTACTCAAACAACATTGCTCGGTGCCTTAACTCATCATGTGCCGTAGTTAACAAAAGCATAGGTGCTCGCGCCCATGAAGTCTACTAGTAAAACTAGCATTCTCAATGGACAGAGGAGGGACAGCGGGTCAAGGTTTGGAAGAACAGACCAATAACCCTATTTAAGCCTAATACCTTTTGTCTTGATTATTCCACAGTAGGACTTGTTTGGCCAAACTATGGCCCAACCCTCTTTAACCCCATCCATGCCGCTGTCGGCCATTGGCCGACGGCAGCACTACCTCGCTGGTGCTGCTGTCGGCCAATGTGCCGCACTTCTGCGAAATCGGCGGCGCAGCCAACGGGTTAAATACCATGATTGATTTTCCCATCAAAACAGTTTTTGAACAATCAACTGAATGCTGGCAATAATGAGCAATGGAGAATGAGAAATCGATACAAAAATAAGAAACACCCAAAATACTGTGTGTAAAAAAGCAAAGAGGTGATAAACATACCTGGACACAGTGCGATGGTGCAGAACTTGGTTTGTTTCTCGGGTCCATCGCAGGGGTTCCCGCCATACTGAGGAGGCTTGCATGTGCGGGTTCGATCCCTGAACCCTCTGCCACACGTAGACGAGCACAGGCTCCATGGCGACCATTCATCCCAGGTACCGTGCACTGAAACCAGAGTAGAGAAGGCAGCATGACTGAGACGACCCGCTACGTAGCGCAGGCATTCATTTAATACACCGCCCCACCATGCACAAGTAATGAGGTCCAAGAGGCACAGAGAATGATGCAACATCACAGGTGGCCACGGGTTGCAAATGCATCAGGTGAGTGGATGCAAATGCATTTGCAGACTTGACGGTACCTGAAACTTCCAGCCAGACAGAGACAGGATAGCGGTGGTCCACAGACGCGACGGTGAAGCCTGATAGGGCTAACACTCTATGGGCGAGGGGTGACGGGACGAAAAACACTGAATGCATTAATCCTTTCCTCCTTTCTCTTTTATACACAAATTTGAGAACAAGAACTTTTTGAAGAAATGTGTAGGTGTCTAAATCTGACTAATTGATCTAAAATATCCTAAATCATGGGTGAATGAGAATACTGCGATTCTGAAAGAGTTAATCTTATCATCACAGGACACCAATATCTGCAGAAAAGGGCGTTCCCAGGTTAGTGTTTTAGATGCATTTGGGAAATCCAGTAGAAATGAGGTGAACATCCAGAGAGTCATAATTTTGAATTTCACACGCATAAATTATACACACTTATATAGCCTTATTGTAAGTGTTACAGGGGGCGTGAAGAAGGTGCACGGAAACCCCTCACCTGCCCCGGGCATGTGCACAAAGGGAGCACTTTACACGGAAAGTGTTTCCATGTGGAGAAATAAGGGTGTCTGCAGATGTTTTTGGAATTTGACTTTCCTTACCCCTCCGAATATGTTTTTTCCACAATGCATATAGGGTAGGATTATGGAAGGTGGGTACCACACATTATGGAATGTTAGTGAATATGCTATATCCCCATGAATAATTTCCAAACCTGGAGGCAACACACGTATGTATGCCTGTATTGTGCATCAGATCCGCATTAAAAAGTAACACAAACTTGATGCAAAATCTTTGTAAATCTGGGCCCAGAAGTCTTGACAGCTTTGAGAGGCACAACCTCCCAAGAGTGAGGATGGTTCATCCCTGATGTAGTGCCTGCCTTATAAAGAAGACTTTGCTGCACTGTAATCAATAATCCTGGCTCAACCCAATGGCGATTTGACAGGAGTGGTTTTAGTCAATGTCCATCACAGACCTTGCTGTCTCAAATCTCACACACATTACGGTGGCCCACACGACTACCCTGTATTATTCCACACATCATTCCCGGTCCTGGAAGCCTCACTGTGGCTCACTGTGACAGCTTTTGTTGGAAATGGCTGATGAAACAAAAATGGTCTTTTGTGTCACTTCTGCCTGTTGTCCCACCTTCTGGCTTTCTAGTACTCAAACTTCTGGACATGTCCATTCTATCTGCGGTCTCCAGCCTCCTTCCCTGTCTCCTTTACTACGTTTAGTTTCATTTAATTGATGTGTGCCGCGCCATCTGCCAACAATTTAAGTCATCAATGCCCCTATTGCCTCTTCCAAACTTAGGGGCTGATTTCGATCTCGGCGGAGGGAATACGCAGTCACAAACGTGACGGATATCCCGACCCCGTATTACGATCCCCATAGGATATAAAAATAAAATGCTTTTATTTGATTTCATAAAATCATAAAAGGTTGGAACATACCACCATGGGATATACAATGTAACACAGTAAATGAGATTATAAATTGCCGCATAGGATATTATGTGATCGTAATACGGCGGGTGGGATATCTGTCGCGTTTGTGACGGAGTATTCACCTCCACCGAGATCTAAATCAGACCCTTACTATTAATGTGGCTAGTGGAGTATGGTTGACCATGGCTCGATGAACTATTTAACTGAATTTGTGTGTGCAGTCCAACCATTGTTTCAATACCGAAAGATAACATGGATAGGCAGCCATGCAGAGGAGGATGAATGTCACTACAACGCATGCTTTCACAACGCATGCCTTTACCACGCAAGTTTTACAACGGAAGTCGTTACAACGACTTGCGTTGGGGGGTGCTGGATAGTGAGTAGTTTAATTTACTATTCCAACTCCAGTCCCCGTGGATAGTAGGGAAGGTGTTGGATAGTAAATTAAACTATTCCCTATCCTAGAGTGCCCCCCAGCGCAAGTCGTTGTAATGACTTGCGTTGTAATAGTTGCGTGGTAATGGTATGTCGTTGTAATAGTTGCATTGTAATGGTTGTTCACCTGCAGAGGAATGGTCGACAGAAGCAGGCGCATATGGAGTGCTCATGGAGAGGCAAAAGTTAAACACAGAGGAACATGCATACGCAAACTCCATGCCACATACCGATGCACGTGCACTTTGGCACTCACTACTGCACTCTCAACCTCACACTCGACACATACGTAAACACACATGCTAAAACTCTCACACACCAACAAACCTGTCTCTGTTTCAAACATACATTCAATTTAACCCACTACACAACAATGGCATAATGCAAAAGGATGGTAACCTAATTCAAAATGCAGAATTCTCTCGATTTTCTCAGGCACATTTACAGATATATACAGGGTACGGGACGAGTGGGGGACCGCTCTCCACCTCTGTAAAGTCACAAACAAAATTCATATTTGTAAAGCGCGTACATATCACCCCTTAAGGTTTTAAGGCACTGGGCACCGTCGGGGAGATTAAGTGAGCTATTGTCCAGAGTCACATGATGCTGAGCTGAGCAGCCACTGGTGTCGCGGATCAAACTGTGAACCCTACGTGCATAAGTCAGCCGCTCTGGCCGCTGCGCCACACCTCTCACCCAAACACACACACACACAAAACACATACATGCACACACACACACACACACACTTAGACACTATCATAAAAGCACAGGAGCAATTTCTCGAGCACTTGCCTCATGAGAAAAGGCCACTTTCCCCTAATCTATGCCCGTCTCAAGCCACTTCACCGCAGTCCCCGGTGCTCTATGCCAGACAATTGTGAAAACCAGCAAAACCCTGAGTGGCTATGGATCAATCAGAGCCTTTCCCGAGGCACCAGTAAGAAAACATCCCTATTGATGAGAGGAGAATAAGTAAGGTTTTTCCCAATATTCAGATTGCCTTTTTAAGAACCGAATTGGCCACAGGAGTGGAATTAGGCGAGCAGAAAAATGCAGCCATTGATTGCTTTGCCCGACAACTAAACAGAAGCAATTTACTGCGGCCCGTGTCTAAGTTGTTTAATTTGAATACATTATTAACTGGCTGGAAGAAAGGAAGCCAAAGAAAAAGGCTTGAACAAACAGCTGAGTGGAGCGCTCCCAAAAGGAGGCTGTATTCCAGCAGGGCTCTCTGCCGTGTTTAGTTTGTAAAATAAAATATATACATATGTGACCGGGGTCCAGAGTTTTTTTCAGATTCCCACAGCCGGTGTTATCAAAGATAAGGGTGCCGAACACGTAGTCTTGGTTTCACCTCAGGCATCTTTAATCCATTCCAAGACACCTCTCTCCTCTTTTTATCTCACTCTTACAGGTTGTTTTTCAATTCTGCTTTCTCCCTTTGTCACTGTTTTTCTGTCCTTCTCTTCCTGCTTCTTTTCCCCATTTGTGTTTTTGTCTCTCCTGCTCTGGATTAAAATTTGTTGAGGAAAATAGGTACACAGATGTGTGTTGTTGGGCCCCACCTGCAACCACTGGCTCAAATTAAGCGCTTGCAATCCTCCCTCGTTTTCTTGCTTCATTCTTACCCCTCCATCCCTTCCTCCCAATCTCTCTCCCCCTCTGTGCTTCTTTACCTCACCCTGTCTCCCTTCTTCCCTCCCTAACTCATCTCCCTCCACACCCTTCCCCCCTTCTTCTTCCGCCTTTCTGCTATAAATAATCTTGTGTCTATCTAATATTCCTTCTATCATCAGACTTTTCCTTTCTGTCATCATCATTATGTATCCTTCATCTGTAATACCTTTCTTCATATCACCATATCATGATCTTCCAATATGCCTTCTCAACATATTCTCTTACAGATCTTTTTTAAAAAATCTTTTTCCAGTGTTATCGAAATGTTCCTGATTCCTCCGCCTCCTAATTTCCTTCCAACCCTCCACATTTCTTTGTTTGTTATGTCTTTATCCTATCTCCTCTATCATTTTGCAGTGTTGTCACTTCCTTTCCTCTCATACTTTCTTGTATCACTCCTATGTTCCAGTTTATTTATGGGATTTTCCCGACAGCCTTTCAGCATTATTTATGTCCTAATGGTATAATAGTCATGTTCTCGCTAAAAGCATGTCCTCCCATATCATTGAGAACCTCTTTTTTATTTGGTTTTAGAAAGTTCTGATAAATGTTCTGCTCAATAGTATGGATGTGTTTTTTAGGTCGTTTGGTAATATGAGGAAATGTTTAACCTTCATTTAAATCCCCTGTAAAATAGCAGAAGATCCGCCTGGCTGGCAATGCAATATATAAATAATGTCTAGTTTGAAAATTGCAGCATTATGTTTGTTTAAAGATATTTAAAGGCAGAATTGGACATATTTAGAACACCATGAGCATTGCTCTCTTCGGATCCAATAATCGCCCCTTGGTACGCTCACGTGGAGACTTTACAAAAGGCCGCAAGAGATCTATGGAAATTTCCTAAACGGTAGGGAATCTCCTTCTCCACTCAAGGACTGTGAGAATGATGTATGAAGTGAAGGCAGAACTGTAACCCTTTGGTTTCTCAGTAACTGTTACAAAAGTCTATCTAGTTGCTGGATCAAATATTCTTTAAATTACCTATAAAAGATCTCTATGGGATGATCATTGGTAATTAAAGTTTACGCCCTGAGACCAAGATCAATGTTCTATCTCTGCACAGATACATTTGACAGAAGCGTGTATGCCTGTCTATGTTTGTGTTATATTTTTATAACAGAATAAGATTTTGAGAATAGATCAGTACCATTACTCAAGAGCAGGAGAAGAGTTTTAGTATGTGATGGAAACTTGGTCCCTGGCGTTATGCTATATGCGAGAGATTATTGCACATGTTCAAAAACATTCTAGGGGAAACATACAAACTAATTGCACTGGATTTGCATCACCAAAGTGAAGCAAACCCTGTCAAAGTGGTGGACTGAGATTTACTTACAAATGTAAATCCCAATTTAGAAATTAGCCTAAAGTTACACAAAGAAGTCCTTTGCTCTGCTTTGCACTACTATGTGTCATGGGGGATGTAACATGGGTGGTACGCCAGTTCCCATGCAAGCATCCATAGGTTTTGACATAAATCCCTTCCATCTAACATTGGTCGACCAGGATTTATGCCAACAATTTACACATCCTTCAGGTAGGCATAACAGTTGAGAAAGTTTTGTTTTCTGAAAACATTTTTAACTGTACATGTGTGCGGCACTGTTTAGCACACATACAAAGTGGGAACACTCCTAAACGATGTCAAGGTATAGCCTTTTGTACTGGAAGGGTATCTTTCCAGTACAAAACTCATCCTTGACATCACACACACACTCTTGCACAATCCATAGCAGGAATCGATTGCTTCACAACACCATTTTGGGTTCCACTGTGTCTGTTCTGTTATAGGTGTTATGTGCCACATATTTATTTCTTCTAGACCGCTTCCTCCATACGCACAATGTGGAGGTCAGCAATATTCAACAGGTGCACGTGTCAGTCTCTCAGATCACTTTCCGAATGTTGCGGCAATTGTAACAATCCTGGGCTGGTCTGTGAGAAAGACTTGTAGGTCATGCAAGGTGGGGTTCAGGTGCAATCACTCAGTGTGGTGAACTGACATCATGTGTCAGTATCTGATATCTCACACTCTTTATCTGTAATCTGATGTAACAACTGCTGCAAGGACCCACTACTGTCTTGGACTCCTGAAATGCTGCCAGGCCTTGACCTAAGCTCACTGACATATGTCCTAATGAAGGAGAGTCTAAAATAAGGCCAGGAGGTCTGGATGTTGTTTAACCCGTTGGCTGCTTCCGCTTTTTTGCGGCAGTGCGGCCATTTTAAAAAACGGGCGCGGTGGCGTCAGCCATTGGCCGACGGCAGCACCAGCGAGGTAGTGCTGCCATCGGCCAATGGCCGACGGCAGCAGCCAAAGGGTTAAGACAACCACTGAATATGCAAACATTTTGATTTTTGATAGATCGTTGATATGTAAATATATGCGGGTGTCCGGAAAATGTCGATTGGATCCACCCCTCTAAAGAAATATATTGGACCCCCTCGTCTTGGTATAAACACAAATACACTATGGGGACACTCTGTAGGCAAAGCTACTACAAGGACTGAAGAGTCCAGTAAGGGCCAACTACAGGTGCTCCCATAATGATCCGCATTGCCTGTTACAGCACATCACACCCATCCTCAGCGGCAGATTTACAAAGAAATAGTACAATGCAGCAACCATAGTTGAAGCGCTGCTTTACCCGTCTAGTGCAAAATCCTATACTTAGACAATTTTGAAAAATATTTCCCACATTGGATGTGTGTTTTATGGTACAAGACACATGCAATCTTTGATATGCTAGGAAAAATCAAATCTCTTCGCTAGACTTTGGCCTGCCTCAAAGTAATATTATTTTATTTCACAAAAGCAGGTCTGACAATCTTTGTAGGTCTGGCTTTGCGTAGAAAATCATGGGTGGTAGCTTGGGAATCCCCAAGTACAACTTATGCGACTCCCTCTTTACACATGTAGCACAAAGCACTATTTGCGATACAAAAGGGCAAGTTTACAGCGCAAAAAGGTTTTGCACTGGAAAATAAATACCATAGCAAGTCTGCATCACTTATGTGACTTTGCAGTGGTTCAATTCTTGATGAATATTCCCCTCAGTAGTACTTGGCACCAATAAATATTTAACATTGGTATTGATAAAATACAACTATAAATGCTGAACAACTAGGCCCCTTCTTTGAGTATTACATGCTTGTCAAGTAACTGTTAACTGACGGCTTCGCTATCTGTCAGCATTTTGTATGATAAGTAAATTTTCTCGAATACACCTCCTGCAATATGGTATTCCATTTCCCCATCAGCAACCATTGACTTTCTTTGATTCCTCCATCTTTTATGCCATTTTACCTTCTGTGCTTGCTTTAATATTTTGTTGATCCCTTTGGTGTAAGTGATGATGTGCAACTATTTTGCTAATTTAATGGCTGATGACATGCTTGATCGGTTAGTAGATTGATTAGTTGAATGAATTACTGGTTGAATGATTCATTGATGTGCTTAGATACTTGCTTTATTAGTTGGTTGAATGATTGAATAAATTAGTGAAAAGTTAATTGATTGATTTATTGATGCACTGATCAGTAGACAGACTGATTGACTGGTCGGATGTTGGTTCATTTACTGAGCCTCTTTTGGAAATAGGATAACCAAACAAACAATAATGGCAGCTGGCAATATGATTTAAAAGGCATAATCCAGTTTTAGTTACTAAATGGGGCAAAGGGGTACCTACGATAACCTGGAATGACCATAAAAGGATTACTTTGCAAGAACTTAAATTGTTATACGTGGATTATTCGATCTAGAGGGCAGAGCAGTTTGTAAATTTGGATCATCACCTCTGTATTCATAAATTTGCTTTCTAATATCAATTTATAAATGTGGGATTCATTATATCATCTAAAAACCCAAAGACTAAACCTACTTGAAATGGGAACTAGTATGCATGTACTCCCCTATTGGCCTCCTGAAACTGTCATTGTAAATTTTGTAGGATCCTGAAAGATCTCATCTTGAAGGGGACAATGGGAGATCCTGCAGGACACACGGAAGAGGAATCTTCATTTGAATGGTGGTCTGAAGGCTTCTTGCGAACCTGGGCAGATGGCCGAGTTGTTGCACTGCCTCTGCTCCCTGAGAGGGCCGCTGCACTGGGTGCTGTATGAAGACGACACGCAGAACCGGGTCCTGGTTTGCCAGCCCTCCCCGCAGGTGGTAGAACAGACGCTCCAAGGGGACCACTCCTCCGCTGCCGGGTCACCTGTCAGGTTCAGAAGAGAAGGTGAAGCCTCGGCACTCGAATCACAGAGAGTCACTTTTTAAGACATCTAAGGGTTTTAATTGTCTAATTGAAATATCATTACTAGAAAAAAATCTCTGTTTCGGGGACGTGTGAAAGAAGAGGGGAGGAATTGTGCATCACCCTGAGAAAATATGACCCTAATATTATAGTGTGTGACCTGGGTTCCAAAAATATCAGTGTACTTGGTCATTTTGTCCATGAGCAATGAAAATGCAGACTGCAATACTTGCCTGGAGGAGGTGCAGAATCAACAGACTGCCAAGAGGCCACATCACATGCAAAGAGCAGAGTCCTATCACGCCTCTTGAGCCTGATACCAAAAGGAGCAGGAAAGAGGAACTCTCAAAATGCCTAACTCTGTCAAATCCTGTGATGGCACCCAAAACATGCATAAGCTTATACTTCTTGCTGCACCCATCTCACAAATGTTTGCACCAATTTACAATTGGTTGCCTTCACAAAGTCTCTTTGATGACTCATTGGAAAACTCTCCACACATGCACAGGAATTTTAGCCCCACATGGTATTGATGGACACAGCATTCAACAACTAGACCTGTGGAAACTCAAAACAATGAGCTAATGCAATTGAAGCCTGTCTGACATCCATGTACCACAGGAGCCTTTAATTAACCTAAGGCAGAAACCGACATCAGTACTATTGTAACAACATATGTTTATCCAACATGGCTCTAACAGAAAGGGTTCCCTACCAGTCACTACCGAGGACCTGTGGTTGTGATGACACAATTTAAAGTCACTGAATTGTGAGTGTATGTGAGGGTATGCATCACAAAGGGATCTTTATCAATGGGAGTTGATGTGTGTGTTTCCACTCTTCTGTCTCGGCGAAGGTCAACCAGTTAAACCCACTGTGCGGATAACTGTAGAGTTTAATCAAAATGCACAAGACACTTCCCACAATAAGGAAAAGTACCTTAGGATATCAATCATTCTTAAATTGTAACCTACCAATGTCAAATAAGATTTACTTTACCATGGGAGGAGGCCACAACCAACTCCTTGGTAAAGATAATCAAAGCCCAGTTTTTATGAAAGAAGCTTTCTCATCAAAGTTGGGTGACCACCAAACACCACCAGAGCAGAGGAACATAACCATGAAAATACCTCCAGGATTTATTGCCATATAAAAACAATATGCGGGTATACTACTATGAACATGGTCTGTCTTAGAACAAACACAATCAACCACAAGAGCATAAAAAGAAACATGAATTATCAGTAGCGATTTAGATTTTAAAGTGCAATAAATGCTTGAGAATTACTCAAAAGCAAAAATTGAATGGCGCCTCTATTGGCATCTATCGTAGAGAGTCCTATTTGCCTGGATAACGTGGCGCCTATTCTTCTTACCTGGTACCTACTGATGGCTACCTTTTGCCACAGCATTATTCAAAATAGGGCCCCTTTACAGAAGAAATGCCACTGAGGTCCATTTCTCCAAAATCAAAATAACCACTTTGTAATCCAAGTGGTCATTGAGCAGGTATGGCAGTTACAACTGCAATGGTAATGAAATACAACTGGTAGCGCTTACAAAGACCTTAAAAACAGAATGTAAGTGTGACACGTGAATCCCTGCTATGAGCATCTTTTCCAGCAGCTGAATAAAATCCTGCGGAGACAGACATCACTGCCGTTGACCACAACTAATCAATACTTGTAGTGATAGCTAGTGGTTAACAGGCATACCCCATTTAAGGTCCATCTGAAATTGATCTGGTCTTTGGTGGTTAGTACCACCATATTTGGACATTATTTTTCTGCATGAAGATAACTGGCAGTAATGTATTAACCATGTGTGGTAATGATACAGCCAGTGGTAACCTGGTAATAAGCACAATATTGCAGGTTGCTATTTGAATCTTCTGAAATAATAATATTATAATCACATTAAATTATGTATAAATAGCTCTTGCTACCACATAACTTGTAATTTAACAATACTGTAAATGACAGGTGTTACTATAACCCAATTCAATGTATTCATGGCAGCATACTGGTAATATCCAACTGCAACGTGCATTATTCCAGCCTCACATGCCGTATATCAAGGCCCTGCAGGTTGAATGGAACTACAATCTTATAAATACTGGCCACTGAAACTGACTTTAAATTAGCCATTTTAATTTTTGATTTAAGGCTGCGATAAATCTGATTTACCAGAGCGTGCTGGAAGCAATTTTGGGTCCCGGTCCTCCTGCATTAAAAGGTGGGAGAAGTATGTAAGTTTGTGTAATCACCCAACACTCTCTTTCCTGCCCAATGTGCATGTTTGGTGCATTTTGAAAGCTGGTGAAGTTAAAGGGGTCAATAATATGCATTTGTGGAGTAAGAGGTTTAGGTGCTTCAAGAGGTCTTTGTCTGATCTGGTAGATAGCAGTAAATTCATGATGTTCTAACTTTGTTTCCTTTCAACACGGTGGCCGCCATTTTGTAATGACTCTATTAGAAGATAAGGAGTTGACATTGGGGAGCTCAAGGTTGTTTTGTTCCAGACCCAAGGGTTGGACGCCATCTTCTTTCAGTGTGTACACAACTAGACTCCACCATTATTTTCTACTCCATTGGAGCTTTCATGCACTCTACAAATTTTCACATATTATAACCATTCAGATCAGAGGGAATTCCAACTCCTTACATTCATCCAAGATTCCTGGTCAACACCAATTTGGCTTATCATTAATTTAGTATTGCTGCAAATGTATACAACAATGCTATGGTTATGGTATTGGTAAATGGTGATATAACTGAATAAGTAGTCTCACTTCTCAGGTTTTCCCTTCAATTGTGCCGGGCAGAGAACTGTGTGTCGTATCCAACCGAGATCCCATACACTCCCTTACACTCTATTGGCAGCAATTCACAGGTACGGGCACCTACCACACATGGAAGGTGGGATGCAATTGGCAATTGCAAAAGTAAACGATCCAAACCACGATTCATACCTCGCCTGACACACGCACACCCACATCCGACTCATGGCATTAAAATCAGCATTACTGTTGCGGGGATTTAAAGGGCATGAGATGACTAGACTGCACATCTCCATCTGTGTGCATATTCCGACTAATTAACCTGCATTAAATTATCCTGTTGGCTGCCATCACTTTCACTTATTTCTTTCCATCTAAGGACCCCGATGCTCATGGAATGGAATCAATTACTGTGCCAAAGAATTTAATGTCAGATCCTATCAGGTATGTTTCCAGGAAAAATTGGATCATTAGTGAAATTACTGTTTCAATGTTCCGATACACTTTTCTCAACAGGTATAGTTATTCGGAAGCTCTTGCATGATCCATAAATTCATGGTTCAAAAACTGCAAATGTAAATGTTGAGTATTTTATCTACAGCCATTTTCATCACCATTAAGAATCTCAGCTAATCTGTTGCTTTTCCTCAATACAAATGACTTTATGTTTACTACTGCTTTTAACCCAGATCATAGAACATGCTCACTGTTAAGTCTGACAACTGTCTAAATCAGGATAAACTACATAATCAGCTTTGTAAATTTGGCAGCCATCTATTCAAGTGCATTTCACCTGTGCTGCTAAAGAGGTGTCTAGGGAAAATTACAATTGTATTTTACAATATCCATCTTTCATTCCCTAACATTAGATCTACTTATTGTTATGCGGCTTTGCATGCAAGTATTAACAGTACAGCTCATTAACCTTTACAGACTTTCCAATATATTTCCAAAATATATAAGGAAAATAGTTTTTACGATAGAGACTGCAATCCTTAACCTTTCCCACTGTGAGGTGATTACCTTTATGAAGATTAGCGAACATTTCTAATGATTTAACAATGATTTTTGACGACATATTGATGACGGAAGCGAAGAGCTCTAAATATTCAAGTGGTTTCTAAAATATAACTTTGTTTCACGGTAATAATTAGAATATGTACTAATGCAGGTGTTGAAAAGAGATGTTAGGACCATTTCCAAGTGCTTGCACATTTTTAAGAGGGGGAGATAAAGGGAGATAAAGTGATTGACCCAGGTTCACAAAAGCCATCCAAGCCTAGAGGACAGGATTTGAGCTCTGGTGTCCGGGCTCCACAGTCAGTCACATCCCCTTGTTGGAATGAATCAATTCAGGATTGGAGCACATGCGAAACATATGGTAATTACTTCCTGAAAGTGTAAAATGTGCATATTGTTTAATAAGCTAACTATAATTGTGACAGTAGGTGTGCGTGGTGACCGAAGCCGTAAAGTCAAAAAGTCTATGATTATTGCTTCTGTTGGTCAGTGTGATGCAAGGCTACTCACAAGGACTAATGCTCCAATGGGGACATTACCATTCCAGAATGGCGGTCCCATTCAGAACAAGTCGCTTTGTTGGGATTTGGCAATTGCAGAGAGCCTCTGAAATCTCAGCAGGGCTGTGTATTAACAGCGCTGTGTATGTTTATGCTGTGTATGATATATCCTCTCTGCTGCTTTCGACTCTGTCATACTACACATGAAAGATCGGAAGGAGGCAGCTTTTTGGCCTTCTGTGGTCCATGTTATAAACATACACTCCATAGACTTTTATCATGGAAACTGTCCCCTTTGTCTTCTGGGTCCCAACAGTAACCATGCAAAATGCAATGCATTATGACTTACATTTCCTCAACCAGCACTCACACAGCAGCACCCAATGAACTAATATGAAGTCTCCAAGAACAACCAGCACCCCACGAACTACCATGAAGTCTCCAAGAACAACCAGCAGCCTACACCCCATGAACTACCATGAAGTTTCCAAGACCAACCGCACCACATGAGCTACCATGAGGTCTCCAAGACCAACCAGTACCCCATGAACAACCATGAGGTCTCCATGACCAAGGAAAAGCTATCACCCGATGAACTACCATGAAGTCTTCAAGACCAACCAGTCCCCAATTAACTACCATGTAGTCTCCAAGACCAACCAGCACCCTGTGAACTACCATGAAGTCTCCAAGTCCAACCAGCACCCCATGAACTACCATGACATCCCCAAGACTAACCAGTTCCCCATAAACTACCATGAAGTCTCTATGACCAACCACCACCCCATGAACTACTATGAAGTCTCCCAAGACCAGCCAGCAACAAGAACCCTATACACTACCATCAAGTTCCCAAGACTAACCAGCACCCCATGAACTACCATGAGGTCCCCAAGACTAACCAGCAAAAAGTACCCTATGAACTACCATCAAGTCCCCAAGACTAACCAGCAACCAGCATCCCATGAACTACCATGAAGTCCCCATGACCATGGAGCAGTCAGCACCCAATGACCTACCAAGAAGTCTCCAAGACCAACCAGCACCCCATGAAGTATCATGAAGTCTCCAAGACCAACAACCACCCCATGAACTGCCATGAGGTCTCCAAGACCAGCCAGCAACCAGCACCCTACGAACTACCATGAATTCTCCATGACCAAGGAGCAGTCAGCCACCCCATGAACTACCATGAATTCTCCAAGACCAACCAGCACCCCATGAACTACCATGAAGTCTACAAGACCAACCTCCACCCAATGAACTACCATGAGGTCTTCAAGACCAGCCAGTAACCAGCACCCTATGAACTACCATGAAGTCCCCAAGACTAACCAGCAACCAGCATCCTATGAACTACCATGAAGTCCCCAAGACTAACCAGCAATCAGCACCCCATGAACTACCATGAAGTCTCCATGACCAAGGAGCAGCTACCATCCCATGAACCATCCTAAAGTCCCCAAGACTAACCACCACCCCATGAACTACCATGAAGTCCCCAAGACTAACCAGCACCCCATGAACTACAATGAAGTCTCCAAGACCAACCAACAGCCACCACCCCATGAACTACCATGAGGTCTCCAAGACCAGCCAGCAACCAGCACCCCATGAACTACCATGAGGACTACAAAGATTAACCACCACACCATGAACTACCATGAGGTCTCCAAGAGGAACCAGCAAGCAGCATCTCAATAGTTACCTTGAGGTCCCCAAGACTAACCAGCAACCAGCACCCTATGAGCTACCATAAAGTTCCCAAGACTAAACGGCAATCAAAACCCCATGAATTACCATGAAGTCTCCATGACCAAGGAGCAGCTACCATCCTATGAACTATCCTAAAGCCCGCAAGACTAACCACCACCCCATGAACTACCATGAAGTCCTCAAGACTAACCAGCACCCCATGAACTACAATGAAGTCTCCAAGACCAACCAACAGCCACCACCCCATGAACTACCATGAGGACTCCAAGTCCAACCAGCAACCAGCACCCCATGAACTATCATGAGGACTCCAAAATCAACCACCACACCATGAACTACCAGGAGGTCTCCAAGACGAACCAGCAAGCAGCATCTCAAGAGTTACCCTGAAGTCCCCTGGACTGACCAGCAACCAGCACCCTATGAACTACCATGAAGTCCCCAAGACTAAAGGGCAATCATCACCCCATGACTACCATGAAGTCTCCATGACCAAGGAGCAGTCAGCACCCCATGAACTACCAAGAAGTCTCCATGATCAAGGAGCAGCCAGCACCCCATGAACTACCAAGAAGTCTCCATGACCAAGGAGCAGCCAGCACCCCATGAACTACCGTGAAGTCCGCAAGACTAACCAGCACCCCATGAACAACCATGAAGTCTCCAAGACCAACCAGCAATCCAAGAACTACCATGAAGTCTCCATGACCAAGGAGCAGATAACACCCAATGAACTACCATGAAGTCTCCAAGACCAACCAGCAGCTAGCATGCAAAGTTTTAACGGAAAGGGTAGGCAGGGCTGCAAGTCAGTGTAGATATATCAGGGCATAGTCTATTCAATACCCACCGCAGGGATTTCTGAGAATGGGAAGGACAGAAGCTATAATTAATATTTAGATTGTTAGCACCAGCCCCGATACCGACCTATTCAGCAACCCAGGCTGCTCTGAGGGCCAAAGGATTCCTAACATTTGTGGAAGGAACCCAGGATGACATGGAATGTGCCGCCAGTCAAAATCCATACCTGGAACAACACAGAAGAAACAGGACCCACAAAACAGGTCCCTGGAAGTTCTTAGCTGAATTTACCTAATGAAAGCAAGACTAACACTTTCAGAGTATCCTGATCCATCCTCAATTTCAAATGGAGTAACCAAAACATGTAAAGCACCTATGGTAAAGTAGTATGGTATACAGCCATTTCAATGCTTGTCGTGCCTATATTCTAGTGCCGGAAAGCAACCAAGGAACTGCACCTACAAATCATTGTTCAACGCTGTCAAAAATATATATTTATTTTCTTAAAATAATGTAACCATCAAAACACAGTAGGAATAATACAGTGAAACTGAGAGTATCCAAGGCAGCATAAACAAGTAAAATGTCTTCCGTTAACAACACTGTTACACCTATAAAAAGAATGTGGCACTAGTATTATAAACTGGTAATATCCTTTGTAAGCACTTACATAAGCAACCAACACATCAATTATGACATGATCTTCAATTTCCATCAAACCAGGGAATGATGATGATGTTTCAGCCCACTAAATCAGTGGTGGCCACCTTCTTCAGGTCAGTTATGTGGAAAAACTTACGTTAAAAGGTAAACAAATGCCTTGCTTGAAATAGGAAAAGGCAAGAAACTATTTCATGCAAAGAAGGCAAGATGTCCTCTGAACTAGTCTGAAGTCTTTTTGAAAAAAATAACTTTCAGTATGATTGAGATGATCGCATTGTGGATACTTGACCACAGGATAAATTGGGGAGTACCATTTGAAAACATTTAAGCTAATTAAAAAAATTAACCAATGTTGGTGAACCGCTTAAGGTCATGATAGGAAATGTTGCCACTGTTCCTTAAAATATTGCAAAGACTAAAATGTGTGCTTGGTTCAATACACCTGCGTGATCCACCGTGCACAGCATTGCCGCAGGAGAATTCCCCGGGAGGTACTGCTGCATTAGCTGGTGGGGGCAAGAGATGAATTTTGTAAATGTTCCTTTAATTGAGTCATCAATTATGTTGCATCCTGGAATCAGTTAAAAGATTGTAAGATCACGATTTAGTGACCTGAAGGGAGCCAGTTTATAAGAGGGCTATGCTCCCACACTTTGCACAACTTGTACATTAGTGACTCTGCAGTACATCACTCTGTCTCATTCTTTGGAATTCCCTTTTGATAATTAAAGCCACGGGCTTGAAAGGAGGTATACCAGTGACATGGAGTCACCTGATATCCCTACATCTGAACCCACTTTGGACGCCACGGTTTCGACTCCCTTCTAGGCTCAAGCAAGAGCGCATCCATAGCATACCTGGAGGTTATCCATAAGACCCAAGCATGCACTTTTCTAAAATATTCTGGGATTGGAATTACATTAGTAATCTGCCCAGTCACAAATATTAAGGGGGTGGTATTTGCTATTTATTGCAAATTTTCATCTAGTTCCAATCTCAATTAAGTTTATCTGGCTACTTTTCGAGACTCTTGGCAGACAGGCGCCTCTTTGTTGCTTTCTCTCACTGTTTTCTTCACAGAAGTCTGCGAGCTCATTACCATAGCTAATTATGCCTCAGTAATGGACACGCTAGAACCGCACTCCTTGCCTGGTCCCGCTCACACGGGGAATCGCTAACGAGGGACGAGGTGGGCTCATAACAAGGAGGAAGGAAGTGGATGCCAACACTGGCGCCCATAAATCGCAGCGACCCAATGTGCTGCAGGGAGGCAGGGCGGAATTGGACCGGTAATTAGTTCCTGTGCCAACACACTGCGCCACAGCGGGGGGTGGGGAGGGACAGGATATTAGAGAGAGGGAGAGAGAGAGAGGAAGAGGCATACAGAAAGACAGTGAGACTGAAAGAGAGTGTGTGTGTGTGTGTATGTGTGTGGTGTGTGTGTGTGTGTGTGTGTGTGTATGTGTGCGTGCGCGCTTGTGTGAGTGTGCGCGTGGTGACCTGGCAGGTGTAATTACATTTACTCCCAGGTAACTGTATGCTAAAACTGAAAATACAGTTATGCAGAACCATGGCCCACACTAGAGTTGGTGAGTTTGTGGACCAAGACATGGTTTTACAACATGCACAACCCTGTACTTTTATAAGTTTTTACAGGCTCCTTTCTGGCCTTTCCCCATCTTGGAAGTGGTAGGGAATTTTGCATCTGCGAAAGGCTGAAGAAAATCCCTTTTGAGTGGCTTTCTCCACAGGGATAAATGTTTTCCCAGTCATGAAAAAAACTGCAAAACAAATTGGAATTGGGGAGGTTGCCTTTCAGCCATGCCGACAAAATGCTGTACGGCATTCAAAGTAGTACGACTGCACTGATGCGAGTGTCACAGCATTCCAGGGGCCGTACTACATAAAGTGCCCCAGGGGCGCAACGGGCGTTTGCACCCACTTTGCGCACCCCCATGGCACTTTGGTATTACAGAAGGTGCCACAGACCCTTGTGCGGCCCATTATGTAACACCGCCAGCGCTATCTTGAGGGAACGTTCCCTCATTTGCATGGGGGTGCAGAGGCAAAGACCCCTCAATAGGCACTCTGGCCGTGCGCCATCTAAAAGGTGGTGAGTGCGTCCCCTGAGAGCAGCCCTTTGGAGGGGGGGGGGAATGGGTCCTATGGACTATTGCACCCGCCTTCAAGGGGATCTCTAATCCCCTTTAAAAGTGCAGGCGGGTTGCCGCCTGCACTTTGAAAACACAGAGCAGCTGTAAATCAGCCGTTCCAGTTTTCACAGGAATGCGCTGCCCCTAGGCCAGTGCGAGTTCGCTTCTGCCCTGGTGTCAGCGTGTCAGCACATTCATAGTAATAGGGTGAATTTGCATGGTTTGCACTGGGTGCACCTTTTTAAAGGTGCGCCCAGTGTAAACAAAAATGAAAATGTGCAGTCACCGTAAGACGGCCCTAGGAGTACTACTGTGAACATTTGTGAATTGAGAACATTTGTAATTTGCACCAGTGTGCAGGAGTAATTTACTGTTGTAGATTTATGATTTTGACTGTTATGTTTTACTATCTCAAACTATATATTTATTGGAATCACAAAAAGCATTGATGAAGACTTGTTGCCAGGGGTGCGCTGGGGAGTGGGAAGCTTTAGCAAAAGGGAGTACCATGGGGCACATCAAAGAAATCAGATGCAGAGCCCTTGTGGGACCTAGCTTGAAGCAGAGGACTTGGCCCATCTGAAAAAGTGGCAGACAGAAAATATGCAAAAAGTCAAGGAGGCGGAAGGAGCTCTCTCATGAGGTTCATCTGCTGAGATCTGACACCTAAGAACAGGGGTGGTTTGTAAGGGGTAGCTGAAACTCAAGGCTGCCAGGCAGCTTGGATGCAAATATGCTTTACCAGGTCCATCTTTGACTTTGGAAGCAGCAGCATGGAGCCCTTAGTACAGTTTCTAATCCACAATGTAAAATCCTGGATAAAACACGCCTTTTCTGGCTCCAACTTGCTCGCTTGTTTGCGATAAAACCCACAAAATGTCCAACACCCCCAGGAAGTGCAATGCAAATGCCTAGATTAGAAGGATATTCTAGCCGGTGTGTTCTAAATAGACCAATGCTGCTCATTGGGTACTGAGTGATGTGTTTTGAATTGTACTATGCGGGGCTCTTGTCGTGCAGCTATCCAGGCCTCCAAATATTGACTTTAACTTGGCCTAAGCTAGGGATATTGTCTTGAGACAGTCCAAACTCACTGGATGCACTGCTGATTGCAGGAAAGAAAAAAATTCCTGCAATCTTTCTTCAATGATTGGGTAAAGCTGTTGCGGTGATGTACGTTCAACCAATGGGTGAGTGTGGTGCCTTGTAGATGTCAAACATCAGTCATTCATTCACAGGTCTTCAAACCTAACCTCTTAATATGGGTAACATTTATAATGCGCTCAGTACCCTCGGGGAGGGGGTCTCTTCCCCCTCGCCCACCCTCCAGGTCATTGATGTCACCTTCAAAGAGGTGTGTCTTTAGAGCTTTAAAAACAATTGATGTAACTCGGGGACAGCTTGACAGGGTAGGGCCAGGAGTTCCACAATGTGGGTCTCAGGACAGGAAAAGCTCGGCCGCAATTTAAACTTATGCCTGATTGGGAAAAGGCGCTTGATTCTGAAAGGGGTTTGTTAGGAGGCGAGATACAGGTGATGAAATGATTTTGGACCATATTGTCCAAGCATTTATCCATCCTGGATCCTAATTTAAATAAGATTCTGTCTCGAGAGTCAGTGAAGCGATCCTCTGGCCTCGGTGATGTACTCTCTATGGTCAAGGCTTCGATTCTTGAAGAGAAGTAAATAGTGCCCCAGGAGCTGCTCTTTTTCTTCTCCAGTCATTTTCATCTCTAACACCTCCAGAAAGAGAATCAGCCAGTAGGAATGCAACTGAGGGGATCGTTTTCATTGGATCTTCTTCAATTTCAAAGCGCCGTCGGACTAAGGCTAGCCAGGCTTCCCAAATTCTGGAATCCTCTCTGGAATGCCGCAGAGCAGCACGCGCAGCGGACCTGGGAGCTATTTTCTTTTCTTTGCAGACCACGGTTTGTGCACTTCGGTGCAATGGATGCAGCAGCTAGCTAGCAATTCAGGCTCCAGATCCTTTTTCTGCATATAGACCATCAACAGTGGTGGATTTACATTTGAAACACTCTTTCATATGACCGGCTGCAGCAAAGCATTCCTATAAAGCAACCTTTGCTTTATATGCAGAACACTCAAGAGTCTTGGAAACTCACTTTAAAGAAGACCTTCTTCTGATACACTTCTCGATATTGCCATTTTGTTTCAAAACATTTTAAATTTTGGTAGATATTGAAACTCATGCGCTGTAAGAGATACGCCGAGGGTTACACAGTGCGGTCAAGCGGGGAAGCACAGTTTAGACCTACAGTCCGCCTGTTCCAGAGCTGACAGCATTGCCATTGGAACAGGTAGTGAATTAATATATATGGTGCATAGCAAAAACTACAGAGCAGCCAAATGCGGTCCATTTCAGCTCTTGCTCTGAACACCATCAGCCCCATTAGCCATGTTAGGACCCATTTCCAAACCACTCTGTGTGCACTCGTCCATCTCAAAGCGCAAGACCAATGTGCAGAAGGGAACAGATGGAAGCCGACAGTAGATTATCGCATCCAGGTGCCCGTAAAGTTATTACCGCTAACTTTCAATTTGAAACCTTGAAGTTCTGGTTAAGTGAGTGTGGCCTCATGGAGGGGAGGAATGATACAACATGAATGTCTGCTCTAGTTCAGCTCTTTCCACTGTCATTGGTTGAGTGAGCGACAATATATTGACCGGTACGCATTTGGTGGCTGGCTTTCAATAGAGTTGCTCCTAATACGGTGGTACTCTGTCTCCTGGTCCCCCACCTCAAAATGTCCTGGCAAATTGAAAAAACAGGTAGACTGATATACAATAAATGTGGATAGCCCCATCTGGGCACAACATTTGCTCTTGAACAGACAGTCTGTGGGTTGTTCCTAGGTAGTCAACACACCCCACACCCCACTAAGCTCAGGTGATGATTGGCGCCCTTGGTCAATTCCGTAAAAATACCTCCTGTTGGAAAATCACTATTGAACCACATTCCATGGGTTTGTGCAGCAAGTGTGGTTAAGGCTGACCACACGTCTTTGAATCAACTAAAAGTAATAGGGATGGGTGAATCACAACTTACAACAGGCCAAAACAAAACCTCATACTTTGTCCAATTTAGGGCTGCTTTGACTTACTGTGTTTGCAGGGACCTGTCACTAGCACCGCCACTGTTCAGCTACCTGCACCCTTTCTTGATCCTACTGCTGGGGTCACGCCTTATGCAAGCAGCGAGCATCGTTAAGTTCTGCTGATGCTCACACAGGGGTGTACATCACTAGAGAAGGTGTACTTGACTTATTATGGTAGTTGTGTTAACTAAACACGTTCCTGTCAAACTACTTATATCTGTACCCTCTTCCTGAACTAAGGTGATATTTCTTGCCTTTCAGTTTAATGGGGGAAATGTTTTGCAGCCTGCTCTCTTGAATAAGCTGCAGCTGGGATTTTTTTTATGATCCTAGGGTCTACCTTTGGCACAGAGGATGAGGGAGGCCATCTTGGAAATGCCTGGATCCAATACCGAAAAGGGGTTTTTGAGCTAGGAGCAATAAATTGGTAACTGTTGTCAGACTGGCCATATCGCTGCTTCTTGCCTTCTGTATCAAATTGGTTATGACTGCTCTGTTTTTTACTATTTGCATTTTTCTGATCAAGTTCATTGGGAGACTAGTATGCAGAGAGTTGGAGTAGCCCAGACTCGACCATACCATTATTACTGGTGATGTCCTACGCAGTGTCTCCAAGATGGGAGGGGATCTCCTTGCAAAGCGTAAGGTGATAGCTGACTGTGAAGACCACTTCGGTAAACTGTTCCTTATAGGACAAATCACAATCAAGCCATGACCACATTACTGGAGTTATTGGGGGTGATCCCAGGCCCCCGGTCTATTTAAAGGCACAGGGATTGTAGTCCACAAGCCCACCCCCATCGTGTGCACTTACTTCTGCTTGTACCACTCTGAAAGCATGATTGCTTCCTCACCTCCAGGTGTAAATGTCCAGCAGGCCCCCATGGGTCTGTTGATCTCCCCACGACAGTGTCCATCTGGATATCATCAGCAAACATCGGGAAATTGTAATTGTAATTGCATTTATATAGCGCTTACTACCCATGACGAGGAATTGGAGCGCTTTACGCCACTCAGCATGCTGTTCTGGAACCCAAGTTTGAGATGAATCAAAGTCATCCTCTCTGATGATCCCGAGAGGGACTGGATGCCAACATTAAAGAAGGGGGGCAGGGAAGGAGCTCTTTGGGGCTCACAGCACCCAGTGACCACGCTGGACATGAAGGTTTCCAGGTTGACCTGCTCCGTGTGGCGTCTTTGGAAGTAGCTAGCACAGTCATCGCCCACTCATGATACCCTTGTTGACATCTACATTCTCTCGATCAGCGTTCAGATGAACAGCTGTGCCACAGACATGGTGTCCTACTTCAGATAAAATTATTCCAGAGCTATTAGTCAAGAAAAAAGGGGTATGACCAACCCCTTCCAGAACACAAACCCCCAGAAAAACCTTCAAAATAACCTCAGGGGTAAGTTGCAAAGTGCCTAAGAGACCACATCAAGGAGCTATGCCACTGCAAGTGCACCTTAGACACAAATATGCCATTTAGCTGTATATACAGAGAGTGTCTGTCTCCTCCTCATACATTTCTTTCTTGCTACTTTATCCAAGATATTGGAGCTTAGAGCCCCGATTCTCCATGCACAGAGGATGCTAGGCAGGTCCTGCACAGTTGTTTTGCCCTCTCTCTTTTTTACACGTTTTCATTTCCCGCCCAAATTGCAATCTGTGGGCCTGGAGCCAATTTTATGCTGATTACAGGCAGATCAATAGATGCAAGACACCCATCCGAGTCAGGCATCGACCATGCTCAACTTCTACCTAATGATTCAGACAAAGCAAAGGTCTAGTGGGGGTTGGGTGAATGTTCCTGGCGTCGTGAAGGTCCAGCAGCATTCCCTCCCACTTACAAGGTCTTGTAGTAACTCCTGTCCTCTTTTTTTTTCTTCGTTTTTCTTTTTTTGCCATTTTATATAGCTTGAACTCGACCGGGGAGATTAAGTGAGTTGCCCAGAATCACAGGATGTTTGGACCGACCGCCAGACTTGAACCTGGTCCCCAGCTTCAAGGGCGGCGGTTCTAGCCGTTAAGCCACATCCAGCTTTGGGTGCCAGGTCCTATGACCTTAATTGCTACCTTAATTTCTACACCAGAACGCATGCCTGCAGGTTCTCTATAGGTGTCACATTTGGCACTTCGAAAGTAGTCCACAGGTGTGTGAATGTTGCCTGAATGTTCTCAGACCCTTTAAACCCATAAACCAGGGTCAGGAAAGCATATCATGTCATAGGTCCAGATGGAAGTGCCAAAAGCAATAAAGTGTGCAACTGATGAGCAGGGTAGACTCTCATAGTTCCATAGGGAAGGCAATGTAAAGTTCATAAACAAAAGTGCAGTGCACGATTCTCATTTTCCAAACGAGGCCAATTCGAAGGCTGTAAAGCTGAGTAGTAACAGTGACACCTAGTGTCCATCGCAAGAACAGCAGTGAATGAGCTGTGAGACGTGAGCAGGAAGGGACATGGCGGGTGACGCATAGCTGTCCCCAGGGGTGATGCTGTGAACAGCTCTCAAGAGACAGTAAGAATCACAACCCGTCACAGCAAGAAGCTGACAGAAAGTCGTACCTTCAGTACAGCAGTGAGTGACCAAAAATGGGAGAGAGGAGGGAGAAATGGGAAGGAGAGAGAGTGAAGAGAAGTGTGGGAGAAATGGAAGGTAAGAGAGACAGAGATAAAGTGAAAGAGAGGCAGAAAGAGAGGAAGAAGGGTGGAAAATGGGAAAGAATGTACATAGAAGAGATAATCAAAATTTACCAGTAATATTACCATCGCAGCAGTGTGCCCTGGAGTATTGTGCAGAGTCCTGTTAACAGGAGAGGACAGCTCTTATGGACACTGTCTCTGTGTAAAACATTTTACGATTTATGAGATTGGCCAAAATGCGGCGGGGTGGGAGTATCACTTCCTTTCACCCAAGAGTTTTTTTCATTAAATCTGCCATTTTTGCATCCATGCCATCATTGTCAGATTTCCGAAGTTCCAGTAAATCCCACCGTGTGCAGCACAAGGGGGCAGAGGCCGGACAACCGTGGGAGATGGTGTGAGAGCCGAGGATGGCTCGAGGGCAGTGGGATCTACACCTGAGCCATGTCAGCTTACAAGGCAAGATCTCTCTGCCAGGCTCGTGAGGTGGCATAGTGGAGAGCTTATCTGAAAGTGGCCTTTTCAAATTAAACGAGCCATCTCTCGGGGCGCCAGAAGAAGCCATACAGATGTGGTGTGCACAACCTGCAGTCACTCGAATACACAAATTGTAGGTTTTTGATCCCTCTTTCAGAACTATCATTCAACGCTGCTGACTCAACTACACAAATTGTAGGTTTATGCTCCCTCTTATCAGAATGATCATTTACCGTAGCTGAATCGACTACACACATTGTAGGTTTAAGATCCCCCATGTTAGAACTATCATTCACCATAGCTGGATTAATTGCACACATTGTAGGATTATGGTGCCTTCATCACAACTTTCATTCCCCGTAGCTGAAATGACTGCACAAATTGTAGGTTTATGATCCCTCCATCAGAACTATCATTCCCTGTAGCTGAATAGACTACACACATTGTAGGTTTATGCTCCCTCTTATCAGAATTATCATTCCCCTTAGCTGAATCAACTACACACATTGTAGGTTTATGATCCCTCCATCAGAATCCATCAGAATTATCATTCTCCGTAGCCGAATTGACTAGACAAATTGTAGGTTTATGCTCCCTCTTAGCAGAACTATCATTCACCGTAGCTGAATCAACTACACACATTGTAGGTTTATGATCCCTCCATCAGAATTATCATGGACCGTAGCTGAATCGACTACAGAAGTTGTGGGTTTATGATCCCTCATATTAGAACTATCATTCACCATAGCTGAATCAACTACCCAAATTGGAGGAGTATGGTGCCTTCATCAGAACTATCATTCACCATAGCTGAATCAACTATGCAAATAGTAGGTTTATGATTACTCTATCACAACTATCATTCACCGTTACTGAGTCACTACACAAATTGTAGGTTTATGATCCCTCCATCAGACCTATCATTCACCGTAGCTGAATCGACTACAAAAATTGTAGGCTTATGAAGCCATTGGAAGGGTAAGACTTGCCGACAACTCCTCAGTCAAGGATCTTATTGAGTTTTTGTTAATTAATGCAAATTGGATACAAAATGACTTAATCCATATAGTTTATGAAGATTTATAAACATTTTCAATCTAGGTTTCAATCTTGGATTCTAGGTTTCTTGGAAATGTGTGATGCCTAGCCGGAGCGTCTACCGGCATGGTAAAAGACTGAGAGTACCGACGTTTTCCCCTGTGATTCATTAAGCCATTATACTGGTTTTCCAAAATCATACAACTGCTTATCTCCCAGACTATATTAAATATTACAAACGTATAAATCTAGTACAGGTCACCATGTTTTCCTTTGAGGGTTCCCCAGCACAGACAATAAAAGAAGAGCAAAGGAAACAGCAAGGAAGCCAAGCTGATCCTGCAGGATCTGGACAAAGGGACGGATGAGTGACCTCACTTGATGTGGCGGTCCTCCAGTAACTGTTTGCTAAAGGCTTTATTTGTGGTCGCCATGCGAAAATCCGGCTCTATAGTACCACCACCGCTTTCCTCAGAGTTCTGACAATAATCCTTCCTCCAAAATGCAACTTTCAACCAGTAAAGCCCTCCTCCTGTGGTTGCATGAATGGTCACCATAAGTTTCCTCCTGGGAAGAATGGAGCGTGTTGACAGACGTGCCTGGTGGCAGATGGCTGGGGCCTCAGCGGATGTGAGTGTGTCTTTCTTGTTCTTCTACGTGTACCAGACAATGGCACTGAGAGAGTCTATTGAACCACAATGGCCGCCTCTTTTTAATTAACTTGCGACACTGAAGGAAGTTAAGACAAGAAAAGCAAACTGACTGGTCTGAGTTGCTTTCTAGCCCTCCAAAGGAGCTCCTGACTCCTGGATAAAGGGCTTTTATTCAACACAGTGAGTTGTGGGAGGTTTTTGTTCTGTTTAAGCTCAAAATAATATGTAATTCCTATTGCCGGTGAATAGAGGCACAGCCCACTTCCCTTTACAATGTCAAACTCCTTCCGAACCCAAATTTGCATTCAAATTGGTGCCCCAATTTGCTTAATTAGAAATCAACTTTGACAAGCAATTTGTTGGGTTCATAATGTTTCATTCCAGATCAGCATGGTCTGCTCTGGTCCGTTGTCTCCTGTTTAGCCAGGAAGGGGTAGAAGCTGTAGGTCACTACAAAACAGTCATTGTGCGCGTGAACTTGTAGTTCTTTTTGTGGGTCACATGAAAGATAAGCCCACATTCAGTCAGCGCTTGGCTTCCTCCAAAAACAAGGATTTGTTTGTCGAATACCATTTGGTACAACACGCACAGCTTTGCTGACAGACTACCTTGGCATCCATTTTGCAGCCATTTGACTGCTTCCGAGCACATAGTATTTTGCATTTCTGCTTGTGCTCCATCAGCAGTCAGTTCCAATCAGGCGCAAGGAGGAGAGCTGGGTGCGCATCCACCTGCTGCACTCTGAGCAGTAAGCAGCACGCTGCCACCCAACTGAAACACCTTTAGTTTTCATACTTTCAGATCCTTCAGACATACCTTTAAACCCTTAAATTCACCTGCCTAATAAAATCAATCTAACCCAATCAGTGAATCCAAGCGCTACATCGCTTTCTTTTATTTTGGACTGTTCTATCTAGCTGTGTTAAAGAGAATGAAACAAACCAATTACTCTATTTTTCAAATGCCAAAGGTGGACTATTTTGGGGGCATAATATCTTGCTCAATCTTCTAGTTCCTCAACCAAGACTACATTGCAAAGCAATTGAGCTCTATTTTTGTCTGGTGCAACAAATTCCACATTATGTTTGTGTATTTTTATCTTTGAAAGGGGAGAAACTAAAGTTCTACCTCTTTTTATTGCATTATGATTGTGACCTGCCTAAGCAAATATTGAACCCAATTTTGAGAGAGTGTCCTAAGATGTAAAAAAACACATTACCAGATGTAAGGTTTTTATCTGAAGTTACTCAATGGTCCAATTTTACGTTGTGTTCCTACACCTTAGAGTTTCATGAATATGCACCTTGTCACAACATGATGTCACTGCAAACACTATCCCAACCTAATAATAATAATAGTAATGCCCGTATAACAAAAAATCAAGAAATAAGGTTAAAGATGGCCATGATCATCTAAACCAGCATCATCACTATGTGTCTTTAACAAAACACAAACAATTAAAATCTGTGAAAAGCACAATACACTGTGAGCTCTTGTTGACTGTCTACAGTAGGAATAGTGGCATATTGTGTTGTCCATTGCTTCGGAATAGAAACACCGCAAAGTTATTCACATCTACGATGCAATGGAGAGCAGAAACTTAACTTGGTAGTACACCTCCCCCATAGCACCCACACATCTTTCCACTATAATCTGTTGAGGTATTGGGCTCCCAAAAGGAGAAGAAAAAGGGATACTTGTGAACGGCTGCGAACTAGACATTTAGAATAAGGAACGTTTAACGACATAGCGATGACGATAACACATGAGGGCGGATTCTGGTGTGAGTAGAACTTACCAATCTGTGGTGAGGGGACTCCAAACTGCTGCAGGTCGTCCACATCATCGCGCTTCTTGTTATCGGTGGATCTCAGCGCCTGGCTTCGGGAGTTATAGCGTCCGTTGGCTATATCAAGGCAATGGGGTCATGTGAATAACCTGTGCTTGGTTGAAGTCTGAGAGTTTTCATTGTTAACACAAGGTCACACAAACAGAGAAGCATCAACATCGACACAGAAACATACACACCTGTTATTTTAAGGCCCAGCCTTCTGAAATAACAACGATGGTTGTAATGGGAGTTAAATGATCTGCTTCTCGCTATAAAGTGTCCCCATTCCTAATTGTTCTTTTTCTGGCAATAGTTTTTAGATTGGTATGTTATAATGTTTTATATAAAATATGTAATTTTATTTTTGACATCAGAACACGTGATATTCTACAAGGGCTTACTCGCATTCTGCAACCCTAGGCTTCTTGTAGTCTAATGTGAGCTGAGCAAGGGTACTGCCCTGGTGGAGAATATGAAATGCTTTATTCTTAAAAACAGGAACCTATGGTACATAGGAGGTGAAAAAAAGCACCAAAATACACCACAAAAACTAACAGTATATAGCAGGAATCCTAGGTGATAGGCACTCTGCAAGGGCAGTCTGCCCTCTTTATTTAATTTAATATTTATCAATTACAAATACTTTTCATTAGTTAATTAGGTGTATATGTAATGCTAATGACAGGTGGGGTAGAAACATGGCTGAAAATGGAAGCCCTCAACTAGCCTCAGCCATACATAGTTCGAAATCAGATGCAGGAGGCTATGTATCTGCCATGAGCCCATTTGAAGAGCCATAATTTTTGTGGAGAAATCCGTAGTTGTGTTCCCCATATGGCACCAAAGGTCAGTGTTCAGTTTGTAATTATATTGTATCTGAGTCAGTTCATCTCTACGGCATAGTCAGGATGATTTACACCTCCAAATCCTATTTCTGTACATTTGATGATGCTCTCCAAGGCCCCACATGATGTGCGTGTGTTAACGGCCCTTTTAAGATCCACCTTTCCCACTTCATACATCATATAGCCAAGCAATGTAGGTTCACCGGTCTGCCTTGAAGCACAACAAGATACATATTTCAGTGTGTACATAGCCATCTAGAGAAGTGTAACTAGCTTTATATATGCCTGTGCTCAAATAGTAATAACTATAGAGCCACTTAAGTATGTATTTTTTAAGCAATGATCGAGATGTCATATCATGAATACGGTAGTAAGCCAAACTCCATTATCAAAAAAAACTGTGAAAAAACCGATATGGAGAAATTAGCTATCCCCTGTGTGCTCTAATTAGAGCCTCCACTCTTCACGTTGATCACCCTTCTACTTCTGGCTGTGTTTCTTTATTATAATAAAAATACAATCTATCCACACCCTATTAATGGCATCTGTATTACTGCATTTGCATGAAAAAATATAGAGAAAATGAAAATCTAATTTCACATAATAAAGTTAGCACAGTTATGGCAAGGGACGCTAACATCTAAACAGACTCCAACAGGAAGTGACATCAACATTTGAAATACATACGGAAATACAAAAAATAGATCAATGTTTGCTGAAACCAGGTTGAAAGACGGCTATTAAACAAAAGAGGGATATGTGGATAAAGAGACAAATTTAGGATTTGATATAGGAAATAGCAGAAGGCATTTGGCAACAGTATAGTGCACTTTGGAGCTATAAGGAAGAAGCCTGTGTTACCTGTCGTTAATTGTCCACAAAAAGCAATACTTTCATTTATAAATATTTAATGTGAAAGACAAAAAAGGAATTTACCAGGCATCAATAAAGAAGGTTATAATGGAATTTGAACAAGTAAAACTGCTTAATATTTGAGTTTCAATGCTCAACGCTACAGTCAGTGATAGTGGGGCGAATATTAAGCTCATGTGCCCCTAATAAGCTCTTATGCTGTTCAGCAGGATGGATAAATTTAGCTTAAATTTAATGAATAACAGTCAAGACTTTAAGAATTGTTAGGAATTAAAACTATTCCCAAATGCGCAGCACGTCAGAGTTAAACCTTTTGATATAGTGACCCGGGACCAGAAATACTGGACCCACTGCCATTTTGACTTTAAAGTGAGCTAGAACATAAGGTGAGTAAATGAGTAGCTTGGATGAACTTATCCTCCAGGAAGAGGGGTTTCGATTTGAGGATAAGAATGGGCAAAGACGTTTAAAGCAGGTTCTTATACAGGAATGATTATTTTTTTTATTTTTTTTATTCTTTTTATAGCAACTTAAAACAAGTGGTGGTGGTTTGAAGTTTGAACATACATAAATTAATGGAGCATTATGAACTATTGTCGGAGACTTTTAAGAAATTACCAGTAAAACCATAGAGAGAGGGCCGATCTACCGGGATCCCATAGAATAAGTGACTAGAAAATAACTACACTATGAATGTCGATTAACAACTGGTCATACACTAACAATATTGTAAGGGACACGTGATAAGAGAATATCTTGAAGGGAATGTCACTAGGCTGAAAACAATATAAATCTGTGAATAAAACATCTTGTTTAATAGTAATTGACTTCTTTTTAGAATTCCAATTCTGTTGTTGAAAGGAGATAGATATGACTTAGTAGACGTTGAGCTTATTTTTGTGCAAAAGGAAAGTGATCACGTATGAAATGACAAGTTTAAACTGTATTCTTTGAGAATGTAATGCTTTAATCAAGAAAATTGAGTTAATTAAAAATGAGAGGTGTTATAAGTAGAGTATACCAAAGAGTGCTGTAAAGGATTCAACATTGTATTACTGCGGAGTGATCAATAGTAAGGAGTAAAGCCGCAGATATTTAGTGCTATTCGACAAGCACCAATACAGAAGGAAGACAACAGTGAAAAGAAGATCTAAGGAGACTAGAGCAATTATGGGGTGCTCATAATAAAATACTTATTTTAATTATGTCTATATTGGCACAGTTAGCTCTAGGCACTTTAAGATATAGTAATTATAATTGATGGGCGATCACTGTTTCCACCAACTTCAAGGAGAATCTGGGCACAGGTGAACTGATTAATACACCAGGCGTTGTAAAGTAATAGCAAAATATTAAGTGCTACACAAAGCTGTAACACAAGAGATATGGCGAGCTGAAGAAATACTACATACATTTTACAGAATTTTAACAATCGCACACTTAGATGCTGGGTTTCATTTTTTGTTGTAAAATGACCAGGAAGTTGAGTATATGAAGGAATGCTAGCACAGTTTAGCACAGTGGTTTTTAACCTGTGGTCCAAAGACCCCTGGGAGTCCGCAAAGCATACTCAGGGGCTCGGTGACTGCTTAAGAAATTAAATAATATTATTAGAGTGTATATAAATAAAAAAGAAAAGTTTACAATTGTAAATGTTAAACCGCTCGGTAATTTTGAAGGAATTTGAAATAGAAGGCTAAAAATTAAGTTAGTATGCTCAGATTGATTGGTGTGCACTGTGTATGTGCATAAAACAAAATATAGTATGAATGATGGGTGGTCACGATTGAATTTAGAAAAGTTCCACACTTCCCATTAAAATGAAAAGTTTGACTTTTTTTATATTTGTGAATTAAATAAAACATTTCATTTGTGTGTTTGATGAATGCTTGTTTATGATTTTTGTGTGTTTGGTTTTGTGGTTCAAATCAATGAGAGTACATAGCCAGGGGCCACTCTCTTCTAGTAGTGACTCAGAGGGGCCCCCCAGATTCAAATTGCGATCAGTGGGGGTCCCTGGTTTCCAGTAATGATTAAGTGGGGGGTCCACAGGAGTCAAAGGGTTAAGAACCACATGTTTGGCTGCAAACCTTATACCAATGTTTATGGAGAAGCATATAACACAAGGGGAATAACTTGATCAAAGTAATTAATACAGAGAGCACTAGTTTGTGACTAGGACACAGTTCTAGTTCTCAAAGTAGTTCCTCAATGGAAAAGTCCATCTTTTGATGAGGCTAGCAGTTTATCAGTGCAAGGGATCGAAGACAGCATTGACGCACTAAAGACTACACGCAGCACCAAAAGGCCCAGACTTGGACACAAGCTGTGCTTCACAAATACCACTTAAGAAAAAGTAGCACAACATAATAAAAGAAAAACGGCACACCCTACATCAGAGAATAGGACATAACATAATCTACAGGTTCCCTTTCAACTCTAAGGTTCTAACAAACCATAACATTCTTACATACCTCAGGCTGTTGTTGTGAGTGTGCAAAATATGACTATAAAGGGGTCATAGCAATGAGCTACGATTATATTATAAGCGAAGTCCAAAGACACAGCGTAAAGTCTGGAGGGCGATGTAGGCAATGCTTGTGCAGAGATCTACTACAGGTTGAACTTCACTCTTCAACAAAACTATGCAAATTTACAGATAAGAAATCCCCTATTTTCATGAGTGGTTGGAATGCATTAGCAGGACATCATTTGGTTTTGGTTTTTGTTGGGTGAAATTATTTTTGTGCTGTAAAAATTCCAAGGAGTATCTTTTTTTGCGCCATATGGGATTCCGTCTGTGCTTTTTTTTCTCCTTAAAGTAAGTTTCTCTTTAACTTTCTGTCCAGAACAGTAGGTGGAGAAGGAAGGCCAGTGGCAGATCTGCAGCTAGCGCGTTGGAGGGTCCGGGTTCATGCGCGCCATCTAGAAGGATCCAGGAGGAAGCCCACGCCCCCGACAGCGGGGATCGCTAACAAATATCAGATGGACGTGGTTGTTGCTGGCAGCCGCGTACAGGCTCCAAGCAGAAATAGAACTGGACACTCAGGAGCAGCCTGTGTGCAAAAACATTGTGCTGCATCTTAGCAAATGTGGATCCCACCCCGGCATTAGGACTCGCTTATTTAAAGCAGCTCTGATACCACAAAGAATTTGTCAAATTCCATGAACAATATTGAAATTAAGGGAAAACAGTTTAATTTACCATAATTTCTAGCTTTTTATATAATCCCTTCCTAATAGGGATAAGTACACTTAGCCTCTGAGAGCTCATTCAGTTAAGCCCTCCCCTCTGTTACAATTCAATCCAGTTGTGCTAGACAGATGTTGTGCCGCATTTCCAGGGATAGCTGCATTCTATCAGCCTGAAACTTGTATGACTTAAAATTGTCATGAAAAGAGAAGAATGGCCCCAGAAAAGATTTTTTAAATATTGGTGCTTTTTGAAAAAATAACACATAGCTTTACTTCCCAATATGTCTACATGAATGAGGTACAATATGTGTTGGTACTTAAATTGTGGCGGCAACCAGCCAATGAGGTTGCTTGGATTGAAGTCCATAAGGGTACAGGCACTCCACTGAAACTCTCCACCAACAGACATTCTAGAGCAACAGCCGAGAGAGAGGGACTGAGAGCAGTTGGCACTCTCACAAATGTCGGTGACCTTGCAGCTGGTCAATAACACCAGTTATGATGCCTCACCATCCTTATGTGTCGTTGCTTGCAGCTCCTGCCCATGCGTCAGTTGAGGGTCAATAACTAGCATTATTAACTGCCGCAGCTGTCAATAAGGCTTATTTCATCGATGGAATAGGATAAAAATATAAAAGGGGCTTATAATACCCAAATAAAAATGTTCATATTGTCAGGTTCACCAGATAGTGCTGTTCCTTTCGATTTTAAATGTGCTAAAGTGAGTACAAACCAAACATGGCACAAAAATACCTTACTACAGTGAAGGGGGAAGAGAGCCACTCATTGCCGTGAAGTCAAAAGTGAAGTTATAATTATATGGGTCAATATCAAACCTAAGTCTGGTAAAATAGTAACTGGGCAGGGTAATCTGGAATGTACATATAGAAGGCATGTTTCAAAAAATTAAATACAATCCAGATTTTGCATGTTCTGTGAGATGCGGGATGGTTAGAACTTGAATCTATTTGATCAGGACCAGACCAGCCACTAAGAAGGCGCATCACAACTTCACTTGGTCCATGAAGAAAGGGATGACAGATGGGTGATGGTTTTCTAATCCGATAGATTGCTTTTGACAGTGTACTTTTTAGGTCAAGCCTGGGCAGCGCTTTCGCTGCTCTGTGAGGCATGCTGTATGCAAGTATGGACTTGGAGATCCGTCCATATATTTCATTGGCTTGTGTCATAGTCCTTTGGAAACTGTGGCTTTTCATTGGTTAATAGGCTTAGTATCCCCTCTCAATACCGCCTTGTCTCATTTTGTAACCTTCCATGAGGACGCTCTCTGCTACATGTGTTGTTACTCGGTAGGCTTTAATTACCACCTCGAGCATTATTTTGTTTATTGGTTCTCACCTGCCTGCTGCACGACACACTCTCGCAATGCTTTTTTATTATTTTTTCACTTAGCACGGCATGCCACGCTGATAGTGGTGGACGCACCTTTGCTTTATTTACGTCGCCAAATGCGGCTACATGTTTTTTTAAAACTATTTATTATATTCTCTTTTTTAAATTGTCCCATTCCGCACTTACACTTTAATGGTGGCCCTTTCCCTTTCCTCAAATGAGCCAAGTCTAAAGAAAGGGGCGGGGCATGCCACCATTAAAGTGAAAGTGCTTATGGGGTGCTTTTACAAAAAAAAATGTGTTTTTCAACTTGACAAACAAATGCTATTTTGTAAGAGCTCCCCATACGCCGCTTTCACTTTAATGCTGTCCACACCCCTTTCTTTAGACGCGGCTTGTCTAAAGAAAGGGGCAAGGCAAACATTAAAGTTAAAGCGCGGCATAGGGCGCTTTTACAAACAAGCATTTGCAATGCAATGGGACTCGCATAAATTATTGCATTGCAAATGTTGGTTCTATGAAGCACCCATGATAACCGTCAAATCCAGCTCACCTCCGTACATGTCTTATTCCTGTGAGCAGATTTCCCGTCACAGAAAATTCTGATAAAGTAGCAGAATTTACGTGTGAGACTATCCATTTGCAAATGCAAATACACATTTTAGACTGAATGAGGAACATTGAACAAGTTCATTATAGCTTTTGTGTACTTACGTTTTACATAGTGACTTATGCCCATCCAACATAAAGACATATGTGACTTCCCGGCTCATGTCTTTCAAAATGAGATCTCTTAAAGAGAACTTTAAGCAATGCCTGAATGGACCCCAGTTCTACGTCTTATTAGCAGGTTGGTGGAAATGTATTCCAAATCTAGAGTGGAGGTTTCACAAAAGCCCTGTCTGTAATATGAGAGAATATAAAGAAAGTAATGAGAGAGAATATAAGCGAAGTAATGTGAGGGAATATAAGGGAAGTAATGTGAGAGAACATATTGGAAGTAATGTGAGAGAATATAAGGGAAGTAATGTGAGAGAATATAATGGAAGTAATGTGAGAGAATATAAGGGAAGTAATGTCAGAGACTGTAAGGGAAGCAATGTGAGAGAATATAATTATAGTATTGTGAGAGAATATAAAGGAAATAATGTGAGAGAATATAATTATAGTATTGTGAGAGAATATAAAGGAAGTAATGTGAGAGAATATAAAGGAAGTAATGTGAGAGAATATAAGGGAAGTAATGTGAGAGAATATAGGGGAAGTAATGTGAGAGAATATAAGGGAACTAATGTGAGAGAATATAAGGGAAGTAATGTGAGAGAATATAATGGAAAGGTTGGAGGATACATTACGACATTTTAGCCTACACTGGAGAAAAAAGCCATGTGCACTCTAGTCTGGCAATCAAAGCAGTGTATTTAGTTTGAGTTGGGTCTTGTTTCTGGAGGGAAGGTGTTACAGCAGCCCAGCGGCAATGATTGATGTCTGTTTCTCATTTCCCAAAAACACTGGGAGTGTTACCTCCACTTTATGACAAAAGAGTCATCTCTGTTGCATGTCTTTGTATTTGTCTTGGATGGAAAAGGTGTGTAAGAGTTCTTGTTTGAGGGAATCCAGGTGGCGCTTGAGTTTGCCTGTATCTCTGTGTGCGGGCGGGTGCAGCAGGTTTTTATGTATTCGCATATATGGGCGCACCATGCTGTATCCACGTCAATAAAAAACGCCTGCAAGCTATTCAAAAAATGTCCCCTACTTTATTAATGTGGAGCATACCTCTGCCGTCCCATTGTCATAGCCAATGAAGCTGTAAGCAGAAGAGGGGCTTCTATAACCACAGAACTGACATGACTGTGCCCCTCTCCAAGCACACTTCATGCACTGGACCCTGTACGTGGGCTGGTTGGCTAGTATCAGGGAGTGCTCGGAAACGTCCCCCTCTCGGTTGAGACAGCTCCACTTTACAACATCTTTCTAGGGACTGTGGCCAAAGCATGAGTAGATGAGTAGAGACAGGTATGGATCCTTCATTTGATGCCCACTGAGAAGGGCAGTTGACTTCTTAGGACAATAAACCTTGATTGTGCCTCACCGTAAAGTTACGCATTATGAGACTATCGTCCTTTAATATATTACGGCACTGAGGGATGCCCACGTTTCTGTGCTTTGATGAAAGGCCCAATACATTTTCATTTTATTCCATCAATACCCCTTCCTAAGGATTCCTAAGATACGCATCATCCAGGCCAGAGATTTTACTCCCTCAATTGCTCTTCCTTAGGATTTTTACGACACGTCATCCAGGATATATGTTTTACTACTACATCAGCCTCTCTTCCTTAGGATCACTAAAACAAGACCCGGCATTTATTATCCACAATCCCCTTTCAAATCCAGAAGATGCATGTAATTCAGGCCAGATATGTCTCTCCCTTGACCCTTTTTCCTTAGAACCACCAAGACACGTGTCCTCAAGTGCAAACCCTGAGCAGATTCAGATGAAGAAGCACCACTTACGAGCGCAAGCCTTGCTATTGCAGAGCCTTCCCTCTTCCAGTGCTCCTTCACAGACAAGGCCTTCCTCAGGCACAGACTGCCAAGTCCGGCTGCGGGTCTGCAGTCCTCCCCCACAGTCCCTGGTACAGTCCCCCCAAGAGGACCAAGGATTCCAGCCACCTTGGGAAGAGAAACCAGAAAACGGCATCAGCTTTGGCATTCTGGAAGACAGCGAAGAGCGGAAGAGGTGACAGAGGAAGGAGGAAAGGCGTTCAGGGGTTAAAAGAGCAGGAGGAGGAGCAACCGCCCCTATGTTATGATATAAATAATTATTTACGGTGCACACTTCCTGCAGCAAGGCATGGAGAATAACACCAGAGGTTTGGAAAAGCAAAGTCTGCCACCTTCTAAGACTCCACCAAAACCTGCAACGATTTGTAGTCTGCACTTCCTATGATCAGTGGAGTCCGGCACAGGTCAGGACGGTGAGGCGGAGCAAGGGTGCAGTGTGGGAGGAGTCAACAGACTACAGAATAGGTCAAATCAAATAAATAAAACCACTTACCTTGCGCTTGCTGCATCGCCAAGTCGGCGATGGGACGAGAGCAAGGTAAGTGGATTTATTTATTTAATTGTACTAATCCCGTCATCTGTCGACTTCCCCCACCAGGCCCCACTGCCTACCGCTCTTACCTCTGCCAGCCGCCACAGCCCATGATGGTAGGGTGGTCCCACGGCGAGGGCACAGTTGGCCGGTATTGGACCCCTGCTAAATATTTCTCCAAACAACATCAGTTCAGTTGCCATCAGCAGTGTATTGCCACCTTCTAATTAGGCACTCACAGTGGGCCCAGTTTCAACCCCCCTTTTCTATCACTGCATGGACTGCAGGCATAACTCTACCTTCTCAAAAAGAAAGAAAAACGTCTTGGGTCTTTGTTATATGGCACACAGAGTGTTGAACAATGATCCACCTCTCTGCAACATTTCTGATACACTTCATGAAATACTAATTTAGAAATATCGTCCTATAATAAAGTATATTTTCCCTTTACTGAAGGCAATAATAGCTATTAAACGCCCTTTCATGTATTGTAGTACAGAGGCAATAACGAGGGAGCATTACGTGTGAGCCGACAAATAACAAGCCTTTACTGCTCCCAGTAAAGGGCCCTCCCATCCCAATTTCACCAACATTTCCAATGGATATTTCTATTGCATTGTTTCTCCAACCACATTGTAGCAATTCAGTTATTTCTACATGTTGTAGTCACAAGGATACACACCATAATTGCAACGCACTCTTCCACACGTCACAAAAAAATTTACTTAGTGTTGTCAAAAACTCACTGCCTAGGAAATTATGATTTTGAAAAATACCGTTTTTTGGAATGGCTCTCTGTTTACTAATTTTCAAAATGTACGGTAGACTTCAGATTCCCATCAGCCTCAGGCTCCATAGAAATAAAGGCAGTGTTCATTCTTGAATTCTACTATTTTTTAATAAGGAAAATATCCCATACCGGCCAAAGTAATCTTACTCATAATGTCATTACTATCAGGGCCACTGGAATTATGCAAATTAAGCGGCCACTGCGATTTTCGCATGATTATAGATTTACCGGATTTTCCACATTATCCTTAATCTGCAGCATAATCTGCAGATTTTAGCACAAAAAAAGTGTGTTTCTAGCTCTTACGGTTCAAAAGTTATTAAAAATATAGCTAAACAAGTTGCCGCGCAGTGAAATGCCATTTGCAAAGCAGGACTGATCACCTACTTTTTGTTGCTTTTTTATATATTCGGGTGTTAAACTGGTACTTATAAAATGCAACCAATGCCCAGAAAGTGTTACCTAGTTTTTAAAAATGATGACGTAAGGAAGTAATACAATTACAAAATCTACCGCATTGTGACGTATAATTTGGCTTTTTTTGCTGCATAATTTACTCAACCCTGACGCATAATTTGGCTCTCTCCTGCCTCATAATCCCAGTGGCCCGGATTACTGTGCACAAGATTAAGACCAACTACCTGGCTCCCGTTTGAGCTGAACTACTCATCATCCTGAATTGCCAAACACACACCCGTAGGATGCAAATCAACCCAGCTGACAGTGGGCATTATGTAATATTCCCTCTGACTTGGTCACTCACTCAAAAAGTTTTCATGTTTTTGTTGCCCTCTCTACCACTCACTCTTCTTTAATAACAGAGGCAATGCCCTCAGTGGCTTCTCTGCTGTCACCTGTCAAAATGGAAGGCTGCC
Source organism: Lissotriton helveticus (assembly GCF_964261635.1). Lineage (NCBI taxonomy): Eukaryota > Metazoa > Chordata > Amphibia > Caudata > Salamandridae > Lissotriton > Lissotriton helveticus. The sequence goes on from NC_136063.1 coordinate 184,272,284, forward strand.
CTCTCCATCAGTTGATGACCTAACCTCCACTCCTGCATTTACTGGTTTACGCTGGGCATTTAGTGCAGTCTATGACCTTGAAGGGTTTTGTGTAAGTCATCCAAACCCACTGCCCCATCTATTGGCCCAGATGAAGCAGTCACGGCCAGGGCACTCCGTTCAATTTCCTGATAGGAGCCGTATTGAGTTACAGGCAGAGGGAAATGTATTGACAAAATGGCCGCCATCCTAGTGTCTTCTCCGCGCGATCAATAGGAGGTCTGTAACCAGACACGCAGAGCCAGACAAGGGCTTATGCGCGGCTCAGAAGTGAGGCAAAAGGATTCTCTTTCCTCTGATCAAGGAGTAGAAGGAGAGTAATTGATGAGAGAAGAACTTCTCCCTTCCAGCCATTTCGTTAAGGCGGTGATTTATTTTCCAGCAGTGCTTTTCCCAATTCATCATTTGAACGGCCCACATAAGTGCTCAGATGCATTAAAAGGTCGTCGAACATTGCAACGGTGAGCAAAACGCGCGTCTGTCATCCCAACGGATTGCCAATCGAAGGGTCAGTGCTGAAGCGAGGGTTACTTAAACAGCTCTACGTTTTATGATGCTACCCATCGTGGTATCATTAAAGCCATTAGAAAGATGGTCAAGTTGGACTGGCCCGAGTCGCACGCTCACTCTAATTAATACTGTACGCCGTCTCCATTCGGATCGAGAGGATTCATGGCATCATAATCGCTTCTGCTCAGCATCCACTTAATGTCTTCATCCTTCCTTACCCTGTGCCCTACATAAAGAGTCTTGCTGCCTTTGGCTGCTATCAGACGTATACATGTGATAGGATGGTGGTGAGCACCACCACGTTTTATTTGCGGGGTTCTACAGAGTGGAGCACCATAGAGCAAGAGTTCGGTGTTGGACTGGTCATGTCCATAGAGAAGCTTCACTTATAAGAGCCACAACGCGATCGCCAAGGTACATACATGTGGAGTTATACATAGTAAAACTTTGCTTACACATAGAAACTTACCTTCACGATATTTGTGTGTCAGTACTTCAGCCGCACCCCCTGGGCCCTCTGCTGAAGCAGAGCCACAGATGGGTTTTTTCTTCCTGTTAATAACACAGTAGCAGACCTGCATCTACAAGCTAGGCAGGCAGTAGGTGCTGATCTCTCTGCGTGGCAGGCACTAGCCGACCATCTCTCCGTGTGGCAGGCCCTAGGTGGTGATGTCTTCGTGAGACAGACCTTAGGTGGCGATCTCTTCGTGAGACAGACCCTAGGTGGCGATCTCTCCGTGTGACAGGCCCTAGGTGACGATCTGTCTGTGTGGCAGCCATGAGCGGCATTCATCCTACCAAACTTGAGTGACTTTTCCTAGAGTTCCACAGGATACCACAATTATCCCCTCTTCCTCCGCCCCGTCCCAATTGTACTCCTTACAGTAGACGTATCCTGGATTAGAGCCTGGACTGGGATTTAGCATCGGCATGGAATTCCACGACAACTGGTGCAGGAGGGTCCTTCACAAAACCTCAACAGCAGCACACTCACGTCCCTGAAAATGCAGACCTGTGCTCTGCGGGTGTCATGCAGTTTATTTGACTCCACCAAAGTAGAGGTTTCATTTGCATACAATACCTATGTGCAAGGTTACTGTGCTAGCCCAATTACTTATTCACTCTCAGGCTTGTTTAATGACCTAAATTTGCACATTTATATCAGGGCCTGAGATCCATCTTACTACTTTCACAAAATGAGTTTCTTTACTATCTCCCTCTTATTGGTAAAACGTAAAAGAGGTCATTTGGAGCACAGCTCCCCTCAGGCATTACCTGTTGTTGGATTTCAAACACAGAAGGACCTCTTGAATCAATCAATCAATCAATCAATCGGATTTGTAGAGCGCGACGGCATCGCCCGTGAGGGTCTCGCAGCCAGCCGGGGGATTCGTTGAGAGGAAGCTACTTCTTGCATCGCATTGGCCATGATTTCGCGTTGGATGATAATGGGTAACAGTGCATAGCATGTGAATTTACCTTTACTGTGTGGCTGTGACAACGGTATCCTAGTACCGCCCACTGACACGCTGCATCACCTGGAACGGGGAGCTGCGCCGCAGAACCAATGTTTATGTTTGTAGAACCACACAGAATTCCCAATTCTATGGGGTTCAATACAAACATACATTGCCCACCTGGAGCAGGTGGTAAATGAACGAGTGGACCTCTGGATGTGATGTGGGGGGAGGGAGGAGGGGGAAATTAGGAGAAAGGGAAAGGGAAAGGAAGATGGAGTGAAGCTTGGCTGCTTTTCCTGCCAAAGTCTCATGCAATTTTTCCAGCCCTTGAAAAATTCAGATATGGTTTTCCCAGCCCTTGCAAAGATGGGTGTGGAAAAACCTAACAATCAGTTCCGGATTACCGAATAGGCAAAGTACCCACTGCCCTATGTGCCTCACTCTTTTTAGGGGCCCGTGACAGTGGATCAAAATACAAATTAAAGTACATAAACCAGAGAAATAATATTCACATAACAGTTTGTCTCTTAAAAGCTCATCTTCTGGCAGCTGTTAGTTTGTAAAGAAATCCGGTGCATGGGTCATTAGGAGATAATTTGCGGGGGCCCTGAAATGTGACTGCCTAAGGGCTTCCACAGGGTTTAATCCGCCACTTCTACCAATTTATAAATCAGGCAGAGCAGAATTCCATGCATTTCTTTCACTTTGCCTGACTTCTAATCGGGGTCTTAATTAATGGGGTTACAGTTTTCGATTCCTCAATGTAGCCTTCGACAGACAGGTGAAATGTGTAATTGTTCCTGCCAACGCTTGTTTTGCACATATTATGACATTTGCACGATGTAAATGGGGCACCATCCTGTAAAGTCATTGGAAGAATGGTCTGACTATTGTCTCCACTGTAGGGGCCTGAATTGGACCTCGTTGTCACTGGATCAAATCCCAGCTGGTACACTCAGCCTTTCATCCTCCAGAGGTCGATAAAATGAGTACTGTTGGGTAACAATAAACATCTGTTATTCAGCGCCAAGATATCCTCGGGTGATGGTGCGCTTTACAATTGCATATCCTATGTTTTATAAGCGGTGCTCGCCTGAAATACAAGACTTGCTGACTCAGCATATGAAGTGTCCTGAGCCTGGAGTACACAATGCATTTGTTGATTACAAATTCACATAACTGGGTGGCTAAACAGCGTAATAGTCAGCATAAACAGTTATTGAGGAATCACACGCTCTCTTATCACGCGTGTGCTTCCTTTTCTCTAATTATCTATGGCTTCGATTATGTTCACCAAGTAAGTGTATTTATTAAGCAACGGATTGTCTTGCCTGGCTCATGTTTCTTTCCTGTAAAATAGCTTGTCAATAATCCCCATGTAGGGTACCTTTAGCATTCCTGAAACATGTTCTCAAAAGTGCCCGTCACTGAAGGATTTGCCTTTGCTGTCTTACTTTCTGATGAGTGGGGAAGTGTGGCTCAATGGTTAGAGTGGCAGACCCTGATGCAGAGCTCTGGCCCGGGACCAGGGTTCAATTCCCAGCCTTGGCGGGTCTTGGGCTCAAAATTCCACGGACCTGATAATTCTTGCCTCGGTGCCGATTCCAATCATGGAGTCCCACTCTGCAACTCTGGGCAATAGCTTGCTTAATCTCCACAACGGCCCCCACAACGCTAAGGATGCCTGGCCTCCACCTTGGGGGTGCCCAGGAGTGGACACCTCACAGGGAAAGCAAGGATGGGTTCCACAGCGGTATTTGTACAAGCACCTTGAGACCCTTGCGGGTGAGTAGTGCGCTATACAAGTATCAATTTACATATGAGCTTTTGGGGATGCAGCAAAGGACCCTGGGAGCCGCTCACAGCACAAGAAAACTGAGTGTTAGTGGTCTGCTCACACTGGGAGTTGGGGTGTCTTATTTACACGAAAGCCAACAGAGTGTTGTTGACTACTGCCCTACGACAAAATAGGTAGGCTTTTAGTAGTCACTGGGCGTATGATTGTCCACGTGCCTATCAGAAAACCAGAGTGGGCCTCAATGCTTCCAGTGAGACCCCTCAATTTGGTTCTGTCTGAATTTACCCCAGACAGTAAAAACACATTTGAATTGCACATGATACAAGTGGACATTGGGACAAATTCATAATTTGAGTTCAAATTAGAATATGCTCGCATTCCACGCCAAAAGCACACTGGGGAGGTGAATTGTTTAAGTGAATACAATCTTCCTAACGCCACACTTTCTTCTAATTTCAGATACATGCCACACACATCACACAATCTTCTTAACGCCACACTTTCTTCTAATTTCAGAGACATGCCACACACATCCAAGTTGTAGAAAACAAAGATTTTTGAAAGGAGTTTACTGTCTAACGGCCAGATGTAGGAGCCATTTACCGACCAGTAAATGGGTTTTTGGGATGTAGGGGCACATTTTTACAGAATCAGTAAATTTACCGATTCGGTAAATTTACCGATTCTGTAAAATAACGAATCGGTATTTTTACCGATTCGGTAAATCTCAGATGTAGGTGGGACTCTTCTGAGTCCCAAAGGCCCTACAAATTCGGTATTTTACCACCCAATCCAATTGGGTGTTAAAATACCGAATTCAGGTGTGCATGCACATGTGTGCATGCACACCTATGCCATGTGACAGACAGACATGCCCTTAGGGCATGTCTGTGTGCCACATGGCGCACATGTCAATTTTTGGGGTGCCAGAGGGTGTCAAAGTGACACCCCCTGCACCCTTGCAGAATTCGGTATTTACCGATTCGGTAATTACCGAATCAGTATTTCCCATTGATTCCTATGGGCTTCACAGCCCATAGGAATCAATAGGAAATACCGATTCGGTATTTACCGAATCGGTAAATACCGAATATTACCGATTCGGTAATTTCACATCTGGAATTACCTACATCTCCCCCCCCTCTATTTTACCACTTCTTAAATACCGAATCGGTAAAATTCGGTATTTAAGAAGTGGTAAAATAGATTTACCTACACTAGCCCCAAATGAATTAGCTCGGGTTATCAACAAGGCAAAATGCGACAGGAGGTAGGAAAACAATTTTTAGCTCACACGTACAGAATATTATTTTAAACAGCAACAAAGTCTAAAATAAAGTCTAATTTGAAGAACTTGAGTAGACCTGCCGTCCGCTGGTTCCTTTGTTGTCGGGAAACCAGTGTTAAAATCCCAGCTTCAGCAGTCGATCAAACAGTGTGTTTCTGTGCAAACGGCTTTAATTCCCAGCTCATGCGCTCTTTTCTGTTCAAACACTGAAGTGACTGAACGCGCTTAACAACAGGCTACGCAGCAGTTAGCACTATACAAAAAAAACGATATTTGCATCACATGGACATTTATGGCTACACGTGGTGCCGGATCTGACAGGTGCGGGCCGTTTCAAGTGTTGGAATTTCCAATTTAGCTTCAAGGTCCCAGGTGGCGCCTTCTGTGCCTTTCGAGGTTTGTCTTTTTCAATTACTAGCGTTTCTTCGACGCTCCCTTCCCCTTCCATTCATAAGCGGACGTGTGCCAGGCAATTACGGCGATTAAATCAAATATTTAATGCCATTTTGTACATGAATGCAAATCGCGCCACACAGACATCACTGACAACGAATAAATTGCCTGTGAGGAAACTGAAAAACATCTAAGGGCACATGAAAGCGCTCCGTCTGCGAGCAGCTCGGAGGAACATTTCTCTACAAGCAAAATGGCACCCGGGGTCTCCGGTGCGGGCCCCTCCCTCCCCAGCCAGCTGTCAGCTCTGAGTTGCAGAAAGCTCCCAGGAATGCACGCGCCATGGATATCCTGCAGGAAACGGACTATACTAGGGTGGAACTCAGTCCCTGCAGCCTCAGTGGCGCGGCGGGGGGTGCATCCCTTCCGGGTGACCCCATTCAGCTCCCAGGTAATTAATATCTGTGAGTTATGAAAGACTCAGGGGCCCCTCATCACTTTCGGTGGGAGGGGAGAGATGGGGGAAAGCACCATTTAGCATTATGTATCAACGATGGTAGTGCACCAAACGCATTGTGTTCACCACATGGGAACTTCCTCAGGGCTGTAGAAAGATGTATATAACACATCTGCATGCTCACATTTAAACATACAAGTTAGTGACCAAGTTAGTGACAATTCGAACAAAAGTCCAGTTCCAAGTTTCATACATTCCAAATTGTCCTTATTTTCTTTGGTGATATAAAACAAGACAACCAACGCGTTTCGTTCACCATGTGAACTTCCTCAGGGCACTTAAAGTCCTATAACACCAATTGAGCATCTTGGGCAGCACTATGTAGTGGTTGAACGCTCGTCGATTTGTACAATAGCTCGCATAGCAGTTTTTCTCATTTCATAATAGAGTAGATGTTTAACTGACTTATCGATGATGTAATAAGATGCTGTTTCCTGTGTTGACTTCTGAACTAGTAGAGCCAGTCCATGACAAACCCTCGCTGTTAATGCCGCTTTTTGGTAAGTGTGACAGCTATTGCACCTAGCGATAACCCTGTCTTTTTATCTCGATTTGCACCCTAACACGCTTCCCCACTTCGTTGAGGAGCCTCGGGATGTCCGCAAAGAGTCCGCCATATAATTGTCATCATCAGCATCACTGAATAAGTTGGTGGCACCACCTGTAAATTATCTGAGGGTAAGTGCCCATGATTGGCAGGGTCGGATTGGTAACGCGGGCACTCGGGCAATGCCAGAGGGGCCGTTGTCCAGTTCCAGCTGTGGGCTGCTTTTTTGAGCAGTCTAGGGGGGTGATTTAGGTGGTTTCTGCTTTGTTCGGATACCCCCAGCAGCCCAGTGGGGGCCTGAGTGGCCTTTCAGGGGGCAGATGGGCGGATGTATCACTCCATTTTATCAAAGGGCAGAGGTGTCACTCCCTTTCTCTCGCTGGGCCGCCAAATGTGTGCATACTGAGCGGGGGCAGGGGGACTGGGCATAAGTGGCCTCACTTGTTTTCAGGTGTATTTCACCAGTGTAAACTAATCTGTGCATTTTTCTTTTTAATTCCCCCCTTTTTAATAAAATTTCGCCGAAGCAGTAATTGGCAAAGGCAATATGCAAATGTGGGCCACTTTTTTTTTTTATCGTGCCCGGGCCGATTTTTAATCCCAATCTAACCCTGATGATTGGCCATGGTATTGGCCATGTGTTGCAATGTCTAGGTGTCCTTGCGCTGCCAAAGAAATTCTGCAAAACAGATATACTGTGATAAAATTGATAATATGGCATGAGAAAGAGGGCCATCTGTCCGGGTCTTGAGCCTCAATCGGTTCCAGATCCATGATGCTCAGTATTAGTGGCAGCAACAGTGGCAACTGGTTTCCCAGCCGCCTCTGGCACGGGCTGACACATCACACTGCGGCAAGTGACAAGAAATGCTCTGATGTATGAGAGGCAAGGAGGAGGGGTGGCTTGCGTGCAACATAGTAGCGACACCCGTGAAACCCAGCATGCTAATCGTTGTGACAGAGTCGTCTGTGAGACGGCGGTAGACAGCGTGACAAATGACCCCCTGTTTATCACTAGAAGCACATTCTGAAGCAGGCCGCTGTCAGCAGCGGGAATCAGTATATCAGCGCCGTGACCTTCCTGGCGTATCACGGTACTCATCAAGGTCAACCAGCCCATGGATAGAGGGCGCGGATTCTGCCCTTTGCGTGCAAAGTCAGCACGAGGTGCCGCACCCAGGATGAGGATGCTCCCACAGCTTCCAGGAGTTGTGTTCCAAGGGCATAAATGCTACTCTGCTTCTTAGATATTGCAGCAAGGAGTCACCGTTATCATTTATTTAATTATCCTGTTTATTAAATTATAATGCATGGGATTCTGTAATCACTGTATAAACGGCAGTCACTAATTTCTTTATAATCGCAGACTTGTGACACACCAAGTTGTAGTTAGTTATTACAGTTGAGTTCTAACATCACAATGCCTGCTGCCAGAGCCAGCATTTGAGGTAACAGGCAGGTCAGGTCAAGGAGCTGTTTTTATTTCTTCTGGTCTATTTTAATACCTTACTGTGACAAGAGGAGAGAATATGTTAATTTTTTGGACTCCTTAGATAGGGAAAAGCTAGAATCTTTCTGTATGCTTCTACACATTCTGAGGTACACCAACCTTTTTTATAAAACTGACTTGTATTGAACTGCTTCTAATGTTCGCAACAAATATTTAACAGTCTTTTGATGTGTTTAATTTTGCACAATAGGGGTTTATTTTAATTTTTTTGTTTGCAAGCATTCTCATTATTTTATATGAAAGAGTTACACACCAAGGTTTTAAGTGGTTTGTGGGAAAAGTGATGGTGTGACCATGTATTATATGGGTTAAAGTACCCCATGGCGTACATGAGAAGGATATAGCAAATCTCCTCAGAGTTCCATAACCCTAAATGGGAACTTGACGTTCAGTCTTGTTCCTCTATATGGCCATGGGGTTCCTAAGTGACTTGCAATATCCTTATAATGTATGGCAGACAGTGCTTTATCCCTTATGTAAAATACTTGAGGATCTACATCAATGAGTGCTGTTTTTTTTTTAATTAGTTCTGTAAGTAAATACTACAGAGTACATGTGTAAAGGCCTGCCTGCTTGCACTGTTCCACTGCTACCTCAACCAGTAATGTTTGTCCTCCCCTTCAATTTATTATCTTCCAGCACCAATCAACGATGCCCATCCCTCCACCCTCTTCAGACCTCTATCTCTACCCCAATCGCAAAACACAACTCCCTGAAAACAATGCTTATTTTTCATACCTTTCCCTTTTCTCTTACCACCCTTCCTCACTAGCACTCATACCTTTCCCTTTTCTCTTACAACCCTTCCTCACTAGCACTCCAGCCTACACCTTCCAAAGCCTAGTGTCATTTTAAGTATTGTCGAAGCCAGATCAAGAAATATTTAGGGGCCTTGTTTGGAGCAATTTTGAATTTTAGTACCAATTTTCTACTAATTTAAGCCACATGAACAAAAAATATCGACTTATACATTAAAGATAGGAATAGAGAAATAAAAAAAGAGATGCATACAAAGTTCACTTTCCCAGATGCTCATTGGAAGGTTAATTGCTCACATTGTCCTTGCCTTAAAACATCTCTACCCACCCCATATGACTCTAAAAGTTCAATAAGACTGCGGTCTGTCCAAAAACCCAGGACCATGCGATCATCGCACGTTCGAGGCAATCCGCTATGCTACCAGGCCACAACAAGGGCATGCATTCGCTACATAAATACCCAGTTACATAACACAACATACTTCAACCAGATAAAAATGAGAATGCAGCAGCCGCAGTGATCGAACATTTAAATATTCTATTCAGGTGGATGGTCAACTCGGGCTCACAGGTGGGTATTGTTAGATAACAGTTTTAGTAAACTTAAAGTGAAAATGGAGAGTAATGGGAGCTGGAACCGAAAGCCAGACAGAGTGAACTGTAAGAAGTTATTCCAAGAACTGAGTGGAACAGCGTCACTGCAATACTACCAGCAGAAGCACTCATACCAAACAGGGGGCCTTTGAAGGCATGGTCGAGAGACAGAGGAGACACAGTATACACAGCTACTGATCACAGGTTAAGGCAATAGTAAATGCAATACCAGATGCTCTGCTTTGTCCCTGTTTCGATCTTTGCTCATCCCTCCAGATGCACCCTTCATGCGCATTGATTCACCAACATGTCTGTGACAATGACTTTACTCATCTTTTGGCCCCTGATGATAGCAGATGAATGGATCCTTATCCGATCCTCACCCATCATAGGGCCTATTGGCTGCTGAGGCCCCCGGGTAAGGAGTGGGAAGGAGTGCAGTTGGGGCCTTTCTCAAAAGGAGGTCTCTAGATGGGCACCCATAGTACCCTGTACCCCCATTAACACACTGTTTATTGTCCTGCTGTAGATTTGAGACCAGGTTGTCTGATCCTTAAGTTGTTTTGTAACCTCAGAGGAGTTTGCCGCCAAAGTGGTTGTAAGTCAATGCCTTTGCTAGAGCTGCTCATTCTGTTCATCTAAGGTTGTGCGCAGTTTCCAAGTTTTATTTTAGTATGATCAATGGAACACGTGGAGCTGGATGATATGTTTACTCGACTAGGTCCAGGACCTCTCCATCGATTAGTCCCTTGTCCATTACAGTCTGAATGAGAGCTTACAGCTGCAATCTCTTCTTTATCCTGCTCATTGTATGTATGTATCTGGTTTTTCCATAGCGTGACCTACTCAAACAACAATGGAGCACTGTACTTGGTCAAAGACAAGCATGAAATAAAAAATGTATAGGAGGGGTAGCTGGTTTGTGAATGGTTAATGGAATGCGATGCAGTGTTCTTTAAAGTGATGAGTCTTCAACTCTTTCCTAAATTGGACCAGCATTGGGGTGGCCCTGATGGATAGGAGGGTGTTTTCCAGATCCCGCGTGCATCGATGGAAAAGGCCTGCTGTTTTGTTTTTTCTTTTCTCCTGCTTAGTTTGCAGGCGGGTGGTGTTCGGCTGCAGGTGAGCCGAAAACCATCAGAGAAGGTGACCTTGCCTGCAAGATAAGCAGGGGTGCTAGTCATGATGGAAACTGTTGTTGCAGTTTCCTCTGCACAGAGCACAGCAGCAGGTCTGAGACAGGAGGCGGCCATGGACAAACTAAAGGGAAAATACTCCACGTCAGCGATTTAGGTCCTATTTATATTTCACGTTTTACTTAACTTGCATTCCCTAAGAGTGTTTGCTGTTTCCAGGATGGCGTGTTTCTGTATTCTTTTTTGCATGTGGCACATTACTATTGGATAGCGCATACTTTGAACTGAGTGGCCTCGAGGTGTTTATAATGGGTCACAATGAAGAGCAGTGGAGCGGGGCTGAATGCAGGGCACATTTCTCACAGTGCCTGTCAGCGGGTCAGAAAGGTGTCAGAATACAGGGTCATCCTATCCTTGGTTTCTCTGCAGAGTGCACAGAGCAATGGTCACATATTCCAGCTGCACTTGGGATTCAGTGTACATGTGGGGGGAGTAGGTACACTGGCCAATATTATGACAAGGCGAAAGAAAATGAAGCGCTTACGGGTGAGTGAGTGTGTCGTGTGTTTGAGGGGTGGTGGAGTGAAAGAGATGTGAGGAACTGTGTTCAGGAAAAAGCAAAAAGAGGGTACAGAAGAGGAAAGGGATGAGGTGTAAGATGCGCAGATGGATGTGAGATGTGGAGAGAAAAAGGGAGAATTTGTTGAGGGTGGTTCAGACACCCTGAAGGCCACTAACCAACCACGGGCCTCAGTAATGTTTCATTCACTCTCACAATTTCAGAATTGAAACATTTTCAAAATGCTTTGCAACAAAATCATTGTTGTTACTCATTTATCTTAAACAGCTCGCAATCACAGACAAAGGCAGTAGTCCTGGCTGGTTTTAGGTGTATGTCAGTTACTGTGTTATATATCTGGATGCAATAACAGAAAGTTCACAGAGGAATCAAAATTCCAGTCGGTGGCACAGTATGGAAATCAGAGAAATATAGTTTGAGCCACGCTCTTACGTGCACAGGCCAAGCTCCTGTTACAGACCTCCCCACCCTCATATTCCCCCACCACACTTTATTTGTCCCACTGAAAGTCCAGTTCTGCAGATTTCAGATTGGCAAAGAGGGTGAGGCGTAAAAGGGGTGGGGTTAGCTAGGGAGGGAGAGAACGATTGAGTAGGTATGGGCCACCGAATAATGCACAGGACAGATACTGCTAAGCCGCCTCTGGAGAAAAAACATAATGGGGGCTTGATTTTAATGCCTCCTCCTCGTGCTGCAGGATTTTAATCCTCATAAACTCTATCACTGAATTTATGCTTAGAAAGCTGCGGTGACGCTTCTCAGATAGCTCAGTGGGTTAACCTTCTACCGCTAAGAACAGTGTGCAACCTGTGAGCCCCAAGGTCAAACTTGGGCAGGTTTGGGTCAAATTTCGGCAGGTTCACTTTGCCTTTTATCTTTCAGTGGTCGATCAAATGAGAACGAGTGAACCAGGATAATAGAAATACCCCTTTTATACAGAATTCCTTAGATGCACGCATGTGGCATTACGTTCTTCAAATAATATGTTTTTAGAGACCCAATTTAGAGAGGCTTTTTCCTGGTGGCCGGCTACTGGCTTTATTTTGGACCTGAGGTCCTAGGGATTGTCTCTCAAAAATACATGTGTATATGCCTCGATACGTTTGTCTCTCTTTTTTTTCTTTCTTTCTCTCTTTATCTTGCGGATTGATTTATACAAGTGATACAACTGTTTCTCTCGTATTGCTTCTTTATTGCTTTTACCACCATATTAATTGATATGTCGGTGATATATATGACATTGATTATATCTATACTGATGAATGCGTATTTATCTATGTATTTATTGTGTAACTCTCTTTTTAGTTGTATTGCTTATTATGGTATTTTAATTGTTTATATTTCTTCTCTCAAACTAATAAAGATATTAGAACAAAAAACAAATACATGTGTATAAAATACATTGTTTCTGCTCAAAAGGGGTCCTTGGGGCATTGTTTCACAGCAAATGCTGAACTCACAGGGTGCTGAGGTAGGAAATGCCTGCTCAAAAGGTCCTGTCCGACTATCAGAATCTCAGGGTCATCGGGAAGGGCACAACGTGCCATATTATTGGCCCTATGCTGGTCTCGTCGCCACATGATATACAGGTGAACCATACTGTCACTGAATGTTAGTATCACGCACAAGAAGACATCCTTATCAATGTGTACTGGATTTAAAAATCTCAGACCCCTGCAGAGTCCATTAGCTATTGTAAGCCCACCTCCCTTCCACGCCATCAGCTCCACTCTTAAGGCCCGCTGCTGCAAAGGCAGGCATAACACCTGGTACTGATGCACAGACAACCCAAGAAACTGAAAACCGAACCAGAGCCACCAAATGGAGCAGGGTCCAGCTGCAGTCCAGTGTTGGGTCACAGGGAGCGCGCAGAGGATCCAGACGCGACCACAAATGACTTTACACCATTGGTTACAGTCCCGTATAGCGCCTGTTTTTTTGTTGCTAACCTGTTGGTTTTTCAGTGTAGCGGTGACACATTCAAAAGAGAGGTGGCTAATCAGAAAACTGCACGTTTTAGCGGTAGGACTGGAAGGCATGCGGGTCACAAGTGACAGCGCTGTCAATTTCCAATCTCTGGCCTGCTGGCTACGTATAAACCTGCGATGCAGGCATGCAACCCCCAGAGCTATTGACCGTTAAAGCCCAATGATTCCCCCACACTCTGCCACAGTTTAAGCTGCTGTTGTGAATGTTGTGTGATTCACTCTGTAATGCTGTGTTTGGATCTTCGGCTCGATTTACTGTTTTGATTTGTACATAGGGAGGGGATGTGGCGTAACAGCCAGAGCTGCCTACCTTTGCGCTAGGGAACCAGGGGCATATTTACATGGAAACAAACCATGTTGCTGTGTCCAGCTGCGTCATTTTCGACACACAGTGGTGCGCCGTATGAACTAGAATACAGCGCATGCCTTTTCTCACCCCTGCACTGCTGGTAAAAAATCTGCTAGCGCCAACACCGGCACCCTTGCACAAAGGTGCAAGGGTGCCTGTGATGCAGGGATGATTGTGTTTGTGCAGGAAGGGACATCTTCTGGCAGAAGAACATAAAGGCAGCTTCAGAAGCTTGGCTTTTTGTAGGGGGTGAGTAGGAGTGACTATTGGGCCTGCTGGGCACAAAGCCACACCCTGTGTTGGTTCCTCCCCCTTAGAGAACCCTCCCCTTCTGAGTATTCAGTAAGGGGCTGGAGACCCGCTCCTGTATTAGACCCCACCCTCTCTCCACGAGATACAGAGATTTTTTAAGTTGCAGGTCTGCTGCTACCATGAAATGTTCTTTGCAAAGCGCTACACTGTTGATTGGCGCATGGTTTGAGCCATAACCGGGGCCACAGGAGGTATGTGATTCTGCGTTCATGGCGTTTCCTGCATGTTTTTCGTTTTGTTGTGCTTTCCACGGTCTGAGGCATCATTTGCAGATTTCAACACACATTTTTTATTATCTCAAACTGTTTAAAAGTTGTTCAACCAAAAGCACCCGATGTTGTGTAGGGCAGAGAAGCCCAATTCCCTTTTCAAGATTAACTGTTCACATTTAGGGGGTCTGAGTCCGTCCGCGACCCCAGTGTTGGAGGGAACGTCCGCATGGGCTGTGGCGTTCCCTCCGTGCAGATTAGGATGTGACCGCCAGGGTGGCGGTCACATCCTCTATCTTTAACATCGTGGCGGGTGCAGCTTCAAGCTGCACCCGCCGCAATGTTAAAGATGCATGCACCGCATTTGCGTGCACAAAGCGGCAGGCACCGCGCGGTGCCTGCTGCTTTGTTCACGCAAATGCAGGGGGTACCATAGGTACCCCCCATGTGCACCCCCACCCCCCTTCACCCAGGTGGCCTGCAACGGGCCCCCGAAGTGAAGGTCCGTATGCTTTTCCACGGCGGAAAAGCCGCCGCGGAAAAGCATACATTTTACACCATCCTAATATGTCTGGCGGTGTCTGAGAGACACCGCCTCCATATTAGGCCTTTTCCGCTGCGGTTGTAAGCCAACCGCGGCGGAAAAGCGGCGGACTGAAACCAGGACCCACCAGCCATCCTAATGTGGCGGTGGGTCTTTGGTGGGTCCGCAGAGGGTTTTCCGCATCCTCTGGGCCGGCGGTGGTTTCTGCCGGCCCGGAGGATGCGGAAAATCCTCGATCGTAATCAGCCCCTTAATTCGCTGATTGCTATATTCAAGCGCGAAACTGGCAAAATAATACATTCAACGAAGGTGCCACATTATGCAGCATAGTTTGCATTGCCATAAAATTTAGTTAACTCTGCCACATGACTTGGTCCTCCATTGCTCCCTGCTTCCGGGCCCCTGGCCATAACAACTATATAATAATATATCTATGTGTGTGTGCTTGCCATCTAATCCCTTTAACTATAGAGTAATTTGTAGTTATTTCCACTACAGAACAATCTGCTAATATGCCAGGTCAGAAGGCTACATCCAGCCCGGGGCCACTGCATTTAAAAACAGATCGGGAGGGAGGGGCGCCCTTTTTTCGCCCTTGCGGGGGTTGTCACTGATTGCTCATTTCCATCGGCCTGCTGAATGAATAATGCATGCCGGGTTGTAATATTTCATTTCGACGCTGTTTGTTTTTTTGCGCGGGTGATTTTCTCTTGCAGAAACGCTACAGTACCTGCGGCTAGAAGCGGCCCCTCGGAGAGGCAGGCTCCTGTCTGACGAGGCCCAGCCATGCATAAATAAACGCAAACAGATATTGGAGGCGCGCGACGGTGTGCAGGAATCGTTATCTCCTCACAAAGCCAGCACATGTCTCCTGCGCCGGCAAATCTTCATTTAAATGCAAATGTTGACTTTTTGCCGGGCACGGAAGGGAAAGGATTTTGTAATCACCCGTTCTGAAGGCAGACCCAAAGTGGCTTTTTTGTTATTATTTGAACTGTGTCAGAAGTTATATAGGACTCCTATGTCACAGGCATTTTAATTTAAATTCAAAATACAGAATCGGAAAAGGGGGACGCGGGCAGAGACGACGGAAGGGGGCTGGGGACGAATGAGGAAGGGAAACTGGAGAGGAAAAGGAAGAAACAGAGGGGGAGGCATTGAGGGAGGAAGGGAACGAGGGAGAGAGGAACTAATGGAAGAAGTAAGGAGGAAATAGGCGGAAGGAAGGAAGGAAAGGAGCCAGAGACGAAGGAGAAGAGGGAGAATGAATGTGAGGGGGAAGGATGAAAGAACGGATAAAACACGAGGGGAGTGACATGTAGGGCAGGAATGATTTATGTTTCCTCTAAAGAGGACATGCGCCATTAGGCATGTTAAATGAACATATGCCTCTCTAACACAGATGAGATGTGAAATGTGATAACCCAGATCTACACACAGGATGAAGGTTTCCAGAAAGGAAGATCGATTTCCACTGTGTTGGTCCAAGGTTTGCTGGCAAGTTAAACAAACATTGGAAAAAATAGATTGGACATTAATTTAGTGTGCTGCCCACCACCCCCAATTGGCTTTGCCACTGCTTGCTTGTTTTGGCTCACTTTATGTATTTAAAATGATTCAAAGGTGGTTGCTGGTGCATTTGCACACATGTGCACTCAAGGACAGCCATCTTTGAATGTCTGTGGCCACAAAGAATTCTAAGTGGCACTTCCGGTGTGTGCACTGTGCACGAGCATACAGACGGTGGTCATCTCTGAAGGATTTTTATGAACACACTATTTAAAGATGGCCGTCTGCCAGTATTGGCTATACCACTGCAATAATGCAAGTACTGCCAAAGCCAATGTCCATAGATCAGAAGTGGTGGGTGGAAGTGGGCCACGGTAAGCAGGGAGAGAAAAAGTGCTGAGAAAGAAGTGCACGCAGAACAGGAAGGGTAGGGGCAGAACCGCGTCGGAAGACCAAAGGGTGTGAAGCTGAGAGAGACAGAACTAGGAGCAGCAGGGACGGGGTGAAGCAGAGAGAGAGAGTGTGCAAGGGTGGAAGACAAGGCAGCAGTACGTAAAGAGAAAGGGAGACGTAGGAGACAAACTACTGGAATGCAAGGATTGCATAAGAGGTGTTAGGACAATGAACAGCTGATCGAATGAGATGTGGGCTGATCCAAGATGTACACAAGGTCGGACTGGCCTCTACGGCAATCAGCCAGTGTCCGATGAGCTGGTCCAGTGCTTAATTTGAGCCGGTGGTTTCCGGTGCTCGGCACGGGTACTTGTTTGTCAAAACCGGCAATTAGGATCGCTGCCACATGGTGGTGCTGTTTGTGTGATTTAGAGATAAGAAGAACAACACATTTTTAAATAATTCAATATACATTGAAACCAATTAATACCTGCCACCCAAGCAATTCTAATAGCTTTGGGGGCCTTCACCAGTCTGAATTGTCACACTTGTAGCAGTGTGATGATTAATAGTTGTGTAGGTACTGTGATGCCTGCGTTGACAGGGGCAATGGGTGGTGCAAACTGCGGTGGCCTCCTGACAAGGGCCCCGGGCAACAATTTATTTTGCAAATTAAGCACTGGCTTTGACAGATCAGTGTGCAGGACTATTTTTAGAAGTTTGTGGGCGTGCTTTATGGCCAGGTGGGCCGGTTTTTACTGTTGATTTCACTGCTATTACAAGGAGCATTGCCCGCAGCAAGTACAAATGCATGCAGGCACCCATACCCTGCAACGTACCCATACAGAATGACGATACAAGTTCAAAACTGGTCTGATTTGCAAATGTGGCCCACTGTTTTAGCTATCTGGTTTGTTAATGGGGGCCACTTTTAAATTGGTGATTGGGCCGATTGTTTGTCCTAGAACAAGCTTGGATGTACAGTAGGGTAGGAGTGACAGAGAATAAGCAGTTAGGACAGCCAAAATAATTACTGAAGGAACAGCTTCTGGCTATCGATAGCAACTCGTCTTTTGAATATTAAGCCAACTATAAATACCAGCTGATACCAAAGAAGGCATGTGTTGTTATGTTATGAGTATTTATATAGCACTTTCGTAACCCCTTGCCAGGCCTAAAAGACATTTCTTGATAGTGTGGGTGCATTATTCACATAGGGCTTCATACTCACGGCAAAGTCGGGAAGCGCTTTGAGACATAATCAAAAATTAATTCAGCAAGACTATTTCGACAACCAATCCTGTAAATAATTAAATGAATCTGGACCTTAGCCCCAAACCAAGGGCCTGAGTACAATCTCGGCAGATGGGTTACTCAATCGCAACGGTGACGGATATCTTGTCTACCAAAATATACATCACATCATATCCTATGGGATTTTTATTTCGGCGGACGAGATATACGTGACCGTTGTGAAGGAGTAACCTGTCCGCTGAGATCGTAATCCGGACCTAAGTGTTGTGTCTTACTTAACGTTTGCTCTGCACTGGATTTGTGTGTTTTTCCGCTGTGGCGTGTACAAGAATGGGCAAGGTGGTTCTCCCCAGCACACTGTCTGCCCCTTCATTGCCACAGATATCAACATTGATGTGCGATGTGTGAAAGTGACGGAAAGCACAGAAGCACTGTCTTGGATTGGCCAGCAAATTGTGGAACAATACATCACCAGGTCCCACAATACAAGTGGCACAGGTTTACAGCTGCATAGAGACACATACCTTCTTCCTTTATATAAAATAATTTGCACTTAAAGACCCTGACATTTTTTTGTGTGAAAATTGCTAAAAAAGTCACCAAAAAAATCCCTGTCTGAAGCAACCTTAATTCACCCTGCAGGCAAAGAAAATCAAAGGAAAAATAACTCCCTAAGCTAGCAATATCGCCCAGTGGGCCAGTAACACCCATACATGTCACTCTGAAAGCACTACCTTACCGTTGTTGTTGGATTGGTCAGCACACCCCATGCTATATTTCAGAATCAAATGCCACCTTGCATCAATGTTTGAGTGCATTCTGCACTATTTATAGGGTGAAAAACACAATTTCTGTGAACAACAGCTGCTTGCAATCTGGTTATTTGTGTTGTGCCCGTGCTATCATTTGCCATAAATGGCATAATGAAGTGACATGACACCATTACATAATTTGGGGAATTTCATATAACAAGCAAAGTGTGAAGTTTCCAAAATTATGTGAATATTATCTATTGAGGGACAGTTTATAGCCGCAGATCTGTATGGGGCCCCTATACTCGTGGGGCCCCTGGGAAACTGCCCAACGTGCCCATGCGTTAAGACGGCATTGCTTCAGATGGCGAATGGCTGGAAGAGTGAGTCATGGACGGTATGAATGAATGGGCAAGGTGAAGAAACCAGAGTGGTGGATGCATGTTAAGAGCGATGAAGGGGGAAGAGGGAGTGAGGAATGAGTGAATGGTGACATAGCAACAAGTGGGGAATAAACTGCAACAAAGACAGGGTGACTAAGCGCCTCAGAATTGCCGGACAGGACTTCTTTTTAATCATCTATCCCAGCAAATTTCACAACATTCAGCACGTCTCAGATTTTTGACAACTCACTTGACGTGGAAGGAGGAAAGCTTCTATGAGTTTTAATGTAGGATCAGCCACCAGCTGGAAATCCATTTAATTAACGGGTGATTCTCTGCATGAAAGTTGCATTTAATTCACTCTCCGTAGTGCCTGTGATCTGTGTTTTCTATGTTGGTGAGTTCTATCTTTTAAGTGACTCAGTACCCCTCAGTCATGTGAAATAGTAGTCCTACTCTTAAGTTTGTGAAATGTCCCAGTTTTTGTTTTTCAAAATCTGGTCACCCTAAACAATGTGTGTGTTTTCAAAAGCGGAGGGTTAACAACCTGCAACTCTTACCCAGCTCAGAGCGAGCTGCCCAAAAGCTCTTGCTGGAAGTGGCATAATAGTTTGCTTAATTTGTGCCAGTGCTTTCCGGTGCTCGGCAATGGCACTTAATTGTCAGCACCGGGGCCTGTGACAGTCAGCCACAAGGTGGCACTGTCTGGCTAATATAGAGACTACAACAGCAACAGTTAATTATTAACTCAATATGCATTTAAAATGAATAGTACCTGCTACCAAGCCATTCTTATAGCATTGGGGGCCTGAAATAGTCTGAATTGTCACACTTGTAATAGTGTGAATGTTAGTACTTGTGTTGTTATCATTTTCAGGATTGGTAGGGGCAATGTGTGGCACAAGGTGCAGTGGTCCCCTGACGAGAGCTCTGGCACATTTGTGTTTTGCAAATGAAGCACTGCGTAAAAAAGACCCCGCAGCCACCGCAGTGCGGGGTTGGGGGGAGATGCAAACTCCAGGGGGCCCCCTCAGCACAATGCTCTGGCTGGAGAGCTCCTGATTGAGTCCGGAGGGGGGCCCTCCACATACCTTGCAGGGGGTCCCCTCAAGTTTCCTTACGCCAGGCTGGACTCGAGCCCTTTCTGCACCAAACAGAAGCGAAGAAGCAGCAGTGACTAGGCCCCAGCCCTGCCGGCACCGCCTGGGCCCAGGAGCAAGCGTCCAGCTTCAGAGAGACAGACGCCGGTGGCTTGCTCGGCGCCATCCGCCACGAGGTAAAGTAGGCCCCGCGCAGGATTACTGCCACCGGAGTTACCATGGCAACCGGCACACAGACGATAAAGCCATCAAAACGCTCATTCCGCCGGCCACTAAAAAACCCGAGATTATTTGCTTACAAAAGGAATCCATGGGTAGGGAAGGGAATGAAAGGCAGGGGACGTGTCCCAGAGCTTTCTGAGAACGGCCGAAAAGAAAGGGAGGCCTGTGCTGGGGACGGATGAATCACGACAGCCCCTGGAAAGGTTCAGGAAAACTGTTTCTTCTTTTGTCTGTCGGTCTGCCCTTCGGTCTAGCGACCAGCCCGTCAGCCCATCTGTCTATCCACCCATCAGTCAGTCTATCTGTCCATTAGTATAGCTACCCCAGTTCACCCCTCGGTGCGTCCGTCTGTCTGTACATTACTGTGTCCTCTCATTTATTCCTAGGTCTGTTTATATACTTGTCAGCCTGCGTATTTGCTTGACTGGCTGTCTGTCTGTCCACGCTGTCTTCCATCCTACTTTGCCGGCTTCCAAACTGCCTGTTGCTCTCGCTGCCTGCCTGCATGTGCTGGCATCAGTGCGGCGGGACGAGATGGGTTGTGACTGTGCCAAGGCGAGGCAGCCTCTCTGAGAGGGTTTGAAGTCTAATAACAAAATATGCCAACTAAAACACGATGGACTAAAGAAATGTTCTGACAGGGTACTCTTGTGCAATAAGTACATGGATGTGTTCAGGAAAAAGACTGAATGCTTGACATAGTCATGCTTGTGCCAGGAGATTGCACCATTAAAGTGCAAGCAGGCATAATACCCATCACCATTCATGTGGAAGAGGCCATTCCACCCGGATTCATCTTTCAAGGCAATGAAATGCCATCAGCAGTGCTGGTATCATGGGCCAGGACGCTGCCGCGGCCCACTGTGCTGGTGCTCAACATGGTGAGACGCTGCCAGGATCATCAGGATGCTGCAGTGGTCCAGGGTGCTGGTCGTGATGCTCAACGTGCTGAGACACTGCCAGGATCATCAGGATGCTGCGGCGGCCCACTGTGCTGGTGCTCAACATGCTGAGACGCTGTCAGGATCATCAGGACACTGCCGAGGTCCTGGGTGCTGGAGGTGATGCTCAATGTGCTGAGACACTGCCAGGATCATCAGGACGCTGCAGCGGTCCAGTGTGCTGATGGTGATGATCAACGTGGTGAGACGCTGCCAGGATCATCAGGATGCTGCCGCGGTCCAGGGTGCTGGTGTTCAACGTGCTGAGATGTTGCCAGGATCATCAAGACTCTGCCGATGTCAAGGGTGCTGGTGGTGATGATCAACGTGGTGAGATGTTGCCAGGATCATCAGGATGCTGCAGCGGTCCAGGGTGCTGGTGCTCAACATGCTATGATGCTGCCAGGTTAATGAGGACGCTGCAGCGGTCCAGGGTGCTAGTGGTGATGATCAACGGGGTGAGATGCTGCCAGGATCATCAGGACGCTGCAGCGGTCCAGGGTGCTGGTGCTCAACATGCTATGATGCTGCCAGGTTAATGAGGATGCTGCAGCGGTCCAGGATGCTGGTGGTGATGATCAATATGTGGAGATGCTGTAAGGATCATCAGGACGCTGCTAAAGAATGTTAGTCAGCACAGTGTAACATCACCAAGCATTGCATTTTCAAACACTGCAGCTTATTGTTCTGCTTCTGATTGGAGCAGACGATCAGTGCCTCCTTTCTCTCTGGTACAGGTGGTGGGCACCATCAAAAAAGTAAAAGACCATTCGCTGACCCAACTTCCAAAAGCGGTCCATGACCACCTCCTCCTTGAGCATCAGTCCAGCGTGCCCCCTTCACAGAGCACTAAAGCAGCTCCGGCCACCACCAGGGAAGAGCTCCTTCTCTCTCCCTGAATGAAGACACCACTACAAACAACCTTTATCCTTTATTGTACCCTCCTGCTGTCTTTAGCACCCCATCCTGCTGGAAAGACTCTACCATTGGGCATGCATATCAGGGCGCACACTGGCATGAGTCCAGCAACCACAGCCAGACACTCAGAACTGATTCATTCGAATCAATAACATGGCCAGTGCCTCGCAGCATTCCTCAGGGATTAGCGCTATAGTGACTGCTTTTCCATTCACCAATGACCCCCGATTCAGCTTCTTCGCAGCACCAGGTGAGCAAGTTGATGTACGCTGGGGATGCACATACCCACCTCTGCCAGGAAAGGAGCCCAGGAAATCCAACCACCATTACTTCCAGCCTGGACCATGGGTTCCACTGGATGAACAAGTGCCTCCTGTGCACGAGGGTCACAGTGCTGGTGATGCTAGCAGTAGGAGACACTATAGACGATTTCGGGCTGACAGTGTTCAAACCAGTTGCCACTACTGGTCTTTATAATTTATACTTATATTTTGAAAGGGAGCTGGATCCTCCTGTTCTTGCCACCATCTTTGAGAAGGTGACACATATTTTACCTTTAACAATTTATCATCCAAAATGTTCAGCAAAAGGCGGTGGGAAACATGATATCTGCTAATGGCTCTGGCAGCTTGTGCTCTTAGGGTTCACTGGCTCAGCATAATTAGCTTTCTGGAGAGAAATGCTGACATTAAGGTGGCTCACTGAGTGAAACAAACTCTTGATGTGGCTTACATATTAAAAAACTGGGAAGGCTGGGTCAGCCTGTCATCATTCTGAGGTTGATAAAATAAGCACAATTTACTTTGGTAATAGTAAAATCTGCTATTCACACTTGGCAAATCTGTGATGGCAAGCAGTCTATAAAAACATGTTAATATGAATTACAGTGCTTTAAAGAGTTGGGGATTTTTTGTCCAACTACGTCACCAATGGCCTCATGCATCATGTTGCCTTCTCTACTGGTACACTATTCTCTTCTTTGATACTGACCCCGCCACTTCACAGGAGAGGTCTTCAAACTGTGTGGAAGGATATCGGGGGTGAGCTAACAGATGTTGGGGGAGGGGGGCTGGGGGAAGATAGAAGCATTTACAATGTCACATTAGAGCCAAGACAAACACCATGCTGAAAATAGTGTTGTGTTTTAGTGAAAATAAACATAGGCCTGATTTTGATGTTTGCGGTCTTCCCGCTGGGCCGCCACCGTGGCGGACGAGGAAGGCCGTCAGGCAGTCTGCAGTCCCACCCGCCGGAATACAACAGTAATCCAGAGTGGGCAGTGCAGCGGTGGCGTCTTGGCGGCAGGATTGTTTGGCTCATAGGAGAGCCTAAAAAGCATCCGTGCACAGGGTGGCATGCACCATGTCATGCATGGCACACAGTGTACACATGACCGTGCAGTTTTGTGCCCCCCGCATGCACCCCCCATGGGCAGATGTGCCTGGGGCCCCTGTTGGAGCCCCTTTACATGCATTTTGACCAAGCATGGCAGGGTCCCCACCATGAAATGCTTGGTTGAAAGGCAGGTCGAAATCTGCTCGGCAGTGCCAGCATTGGTCCCACTGTGATTGCCACCTGCTTTCCCCACCGCTGCCGCCGCGGGATCCTGGATCCTGGCGGCGGTCCAACCGCCACCATTAGGATCGGGCCAGCAGCCCAATGCAATGGCGGCGGTGGGACCGCATCCACCGGTACAGCGGTCCCAGAACCACCAACACCTAAATCAGGCCCTTAGTGTCGGCGAGGTACTCTGTAATAGGCCATCAGTGACACGCTTTTCTCTCTCATTTCCTAGCTGGAAGTAGGTATGAAATTGTAGGAATGGAGAGCGGCAAATAAACCTCAAAGCACTGGCGTAACGAAAAGTGAGGGGGGCTCCCTGCACGGTGCTTAGAGGGGTCCCCTCCGGGCTCAATCAGGAGCTCTCCGGCCAGAGTGCAGTGCCGAGGGGGCCCCTTGGAGCTAGGGGCCCCCCGCACCGCGTGGGCTGCGGGGGCCTGTGTTACGCCCCTGCCTCAAAGCCTCCCTTCCTCCTTCACTCTGTGGATGCTTTTCAGCTTTTAGGGAGCTCTGGCTAACAATAGAATGTCGACTCTCACGTATTTGATTATTGCATTTTTGGTGCAATGTTTGACTTGTAAAATATGTTCAGAGTTACTACTTTTATAGAATAAATATGAGAAAATATATTTGTCATTCTGGAGAGCATCTTTTGAACAAGGGTGAGGGAGCAGCATTAAAAAGGTTTGAATACTGATCTATCGGTCAGAAATCGATAGGGCGCTGCTAGTTAAACATTCACATCAGGGACCCTATTTCTAAGCCAGCGATGAGCAAGCACGTATGTTGGAACCATGCGCTAGAGGCCATGTTTTATATCATCCCACGTAAAGTTCATGCAATAAGGCTTGCTAATTAAAACATGAATATTTAAAACAGCTTCCGGGGTGGCAGCAGCAGCAGCATCTTAGAAAATAAGGAATGGTAATAAATAGAAATAAATTACACCCACCATGTCCCTGCCTAGGAAGGCATTTTAATTGTTTAATGGTTAGATTCATGCATTTTTGCTCTAACCATGGAAAGGCATTTATTAGATGTACATTATAGATAAAGGAGAACAGTGCTTAATTAGTAAACAGATAGATGGATGGATATTAATATTAATGTTAATGTTAACATTTACTTATAAAGCGCACGGTCACCCAAAGGTTTCATGGCGCTACTCCTGCTTAAGTTGTTACGACAGACCCGATTAGTAGGCTAGCCCAAACAGCCAAGTTTTTAGTGCTTTTCTAAAGCCGAGTAGGTTGTCACAGCTTCTCATTGTTACCGGAAGAGAATTCCAGAGAGTAGGTGCCAAGTAAGAAAATCTACAACCTCCAGCGCGTTTGAGTTTTATAGTCGGGACAGATAGAAGATGCAGATAGGACGAGCGCAAATTGCGCCGGGAGACATGTTTGTTGATCATGGCCGTGATACATTTTGGACTGTTGCCATACAGTGCTTTAAAAGCTAGGCACCCAGTCTTGAATGCCGCACGTTGCTCCACAGGAAGCCAGTGGAGCTTGATCAACAGGGACCTGGCAGAATGCCATTTTGGCTGTTTGTATATTAGTCTGGCCTCCTGGTTCTAAACCATTTGCAGACGTTTTAATAGGTACTGAGGCAGACCAATATAAAGGGAGTTTGCAAAATCCAGGCGTGAAAGAACCAGCGCTATCACCACTTGGATTAGAGCTGAATGGGTCAGCAAATGAGCGATTTTCCTAATTTTACGAAGCTGATAGAGACTAGTGGAGATCACCGCACCCACCTGTCCTCTAAGTGAGAGGTCGGCATTAATTACTACCCCTAAACTTTTTACAGACGAGGACGGAGTAGGGGGGGGACCCAGTTCACTAGGCCAGAAGTGTGGACCCCAGCAGTCCTTACTCTTCCCAGGCAACACCAATTCCGTCTTGCCTGGGTTGAGTTTCAAATGGTTACTGTCCATCCAGTGTTGAATGTGGAGCATGGTGGTTTGAAATTCCACAGCAACATTAGGGGCGTCTGGAGGAAAATCATCTGGAGGTCGTCTGCATAATTAAAAATAGTGACCTTCCGATTTTTTAAAGAATAGAGCAGAGGCCTCAAATAGAGGTTAAACAATCATGGCGACAGGGACGAACCCTGCGGTACACCACAAAAGGTGGTCACCATAGGGGCAGTCAAAGTGCCCAGTCACACTGCTTGCGTTCTGCCAGTGAGAAATGACTTAAGCCAATTGTAGGCAGGACCTTGGATGCCTGCTTGTTTGACACGGTTCAACAGGATGTTATGGTCGACCGTGTCGAACGCTGCCGACAAATCCAAAAGCATCAAGGCCTGAGGGATTCCCCTTTCTGAATTAGCTCTTAGAGTATCCAGGACGGCAAGAACTACTGCCTCCGTTGAATGGGCTGGCCGAAAGCCCGCTTGGTTTGGCTCCAAATATTCCATTTATGGATGAATGGATGGATGGATGGATGGGTGGATGGATGGATGGATGGAACAGTCCCAGAGTTTTTGGGAGGAGTCTGATGCCAGCACAGCAAACGTTGGGGTTAATGAATACTAAGGTGCCTTGTCTTGATTCAAAACTCATGCCTCTTTCTTCCACCATCCCACACGTCTTGTTTCTTTATCTCACTTTTCTAAGTTCTTTTTCATTCCTGCTTTCTCCATGTGTTGCTGTTATGCTAGCGTTTTCTCCCTTCTTCCTTCTCCATTTTCAGCCTTTCACTCTTGTTCTGGGAAAGGTCTGATGATGAAATGGAAGACCCGTCGATCAAAACTGAGTGCCGGTGCATACCCCTTCCAACTACCTGCACAAGTTAACCACTGTGCAGAGTGTTAATTCAGAATGATCTCTGTCTAATAATACATCTTTTACTATTGTAGCAGGCACACAACTCTGCCACCTAGAGGTTTCCTAAGTTGCAAACATTTTATTTTATTTCCTTTGACATTTTGTGAATGTTTCAAAGTCGCTTGCCTTTCTAGTTATGCATAAAAATCATAACGTTTACAAAAAAAAGTCCTTATTTAAAACAAAACAATGGTTCTGCATGAGTTATACTTCATGGAAAACAGTGTTTTTCTTCTGCGCGATGCCACTGCGAACAGAAACATTTTTCTCAACTTTCATTTGCATAGAAAAAAAAATCCAAACCTTTGCCATTGCTCATGCTAAATCTCTGAAAAAGACAAATCGAGCAAACATATGGCAGTGGTTGTAGAAAAACGCTGAAAATGTTAAACGTACAAAGAAAAGTAATGTGAACATTTAACTGTATTAATAAATTAAATTAAAGTGAAAATTATCTTGTTTGTCAGTGAAAATGTCTTGTGATGAGTAAAAGCCCATGCTTACGCATAGGTAAAGATAAACTAAGAAACTTCAGAACTTTTGGGAAGGGTACAATAGGAACTTTACAAAACTTCACTGGCAAAACAAAACTTTGCACACCCAAAGTCTCCACAGTGGCCAGGGCATCAGGAGATGACTGCTGAGGTTTTCTAAAATAATAGATTATATTCTCTGTGGCCATGTATATTGGTATTGCTCAGTCCTGTTCACGTCCAGCACACAATCAAAACATATCAGAATCATTATAGACAATAAACTGGACCTGGCTGCCCAAGTAAATACAGTTGTTCTTCAACACCCTGAGAATGCTGAAGAAAATTTTCAAGTGGCTCCCAAACACCACCAGGAAAATGGCGATCCAAGCTCTCATCAACAGCAGACTGGACCATGGGAACACCCTATACGCAGAATTAACCAAGCAGCCATAAGAAGATTTCATACCAAACGCAGCAGCCAGACTTTTCCTCAACTTTTCACCCAGAGCCTCACATTAAGGAACTCCACTGGCTCCTGGTGCACAAGATGGCACATTTCAAACTCCTCACCCACACCTACAAAGCACTCCACAACACAGGAACTGGCTCCCTGAAGAGCTGCATTCATCTCCACCACTCTGCCAGACACCTCTGCTACGCTGGACTTGTGCTAGCACAAACCCCATGCATGCAGAAAAGCAGATCATTCCTGCAGAAAATCAGTTTGTTCCTGCAGAAAAGCAGATAATTCCTGCACAAAAGCAGATCATTCCTGCCCAAAAGCAGATCATTTCTGCAGAAGAGCAGATCATTCCTGCCCAAAAGCAGATAATTCCTGCACAAAAGCAGATCATTCCTGTACAAAAGCAGATCATTCCTGCCCAAAAGCAGATCATTCCTGCACAAAAGCAGATAATTCCTGTACAAAAGCAGATCATTCCTGCTCAAAAGCAGATCATTCCTGTACAAAAGCAGATCATTCCTGTACAAAAGCAGATCGTTCCTGCCCAAAAGCAGATCATTCCTGCACAAAAGCAGATAATTCCTGTACAAAAGCAGATCATTCCTGCACAAAAGCAGATCATTCCTGGATCAGAAAGCCTGGAACTACCCCCCACATAACATCAGAGCCTCCTCCTCTCTCCTAGAATTCCGCAAGAAGCTGGCCCTTTGAGTAAATTCTCCATGCTGGGCCTCACACACCCACCACAAGTGCCAGGATGCCCTTGTGGGGAAATAGGCGCTATAAAAATCGAGTGGGGCACAGTGCACGCCTGACTCCCCATCTCTAGCCTTTTTCTGCTGAGGCCTCGGGTTTCCATCTGAGGCCGGTGGCAATGTTCTTTCAAAGGGTTGATGCTTCACCCAACATGAAGTAATTGAAGAAGGACAGAGGAGTCCAGAGGGTGCACAACGGGGCAGGTATCAATTCACGGCATGACTGGCCGAGCAAGGTCATGTGACTTTGCAGTATCATTCATAGCCACTCAATCAGCATTGGATGAACAAGACAGTTAGCTGTACCCAAGGCCCCTGCAACTTTGTGACTTCTCACTAGCCACCGGTCTGAATCACCGTTTCCAATCCTGCTTGGGTTTCCGAACCCGGTTATTTTTCAGTGTTTTCCTCCTGATGCACATTTGTTTTTGCTGGATAAAACGTGGAATTAAGTGGGGTGTTGTCCCCGGTTGATATCACTCCCAAACTAATACTGGGGCCCTCGCTCCCCACTTTTCTATCTCCTTCTTTCAGTTCCTCTCTCCTTCTCTCTCTCTTCTCCCTTATCAAATAACCCCTCTCTCCTCCTTTTATTTCTCTGCTCATTTCTGTTTTTCCTCGCCCTTCCTCTACCCATGTGTGTCTGTCTGCTTCTCCTCTCTCTCTGTGACCATCTGTTTCTCTCTCTTTTTGATCATTCATCTTCTTTGTGTTTCTCTTTTCCTTCCCCTTTCCCTTGCATTTTTGCTTTTCCATTCTCTCTCACATTTTCTTTATCTCTCTTCTGTCACTCTCCTTTTCCCTTCTCTCTCACATTTCCAATTTCTCGTTCCTTCTTCCGTCCCTCTCATTTTCCTATTCTTTTTAATATCTCTCACCTACTTTGTTTTTCTTCCACCATCTATTCGACTCCCCCAATCTTCCCATCCATCTTTCGCTTCTGTTTTCTCTTTCACCTTTTCTCTTCCCCTCATTTTGCCCTCATTCTATAATTTCTGCTTTTGCTCTCTCGCCATCTCTCCCTGCTTCTTCCTCTCTCCATTTGCCCTTCTTTCTTTTGTTTCTCTCTCCTATTCTGTTACTATTCCCCTACCTTTTCCTTCTCCATTCTATACCTTTGTCTTCCCCGTCTTTTTGTTGCTCTTCCCACCTCCCTCGTTTCTTTCCTTCTTTTTAATTTTCACCTTTTACCTCTGTTTCTCCCCCCTTCCATTTCTCCCTTTCCTTCTCCATTTTCTCCTATTGCTCTCACACATTCTCCCCCTGCTTCTCTTCACTCCCCTCTCTCCCTCGCCTTCTCCATTTCCCCATTGACTGAGAACAGTGTGTTTGCGCTCCATGCTCCTCCCCAAATAGCTCATCAAAATTACAGGCTGTCACGGAGAGTGTTTCTATTTTCTGCTCTTTGCTTCGAGTGAAGCCAGGAGGGAAACAAGATGGCGGCGTGTGCACGCGCCCGCAGCAGGTCAGCGAGAGCGCAGGCTGTGCACGTTCCATGACGCGCCTCTCTCCTCGTGAGCTTTGTCTCAGGGCCTGCAGTGCCTCGCAAGGCACTACATAACATACATGACCGAATGAGCTCTCATGGCTATCCACAACGCATGTCCATCCTAACTTCCCTACCTACGCACACGAGCCTGCGCATTTAGAACGACATAACACGCCGATGACGTGTAACAGCTGTCAAAGTCAGAACCGGAGAACCGGGTTCGAATCTCAGCGTCGGCTCAACATCCTGTGATTCTGGGCCAATCACTTCCTAAAAACATGAATGTGACCTTCTGTAAATAACCAACCAACCTAGCGCTAAATCATCATAATAGTTAGATAGCACTTTAAACCAAGAGTGGGAATGCATGAGCTGCATGCATCCAGATGATGAATGGGATTCAAAGGAGGAAGGTTTTTATGAACTGTTCAGAAGGCAAACAGTTAGTCAGGTCTAGAATCAAGAGCAGATTTGTGTAATTCATCTATTGGAAAAATACAAAGAACAGCCACCAGCAGGTGCTCCTGGTACTCTTCCACAAGGCAATGTGTATCTCCACAGGAGCGCCCCTGCGCAGCCCCACATACCCTACATAGATGAACATAACATACCTCACACAAATGGGCTGCCATACCTAGCACCACATGACGTACTTAGAGCGACAGAGCGCCTAGAAGTGCATCACATACATATCACCAATGAGCTCTCACTACTAGCGACGCTCCACCTGCACGTGGTACCTAGAACATAGCACGAGCTCTCAGACTTAGCACTACATAACACACCTCGGGCAGGATGACATCCCAGTCCAGCCTCACGTGGCATATTTAGCGTGACAGGAGGGTACATGTCTAGGACCACGCAACATGCACGCCTCGCATAAGTTTCCATATCCAGGGCCATGTCTCGTTAAGGTCCACCATAGCTTTCATGTCTAGACCCATATGCATGCCGAGCTCCAGATAGCTTCTGACGCGCATCCCCAAATGCCTAGAACTCCAGAACATGCCTAGCCCAGATGGACCTCTGCTCCATTCACTGTATGATATGCTCAGCTCTAAAGGAGCTCTTGTGTCTAGGAGCAAGGCACACCCTATGCCTATGCATGCTCCATAGTCATCTATCACAGACGCACCACCCACCCGTGCAAGTGATGGCAGAGTCAGTGCTTTTGAAGTCACAGGAATTTGTGTTCCTCTTGTGATTTCACTGCTTATTGACTACTTGAATACCCTCTCTCATGTCATCGGGTCAGCATGGTGATTGCCAGGTGTAGGCCTCAGGTACCCTAAACAGCACCACAATGTGCATGGCAGGGAGTCATGTTGGTACCCAATTACCATATATGTACATTAGCATAGGTTGTGTCTCAGTACTTCATTTGTGCTGGTGGTTGCCAGTGGGCAAACCCGGCCCTTATTTCTGGGCACTTGGGCTGTTTGCCACCTCAAGCCATATTGCGGTCTTTGTTGGGGTGTCACACATGCCCTGTGGCCCCTGTAGGGCACTGGGGACCCCACGTTTCAGGGTCCACCCATTCAGCCTAAGGGCTGTGAATGTATGCGAGATGTGGGAGTCTCAGGTGCCCTCTCCGGATTCTGCCGGGGAGCTACGTCATGTTTGCATTACTCCTCTGGGTCCCGGCTTCCGCCGAAGACAGTAGAAGCAACCAAGGTCCATAGAAACAGAAGGGCAGCCCGCACCGTGATCCTTCACCGTTTCAGTGTATTGACGGCTCTTCTTTTATTTCCAGTGACGTCATGGAAATAGGACTACTGCCGTCTTACCTGCCTGGTGTGCAACTTCTTTCTGACCAGGCTGCTGTACAATCTACGCATAGGCAGCTTGCTGGAGGGCTTGGCTACTCTGTTGAACTCTGTATTCATCCGTGAAGTATCTCTGACCCTTCTTTTTACTCATTCTTCAAGTTTGGCCCCACCCCGCTCTCTACTCATCCTTGAGGTATCGCCACACCCCGCTCTCTACTCATCCTTGAGGTATCGCCACACCCCGCTCTCTACTCATCCTTGAGGTATCGCCACACCCCGCTCTCTACTCATCCTTGAGGTATCGCCCCACCCCGCTCTCTACTCATCCTTGAGGTATCGCCAAACCCTGCTCTCTAGTCATCCTTGAGGTATCACCATACCCCGCTCTCAACTCATCCTTGAGGTATAGCAACACTCTGCTCTTATTATTATTATTAAAATTTTTTATAGAGCGCGTAGTCACCCTGGGGTATCCCAGCGCTGAAGAACCCTACACCAGTGGAGGCTTGGGGGAGGAAGGGGGCAAGAGTAATTTTAAACATAATCAGTATTAAACAGAGGCGATTTGAGTCGGGGTGGTTATAGTTTAAGGAAACAGGTGAGTTTTGAGTCGTTTCCTGAATCTCAGGTAGTTCGGTTCTTTCCGCAGGTCTCGAGGAAGGGCATTCCATAGACGCGCTGTGTGGATCGAGAAACGTCTACCGCCCGTACGGGCTTTCTTGAATCTAGGCACGGTGATGAAGGACTCCTCGTCTGATCGAAGAGATCTAGGGGCTTTGTAAGGTTGTATAAATTTCCTCAAAATGGGGGGGCCCTGATTCTGCAGTAGCCTATGGGCCAGGCTTAGGGCTTTGAATGTTACTCGTTCCCTCACTGGGAGCCAGTGAAGGAGTTTCAGGGCAGGTTTGGCCGAGGCTCTGACAGGAGTATGCGTGAGAATCCGGGCGGCCGCGTTTTGAATTTTCTGCAATTTGTTTAGGGTTGCTTCGGGGGCGCCCAGGTATATAGCATTGCTATAGTCAAGCCTGGACAGTATGAGGCCTTGGATGAGAAGTCTTTGCGAAGTGGATGGAAGGAGGGGCAGGATCTTTCTCATCGATTTGAGTAGCCCGAAGCAGGTGCCTGCTACTTTTTTAGCCTGCGTGGTGAATGTAAGGTCCGTTTCGATCCATACTCCCAGGCTTTTTACTTCCTGTTTAGGGACAGGGGGGGGGTCCTAGACAGGGTGGCCAGATGTTCACAGGGAAGGTGGGTCCTTTCTGGCCCAAAAGAAGAATGTCAGTTTTAGAACCATTCAGCTTTAAGGCTCTCTACTTATCTTTGATGTATCATCCCATCCCGCTCTCTACTCTTCCTTGAGGTTTTGCCCCACCCTGCTCTCTACTCATCCTTGAGGTATAGCCACACCCCGCTCTCTACTCATCCTTGAGGTATAGCCACACCCTGCTCTCTACTTATCCTTGATGTATCGTCCCATCCCGCTCTCTACTTATCCTTGAGGTGTCGCCCCACCCCGCTCTCTATTCATCCTTGATGTATCACCACACCCGCTCTCTAATCAATCTTGAGGTATCGCCCCACCCAGCTCTCTACTCATCCTTGAGTTATCGCCATGCCCTTCTGTCTACTTATCTTTGAGGTATCCCCAAATCCCTACTCTCTACTCATCCAGGAATTATCTCCAAACCTTCTCTCTACTTATCTTTGAAGTATGCCCACCTCACTCTCTACTCATCTTCGAAGTATTCCTCCTCCCTGCTTCCCATCGAATCCATGAAGAATTGCACCATACACTCTTTACTCATCCTCCTAGACTCCCCCACCCTCGCTCTCGACTCATTCATAAAGAACCCCCGACACCACTCTCTACACTTCCTTGAAATGTCCATCCTGCTGGCTCTCTTCTTTAGGATCATTGCATTAGTAATGGGACTTTATGGTACAAATAATGCCGATCTGTGACTCGTCATCACCTGACATCACAACCAGCCTGTCTCTAAAAGAAACTACAAAAGCTGAAAGGTTTACAACACAAGATTCCTTTTACAAGAAAACCACCAATGCCTTGAAGGTTCCATTTATACAGTAACTCGCAATGCGTTGATTCAATTGTCATATTTTCTATAATTTATGGCACACTTCCTATTAATTGGTTGCCATGGAGCTTTATTAAAGAGGATTGGTAGTGTGAGCATGCATATCAGTCAATAGGAAAGTCCACTTTATGCGTTCCAAACATAGTCAATGTTCCAAGTCGCAGTTATATGCATGGGAACGTACTCATTCTTACAGAGTCTTTTCAATACAATCAAATGTTATTCTTTAGATGGATGGAGGGGTGGACAGCTGGATGGACTGAAGGACAGACGGGTGGATGGACAGACGGATAGATGAAAGGAAAGACAGACAGATGGATATGTCTGAGTGGTGGTTGGTAGACAGATAGATGAATGTATGGATGAGAATGGACTGGATGGATTTACATAAGCACAGACAGATGGATGGATGATGGATGTGTGTGTTGTTTACAAAAGTAGCACAGATAGATAGATAGATAGATAGATAGATAGATAGATAGATAGATAGATAGATAGATAGATAGATAGATAGATAGATGGATAGATGGATAGATAGATAGATAGATGGATGGATTGGTTCATGCATCGATTGATATACAAAGGTATATATGTTTTTATCTACAAAAAGACTTGTTATTGGGCCTGGAATTGTCACTAGAGAGACATTTATTGATAACATTGACTTACTAGGGGAGTTATGAGTTAATAAAACAACTGCAGGTACTGCAGAGAGAGATTTAATAAATGTCTGTAGAAAGGACGTTGGCGGGTGAGTTATGTGTCAGTGGTCACAGCAGAGGTGATGTGTCCGCTGTTGATAACAACATAAAAGAACAACTGAAATCAAATGCAGGTAAGTAAGGAGCCCCCACCTGCTCACGTAAAACACACATACATACAAACGCACACCTTCACTTTATTATACCAGCATATAGAGGCCTAATATCGTCTGACAAAATATTGTTTCCCAAACATTGGTTACAACATGTTTAGATCCACTGGAGTTAAGAAAAGAAAATCTACACAAAATGGTGTGATATTTTTGTAAATGATGTTGATATTTTTGTTTTCGATATGCTGACATGCAACCCACTCGTGCACACAAGGCTGTGTTACTACTGAACTATGTAAAGTTTGTAGGGGAACATAGGAAAGAGTCGCCAACCCTCTCAAACCAATCCTAAAGCCAATTCTCAGTGTGATGCAGTCACTCCATTACTGCGAGGTCCATAGTCATAACTCTTGATTGGGAGTACGACCAATTGGACAGACCTTGTGTATTCCTTGCACGACAACGCCGAGATATATGTACCTAAAGATATTTGTATAGCACAAACCTAGCCAGAAAGCAACAGAATGCAGGATACCCATCTCCCTATCCAGCCGATAGGACACACCAAGATCACACAGCTTTCCCCACTATCAGATCCATGTAGCGCGTCAGTCTGCACTCGCAGCCCGCGGTCTCCTCGTACAGCCCATATGGCAGGATATGGATTCATAACAAAGGGCAGCGCAGCCTCCATTAACAAGTTAGCGCGCAGTGAAACTGAAGGTGACTGCTGGATATGAGCCTTGGATACAAAGTCATTATAAATAAATATCCCCCATGAATTCTGCATTAAGGCGATCAATACTGTCAATCAATAAGCCGCGCATGGCCCTCTGCGCAGCCTGGTCTCCGGATTCGGGTTAGCGACTTGATCTTCCATGTCAACTTGGAATTTGACGCAGACTTGTTTTGATAGGTTGGGGGAGGAGGTTGGTTGGCGGTCCACGGGGATGCTTTCACTGAGCATAATGAATGCAACCACGCACGGTATGCATGCATCGAAGAGAGAAACAGCATGCGCCAATCATGTGCTACCCAAAGCGAACCATGCATATGATCATGGGGGGGGCTAAAAGAGTGGTCATCCCTGAGCAGAGATACTTTCAGCATTACCGGGCATCCCCAAATTCTTCGTGAGCCCTCGCGCCCCGAAAATGAAAGTGTAAAAACTGCTGTCATGGCTGCCGTTGTCCCAAACGACAACGTGGCAACTGCCTACAAGCAGAAGTCCCACCGTGCCACATCAGCTCAGATTGTCTTCAAATCTTTAGCAGCTGGTCCCAAAGTATGGAAAGCACTAAACTGCACAGCAAACACCCACTGCTAACAAAACTACCACACAATACACAAATTAGAAAGAGAGTGCCTTGATTTCTGAAAGTTAATGTGCCTGGACTTCTGATACTCAATGTGACTGGATTTCAGATGGTTGAGGTGCTGTAGAAATAATGAAATGCAGAAATACAACATACAAGCGAATGTTGTCTATTGCTGAATTATTGATCATGAAGACCTCCAAGCTGTTCCACACCGTTTGATCGTGGGCAAATATATTGCATCTCTCTGAGCTTCAGTTCCTTCAGACACTGAAAATGGGTGTACGTTTACAGAGACCACTCCCCCCCCCTCCAAGCCGAACAATGGAATGCTCCGCCAGCTGTACACGGCGTCCATCCAATCTTCAGACAGAACGTTCACTGACTTGTTTCTTTTTCTTCTTGCTTTCTTCCAGTTTGATTGGCTGAATCCTTTCGTCCAATGACATTAACCATTCCATTTCCCAGCTGCCCCCAGACATGACGTTCAGAAGAATACGGAATAACTTCACTTCCAGCTGGTTGCTGATGTGGAACCCCTGTGTGATGAATGTTTGGTCCACCCCTGCAGTCTAAACCTTAATATTATGCAATCTATAATAAAACTGTAACTCTACGTGTACCGTTGAGGCGGGCTCGAGAACTTAAGTATCTTCAATATACGAGGCAAATTGAGAAGAAGAAAAACCAAGCCACGCTTGATAGCAGCCGTGCCACCGGGCCCTCTGCCCGGCTCAGACTGTTATTCCATCCACGTGAGCCGCACTTACAAGCTCCTTATCTCCCTCACCGAGGGATGATCCATCAGAATCATATCCATTCCCTCCCCAGCTCTGGATCCTCCCTAAATGGGCGCAGTGGCATATTGCCCGCCTAGACGCGCGCGTTGGGATTCATGGCTGAGTGGCTCCTGATTGGTGATTGCTCTCAGTGTCCTGAGTGGCCATTCTGCTTAATGATGTGCGCCGCGGCCTCGCTTGACGCCATTAGGGAAACTGGAGAGGAGACGCAGCGCCTTGCGTGCTGCGATGGTCATAATGTGATTGAGGGCACGCCAAGCCACGCGCTGTACGAGCCAAGACCTCAGTGTAGGTATGGACAGTTCTTTAAGTGGGATGAAAAAACTGAGGGGTCTCTCAAAGGGGCGTGGTCAATGTAATTAAGGGCGTGGCTTAAAAACACATACACTAAAAATCTGTGTTTAACACAGTGTGCCGCCCGATTTGTTTATTGCTGTACCTGTCATTGCATCCAGATGAGTGATACAACGTGTAAAATCATACTTACAACAAGTCAGGACTATTGGCTTTGTCAATGGTTGCTAGTTGCATAAGATAAATAAGCAGCAACTATGGCTTGTATTTTATATTGAAAAAGCTTCCACTTAAAGCCCTGGT
The DNA here is from genome assembly GCF_964261635.1 of Lissotriton helveticus. NCBI lineage: Eukaryota > Metazoa > Chordata > Amphibia > Caudata > Salamandridae > Lissotriton > Lissotriton helveticus. Next base: position 184,309,253 of record NC_136063.1, read on the forward strand.
GACACCACGACAATGTTGCTGCTCCTGAGTTTCAAAAAGAGAAGGGAAACCCAGTAAGAAAATGACTCTCTTGAAAGGATTTCCCTTCCTCCACAACGCTCACATCGACGTGCCTGCTGTCGCTGCAGTCCGGAAGAAAAAAAATGGACCACCTCTGCCATGACACAAAACAGAGCCCAATAGAGACCCGTTTCGAGGCGCCCATAAAAAACTGCTGGTGCTCAGCACTGGTGAGACCCGACCCACTTAAAACCCTGGGCATGGATGGAAGTATCTGGAGTCTTAGTTGTGACCGAGAAGTGACTGCGCGTGATGAGGTCGCTGAGGCTCAAGGGCCACTGGACCATTTACTCCACGTACACAGAGTCCCACGTACTGAAGCATCTTTGTGGTGGTGCCTGGGCATCAGCCAATCACAGCTTGAGATTTGTCAGCTACATTATCAAGGCTCTATCCGAATACACTCCCTTCCACTTCTCTCCAGACTTGAACTGGATTTTCTGAAATATAGAAAAGGCCTGAAAACCGATTTATCTTGAAGGCACTGACCCTTGAAGAATTTTGATGCATTTGGTGGGCGTCTGTTCCCGCCTTTTGAACTCCGCCCCTCTAGCTTGTCGGTGATTTGGAACAACTGCAATGTGATAGTAAGCTCTCTACTACTACTGCTACTACTAGCACCCTGAATACTACTACTACAATTACTGCTGCTACTAATATTACTACTACTAAGCCTGTTACTACTAGTATCAATAATACTGCTGCTATTACAAATACTCCTGCTACTACTACTTCTACAAATCCTGTTACTACTGCTACCACTACTACCATTAACACTACTACAAATACTACTATCAGTACAACTAAGATTACTGTTACTTCTACTACTACTGCTACTACAAGTACCATTAATACTACTACAATTACTGCTGCTGCTGCTGCTACTACTACGCCTATGAATACTGTTACTTCTACTACTACTGCTACTACTAGCACCCTGAATACTACTACTGCAATTACTGCTGCTACTACTATTACTACTACTAAGCCTGTTACTACTAGTACTACTATTGCTACTACTAGAATCAATAATACTGCTGCTATTACAAATACTCCTGCTACAACTACTACTACAAATCCTGTTACTACTGCTACCACTACTACCATTAACACTACTACAAATACTACTATCAGTACAACTAAGATTACTGTTACTTCTACTACTACTGCTACTACAAGTACCAATAATACTACAATTACTGCTGCTGCTACTACTACTCCTATGAATACTGTTACTTCTACTACTACTGCCACTACTAGCACCCTGAATACTACTACTACAATTACTGCTGCTACTACTATTACTACTACTAAGCCTGTTACTACTAGTACTACTATTTCTACTACTAGAATCAATAATACTGCTGCTATTACAAATACTCCTGCTACTACTACTACTACTACAAATCCTGTTACTTCTGTTACCACTACTACCATTAACACTACTACAAATACTACTATCAGTACTACTATGAATACTGTTACTTCTACTACTACTGCTACTACTAGTACCATTGAAACGACTTCTACTACATTTACTGCTGGCGCTACAACCACTATTCCTACACAAATACTACTAATCCTGTTACTGCTACTACCAATACTATTACTACTACTGCTACTATTAGTACCATTAATACTACAGGTACTTCTGCTAATACTACTAATACAACTATTCCTGTTACTACTAGTACTCTTGTTACCACTACTACCAACACTACTACTAATAAAAACAATAATAATAACGGTTGAATATTCCGGGGCACACAAGTTGCCCACACAGCAAGCTGCTACGAAGGGGCATCGGCTTAACAACAAAAACTGAAAGTAAACTCACTGAGTAGAACTAGGCGAGTCAGAGGGGTTTTCAGACAAGCTTTGCTTCAGGTGCTCCTCCAAAGCAGCAGAGAGGAGCAGAGGCCCCCTCTCGCGATACCCTGATTCCCAGAGTGTGGTTTCTCTCAAATCTTGGACTGGGCCCTTTATTGAGCAGAAGCTCATACTGCCTCTGCAGGAAATGAAGCAAATGTGATCCTAGCACCGGAAGGAATGATACAAGCTATTAGCAACAAGTAAAAGCAGGAGCAGATCATACAGGTAAGAGCGGTAGACGGTGGAGTCGACAGATGACGGCGAGGGAAACAAATAAAAAATTAAAAAACACTTACCTTGCGATTGCTGCCTCGCCAAGCCAGCAATGCAACTAATGCAAGGTAAGAGGTTTTTTTTTAAATTTTATTTTCCCATGTCATCTGTACACTCCCCCCCACCGGCCCACCGCTCTTACCTGCACAAGCGTGTCCTTGTGTACATTTCTTACTAATAAGCGTCTGTGGCAATATGACCTCATCGCCCTCCCTATACCCAGGGCACAAGTCCTAAAAAAAGAAGTGGGGGGACGCTGACGTCATGACAGGCAGTGACGTCACGATAGGTGGCTTGCAACATCAGACTCATTGCCTCACCTTGCTCACCCCTTAGATGCGATTGCATCAGAGAAGCCAGCGCGTGAGCAGCGTTTATGTATTGGGTCCGATCTCGCCCCAGAGAGGCCAAAGAGTGAATGTGTGGCTCCATTTGCTCCAGTTATTGAGTTCCTGGTCAAATAAGTGGAGGGACGCCGTCCACCCGCGTGGTACCCCGACTCAAGCCCTGCCTATATCCGTGACTTCCAGAGCTTCTCTGCCCCTGACCTCCTGGACTTCCTTTTTATTCTCGAATCCCCTGTATCCCAGTTCAGCAGGGGAGCTGCAAAATCATGACTCCGCCCACCAAAGAGCACTCATTGGTATTCCTGTTCCTCCATCTGCTGTCAGCCTAGGCTGCTTATATTGAGCCAGTGGTTGTGGGTGGGGCCCACCGGCACTCGTTTTTGGGGACAGACACTCATTTTGCTTTAGCAGACTTTGATTCAGAACAAGGGAGAGTAAAAGAGAAAAGGAGTAAAGAGAGCTGAAGAGAAAGTTAGAAAAACAGGAAGAAGGAGAAGGATGGATGAAAAAGAACCAGCAAGAACGAGATAGAGAGGCAGCGAGTGGCTGCTGGCGGATTAAAGAGGCATGTGGTGTAATCAAGACTACAAAGACTTGATATTGGGCAACAAAATCTTCAATAGCGCTGGTCATGGGCTTCTGAATACAAAATGTATGCCCTGTCATTTATTCTTTCACAAATTAAACACTGGCGGTCATCCTTGTATGGGCCGACCCATTGGCCTTAACTTTCTGAGTTGCTCGAGGTGGTTTCTTTGAAAATGTTGTCCAGCAGTGGCTGGGAGGGTGTATATATGCAGAGTGTAATATGCTATTTCAGGGGCGGCTCTAGGCTCATGGCGGCCCTGGGCAGGGAGCGTAGATAGGGGGCCCTGGAAGAGGGGGTCCCGGCGGGGTGGAGCGCAGAGGCCAGTGAAGAGGGGGGTGGGGTGTCAAGGTGTTTGGAAGTGGAACAGGTCTCCAAATCCCAGCCAGAGGCCGCCAAGCAAATATGTATCCATCTTCAGAGGATTATTATATTAAGGATATATATTGGCGTGGTGGCCCCTGGGGTTTGGTGGCCCTGTGCAGGTGCACAGCTTGCACATGCCTAAGGCCGCCCCTGGATATTTATTACCACTGTTGAGTGTGGGGAGGGGCCGTGACTCAAGAAAGGCTACGCCTCAAATGAGCCAAGTTTCCCCTCCAGTCCCTCAACAGCGGTAATACATAGCAAGTTACACTCTCCACATTTGCATATGTTTTAAGCCACAGTATTTTATCATGTGCCATTTAAAAAATATATATATTTTACAAAAAACAGGATGCAAGGGGTTAAAGTAGTGCCGTACGGGATAATCAAATCTAAGAAGCCTCTTAACTATTTGGACTCTTGTGTAAAGCAAGTATTGCATGTACTCTGTAAGGAAATAAAAAGTAATTTTCTTAAGTCGAATTTACTGAACTGTGGTAATAACTGTGTGAATGTGCAGTTGCTAGAAGAGTTGCTCAAAATAACGTGCTATTATTGTTCAGCCATATTTATATTTATTTTCCCTAAAAACAAAAGAGGGGGGAAGGTAGAGGGATACGCTAGGTACACCCTCTTATTCTAGTGTCAGAAACAAAAATCCGAGGTCTCGGATAAGGAACCTAGCTGGTAAGGTAGATTGTCATCAGTGATAGATGTAATCCAAAAAGGAAAATTTTCCTTTCTTGAAACCCCTCACTCACCGGAGTTTCCTCACAGTGACATGCTTCATCATAGGGGCCATCCCAACCCGCTGCGGGTTGAGGCCTGCTACGACTTGCAAAAATAAGTTGGAGCACTTGTAGTGAGGAACTATGTGTGGTGCAGTGATGTGTGTGGAGTTGAGTGATTTTTAAAAATACCTAACTAGTGGGCGGAATTACTTTATTCTTTCCTTTCTGGATGACATCTATCACTGATGACAATCTACCTTACCAGCTAGGTTGCTTATCCGAGACCTCGGATTTTTGTTTCTGACACTATTTCTTTTCCCTGCCAGGGCGTACATTTAAGATGTTTAAGATGGCCAGTGCCTAGATGTGAATCGGTTTGCAGCGTGGCGCTGTTCCAGTCCTCGCACTCACTCAGTTGGCGCAGGGTTAGCCTGATTTCCTGCACGCTGTTGTCTGGTGGCGCCCATGCCAGATAATAAAAGGTGCCTGATTTTGAGGCCGGCTAAGCGCCGTTTTCCCAGTCCTATTTAATTCATTTGTGCTTATTTATTGCTCGTTTATGGTGCACTTTCATCCAAAATGTCGAATGACAGCCGCTTTGGTCGGCGCGGGCCTGCCTAACGCGCTCGCACCGAGTCGTTGACAGGCGCAGCGCGGGCCCGCCTCGACTGACAGCGGCACTTCCAGGAGAAAATTTTTATTTTTTATTGTAGATAACGAACTGTTAAAATGACAATGGAGCGGACAATTTGATTTTGGAAGTCCTCTCTCGCTGTCATTGCCATGATGTACTGCAGTCGCTCTGCCACGCTCTCAGCCCACACCGGAGGCACGCCAACGTGAAGGAACGTCAGTAGGGAGAACCCATTTTCGGGGGGGGGGGGGCGCAGGAGGGGATAATGTCTGCAAAACTATGGTGTATATTTCAAAATCGTCCTAGGGAAAGAAGAAATGGCGTAGGGAAACTTAACCCCTCCCCCCTGCGAAGGATAGTGCCCATACACTCGATAAGATAAGATAAGGGGGCCCCCATTTATGTATAGAAGACTGCCCCTACCCCACCCGCCCTGCACCATGGGGGCTGCCGGGGTGTCTTTAACACCCCTGGAGAGAAGTGTTTATATATACCGAATATCAGAGCAGGTAAACAGTATGACGTCAATCAAAGGAAGCCTAGTTAGTCTGTGGATGGCTCCGCCTATTCTTACGATGAAGACCTCCCCTATGAGCAAACTCTTTCGTATTTGTTACAGATGTGTTCTACTGCATCCACTGTGTACCAGGTGGGGTCTGGACATATGGAAAGATATGAAGCATACAGACTGGGAAAGCTGGGTCTGGTGGCTGGTGACCCAAGCCGTCCATTCCTTGGCAGGTGACCCAAGCCGTCCATCCCTTTGGTTTGTGTTTGACCTCATCGTCACAGGTTCAAATATCAGTGTGTCCTTTCAAGCTTTCAGCTTAGTTTATACAATAAGTAGCATTGAGATTGGCACAAATAAACATGCTGTCTCAATAGTGCCTAGAGACCTCAGAGGGGATGTCCAAGCACTTTATGAATGTACCTGTTGTGTTATGATTGCAGTTGAATCTTGGTGCTAGGAGATTGTGGAAGATTATTTTACCCAGTAGAATAGTGCTTATTTCTTCTGATGTATGTATGTAATGTATCTCCAAAATGTATATGCTTCATCTTAGTTCATTCCTAACCTTCTACAGCTAGTCCACTGCACGTTCAATCATAGCCTGAGGCGTCTCCAGCTTTACCCGGACTTCTCTCTGGTGAGGTAATTTCTTACGGTGAGCCTTGCATAGACTGCTCTCTCATGAATATCACAATCCTGAGACTGTCTCGTCCAGTGCCCGCCCGTGCCCCTCGCTTCTAGATCTTGTCTTGGACACTAGAAGGTTTCACCCATTATTGTGTGAATTCCCTTTAGCAATTTGCATGTCAGACCACTCTACCCAACCCCATTACTCACAAGCAGTAAATCTTCTACAGCAAGCTCAGTTTGGCAAACAAGTTTGCATTATTACTGCAGCGTAGACACATGCTCGCCTTCCTACTGGTCGTACCAAGGGTTGTGCACAATTTGTAATGTTTCATCAACTTTGTGAAGTCTGTTTCCAACATCACCTATTCCACAAACTACTTTTTTTCTGTTGCATTCTCTTGGTTAAAAAAAAGGATTTTGCTGGAAAAATCTTCCTAAAAAGTTGTTTTATTTGGAATTTTCATGTGCTTGAGAAATTGTTGGAGGAGGTATGGCCTGAGGGCAATAGATGCTGACCTTGGAACCTGCAGACCCAGGTTAGAATCCCGGCCTCTGGCTTGACTCAACATCTTGCGATTCTGAGAAAATTACTTAGGACCTGATTTAGATCTAGGTGTACGGGTTACTTTGTCATAACGGTGACGGATATCCCTTCTGTCGCAATATAAATCCTACAGGATATAATGGGATTTAACCCCTCGGCTGTGACGCCGATTTGCGGAAGTGCGGCACTACTGCAAAATGAGCGGGCCGCGTCGGCCATTGGCCGACGGCAGCGCCAGCGAGGTAGTGCAGCCGTCGGCCAATGGCCGACGGCAGCATGGAAGGGGTAAAATTTCGTCAGACGAGACATCCATCACTGTTCTGAAGGAGTAACCGTCCGCCAAAATCTAAATCAGGCCCTTTATCTTCCTAGTGCCCAAAAAAAGTTAAATGTATTTGCGTGAGTCCCCAATTGGTGTACGCAGTCTTATAGATCACCTCCCAACCCCTAGGTAGCGCATAGTGTTTCCGAGCCAGGTTTTTGCTTTATAAATACAATTGTGCAAATGCGACAATCCTCACAAATTTGTGAATTTTGTTATAGTTGCAAAGTTGTTTGAGTTAAATTCCATTACTGGATATTCTCTGATTATACTACACCCTTTTCACCCACCAACCTATCCTGCTCTCCCCACTACATTGTTTTTTCACTTCCAGGTCATCTGGTGTGCTATGATCGGTTTCCTTTTTGGTGACCTTACGGCATTGTTTGCGAGTTGAGTACCTTGAGCCTAAGCGTAAACCTCCTCAAAGACTGCACGCTGTCTTGAAACCAAACTTCACTCCTCTTGGGAAACCAATTATCCTTAGAATGCTGGTACTGAGGGCTGGTGCTTGCCTAGACAGTAATTCAGGGGTCTGAACCAGACGGAGAGAGTTGGCTGTTTGTCTTAGAGGGATCGGTGCTCATAGACTTAAAGTCCCCATTTTCTCAAGAGTTAATAACTGTTAATTGCCCTTCCAGTCATAATTTCCTCTGTCAGACCTCTAGACAGAGAGGTGAAACGTCATCTGAATTGACATGAATTGAGGGTAAGGTGTAAGAAAGGGACAGTGTCCGAAACAACCGAATCAGCACCAGAGCTGCAGGCCGTCTACTCTACCCCTGCATTAACTTGGCGTGCACAAAGGAAATAACAACATTTTTGAGCCTTTCAAAAACATTTTTGAACAGGAAAAAACAGCCAAATCCACCCCCAGACTCTTTATCTGCAGCTGCCTCTTCCTCTGAACAGACAGGTGTGGGCAGAACTGTCTGAGCGCCTTCTCGTCTTCTTCGCACCAGCCAATAAGTCCAGCCAAACCTGGGGCTTTTTGTTTCTCTAGAGATTGTTTTTTCTCCAAAGGCTTGAGTTATGGTTGCTGCATGTCCCAAGCATCTCGACAGTGATGGTCTGCTGTTACACACGTACCGCTTGAGGTGTTTGGTAAGAAAGGCTAGTAAGGTCTCCTACCTCCTCCCAGAAATTCAATGAGCGGCCACACGACAAGCCAGCAATTGCAGCTAAACAGGATCAGGATGCAATCATCTCAAAGAGGCCAACAAACCCCCCCATGGTGCTCTTGTGTGCTTGTTGTCCAATGCCTACCTTTGGATGAAATGAGCCATGCGGAGAACAAGACCGGTAACTCGTCTTACTCACAACATCACTTCCCATCATGCGATGCCACGCACAAAGATCCAACAAAAAACACAAGACAGATCATCTCCTAGCGTACACCCACAACTGCCCAGATACGCCATGTATTCAACTACTGGGATACTCAGCAGTACTTGCCACCCAGAGATGCTGTCCATAAACATACAACAGCATACTTTAGATAGGACATTTCACACATGTGCATCACAAACCCGTAGGACAACTTAGTGAGAAAATCTGGCATCAATGTGATGTAGCTCAGACCAAGCGGAAACTCACTCAGACTCATCCTGCATGCGGGGAACAGGGCGTGGCTACAAATATAGCACGCGTAAGTGGTGGAAAAGACCCTCCAACTTCCCATCTCAGGCACCAATTCACACAAACACAGCTCAATGCAGAAGACACAAAACTGAGAGATTCACAAGTGCAAAATACTCGCAACACATCATCACAAGTCAAATCAGACTCCAGTCTGTGACGTAAACCTCAGAACTCTTTGGAAAGTCACTGAGAATTACTAAAAGCACTGAGGTGCTATACCAATGACAGCCCGCGGGTTAAAACTTGTAAAATACCATAACGTAACATCTGTTGCATGGACACTCACAGACCCGTATCAACACTGACTTAGACTTATAAGACTCAGTTTAGCAATCTGGCCCGACTGATCACACCTATTTTTTCTAAGAAGGGCAACTGCTTTGTCTCTCTGAAAGTGGGAGTGAGTTAGACAATTCTAGACTTTTCTTTGTGAATCCTAAAATGGTCCACAATCCTTAACAGCCAAAGATTATGTTTAATGTATAGAGCATGCGGTCAGCATGGACTGGAACTGTGAACATATGTAATGTGGTGGTGGTCCAAACGCTCTTGCGGCGCTGATACTTTGCTGGAAGGGACCCTTTGACACAGTTGGGTTAAATAACTTAGAATATTAGAACATTATATCACAAAGGGAAAGTTCCAGATTCGGGTGCTCGATGATGAAAGTTTTTTTGTATTCGGACAAGCTTGGATATTTGCGGCCGACATGTGTTTCGCTTTGGCTATACTACCCAAATCATTTTCGAATCTAGGTGGGTGTATCTACCCTAGAGAAATGTATAGGACTTTGGTCAGGTACATCTTCTATATCAGGAAGCTCATCAAGGACGGCCTGCCTAACATGAAAGCTCAAAGTGGCTTATTGTTCAAAAGCTCTGAGGGAAGGAGCGCCAAAGTGAAAGACACGGGGGATATATAAATCTAAGCTCACTGCCTTGGACTAGGACACAAATTGATCTCAAACAAAGCAGAATAAAAGACACATTTTCACACTTAGTACCCGAATCTGAGAAGTTCCCCTTGTAACTCCTTTTGGAGTGTGGCAAAGATACCCACAAATCTACACTATTTAAAGGCAAAGCTTGTAAGCAGTCAGAAGGGGTAAAACTATAACTCTGTGCATTCAAAGGACTGATGGGGCATATGTTTATTCGGGAAAGCTACCAATATCCCTCACTAAATCATAGCATCCATTTCGTAAATTATTTTTTGGGCAAAAGGTGAACTGGTTAATTTCAGGCCAGGGCCCATATAGCAGTCAATTCAAATTTGCGAATGACTCATTACTAGTCACTTGGACTAACCTATATAAGATGGATATCAAAGTTCCATATCTATTCGAAAATACAGAAACCTATTACCAAGAAACTCATCCCCTCAGCCCCATTACCAAGATATGATTACAACAAATATCTTTATTATGTTTGCCAACATTGCTCCTTTTATTTCAGGGCAAATCTTCCTGTGCAACATCTCTCCCAACCTCCAACAAGTCATGTCTTGCCCATTTCCCCCCAAAACACTTTGTTGCCCTGATATTTTTTTTGAGATTAGGGATTTCTTATGTCCTAGAGTTCAGATTTTCCCAGTAATTGCCAGAATGCCAGGTTCTTCCAAAAGGTATCAGTACTGTACAGAACTCTGACATTGCTCTCTGCCTTGGGGGAGGCTGGTGTGTGACTTTTCCAGGTGGTATTTACAGGTGACAAGGTTCTCCAGTGGTCCATAGGCGGAATGCCACTTGGGTGCTGCAGTGGAATGAAGGAAGCACCTCAGATGGATGCGGTGAAGCAGCCAGAAACCGGTCCTGGGAAGCTTGATTCCGGTCGAGGAAAAACATGGCTTGGCAGTTCGGGCTGGACTGTTCCCATGAGGCACAGGGTCAGACTGATTTGCATATGGCCATGTCTGAACTGGGGTGGCGGAGTGAGCTAAAGAACGGTGATGGATTAAACCCAGATCAGTTGACTGGGGTAAGTGTTTGTATTGTCAACGCTCCGTCCATCATCACCTTTGGTTTTTCTTTGTTTAGTGGTTTAGGGCACAAGGTACAGCCAGAAAGTTATAGGCTGTAAAACTCGAGCCTTCCTAGAGGCAGAACCATAGAACATGGACAAGGGCATTACATGCTCAATAGCACTGGAGGAAGAGGCTTGAGCAGCCCGTTTATTGTACCTTGAGATCTCTACAGGCTCCAGCAGCCCATGGGACTGATCGCAGGGGGCCATGACTATACCACCAGGTCTTTACAGGCTCCAGCAGCCCATAGGACACATCACAGGGGGCATTACTGTACCTTCAGGCCTTCAAAGGCTCCAACAGCCTACGGGACTGATTACAGGGGGCCATTACTGTACCTCCTGTCTTTACAGGCTCTGGCAGCCCATTGGACACATCACAGGAGGCCGTTACTGTACCTACAGATCTTTACAGGCTCTGGTAGCCCATTGGACACATCACAGGGGGGCATTACTGTACCTATAGGCCTTTAATGGCTCCAACAGCCAATGGGACTGATTACAGGGGGCCATTACTGCACCTCCTGTCTTTACAGGCTCTGGCAGCCCATTGGACACATCACAGGAGGCCATTACTGTACCTACAGGTCTTTACAGGCTCCAGCAGCCCATGGGACTGTATCTACGGGTCATTATGGGCTCCAGCAGCCCATGGGAATGATCGTAGGGGGCCATGACTATACCACCAGGTCTTTACAGGCTCCAGCAGCCCATAGGACACATCACAGGGGGGGCATTACTGTACCTTCAGGCCTTTAATGGCTCCAGCAGCCCATGGGACTGTATCTACGGGTCATTATGGGCTCCAGCAGCCCATGGAACATTTTGCAGGAAGCCATTTCTGTATCTACAAATCATCATGGGCTCCAGCTGACAGTGAGACATGTTACAGGCTACCATTACTTTACCTATTGCTTTCATGAGCTCCTGTAGAACATGGGGCATTTCACAGGAGATCATTACTAAACCTACAGGTTTCATGGACTCTGCATACCATGAGCCATTCCACAGATGTCCATTGGCAATGGAGAGCCTATATTCCCGCTAGCAAGACCCTTGTGTCCGTAACTCTACCTACATATGGAGCACCGGTGATACATGGCGAGGACACTTGGTACGGATGCTAGGATGCTTCCGTTGACATCTACAGTCAGTATAGGCATACGTCACAAGAAATTGGCTCAATCGGCTAGAGCTTTCAGATACCGACACGCCACTGGATTGCAGACCAATTGTATCTATTGTCGATAGTTGACTTTCTGTGCCACATCAATGCCGGAGAACGGTGGGGCCTCACAAACAATGCCTCAGCCTCAACGGAGGCCTTTCAGTGATGGCGTCCTTGTGGTCACAAAGTCCATTTAAAGCGACAGTCCCAAAATACGAGCTCCCTCCTCTCTGTGAAGGGCTTTCAAAGAAAGAGGGCGGTACCTCAGGAAACATTAACTCGCCTATGGCTGCTGATTTGTGGTCTGATACCAGAGACAGAAATGCACCAATCAGGGGTTTTGAAGCTGTGTGTAGCGTGCAAATGACCAATGGGGTTGATCCACGCCCTGATCATAGAAGGGGCACGTGTGGAGCAGGAGGGCGAACCTCCCAGCTCAGAGTATGAGATGGACCATCACATAACTCACCGCGCCCCAGAGAGTCTGCAGCCTTAAGGGCTGTGTAAGATGTTGGTACCCAGCTCAGTGGACTGGTGCTCATTCTGCACACCTGGGTGCGGGTGAAAGTTCAATCATTCAAGCTAGGGCTGCAATACTTGACCTGCAAGTCACAGGTTTAACCCTCCAGTGCTTTACTTCAGTAAGAGGCACTCTGCTCCATTCTGACTCCATCACTTTCATGATTCTAGGTACCTCATTTTCACTTTTCATTTCTCCCTCAGAGGTTAGTGGCATAGAAGTTATACTTTCATGCTGCAATTATAAGATGTCCAAACGTTCAACAGAGCCGTTCAATGTTAATATATCTCTGGCAACAAGGGTTTCACAACTTCTAAGTTGCTTTTCCTAGAGTGGGGGGTTTGCACGTTAGAAATAAAAAATAAACTAAAACCATATAGTTGAAGTCAAAATTCAAAATAATCTCATTGAAATAATAGTTGCATTTTCCTAATGGTGCCGAATGAACCGTATGTGGTCCATTTTATAAATGCTGAACAATACTTCCGGTCTTACTTATACTGCCCTGAGAGTCTGACACCACCACCACCATAAAAAAACATAGAAATACCCTATGTATCTGGGATCTGTTCTAAACTGGACATAGACAGAGAAGAATTCTGTAGCCAGTGTGGTTGCATTGAATATTGCCTTGTGGTTGTTTTCGAGGGACAAACACCTGGAATCAATGTCCTTCAGAAGAAGGGGGACAGTAAACACCTGCAACAATAAGATATGGGGCCCTGGTTAGCTCCAAGATGTGGCCCTAGGGCTGTGATTGCATCTCACGCAGTCACCTCTTTGCCACCCTTAGTCTCGACTTTTTTCTCACAATGTCTCTTGGGGTTCTCTTGCCTTAAATCATCGTATTTTTCAAAGTCTTTTGAATGTTTCTTGTCATAAGGGACTTGACCATTTCTCTCCATAAATCTCGCATCTCTCCCCCCTTTCCCCAACTCTTGGTTCCTTCCCACACTGGGACTCCTGATTTCATCCCACTCTGTTATTTTTCACCCTAGGTCTCTAGATTTAGTCTTGCTCTGTGGCTCCTGATTTTTCCACAGTTCCTCAAGCATCTCATACCTGTTGCTTGCTGCAGGCCCTATGGCCTTCCTACGTACGCCTAGTCACCCCAAGGGTAACAATGCTGCGACACCCCAATAAACAATACATCTTGTCAAAGACCTTCCAATAGGGTGGGTTCCTATACATTTCTTGTGCTTTCCTTTATTTTCCACTCTAATTGAGTCTTTCTCTTTTAGTTAGTTCATTTGCCACTAGGCAGACAGTGATGCTCAACCCCAGGCCTCCTTCCCTGCCCGTCATTCATATTAACTTCTCCGGGTTTATTGATTGGTCTTGCCTGGGTTATTGATTGGTCTTGTCTGGCTCGGTTCCATTTAGCTCCAGGCACACGGAGGCCACGCCCTCTTCATGTTACCTAGGGATATGCTGCACTGCTGGGCCTTCACCAGTGACACAGCAGGATGGGAGGGATGCAGACACAGGCATTGCTAGCACAGGAAAGCGCTTCACCCGCCTTCCCCACTTTGAGGCACCTCCCTGCACACCCCATTGGTTTGCAGGATGTGAAGAAATTTCCCTTGTATGTGTCAAGACTCTGCCTGTTTGGTTTTCTCTGCTAGTGCTTTGCAGTTTGTACTGTTGTGGCAGGAAATGCAGCTTTGTTGACAGGCATCTATGAAAATAGTCAACCAAAAACTGGCTCCCTGTGTGTTTAAGGCTCTACGTTTTGTCACAAAGCCCTACACAGACTTCCTACTAGTAATAAAACGGCTGCCTTCTTCTCTCCTTGCAGTTTGCCTACAACCCTCCGCTGTGCCACTCTGAATTGTGTTGAGATCCAGAAGTCTGGGAAGCTTGCACAGGGCCCCGTGCTATGAGTGTAGTGACTTCCAAAGCTTCGAGTGCTCTTACCCCGAACTTTCCTTCTAAAAAATCCCTCCGCAGATGTCCCAAACTTCTAAACACTCACTTTTTTTCCTTGTAGAATTCCCAGCTGTCTAGTTCTGTTTTCTTCAGCTCCAAGTCACCCTATTTTGGGGGAATTATATGGTTTATGAATTCTATATCAAAGTACTTTGAAAGTGCTTAGCCTGGGTGGAAACTATTTTACGAAGGCAATCGCGGCTTCTTGACCCAATGGGACTTGACGACCAGTCTAATGGGACCAGGGCCTAGAATCTGGAGTGTCAAGTACAAAGAGTGACTTCTGAGTTTGCAATGTTGCTATGTTAGGGGAAACGCCTATTGTTGGTTTCTCCCTCTCAGGGACAAGGTGGATGGTTAGCCCTTCCAGGTTCATCTACAGTACTAGTTCAAGGCCTACTGTCTCGACACAGGCTTAACCCCCTTTTCCTTTCCCAACTCAATGTACTGAATTATCCTTTTCTGCATTCTCAGGTTTTTAAAGCTAAATTATGTGGCTGAGGCCTTAACATACAGGACACCAATGCATTTTAACATTTGACCTCTAAACAAACCATCAACAAGTCTATACCCTCTCTGTCCTGGTGGTTAACCCTTCTTTCCCATGCTTAGCTCCATTGGTGTCCCATCTCTTCCCTGTTGGGCGTAGACATGCATACAGCACACACAGATACGCCAGGTGAAGCCGCGGGGTCGCCGGCACTTACCTTGGAGTTCAGACACGCTGCTATCCCTGGAGCTGCTCATACAATTCTCCAGGTATATCCCATCTTTGAAGCAGTCATCCTTCTTCCTGGTCAACCCCAAGACCTCGCTGGGCTGCTCCAGCAGGTCCCCCTTGGTGCAGGTGCACAGTGTCTGCATGATGCCGCAGGGGTGGAAGCTGTTGCTGCCGGCCAGGCAGGTGTCCAGCCACTCACAGAGCTTCTGGCACGCGGCCTTGCTGGGGTTCCTGTTGCCCACCACCAGGTACTCCACCGAGAAGTCCCGCTCATGAGTCTTGGCCGGGCTGGCCCTCAAGCGCACGCCGTCCCGGCGCGGCGGGCCTTGCTTCATCTGCAGGAACTGCTTGTTGGCCTGCAGGAAGGCGTACCTGGCCGAGCTGTCGCAGAGCTTCAGCACGTCATCAAAGCTCTCCATGCCCAGGTAGGTGCGCGTGGACTCCAGGAAAGAGTCAAACTGGGAGGTGCGGATCTGCTGGCTGTCGCATAGGCCGTCAGGCTTCAAGACCTTCATGTACAAGGTGTACTTCCGGGGGTCAGGGTTCTGCACCACCAGGGCGCAGCGCGAGGAGTTCAGAGGGAAGACGGACAAGGAGGAGAAATAGCCATAAAACTTGCCCTGGACCAGGGTGGTGCAGGGGTTCTGTCCCAGGTCGAAGGGGGCCACAGTCCACAGGAAGAAGAGAGGTGGTATCAAAAGCAGGTGCAGGGAAAGGCCAGCGCTCCTCATCCTAAGTCTCTGGTCCTTGGGAAGTCGGAGTAATTGTCAGGCAGGGGCCAGATCTTGGACATAACAGGTGCAGCGGGAGGAAAAGAGGCGGCTTCTGGCGGGCTTAGTGCGAGCTCAGTGCGGCCGTCCTACGCTTGGGCTCGCGCGCCCCCTGGTGGCCGCGAGAGGAACCTGAGGAGAGAAGAGAAAGCAAGATTTTAATCCTGTTGCTTTGCAAAAAAAAAAAAACGCAAACATACTTTTATTTCGACACAGTCGCTTGAATTGCATATCAAACAGGCTGAAATAAACAGCAGCTAGGCACAATAACATGAATGCGAGAACGGGTTATCCTAAATATCCCATATTACGAAATGCCCGGGGCTGCCGGGCTGCTGGAAACCGAGGTGAGCGCGTGCTGCAAGTCCTACAACGCCACTGCGTGCAATGCGCCTTTTAAAATCCGCTGGGAGGTGGTTTGTTTGCTGCTAAAGAGCCCTAAACTTCGTGAAATGCGTTTACCTGCGCAAACCATTCTCTTGGCGAGCATCCATCTTTCACGAAGAGACTTTCCTAACTCTCTTCTGTCTCCTTACGCCTAGATGCACGGGCAGCACACTTCCCCTCACGCAACACCCTCCTCCAGCTCCCCCCCCCAGTCCCTCCATCATCTCCTCACGGTAACCTCCCGCTCTTCGCGCCCCCTCACCGTCCAACAGTCTCTGCCCTTAAAATCGCCATACGATGTCTGTCTGTCCTCTCCCAGCACCCCACCGATAATCTTTCATTCATCACGATATGTCGGGTCCGGCGCCTCGGAGCGTGATACACGCGCACGAGCATCCTCTGTTATGGACCGCATGCACGTGGGCGCAGGTCCGAATCCCGGCGCCCATTATTCTTCTGACTTTGGTAAAATGAGGACCTTTGTTGAAGCCGAGGCACGGTGCGCCCTTTTTCTTTTTTTTATTTCAGAAATTCTTTATTGTATATAGAAAAATATAATTTTACATACAGGGAAGAGGCTTATACATGAGTGGAAACAGAAAGGAGAGAATAAGGCAAGAAAAGAAAGAAAAAGGGGGGGGGGGCGGTAGTCCGTACTCTTGAGATCATTCGCCAGTTCGTAGTCTCACAGTCTTATTGTCCATATTGCGTTCATTGGTGTTCCATGGCATTTGTACGTCTCTGTGATCAATCATCTTGTGCCCCGCGCCGCCCCGGGGGGACAGTGGAGAGAGATATAGATAAAGTAGGAGATGTGCACGTTGCTCTGTTAGTTGGTGCGCCCTTTTTCTAAACATGAAATCGTTTTCCCATTTAACCCTCTACGCTCCACACGCATCCAGTGCCCTGAAGCACGACAACAGGTGCTAACCAACAACGAATGCTCTACCTAGCTGACACCAGTCAGTCTAGCGGCTAGAAGCCTCGAGGGGTCTGGGTGGAGTGTCTCTCGTGCAGCCCTGCGCACTGTGAACTTGAGATACGCGCGTGCCTGCCAGGACCCCGCGTGTGTTTGGGAATCACTGCCACGGGGCAACATGCCTTCCTTTAGATATGCTAGTGAGGATGAATGGGAAGGCATTCAGGAAAGGCACCCTAGACCAGCAGGGGGCGTCCCTAAGCCTTGAATGCAGACGGCTCATCAGTCAGTCCACCCTGCACCAGGATCTCTCACAATAACCCCAAAGTGGCTGAGCCCCACGAGAGAGCTAGGTACCGAGTGTCTGCACGACTTTCATTTTAAAGGCAGAGTGCCTGCGCTGCTCAGCAGGGGTCCTCAAATTCGAGAATATGAGTCAAGGAGGTTTTGGTGGGAGGGCGAGGGCACCCCCCCCCCACCCAAGAACCTGGGGGGCACTCCCCACCCACCCAAGAACCTGTCCTCTATGTCAGACCTCCAAGGCACAATGAGTGACTCAACAGAACAAAGAGAAGTCAACCGGATGTGTTGGCCTATACGTACATATACATTCATGCATAACATGAAAAGTGATGCATTGCATACTGATATGAAGCCAGCGCAACTATGTTTTTTAATTCATTTTTTTCATTTCTATTTTTCTTTTACACACTGTAAGGTTTAGTGACAAATTTCCATAAATGGATACTCTCTTGAAAAAGCGAAATTTGGACACATTTTTCCCATTTCACTCTTGGAAAAGTACACTTTACCCATCCCAAGATGTCACTTTCAAATGGCCATTGCCGGACAAAGAGGAAAAGGCAAGTTTGGTTCATTGCAAAAAAAAAAATGCAGTTTTCATATGTTTAGCTACATGTGGTCGGTATCAATGCCCTGTGATCTGCAATACAAACTTTAGGAATGTCTCAAAGTCCCTAGTCCAAGGGTCTCCCAATGACCCAGTCCTTGCACCAGGGAGCAGAGGTTCACCAGGACGTGTGCACATGTAAAGAAGTCCATTGTGAACCATCGTTGCCTGATACCGTTACCCAGGCTCCTAGCTGACATACTGGGCCACGCATGTGCTGGTATACTTAACTATCCGAGAGCTACATGTTGACAGCACTAGTAGCATAATGTAAACTGATGCCCCCCTACAGAATGTGGAAAGGGCCCCTGTGTCTCTCATCTCTTACAGATATTCGTTGACCATGGGCTGATTTGAAGACCTCTGAATGGTTTGTGACCCCTGAAAGTTTAGGGGGGCCCTCTGTGCTGCAGGGGCCTGTGTTACGCCCCTGGACAGAACTCCTTTCACAGCAGGTGGACAGGCCACCATTTGTGCAGGACTGACTGATCATTTAACACCCTGCTGCATTCTGGGAGATGTAGAGTTGATTCAATTGATCCACTAACACACCTGAAAACAATGGCATGAAATGCAAAGTCAATGGCAGCAATCATGGTGCCCCATTGACATGATGCAAGATGGCCGTCGTCAGGGCGGGCACAAGTTGTCCCAGTTAACAAAAGCAGTTGGCTTTTTGGTGCATTTCTGCTGCGTTATGCAGTGTAAGCACCAGCTGAGAGCTAACCTCCCAGCGGGTGGGAAGCATTCGAGGGAAGATTGATTTTGTCCTGGGTTTCCGTAGAGAGTCTCCAAGGAGGGCCAGCTTCCGAGTCGCCGCATGGGCCCTATTACAGAAATCTGAGTCGCCGACATCAGATATCCCCCCCAGGAGCGAGCCGTGCACGAGGCCAGTGCATGAAGCGTGCACTGCTGCAGCAGAATGCAGCACCGCGGCCTTCACAGCCAGACCCACTGTCCTGATCCAGGAGGGAACCTGAATGAATGAATGAATCAAAGGCAGCCAATCGCAGTCAGACCCACTGTCCTGAGCCAGGAGGGAACTGAATGAATGAATGAATCAATGGTAGCCAATCGCAGTCAGACCCACTGTCCTGAGCCAGGAGGAACCTGAATGAATGAATGAATCAATGGCAGCCAATCGCAGTCCGACCCACTGTCCTGAGCCAGGAGGGAACTGAATGAATGAATGAATCAATGGTAGCCAATCGCAGTCAGACCCACTGTCCTGAGCCAGGAGGAACCTGAATGAATGAATGAATCAATGGCAGCCAATCGCAGTCAGACCCACTGTCCTGAGCCAGGAGGGAACTGAATGAATGAATGAATCAATGGTAGCCAATCGCAGTCCGACCCACTGTCCTGAGCCAGGAGGAACCTGAATGAATCAATCAATCAATGGCAGCCAATCGCAGTCAGACACACTGTCCTGAGCCAGGAGGGAACTGAATGAATGAATGAATCAATGGCAGCCAATCGCAGTCAGACCCACTGTCCTGAGCCAGGAGGGAACCTGAATGAATGCATCAATGGCAGTCAATCCATCAATGGCTTGGTCTGCATCATTGGCCCTAGGGTGCTTCCGGCCTGGAGGAGGCGATGCACAGAAGGTTGGGCATTAAAACTTATTAGATTTTCAGAAGGTGGCATAATTGATCGAAGAAGAAATGGAGGAAGCCAGTTTGTGTGATCCTCTGCAGTCATTGCCTTTTGCCTCTCTTCCTTTGACTGACAATATTGGGATCATTTAAAATAGACTAAAACAAACAAGAGCCAATGTTTAAAAATATGGGTTGGAAAGGAGTAAGCCATGTGGTGAGTCTGCTGTATCTGTTCTTAGTGTATTTATTGTTACTTGTTGTTCTTAAGTAGTAATTATACAGTTTTCTAAACAAAGTCCAATGCTTTAGTTAAATTTAAGGAATGCTGCCTCTGTAATGCAAATGCAAGATCTATGCAAATATCTATATAATTGGCTGCAAGAGACACTTGTTCTTTGGTTGTGATTGGTGTTGATTCTTCACCTCCAAATGTTATAAGTAACATAGTTAGACTAAATCTTGCACCAACCAATGCTTATTTTGGCTTTTCGATACGAGTTCCAGAGCCCATTGTTAGGTTTTTAGGTCTGGCTTAACAATGCAACTATCTTTACGAACTGTTGTTACCAATTTGTTAACATATACATACAATTGGGATTTGGCTTCACTCAGCAGAGTATTTCTTTCCCACTTCATGTAATTGGCTGTTTTCTGTATCATTCCGCCGTCCATGGAGTGTTTGCATTGCAATGAGCCAGGATCTATTTTACAACCTAGAAGCGCACTGCATCCTCACAAGTTTAAATCTTTACCTCATAGATGCATGTTACAGGGAATGGAATATTTGTTTTCCTCTGCAGCAGAATTTTTTTATGCTTCAGTCAGGGCTCAATTTCCAAGCTAGACCTACTGACTTTGCCAATGCTTTTTCAGTTGCAGTGCCTTATAAGCAGAGTACATTCGTGTTCCCTAATACATTCTGTGGGGCCTTGGTACTTTTAACAGGTGCAGAGATGGAAATATATTTCTGAGGCCATTGCATATTTCTTGATAAGCAACTGTCAGCTGTCACCTGAGTATCTTGACCCTGAGAAAGTTCTGTCTTTTCTGCCAAAACCTGAAAGCCTGCAGAGGCTTGTAGACACTGTTTTCCTTACAAAATTAATTTGAATTCTTGATAAGGGAGAAATAAAATTACAGGCCCTACCATGCTAACCACAAGTGGATGAAAAGCTGATACTGCACGAAGGTCCTTCCCATGACCATCAATGTGCCTCTTTGCGTCACAGGCATGGCACCATCAGACCGGAGACAAAGAAGCAAAAAAAAAGAAGAAAAAAACAAGGCCACAGACCTTTTCCATCTGTGCATCAAAGGACACCACCCAGGCACCCATCAGGACCACCTCAACCCTTCTCCAACTCAGGAAAGAGTCGAAGACGCTCCTCTTTCAAGAACTCTACATCATGAAACAGTAACAGCCCACAATCAAGCTGCCTCTCTCATTACTACAGCTGAGTCTGGTGGCTTAGTGGGCTAATGCATCCACTGTAGCGGCCTGTGTTTGATATAATGGTCACACGTTCAAATCCCGGCGGGTCAACTCAGCCTTTATCTTTCTGAAGTCAATAAAATGAGTACCGTTGGGTAACTATAAACATCGGTTATTCAGTTCCCGAGCAGGGCCGAAGAGCTACTGAACTGTGCTGCCCCAATAATGTGATTCATCACCATCAAGTATCTCACTGCAGTCATTGCTCTTTTGAATCCAACCTACCCTGAAGACCTTTCTTTCTTCAATTCAGGCCGTCCCTTGGTTCGCCTTGTCCTGAGGAAGACCCGCTGCGCCCACTTACCACTCACACACTTCTCTGGGTCGAAATATCAAAGTGCTTGTGATAATCCGGACCCTACTCTCTCCGCCCCATGTGAAATGGAAATTTAAATCACAAAGAGCGCAGAGATTTATGTACCTAGGGATGGATGTCCTCTGAATATCCAGTTAACCATCCATACAACACTGTATATATACTGTTCACATTTAGCACTTTTATCGCACCTTCTACACCTTATCACCTGTGCCATTTGAACAATTCATATGTTCATAACTTGTGACAGCCTTCTAATGTCATCTTGACACCATAAAATGTAAATTAATATACTGATTTATCTTTCAATACAAGTTCAGATTTATTCAATTTACAGGTGTGTTTTTGTCCTGTTTTCTCTGTTCTTTTCCTGAATTATTACTGAAAGGTCTGAGTATTGTTTTCTATTTATTATTATTCAGTAAACCAAGAATCACTTCTGTACCCAACAGAACCAACATTCTCTGCATTCTTACAAATACACATGTTATGTTATCATTGCCTCTGACCCAGTACTGCGTTCTGCTGCCTTTGAAGTAGCTTTGCACTATATGGATACCAACATACATGCACACATAGGACAAGATGGCAGCTTGGGGATCCCATGGGGCCCGAAGCTACTCATGAAAACAGCCCCCATTACATTTCTTGATGCAGGAGTAAATCATGAATGCAATAATATAGAAATATAGTAATGGTGAACGAACAGCGACAAAAGATTTATGATGGAAAACCTATGTAGTTGAGCATTATTAATAAGGAAGAAAGAAATATTGCAAGTACGACAATCATGAAACATTACCCTTTACAAGAGTTTATTCTTAAGCTAACCCTACACTTTCCGTTTACTCTAAAACGTTTTATTTGTGCTCACATCTTTTTAGTCGTTTTTTTCAGAACGTGCGTATTGCATATCCACCCGTATAATAAACCAGCAAAAATATGTCAACTCTGGTGCATAATAAACAGGTAAAAAATTAAACAGCATTCAAATGCATAAAACAATCTCATCAAATGAAAATGACAAAGACATAACAACACAAACACTTGATAGTAATGGAAGTAGTAACTTAGAGCTAGAAAATGAAGGGGAAATGGTAAAGAGACTGAAAGAAAGACAAGTAAACTTTGTGAAATAGGGTCCTAGGAGAGTAGTCATCAAAGGGAAGGGGCTGCAAGGTTTAAATGGGAAGCCACAACTTAATCTAAATTCAGTTTAATTTTATTCTTCACATTCGACCAATTAGAGCCTACCACCTCGCACGCCATCATCACATGTTAACCCTCACCGTGCTCATGTCGGCCAACGGCCGTCGCGAGCACTACCAAGGTAGTGCTCGCTAGTGCTGCGTACGTCCGTTGGCTGATGCAGCCCCGCCCACTGATTAGAACTCCCACACCGCAGCGGAATTCGCGCCGCGGTTAAGGAGTTAAAGACCCCCGCTTGACACACCACACTCTGGCAATGTATGGGGAGTACGTGGGAGATTATGCATCAAAGAAAATCTAGTTTGTATGAAGAGAGAAGAGTTTTCTTTAAATGGTGATTCATCACTTGCTTACCACGGGTCATCACTCTCTCTCCCGTGTTATGATTGGTGGGAAGGGAAGAGGACCGCTTTCGTTCAATGGAGTTTAACATGGAGGGATCTCGTGATCCAGTAATAACCTGCGAGCCTAGAGGCTCGGGGGTTCTTGATAGGTCATTTTGAGAATACCACAGTAACTTCAGGCATGACGTCAGAGAGTATCAACCCACCCTTAAGCTCAAGGAGTGAATTAAAATCCACCCATGAAGTCATATTGTGGCTGTTAATCAGCAAAGGACGTCGGTCTTTCTATATGTATAACGCCTAATGCCTTTCTGTTTCCAAGCTGGCTAATCTCTCTCCCCATTAATTTTCATTTTAAAAGCTTTTTCTTCCGGTTAGAGGGAACAAGCGACGAATAGATTTTCATTTTAGAGTTTTCGTCCACTGATCTATGCATGAGTGTTGCATCGAGAATTATCCATGAGTCAATATTTCTTAAGGAGCTACTAGGGACCAGAAATGAATTGTACTCACTATAGGCCAGATGTAGGAAGCCTAATTCTGGTCGGTAACGGCCGAAATTACCGAATTTCTTCCGTTACAGACTGGAATTAGGCTTTTCATATGTAGAGGCCTAAATTAAGGATTCGGTAATTTACCGAATCGATAATTTAAGAAATTGGTAAACTACCGAATTCTTAAATACCGATTTGGTAAATTACCGAATCTTGATATGTAGGGGGCACTCAAATGAGTGATTTTCCCATTTTAGGATTCGTTATTTAACACCAACTACAAGTTGGTGGTAAATAATGAAAACCTTTGAAAAAGCATTTTTTTTGCTTTTCCAACAGTGCCATGTTGCAGACATGTCTGCAACATGTGCACCCATACACAATTGAGCGGTGCAACAGGGTGTCAAAGTGACACCCTGCCACCCTTCAATGTTTTCCCCCTTTTACCGAATCGGTATTTACCGATTCGGTAATTGACATTCATTCCTATGGGCCTCCAGGCCCATAGGAATGAATGTCAATTACCGAATCGGTAAATACCGATTCGTAATTACGGAATCTTAACGATTCGGTAAATTGTAACCTACATACCATTTTCCGAATTTAAAATACCGAATCGGTATGATTCGGTATTTTAGAGTCGGTAAAATGGAATTACCTACATCTGGCCCTAAATGTCGTAACCCTCCCACAGAACAACCTTCACCCTAACATTAACTCTTGCGCTTATGCCAACTTTTCCCTTAATCGTAAATCTATTCCCAACCTACCTTTTTTAATAATAAGAAAAACAAATATCTGTTTACAATGCTATATCCAATTTGGTCAATATTATAAAATAAAAATTAAGAATTGTCAACTTTTTTCATATTTTTACTTCATTTTGGTTTCTTCATTTTCCCATAATGCACACCCAAGCAACTTTCATACCCACCACACGGAGGGAACATGTAGCACCAGGCACACCCCGGCCTACTTACGCCTGCCAACCGGCCTCGGAGAAACAGCCTAATGCACCAATCCCAGCTTCGCCCCGCATAAAGCGGTTGTGCGGTGGAACATTTCCTGTAGGATGTGGGCCGCGTCTGTGGCGGGCAGCGGACCCACAGTTGACCCAACATCCAGTAGGCGCTTGTTCTTCCAGGTGGATTCAATGTATCTAAACAGACCAATGAGCAGTCACATGCTAACTTTTGTTTTTGAGGGGTTTGCTTTTAGAGTACACCTTAACAAACATTACATAGGCAACAAGAAATAAAACATTTTCTACAAAGGTTTGACAAAATTACGGATTTACAACATAATCCACCATCCACTGCATAATTTGCAGTTTTCAACGAATAGTAAAATAGTTTCTTGGCCGAATAGATCAAAGGTTACTGAAATATGTGGCACACAAGGTGGGGCATAGTGGAGGACCCTTTAAAAAAGCTAACTGCTCACCCTTTTAGATGTTGATTGATGTACTCAGGTGTTAAACTGGTCATAAAAAACGGAACTTGTGCCCAGTCCATTTCAATGTGAATTAAAATGACATGCAAAAAGAACAATTGATGGGTGGAATGCAGCACAATGTCATACAATCACCCTGGTACAGAGATCCGGGCCTAAATCCATCGTTTTTTTGCATCCCATGCCATTCCAGTTTGGACACAACCATATGCTAATCAGTCTTGACCCTGCGCCCAATGGGAGTAGTGCTGCTCGAACTGCCAGGCCAGGTTAAAAGGACAGTATAGAGAAATCATACTGCCACCAACTGTGCTGATTTATGCCACATGATTGGTCTGTCCTGGAAAAACAATGTAGTCAGTCCTGCCACATAATGTGGTCCTCCCTTCTGCATCATTCCAGTGTCCCTCGCTATGCACTGGGCTTCTGCAGTTACATGCTTCACATATTGACCTAGGTGGGGGCTGGTGCTCTAGAATGGTGGGCTTACACCGGAGACAAGGCATTCACCCCAGCACCATCAGGTATTTGTCATAACACTTTTCATCTCCTGAATGTTTTGCCAATTGCTATGTGACACATCACAATAGTAAGATGTGCGTGGTGAGATAGCTGGCAGTGTCAGTGCACCTGCTGCACTGAACTGTGTATTGCCTGCAGATCGAATTCTCAGGTACCTGCAGGGCAGTCTCAGCCTTTCATTCTTGTAAGTCGATAAAAGGCTCACCATTGACCGTGGTCATGGCATGGCCTATTATGAGCCCTCTGAGACTTTGTGTTCACTTCCGCATAAAGGGTCAGTTATTAAATGTAAACCACAGGCGGAGGAAGGAGTGACCGGGGTGAGAAGCAAACAGTGGGGGAGGGTGAAGGGTTTCCCAGAGGCGGAGTTGCTGTTTTCTTAAAAACCTTGCAGTTGTCAGAGGAATGTTTTCCAAACAGAAGTTGCCTGTCAGCCGTTGCCTGCTGTTTATAAGATGCCAGCAAACAGCAACAGACACCTTTTAGCAGCTTTGAAGCGTCACTGTGGATTCATATAAATAGAAGCAAACTGACTGCAGTTTGTACTGGGAGGAGCTCGCGCTGGTGGTGGTGGTGGGGATACAGCTCTGAGGAGGCTTTCACAGTGATTCGCTGTGGCCGTTAATCTGTTGCCATCTCTGGTTTGAATGAGACTGTCCTGATGATTGGTTGACAAGAAGTGCCTGATTGGCTGAGTCGACCACCCCACTGCGCTACCCCAGGATGTTTCATCCATCATTCTTTGCGGCAGTGGGTCTCAGGTAGGCCTGGGTGGTAAATTCCGTTCCGCTTGAGGAACTTGGGTAAATTGGGTAGTTTTGCGTTCCGCGTTAGAACGCGGAATTGCCAAAAATTCCGCGATCCGCGGTTTTGTGGAATTCTTTGCTTGTTCGCGTTTTTGAAAGGTGTGTTCGCGAGATTTTTCCCCCGAGCACACAAACAGTGTTCGCGAACAGGAAAAAAGCATCGCGAACGGGCGGAGCAAGCAAATCTGCGTATTCGCGGAACTCGGCGTGCTCATGGAGATTTTTTACCATTTCGCAGAGCTTTGCGTAGCGTGACTACGCAAATTTCGCCCACCCCTAGTCTCAGGCCTCAGCATTCCTGGAATGTGTTGCATCTGAACATTCCACTTTGACCGGTTTTGCCACACTCTTTGAACTTGTAAGTACCCCATCACACTACCTGATTGTATACATAGCTCAGGTGGTGTGGTGTGCAGAGAGCTGGGGTAGCCAGGCAGGAAGGTTACATCTGAAAAGCCGGTAAGGCTGCAGCACAGTCAGTCGTTTGTCAGTAAGACCCGCCTAGCCATGCCAGGTTTCTGGAAGCAGTGAATTGTCATCCCTCGACCCCCGTGTGGCAGGTCACCGGCCAGGGCATGGCTCCTCTCCTCTGCAGGTGAACTGAGAGTGAGGCAACCAGTAATGGTTAACAGAAATGGGCAGATGAAAGGCAAGTGTGGGTGTGTTCACTGCGGGGTGACTCGTGTGTGCTATTTCTCAATAACAGCAAACATAGCACCTTCCCCTAGTCTCCCAACGTCTAGGAACTAGGGGCCCGATGTAGGTAAAACTTATTTACTGATTCTTAATTACCGAATTTTACCGATTCGGTAATTAAGAATCGGTAAATATGAAGGGTGGACATGTAGGTCCATCCAGATGTGTTTTTTACCGAATCGGTAAATATCTGTATTTACCGATTCGGTAAATACCGACCGGTAATGCTCCATTCATTCCTATGGGCTTTGAAGCCCATAAGAATGAATGGGGCATTACCGGTCGGTATTTACCGAATCGGTAAATACTGATTTTGACAAAGGTGCAGAGGGTGTCACTTTGACACCCTCTAGCACCCCCAAAAAAGGTTCAGGGGCTATGTGGCAGGCATACCTGCCCTAAGGGCAGGTCTGCCTGTCATATGGCACAGGTGTGCATGCACACATGTGCATGCACACCTGAATCGGTATTTTACCATCAAATATATTTGATGGTAAAATACAGATTCGGTAAGGGATGTGGGACTCAGAAGAGTCCCACCTACATATCAAAAATATCGAATAGGTAAAAATACCGATTCGGTATTTTACAGATTCGGTAAATTTACCGATTGGTAAATTTACCGAATCTGTAAAATATGTGGCCCTACATACCATTTTGTTAATACCGGTCGGTAACGGCCGAAAATACCGATTTTCGGCCGTTACCGACCGACCTACATCGGGCCCTTGGGGCCAGATGTAGGTAATTTTATTTTACCACTTCTTAAATACCGAATCATACCGATTCGGTATTTAAGAAGTGGTAAAATAGAAGGAGGGAGATGTAGGTAAATCCAGATGTGCATTTACCGAATCGGAAATATTCGGTATTTACCGATTCGGTAAATACCGACCGGTAATGCCCATTCTTTCCTATGGGCTTCAAAGCCCATAGGAATGAATGGGCATTACCGATTCGGTATTTACCGAATCGGTAAATACCGAATTTCACAAGGGTGCAGGGGGTGTCACTTTGACACCCTCTAGCACCCCCTTAGGGCAGGTCTGCCTGTCATATGGCACAGGTGCACACCGGAATCGGTATTTTACCATCAAATAGGATTTGATGGTAAAATACCGATTCGGTAAGGCTTGTGGGACTCAGAAGAGTCCCACCTACATCTCAATTTTACCAATTCGGTAAAAATACCGACTCGGTATTTTACAGAATCGGTAAATTTACCGATAGGTAAATTTACCGATTCTGTAAAATTGAGTGACCTACATCTCAAATTCCAATTACCGGTCGGTAACGGCCGAATTCGGCCGTTACCGACCGGTAATTGGCCACCTACATCTGGCCATAGGTCATCCTAATATTCGTTCCACTAAGGACAGGCTCCTTTATTGGGGACTTACAGGAGGGGGGAACAGACAGACCTCTCAAAGGGTGAATTATAACTGCGGGCCTCCTTCAGTAGGGTCTCACGCCCACCCAGACCTTCTGGACATAGGGTGGGGACATGCACTAAACACTCAAAGAAAAGAGCTTATATGAACCCTACTGCCATATACACCAATCCAGAGCATAACATAGTGACCGTATATAGACATCATAATGTCTACATACGGTTAAAACAGCTCTGAAATGTTGACACTTAGAGTTGTTGAATCTTTTATTGTGGCTCCGTTCGGCCTCGGCCTAGTTGGTAGTAGTGCCCAAGATTCTGAGATCCCGGATGGGTGGTCGATCTTTTAGGTTTACTGCAGCAAGACTGTGGAATTCACTTCCGCTAGGTTTGAGGGGCCTGGGAGACCTTTCTTCCTTTAAGAAGGCCTTAAAGACACATTTGTTCCCTAGGATACTGTAATTGCTTCTGCTGCTGGAAACTTCATGTATGTATCATAACAGTCTAAGCGCCAGGATGCCCGTTGGGTGACAGTTATGCGCTATAAAAGTATGCCTATACATACATACATACATATGTTGATTTATAGCAACAGTGAAAATGTCCGAACAAATTTTAAAACGATAATGTTTTTTTAACAAGATAAAATCTTCCTGAGCTGTAGCATTATTAATTCACGTTGCTAAGATACGCGATTATTTTAAAAAAGGATTGTTTTATATGTATATTGTGATGGTTTTTATTAACTGATAACAATAAACTCTTATTTGATTTGATTTGTATTGACCCCAAAATTGATTTACCTGGGGTGTGCATCAGGACATACTGAAAGGTATTCACTGCTAGGAATCCTTGTAATGAAGGCTGAAGGGTAGGATGCCCAGAATTTTAAAGCCCAAAACTGGGGCAAATCCCCAAAATAGAAGAAGGACTAACATGTTACTTCAAGCGAGCACACAGAATGACAGCTCTCCTTAGCAGAGAATTACCGTAGAGGCAGTAAGAACCCAGATAAAGTGCCATTTTCAGAGCCAGTAGCATGCCTGTTAATTACATTGCTTTCTTATAACAGCTGCTAACTATCCCTTCTTTGCAAAACATAAAAAGACACCTACCACCGGTTTCATCCGACCCTCTCTAAAAACCGGGACATGAGCTTAATGTCCTGAAATCTGAAGGGACAGCTGTCGAAAACCCGGGACTGTCCGGGCAAATCCGGGACGCCTGGTCACCCTACTGAAAGGACGTGGAATTCAGGTTAATGGTGGTGCCTCCAGTGTGCGACCAAGCATGTAATGTTGCTAAGTAGTGAATCATCTTCAAATGACAATACATTAAAAATAGATGCAGCGCTACATAAAGGCAGCCAATCATCGCCGGCCTAGCTCAAAGCCTGTTCTTTGGCTGTGTATGTCATTGTGTGCGCCAGTGGCTGTCCGTCAATGCTTGTGTTGGTGTTATTTGTTTAAAGTGTGTGTGGGTGTGTCTGTGACTATGTGCGTGTGTGAATGTGATTATGTGTGTGCGTGTGTGAATGTGATATGTGTGTGCGTGTGTGAATGTGATTATGTGTGTGCGTGTGTGAATCTGACGACCACTGAGCACACAGTGCTGTCTGCCCATGGACACGTCTCACAGTTCAAGTGCCTGCGCGTGCCGTCGTACCCCCGTGAGCAGTGCTGTAAATGGGCCGGTACTGTCCGGTTCGGGATACCGGCACTTTATTATTTTGAGGAGCAGAGTACCGGCACTTCTCAAGAGAAATGCAATACCTTTAATTGGAGAGTACCGGCACTTCTGGGAAACAAGCAGGTACTGTGCTACAGAGTACCTGCACTTTTATTTTCCCATTTCAAGCACTGCCCGTGAGTGACATTCTGCGCCTCACGCCCAGCATATCCCACCCTTGACGGGCCCAGCTCGGCTGACAGCAGCGGCCGTGGGTGTGTGTGTGACCAGGGCGGACTTAGGGACGGAGCAGCTTCATGGCGACCCCCCGGGGCCGGCAGCCAGGCTGCTTCAGACCTCGCTGACGCTCACAAGTCAACCGGAGCTGACAGGGCTCCTATTAGACGCATTTCTCGAGCACCAGCACCAGAGGAGGAGGAGGGACGCTGACATGTAAACCCGACAGATGACACACTTGGGCAGCCTGGGAGGGGCCGGAGCTTGCAGCAGTCTAGCGGCTAGAAACGGATCCTGGCCCAAGGCACGGACATCAGCTGTGCAGGTGTAGGGTGACCAGAATTTTAAAGCAAAAAACCGGGACATTTCACAAAAATAGAAGAAGGACTATAATTTTACGTCAACCAAGCGCACAGAATGACAGCGCTCCTCAGTAGAGAATTGCAAAACAGGCAGTAAGAACATACATAAGATGCAATTTTTAAACCCAGTAGCTTGTCTGTGAATTAAATTGCTTTCTTGGAACAACTGCTAACTATTCCTGCTTTGTAAAACATAAAAAAAACACCTACCCTGTTTTTAGTCGACCCTCTTCAAAAACCGGGACATGAGCTAAATTTCTCGAAATCTGCCCGAACAGCTGGTGAAAAACAGGGACCGTCCTGGCAAATCCGGGACATCTGGTCACCCTATGCAAGTGACACAGTGTGTGATCTTCAGCATGCGCCTTCATCACCCGTCTCAAAGACCGCCATAGCACTAATGTAGAGGGCTGGTCTGTCGTTCCAAACAGATAGATGAAAGGACAGGGCACCAGGTGATGAAAGGCGCGAACAGCCTAAGCAGGCGTGTCCAAGTTTGGTCCATTAAAGCCAGATCCATGCCAGTTTTTCAAAATAACCGCTCTGTAAAGTATTCCCAATTAGAATAATTAAAAGTGAATTCATGACATTTCGATATCGCAGTTAACTTAGATTCGGCCGGGGTTACCCAAGGTCGAACAGCAGGGACATATATTGTATCCAGTGTTTTTTTCTGTAAAATAAATATTGCAGGAACGTAAAGTTTGTTATAGGATCCAGCCATGCGCTCTTCTGTATGCTGGTGGTTGCAGAACACTAAGGCTGCCTAGTCCTGATTTCACTTCCTTTCTCTTTCTTCCACCACCACTAGCGTGACCGGATTTTGATTTTATAACATTCCACAAACACAGAAGTAGGACTGCAATTTTGCCTCGACCAAGGGGAACATCATGGCACAGATAATGAGGCTCTCGGGGGAATTAAATGCAACCTTTAGAGGGATCCTCTGTGTTAACTAAAATGCTTCCTACTAACGGCTACTAACTACTCTGCACTCTGGAAGAAATGAAAACTCGATTTCCTCTGTGCTCAAAGGGCCCTCTTTCCAAACAGGGACATGTGCTTAATTTACTGAAGTGCGTCGGGACAGATGCTAAAAAACCGGAACTGTGCGAACAATTCTGGGACTCCTGGTCACCCTAACCGCCCTGTACTTCCGGTATTTAGTTCACTCTTGCAGGTTTTATATCCTTTCTTCCTCTTCTAGTTTTTGTTTTGCTCGCTTTCCACTATCTTTACTCTTTCTATGGTTCTCTCTCGAGTTCCGGGACAAAGTTGAATGCTAAAAATAAATCCTAGTCCCTAAAATTGAAGGCCAGTGGCTACCACCTGTGGGTTCTCCTTGATGTGCTGTACAGGTAAATCAAACGCAAAAACAACAATTGATGGACAGAGTGCAGAACAATGTCGTACATTCACCCCTGTACAGAGATCAGGGCCTAAATCCATCGTTTTCTTGATCACCATGCCATTGCAGCTGGCTCTAGGGGAGCTCACAGCACCCATCTCCAAAGGCTTAAACCCTCACAAAGGTTTGTTTTCTCATTGCTATCAACATCTGCACCTAAATGATGTTCAGACAATATCTTCTGTTATTTCCCTTCCCGCAGCTCCAAGAAGCTTAATCAAGTCATCTTCACTGCAAAGCTTAACCCAGAGAACCTACTTCTAAGTAATTATCTGCTGTGGCGAAGAAACCACCGTCATCAATGAAAGAGAAGAAATACTGCTCAGCAGCCCAGAAGCCATTGCTAGAATGCATGCGTCTGTGTCCGAGTGGACCAATCACAGCCTTTAGTACAGTTGCTCACGGTATCTTCCTTCAACACCTCAGCGAGGCCATTGCTATGTTGGGGTGGCATTGAGGCATTCCTTGCCACCTGACCACATCCCCCTAACAATGCTGAGTGCATTTCTTTTCAGTCACCACCATCAGCCGCTTGGGCCGGCCTTGTCATGGAGCCATGGTGTACATGTTTCTGCTCTTACACATCCTCACCGGCAAGAAACCAGCATCCCACTTTTGTGTGGACAGGGCAATCATTACCTCAAACTCCAGGAGGGCACTGGGGACGAGCAATATGTTGACTGTACTAACTGGAGGTGCCAATCACGGACCTTAAGAGCTTAAGGCCCATCTCTCTTATCCTTTTTTCAGCTAAGGTAATCAAAAAGTACATCTATGTCCAACTTTCCAAATTAATCAAATCCAATCCAGCTTCTGAGCAACCATAGCACTGACAACGCCCTCCTCGCCACCACAGACGACGTCCAAGCCCACCTCCACTGAGGTGAGACCGCAGCTCTCATTCTCTTTGACCTCTTGGCTGCCTTCAATATCATCTCTCACTGCACCCTATGCACAAGACTCCACAATGATGACATCCGTAACAAAGCCCTGCAATGGATCTGCTCCTTCCTCATCGGACCAAACACAGGGAGTCAGGCTTGCTCCGTTCCTCTCGGAACCCACAGAGATCAGCTGCAGAGTGCCTCCGGGGTCCTCCCTGAGCCTCACTCTTTTCAACATTTACATGACCCCACTTGCATACATGCCAGGAACCACAGACTCAACATCGTCTCCTACGCCGACAACACCCAGCCAATTTTGTCGCTCACTAACGAACTCTCAGTCACCAAGTACAACTTTCACAACGGGATGACGGCCGTTGCCACCTCGATGAAGAGCAGCTGCCTCAAGCTCAACTCAGAGAAGACCGAAGTCCTCATCCTCACCTGGGACGACTCCTGGTGGCTCGCAGCGCTTGGAACCCTCCCCTCACTAACAGGCCACACACAGAACCTCAGCATCATTCTGTACTCCTTGCTCAACATGAGCCACCGGATCGACGCCGTCTCATCATCCTGCTTCCACAGACTACGTCTGCTCTGAAAGATTTTCAAGTGGATCCCCACAGAGTTCAGAAAGACGGTCACCCATGCACTCATAAGTAGCAGAATCCACTACGGCAACACACTCTACCCGGCATCACCCAGACACTCCTCAAGAAACTGCAGAAAATTCAGAACGCCTGCTCCAGACTCATCCTCGACACCCCGCCGCAGCCAAATCACCAGCCACATGAGAGAGCTCCACTGGCTCCCAGTCAGCAAAAGAATCACCTTCAAGCACCTCCCACACGCCTACAAAGTCCTATATGATGTGGGACCTGCTTACCTCAACCACCATATTGCATTCCAAACACCTACCAGAGTCCTCAGCTCGGCCCAACTGGCCCTGGCTACCTTCCCATGTTTCCCCAAAATCACAGCAGGAGGAAGATCCTTCTCCTACCTCACAGCAAAGACCTGTAACACTCTACCTCTCCACCTCAGTCAATCACTGACACTGCCTCACTTCGGTAAGGACCTCAAGACCTGGCTCTTCAACAAAACCACAGTGCTCTGTCGAACCAGCAGCTACCCCTCCACCTCAGCGCCTTGAGACCCTTACAGTTGAGTAGTCGCACTTTACAAGACATCCGATTGATTGATTGATTGATTGACTCATGAAATGGACGAATAGTACTGTGCATCTGATTGACATGTTTTTCAGTCCTGCCAGTGTAGAGTGAAGCCTGTGTGCAGCCGGCTGCAGTCTGCATGTGGTGCTGTTTCTGACGCCTCTACCCATCCATGTTTCTACCCTCGGAGCATGTGTGTAATGTGTTCCCAGGTGGCTTTCACTGTAACTGACAAATGTGTACATGTGTCATGGAAATACCCGGGTGCCTGTGTGTCTGCACCGTGCATGCCTCAAGCCGCATGTGTCCAAGGGAAACGAACATCCATTTAGAGGAGTGGAAGAAAGCAGGCCTGAAATGACCCAGGACACATAATGATTTTCAGCTCTTTGTTCTGTGAGGGCTGATCAGTTTTATTTCATTAGCAATCATCAAGGTTGTGAGGCACCTGAAATCACCCGGAGAACCATGTGACCGCTCTAGTATTCTGAACGAATGTGTGCTTGGCCGCTGTGAGCATTGTGTGCAAAGGTGTGTGTGGCCACTGTGAGCATTCTGTGTGCGAATGTGTGTGTGGCTGTTGTGAGCATTCTGTGTGCGAATGTGTGTGTGGCTGTTGTGAGCATTCTGTGTGCGAATGTGTGTGTGGCTGCTGTTAGCATTTTGTGGGAATGCTTGTATGGCCGCTGTGAGCATTCTGTGGGCAGGGCCAGACTGGCTACCAGGCATTTTGGCATGCTGCCGAGCTGGGGGCTGATTTAGTTGATGGGGACCTGCGTGTGCTGAACAAAATTTGTTTTGCTTTGTTTATTTCGAAGAACATACAGGTCTCCATCAACGAAATTAGCCCCCACCGCAGTAACATCAGCCCCCAGCTCGGCAGCATGCCAAAACGCCTGGTAGCCAGTCCGACCCTGTCTGTGGGAATGTGTGTGTGGCTATTGTGAGCATTCTGTGGGAATGCTTGTGTGGCCGGTGTGAGCATTCTGTAGGAATATGTGTGTGGCCGCGGTGAGCATTCTGTGGGAATGCTTGTGTGGCTGCTGGGAGCATTCTGTGGGAATGTGTGTGTGACCGCTGTGAGCTTTCAGTGGAAATGCTTCTGTAACCGCTGTGACCATTCGGTGGAATTGTGTGTGGCCTCTGTAAGCATTATGGGCAAATGTGTATGCGGCCGCTGTGAGCAGTCTATGGGAATGTGTGTGACCGCTGTGAGCATTCGGTGGAAATGTTTGTGGCCGCTGTGAGCATTCTGTGGGAATGTGTATGTGGCCGCTGTGAAAAGTCTGTGGGAATGGGTGTGTAGCCGCATGGAGCATTCTGTGCGAATGTGTATCTGACCACTATGAGCATTCTGTGGGAATGTGTGTGCGGCCACGGCAAGCATTCGGTGGGAATGTGTATGCAGGCGCGCAACACCCATTGGGCTCACGGGGCTTCAACACCCCCCCACCCCCCGTCATGTGTGTGTCAGCAACAGCTTTGGGGGCTGACGACCATCTAATTGCAGCCACACCCGAGTACTTAACAGGTCTTTAAAAGACCATTTACTTGTAAATTAGGCTTTTGTTGTGTTTTCACCCCTTCTTACAGCCACTCTGTCTATTGTTGGAAGAATTAGCCCCCCCCCCGAAATATTTTTCATTCTCCTTCCCCCGAAATTTGGCTCTAGTTGCCCGCCTGTGTGTATGTAACCCCGATGAGCATTCTGTGGAAATATGTGTGTGGCCACAGTGAGTGGAATGTGGGGATGTGTGTGTAGCTGCATGGAGCATTCTGTGGGAATGTGTATCTGACCACTGTGAGCATTCTGTGGAAATGTGTGTGTGACCACCGTGAGTGTTCTGTGCTTGCTCATGTGAAAAAAGTCATGCAAGACACCAGCTGACCACATTTCGTTTGAAAGGCATGCTTTCAATACATTTTTATGGGAACTTTGTGAAATTTCACGGGAAAAATGATACAATTTCACCCACACCTAATTAAAGATCATAAACAATTATAAAAGCGATCCCTGGGCAAAAAATAGTGTATGAGGAAGTTCTATGGAACCACCCCCCCTCCCCTATGGTCTGTCTGTCCTGCCACAATAGAAATGGAGGACAGAGGGCAACAGTACAGCTTATGTGGAAAGTGGAAGTGCCTTTACTTAAGTTTAAGTAATGGCTAATCGGTTAAACAAACCTTCCTGGCCTCCATGTCTGGTAGAGCATTCTACACTCTACATTCCTACAGTTCTAAGCAAAGAACCTCCATTACCAGCCCCAAACATTAGTAGAAAGCTTGTCCAGAAAGCGCTTCTCTGCTCATTGGCGCTTGGTTGGCCCCACAAGAGGTAAAGAGAGCAGAGCCTTCTAGAGTCATCTGTACCATTTTCTTTAGGCGGTCCTGGGTGTCCTTAGGTGTCTTGCCGTCGATGTACAGAAAATCTAAATTAAAATAAGACCTCACGGCAGCCACGGTAAGGCTTGACCTACCACTGAATAACGTGAACAGTCCCTTGTACAGCCGCCTTGGATTGGGTGATATAGTGGTTTCATAAAGCGCTATGAAGCGCCTATCGAATTCCCACCCTTTGGAGCGCTGCTTTGATTCGCTAAGAGAGGAGACATTACGAGCTGCTGAGGCTGCTGGACGAGTTCATGACTGCGCGAGCCTTGAGGATTATAGCTTCAAAGCGTGATGCGGCCGACTCTGCGTTTCATGCTTCTGGGGATGAGGAACAAGGGACCTGTGGACTGAGTAACAGCAGCATGCATTACACGCACAGCTCAGAAGCCGCAAAGAGAGCAGTGGGTCCAGGAAAAAAGGTAAACATAGGAAAACTTGAACGGATCGCCTGGCAGGCGGCAGGGGACTCCGACGTGCACGAGAGCCTTCAGAGTTCATTTGTAATCCTAATGCAAAGCCCCTGTCCACGAGCCTGCGCTCTCAGGCAACCTTGACAGCGTGCAGCACATTATATGCGCACCAAGCGCGCATGCAATATTCATTCATGAGCCATTTCCGGGGGCGTCCTCGTAGTGAACAAGCCGGAGCACTACAAGCCTCCCCTGTGGTGCAGCAGCAGCAACACATAACAACAGCCACTCTGCAATGGCAGAGCCCAGAAGCCTGGTAGACCGCTTTAAACATTTCAACAACTAGAGGGCCAATATCAGTGGGCTTTTTTTCAAAAGGTCCAGCATACATGCCCAAGACCAAGCCAAGACAAAGACAGTATGCTGTTCCTTAGATGTGTATAGAGAGGAGTAACCGAATATGTTATGTGGTGTTATCACTAAAGGGCTCCAATGATTCGTAGGTGAGGAATTGCTCCTATCAAAACTAGGGTCCTCACACACCTAACCAGTTAGGTGTCATGCTTCATCATATGGGTCTGCTCCTCGTCGGGTCGGCGCTGCATTACCCGACGGGCACCATCGGGTATTGCAACTGAGATCTTTTGTTCCTTGCCGTTAGGTCAGGTGTGAGTCAGGAGCCTACGGAAGTGTAGATGTGATATAGTGAAAAAGTCAGTTAAAACAGGTTGGAGAGTCCAAGAAGTGACTTTATTCAAAATGGCACTCCACCTGGATTAAAATATGAGAGTGGCAACTATCTGTAGTGCTGTTACAAGATAAAAGCGCTCTACTCTGAATGGGTCAACATGTTTCTAGCCTTTTTTGTCAGTAGGATCAATGGCAATTCATCAGGACCTTGTGAAAAACTATCTACACGTCGTGGGAGGTGGGTAACCTACCTACCACGATTGGTGCTAAGGGTTGACAACCTACAGCTGCTGAGGATGATCTAAATATGAATAGGGTAATGCCTCAACAGTAGCCGGCAGGCGTTGGGGACACTCAAAGGTAATGTCCTCAGATCCAACGTTTGTAGGCGGAACGACCTACCCTCTCTGCCGGGACCGGTTGAGAGGGTAGGTCATTCTGCCTACAAATGCAAGAAACAGGTTAATCCATTCAGAGTAGAGCGCTTTTATCTTGTAACACTAACATTACTACAGATAGTCACCACTCTCATATTTTATTCCAGGTGGAGTGCCATCTTGAATAAAATCACTTCTTCGATTCTCCAACCTGTTTTGACTCACTTTTTCACTATATCACATCTACACTCCCGTAGGCCACTTACTCACACCTCACCTAACGGCAAGGAACAAAAGATCTCCGTTAAAGAGCCCCTCTATGGGTGCCCGTCGGGTATTGCAGCGCCGACCCGACGAGGAGCAGACCCATATGATGAAGCATGACACCTAACTGGTTAGGTGTGTGAGGGTCTTAGTTCGAATAGGAGCAATTCCTCACCTACGAATCATTGGATGCCCTTTAGTGATAACGAAGAAGCACAAGGGGAGCTTGGCCCTGATGGACAAATGGGGAGGCTGGGCCTAATTAGATCAATAAACAAAGAAAAATGCCTCGCCACTTATTTTTTATCCCACACTTCAGGGAAAATTGAGAACACTGTTTGTCGTACTCAACTAGGTATTTTTATTTGTACCAATCAATTTTTGATTTTGAATTCTATTTTGTCATAACAACCTAATTATGGTCAGACAAACACATATATACAGTATACAATCAACATTTAGTATAACTTATGTACATAACGACATGTTCTCACAACGAATAATATTCGCTATTGGCAAAGAGATTTAAATACAAAAGTTTTTCACAACAGACAACAATATTTACAATGTGATAAGTGAAACACAAATTGACAAATGAAAAAATACTTTGTGCGAAACACAAAATTGGTGATGAAAATAGAAAAATTAGGAAAGGAGCGTGGAAACAGATTCAAAATTAATTGTCAGCCAGCGAATGCTGCTATCCAAATTGTCCTTTCTAATTGGCCGACGCGTTTCGAATCCAGGCGGTTATGTACCGGATTCTCATCAGGGCACAATTATTCTGTCGGGTCTTCAGCTGAAACAAATTCAAGGTAAAGTTGGGAATGC
Organism: Lissotriton helveticus; assembly: GCF_964261635.1. Taxonomy (NCBI): domain Eukaryota; kingdom Metazoa; phylum Chordata; class Amphibia; order Caudata; family Salamandridae; genus Lissotriton; species Lissotriton helveticus. The sequence continues at coordinate 184,348,131 of NC_136063.1, forward strand.
AGGCAGGAACGGCTCCTAAAAGGAGTCAGGGGGGCAGAACTACCGTCAGCTGCTTCTTTGCTGAACGGGGGCAGTCGCCTTCAGAAGTCGAGTTAAATCCTTTCGTGGGGTCGCATTGAATGGTAAATCTTTGGATCCATGCAGTTTGTTGGAAACGCATACTGAGCAAGACGGAGTGATTCGGAGCCCGGCAAATATTGTTCGCGCTGGCTTTTGAAGTCAAGTTGACCTGCAGAACCAGACCTTCCGCGCAGAGCGATTGAAAAACAAAGCGCCAATTTTGTGTTTCGCACAAAGTCTTTTTTCATTTGTCAATTTGTGTTTCACTTATCACATTGTAAATATTGTTGTCTGTTGTGAAAAACTTTTGTATTTAAATCTCTTTGCCAATAGCGAATATTATTCATTGTGAGAACATGTCGTTATGTACATAAGTTATACTAAATGTTGATTGTATACTGTATATATGTGTTTGTCTGACCATAATTAGGTTGTTATGACAAAATAGAATTCAAAATCAAAAATTGATTGGTACAAATAAAAATACCTAGTTGAGTACGACAAACAGTGTTCACTTTAGTGATAACAGCATATATCATATTTGGTTACTCCTCTCTATACAAATTTAAGGAACAGCATACTCTCTTTTTCTTAGACCACTTTAAACAAGCATTGGCAAAGTCAACAGTTCTTGTCATTCAACTGTGTTACCCGACCTGTTGGCTTGGCCACTGTTTTCCGCTAATGCTGTTCCACATCACAAAAAATAACTCAAAAGTGCATGTTTGTCAATGTGGAACAGCATTGGCAAAAACAAAAACAACCGGAGTGCACCAGAAATCATTGGGTTGGTAAACAAACACCCAGGACTGGAGCACCACGCCCTTTGTGTCATGTCGTCTTTAACAAACATCGGCAGAAATGGAGATGGAAGACAGGTACTATAGATTTCCCTCCTTCGGTATCTAGCTGTCACCAACACCCATCTCTATTCCCTTGGGAGTGTTTGTTTCGTTTTTTAACTTTACCTTCTGTTGCTGTCACAATCCTTTCTCTTTTTTAGGTCTGGCTGAAGGTGTGTCAGCTCCTAACAGTGTGACAGTAAGGCAGGAAGAAGGGACAGGCTAGATGAGACATTTCATCACTGGATGGAAGTTCTGGAAGTCCTTTACTTCAGGATTTTTTTTGTCTCTATGTGTGCATGCTTAGATGGCTTCAGTGGGTCCTTTACTTCAGGATGTTTTTGTCTCTCTGTGTGTGTATGTTCAGAAGGCTTAGGTGAGTTCTTTACTTCAGGATGTTTTTGTGTCTCTATGTGTGCATGCTTATATGGCTTTGGTGAGTCCTTTACTTCAGGATGTTTTTGTGTCTCTGTGTGGGCATGCTTAGATGGCTTTGGTGAGTCCTTTACTTCAGGAGGTTTTGTGTCTCTGTGTGAGCATGTTCAGAAGGTTTTTGTGAGTCCTTTACTTCAGGATTGTTTTGTGTCTCTGCGTGGGCATGGTCAGAAAGCTTTGGTGAGTCCTTTACTTCATAATGTTTTTGTGTCTCTATGTGGGCATGTTTAGAAGGCTTTGGTGAGTCCTTTACTTCAGGATATTTTTGTGTCTCTGTGTGTGCATGTTCAGAAGGCTTTGGTGAGTCCTTATCTTCAGGATGTTTTTGTGTCTCTGTGTGTGCATGTTTAGACGGCTTTGCCGAGTCCTTTACTTCAGGATGTTTTTGTGTCCCTGTGTGTGCATGTTTAGACGGCTTTGCCGAGTCCTTTACTTCAGAATGTTTTTGTGTCTCTGTGTGTGCATGTTCAGAAGGCTTTGGTGAATCCTTTACTTCAGGATGTTTTTGTGTCTCTGTGTGTGCATGTTTAGATGACTTTGCCGAGTCCTTTACTTCAGGATGTTTTTGTGTCTCTGTGTGTGCATGTTTAGATGACTTTGCCGAGTCCTTTACTTCAGGATGTTTTTGTGTCTCTGTGTGTGCATGTTTAGACGGCTTTCCTGAGTCCTTTACTTCAGGATGTTTTTGTGTCTGTGTGTGTGCATGTTTAGAAGGCTTTGGTGAGTACTTTACTTCAGGATGTTTTTAGGTCTTCGTCTGGTTATGTTCACAAGGCTTCGGTGAGTCCTTTACTTCAGGTTGTTTTTGTGTCTCTTTGTGGGCATGTTCAGAAGGCTTCGGTGAGTCCTTTACTTCAGGATGTTTTTGTGTCTCTGTGTGTGCATGTTTAGACGACTTTGCCGAGTCCTTTACTTCAGGATGTTTTTGTGTCTCTGTGTGTGCATGTTTAGACGGCTTTCCTGAGTCCTTTACTTCAGGATGTTTTTGTGTCTGTGTGTGTGCATGTTTAGAAGGCTTTGGTGAGTCCTTTTCTTCAGGATGTTTTTGTGTCTTCGTTTGGGCATGTTCAGAAGGCTTTGGTGAGTCCTTTACTTTAGGATGTTTTTGTGTCTTCGTCTGGGCATGTTCAGAAGGCTTGGTGAGTCCTTTACTTCAGGATGTTTTTAGGTCTTCGTCTGGGCATGTTCAGAAGGATTCGGTGAGTCCTTTACTTCAGGTTGTTTTTGTGTCTCTTTGTGGGCATGTTCAGAAGGCTTCGGTGAGTCCTTTTCTTCAGGATGTTTTTGTGTCTCTGTGTGTGAGTGTTCAGAAGGCTTCGGTGAGTCCTTTACTTCAGGATGTTTTTGTGTCTCTGTGTGTGAGTGTTCAGAAGGCTTCGGTGAGTCCTTTACTTCAGGTTGTTTTTGTGTCTCTTTGTGGGCATGTTCAGAAGGCTTCGGTGAGTCCTTTACTTCAGGATGTTTTTGTGTCTCTGTGTGTGAGTGTTCAGAAGGCGTCGGTGAGTCTTTTACTTCAGGATGTTTTTGTGTCTCTGTGTGTGAGTGTTCAGAAGGCTTCGGTGAGTCCTTTACTGCAGGGTGTTTTTGTGTCTTCGTCTGGGCATGTTCAGAAGGCTTCGGTGAGTCCTTTACTTCAGGTTGTTTTTGTGTCTCTTTGTGGGCATGTTCAGAAGGCTTCGGTGAGTCCTTTACTTCAGGATGTTTTTGTGTCTCTGTGTGTGAGTGTTCAGAAGGCTTCGGTGAGTCCTTTACTGCAGGATGTTTTTGTGTCTCAGGTATTACAATTATACACACATTTAAAACCCAGCGTTCTGTCTTATTCAATGCTTGTATTTCATTTCCCCACAGAATGGAAACATAGAAATGCAATGGAGTCCCGGAAGGAATGAAGTGTGCAGCAGGCAAGCTGAGGTGAACTCAGCACAGAAGAGTTTAAATATCAATTTGGTTTGCACAAATTGCTTTGAGAAAATATACCCTTGTTATACTGTGCCAAGATTGTTTATGTGGCGTTTGAATATAAATAATGAGGTGCAAATGCGTCTTTCACTCCACTCATACATTTTTTATTTGCTTTTCTTGTTCTTTTCGGGAATTCCAGGCAAAATGTATATTTTTTGAGGCGCCATCTATGCATGTTTACATCCGTGTGCAAGAACAGAAGCATAATAAATGAATATGGGGATGCATTGACACCAGCCCCAGAGGTCTAAGGGTGCGACAGCACGCATGTGTAACTCAAGACACAAGACAGATATCTATGTGTGAATGTGTGTATATATATATGTGTGTGTGTGTGTGTGTGTATATATATATATATATATATATGTATATATCTCAGAAACAATCGCCTGCTGCTCCGTCCTTGGAGAATAAACAAGAGCGGACCCAATTCGGTGCTTAAACGTATTTATTTAGCACACCACCATACCGCCATAACGCGCTTCGGCCGTTGCTGGCCTTGATCACATGTATATATATATATATATATGTATACACACACACACATATATGTATACACACACACACATATACATATATATATATATATACATAGATAGGAAGATAGATAGATGCAGGGCCGGACTGGCTACCGGGCAGTTGTGTGTGCTGCCGAGCTAGGAGCTAATTTCTCTGTGGTGGGTGCTTATTTCGTTGATGGGGACCTGCGTGCGATTTGAAATAACAAAAGCAAAACGAATTTCGTTTTGCACACGCAGGTCCCCATCAACGAAATTAGCCCCCAGCACTGCAGCACACACAACTGCCCGGTAGCCAGTCCGGCCCTGGATAGATGAAGAGAGAACAATTTGGAATCAATTTAGCAAAGTTTGAAAACTGTCCATTGACTTCAGCTTCTGCAAAAACCATCCTGATGTCTATAACTTTATTTTTTTCTATCCTTTTATTGATTATTGTTTCAACTATAAAATGCTGTTGTGTTCCTCCCTTAACATGAGAGACAGCAGCTGATTCGAGAAACTTTCATATGCAAATATTGGCAGTGAGGCCAGTCTAGTCGACCATTAATTATAACATCAAAGCATTGAAGGATTGATCATCCCTCCTGATTTTATCCTACCATGCATGGATAAAAAGATCCTATATAGGGAAATGTGCACATGTGCAGGCAGAGGTCTGAACCTGGCGTGCGCTATGAGAAGAACATCAAATAGTGACATTGATCCACCCGCGACACGCCGGGATCACTGTGCATCTGACATGCACTTCATTCAGCTTGCCCATACAATGAGGACAATGGAGGGCTGCTTCTGAGAGCCCAATTGCTCGATTTTCTGATTTCTCCCGCTGTCGCGGACAAGCCGAGATTGTCCCCAGCATTGATCGTTCACGGAGGGGGACCGCGCTAGTGCTTGCCTCCTGAGGAAGATTGGGCCTGATGCCACTCTGCTGCAGGTAGAAGGAATATCAGCTGCCAGCAGGGGAGCAAGGGGGTACAGGGTTCCTCTTTCCACTTGCCTTTGTAAAGCCTTGGAACGGTGCAGCTGTTAGCGACAATGTGTGACATTGTCTTGCAGCGTGGGATCACTGGGTCTTTGTTAATCGTCCACGTGTGCTGCTTCGTTGCGCCACAAATGATCATTATTTACCTGCTGCCATAAGGATAAAATGAAACAAGCAGAATGTAGCTTCCGCAGGGAACCCAACCACCGATGCCAGTCTTTCAAAATGGCAGCCACTGATCAATAATGATCCATGTTAACATGTATTAGGTGGAGGCAACATGCTAACAACCACGGTCTGTAGCCAACTGCTCCTCCTCAAATAATACATCTTTCATGCCATTGTGTGTACCACCTGTCAGTCTTCAAGCTTCCTCTGCGTATCTAAAGGTAAACGTAAGGATTTCCTGATCCTGCCTTCTAGGCTGTATCTGTGACCTAAGGTAAATCCTTGTTAAGACCATTCATAGGTATGGAGACATAAAAAGTGTTAGTCGCTAAAAGAGTGACTACGAGCAGTGCGTCTGAGCAGTACCGACAAACCAACAGTGGGAGGAGATAAGATATGGATACAATTGGGATTCAGAACTGAATAAAGTTTATGACATGGCTTGGATTGGAGTAAGGTTAGTAAACCAGTTTGCCTTTCCAGCATCTGATATGCAAATGAGAGTTGGGGATTGGCACCTTCACAGAGCCCCTGACTGTCCACCTCAGGCAAGAAAACAGCACGAAGGAAGGGGAGAGAGGCTGGGAGTCCAGATTGCTTTCTTCTAGTGTAGACAGCCAGCCTCTCCAGGAATAAAGATTCAGCAGAGGACAGGAATCATGGGCTTTGGCTACGGTGCCCCATTGGGGACCCATAGAAACTCAAACCGCTCAAAATCAGTTCCCACCTCCGGCACAGCAAAGGGGCGAAAGCAAGGAAGAGGGCTAGCATCGAAGAGCTGACTGCCTGCAGGTGAGCTAGCCTCATCCACAAACACACAAGAGGGGTATGCATCCATGTAAGGAACCAAGAAACTCTTTTATGATCCATGAGCAAAACACTGACAGTAACATTGAGGACTCTAAAACTATGGTAACCCCAGCTGGGAAGACATATATCTGAAACAGGAAAGACACTTAGACCATCTGCTATCATCCAGGGACAAAATATGCCTACCAGGCCTCTGCTTGGCAAGGAAAGGCCTGACCCAATATTTCTGTGGTTGCCCACCCATGACCATAACAGTACATGTGCTTGGCATGCCCAACAGTCCTTTCAAAATACACCATTCTCTTTTACCTATTAAAAATGCACCAACCTGCATTGAGGAAGAGCTCAGAGCTGCTTCTACCTTAGGGATCTGCGCCTCCCAAGATCCAGGCGCCTCTGAGGAGGAAAACCACGGCCCATCTGTTCTTGCAGATGTTTTGATTCTCATCTGTAGCCATTGGAGTATATTTTTCTTTAAACATTTTCAAACTTGCGGATATGTCGTTGGCAAATGAGGCTCTTTGACTAGCAGGCACAGCATCTTTGCGGCATGTAGGCTTTTGTGAGTTCAGATTGTGCCTGATTGACCAATGGGGCGCGTTCTTGATGTTCACTGAGCATTCTATTATGTGACATGAGATGGTGGCAGGTTCAGTAGAGCTGTTAATGGTCTCTGCGCTTCATGATCAAAGAGCACCATGTCTTCAGGCAAAGTCTATGTCATTGTACATTAGTAGTGGCGAGATGCACACCAGTTTCTTCCAATCTTTATACTCCAGTTACATGGCCAAGCAGCATCAGAAAACTGTGTCAACAAAAGAAGGGGACCGAATGGGAAAAGCAAAATTGTCTTTTCATTTTGTAAAGAAATATATTCTGATTGGCTGATGGTTTGATCCGAGTTCACCCTCTTGTATCTCCCTGCCTGTTTATCCGTGTGCTATCTCTCTCTTTCCTGTACTTTAAGCCGTTACTTGTCTATTTTGTCTACTTGATGAAGGCAGGGGTAGACATCCAAACCACCAATAGCATTAGGTATAAGATGAACACACAACCATCAGGCTGAGCTAAGACTTCACTGCAACGTCTCAAGCCAATGACGGAAAGAGGCTTGTTGAAGCAGGCTAATGGCTGAAAGGGGCTTTCGAAGCAAGCCGTGACTGGAAAGAGGCTTGTTGAAGCAAGCCAATAGCTGAAGGGAGATTGTTAAAGCAAGCCAATGGCTGAAAGGGAATTGTTGAAGCAAGCCAATGACTGAAAGAGGCTTGTTGAAGCAAGCCAATAGCTGAAGGGAGATTGTTAAAGCAAGCCAATGGCTGAAAGGGAATTGTTGAAGGAAGCCAATGACTGAAAGAGGCTTGTAGAAGCAAGCCAATGATTGAAAGAGGAAGACGTAAAGGCTGCTTTATGTATATTGTTAGCAATGGTTCTGTTTGACAGCTGTGCTGTTCAAGCCATGACCTAACAAGCATTGGCATAGCCAATAGGTCTCGCCTTTGGGACATTATAAGTGTTTAGCCATGCAACAGTTGATGTTGCACCAAGGATCTTGTGCTGCATAATTAAATACTTATAAGGTCTCAAAGGCGAGACCTATTGGCTATGCCAATGCTTGTTTATATTTGCTTTTATTTAGTTCTTAAGCAACCTTTATTGTAACATTTTAAGGTCGGGTGCTTAACTGATGTAAATATACTGATTTGTTGCACTTTTATGTTTTTTATTTCTAAAGCCGAATAAAGTTTATATTGATTGATTGGCTTGCTTACCTTTAGAAACCATGAGAGTAATGTTCAGTAGCAAAACCCCAACCTCCACACGAAGGGGCGTAGTGAGCATTGGGCACCATCCATTCAACGGGGCATCTTCTGCGTGAGGCGCGGTCATTACCACAAGCAAGCCCTTCTCCTCACAAACAGGGTTTGGACTCGCGCACCACATAGCTGAAAACGTACTACGGAAGTTCACGTTCTAGATGCCTTAACCAATGGCCCGCTTGTGCATGCCCCAGCAGGAAGATCCTGCCAATCTACTTTTGATGCAAACAATAGCGCAGATCTTCTCGGGAGCACGTTCCTCCCTCCAGAGGAAGTAAAAAACAATGGCTTTGCCTACCGCTTTGGATTTTGAACGCTTAAAACACGTTTTCGGGATATATTGATTATGTGAGATGGCAGATTAATACCAAAAGCCAGTGTTTTATTTTCCACATCGATTAGAAGTTTTGCAGGGCTGCTGCACATTGTGTAAACGGTCGTGACTAAGGATGCCATGCGCTGGCTGTCACTGGTTTTGTAGCTTCAGTGTAACAGAAGTTTGCATTTAAATGATGCTTGGTGGACATCTCTCAGTTGAACAGAAAGCAAAATAATTTAATTTCTCAGTGTAAGAGTAGCTTACATGTTACTGATGCTTGGACAAAAGCATTTTACAGGAGGCAAAATGGTTGCCACTTTTCAAAGGGAATGTGGTGCAAGGTGCACATTGGAGATAGCGCATACAGCACAAGCGCGAGCCTCGCGCGGCAGCAGGGGAGGGGGGCCTGGGAGATTCCCTTGCGGGAGCGTGCGACCATTTGGCACCACCATATGGCGCCGCGGGCTCCCACAAGTAATTGCCAGGCGTGCACGCTTTGCCATTGCAAGCAATGCAACGGGTGCACGTCTTTGCAGGGAAAACTGTGCCAATGGCTACAGGTCTCTCTCCTATGCAGCGCATGCGCGCTGCGTAGGCGAGATCTAAAAAGGGCCGCACACCAGGCTCTTCTACCAATGTGACATCACTAGCACAACCAGGCGAGCTGCCTATAAAAAGCAAGCCCAGTTCAAGTGCTCAAAAATGTCTGTTAGATGGTGTCATAGACTCGGCTTGTAAAATGTGATCCAGGCTGGAATACAGCCGTAAAGCAAACACATTTACAAGGCTTGACCTCAATAAAAAAAATATGCGGCTTTATTTTTGTTGCCCATGGTCAGAATAGTTAAGTTCTCAGTACTCTGTGAAGTTTTTATCACACAAGCGAGGTTTCGTGTATTCCACGATTATTGGCTCCATTCTGTTTGCAGTCTTTCCCTGTCTTCCTTTGCTGTGCCTAAGCATGGAGTTTCTCTTGCAGGATTTGCCTGCTGCTGAACCAGGATGCATATTTCTCATGAGTGCTGTGAAAACCATGAGTCCTTTATACATGAGTGCATGCCTTACATGTTTTTTTTCTCATCGACACTCAGAATGGTCCTTTAAATTACACTGACCTATACAAGTATTGTATTGGTAAAGTAGGGACTTTCACATGGAAGTCCAAATTGCATCGAACTTCGCCACGTCACATTTGTCATAGATATTGAAAGAAACATGCAGTGGTGGCAAGAAAAAATTGCATATATCTAGTTCTCAGCCCATATATCAGATATCTTCTGTGGAAAAACGTAGGTACACCAAGCCCTTTCAGTGCTAGACAGGAACATGGCCTCAGTAATGTGGGAGTGAGCCTTGTCTGTTGTCCACCAGTCATCAGGGCCTCAGACTCCCTATATATATGTTAGGAAGTTGAGCTACGGTGACAGCACAAAAAGTGATAGATGGAATGCTCGAATTACTCTCATCGTGGGTAATTCCGTTAGGCGCTATTTAATTCCATCGTTTTTAGCTTGTTTTCAGCCATTGGCGTCAGGGTTAATGAGAATGGACAAGAACAGTTGGCCCGACGACATTGACACTGAATTAGGTCATAGTAACTACTATTTTTTTTTTACAGTGCTACAGAACTAACAATACAAATATTGTTTATGTATTTTGGTATTATTTCTGCCATGTGATCAGTAGGACCAGTCAGAAGGCGAAATGTGTATTTTATGTATGCTTATTGCAACCACACACACAGAACAAACATTGCCCTTTTATTTTCATGTGCTCGGGTTAGGCCAAAAAAGTGGCAGCCTGTAAACTGCACTGTTCATATCATGTACTCAGGCTCACTGCAAACACTGCGCAGGCACACCTAAAGAGGACTGCCGAAGGACATTTCTTTCTTTATTTTATTATAAAAGTTTTATATAGCGCAAACATGACCCATGGGGGTGTCAGAGCGCTTTACAACTGATAAGGAAGGAAGAGGCATGTACAGCAAACAACAGAGTGAACCACTGGGGTAGCGAAAAGTGAGGGGGCCTCCCTGCACGGTACTTAGGGGGCCCCCCTTCGGGCTCAATCAGGAGCTCTCCCAGCCAGAGTGCAGTGCCGAGGGGGCCCCTTGGAGCTAGAGGCCCCCCGCACCACGTGGGCTGCGGGGGCCTGTGTTACGCCCCTGGAGTGAACGCAAAACGGTACAGGATGTGAGAACTCAAACCAACAGATCAAAACACAGTCGTAACAGTAGAGTAACAGACCGGGGTGAGGATATCGTGTCACATCTATGTGCTGAAGGGCCTTCTAGCCAGACCTAAAACAGTTTTTTTTAAATAAGGTTGATGTACAGCTGCGTAAAGGGTGAGCAGCCATCACAACGCGGGCATTACCACGCGCTGCCATTACGACGCTGCTTTTACAACGCAAGTCGTTTCAATGACTTGCGCTGGAGGGCGCTGTTGGAAAAGGAATAGTTTAATTTTCTATTCCAACACCTTCCCTACTGTAACGTGGGCTGGAGTTGGAATAGAAAATTAAACTATTCCACTATCCAGCGCTTACAGCGCAAGTCATTGTAGCGACTTGCGTTGTAAAAACAGCGTCGTAATGGCACGCGGGGTAAAAGCCCGCGTTGTAATGTCATACAACCTGCGTAAAGTTCACCTACGTGGATTAAACTAAGAGGCAGGACTCAGGTGATAGGAATCAGAGCATCCCCATCTCAAAATCGAAGGACACATATAAATGTATACAAATAAGTCGAATGTAAATATGCAGCGAGGGTAAACTAGTCACTGCACTTTGAAGTTCAGATTTCTTGCTCATCAGACAGCCTAGATGCTATAACCACAGAAGAACCTCTCGGAAAGGCCATATACGTGCATGTACATATTGATGAAAAGTCAGCTGCTAATAAAAGCAATTAGCATGCTTAATAATCTATTACTCAGCCACTAATAATGCCAATTAGCTAGTGAATGTCTCTGGTTTTTCCGTGAGTCACCTGGTGATAAAGAGACTTTCTCTGCTGTGACATTTCTTTCTGGCTCTGCTTCCAGATATGAGTAAGACCAGTGGGTGTATTAACAGGGGATGGAGAGGACGGGTGCGTGTGGGGGGTGCACCCAGTGGCGGCTGCCGCAATACTGAAGTGGTGGGTAGGACAGGGGATTAAGGGTAATAATAAAAAAAAATGTACCTGACAACAACGCCGCCTCAGTCCTCTTCTCTTGCTCTCCTCCCAGCATGCACTGGGGCACAGGGTACCCACCCAATTCCGGCGCTGCTCTCCAACAAAGCTGGGTTCGAGAAACCTAAGTGCGCATGTCTATTTGGCGGTCCTAAGACGGCTGGCCAAACAGACATGCACACTACAGTGTGCCTCTGTGCTATGCCCAGCCCCGCCCCTCCCTACACTGCTGACACCGACTCAGTCAGTCAGCGGTTATTGTATTTTTCGTTTGACCTCTGACTGACTGACCAGTGGGGCGACGCTCCTCTGCCATTACAGAGGAGCCGCCCCTAGGTGCACACCAGCTTTTCACGGCTGTCGTTTGTCCCCACCACCACTTCCTAAACATTTCGAGGCATCAGTCAAGCAAGGGCTCAGCACCGGGCAGGATCTCCATGATAAACTGTGGGCTGGTGGCCAGCAGCCAATGAAAATAAATCCTGTGTTTGTTGGTCTAATATACAGCACTGGCTTAGCTCCAAGACGCATCAATGAAGCATTAAGGCACTATGCAGAGAAATTTCACTGACTACACTAAGAGCATCATGGAAATGAGCAGTGGTGGACTGGGAGTGAAAATCAGCAGAGGAAAGTATGCACGTACCAGCCACATATTGTAACAAAAGCGCACTGCGAGTGAGTCTACAGAGGAAAAGTGTAGACATGTCCATGGGAATGTATGTGTATCCCATTAGGAATGTTTGCCAGGCTGCACAGCAGATAATCCCTTTGTTCACCTGCCCCAATAAAAGGCCTTCTGGTCTACATGCCACCAGGGATTTTCTCTGTAACCCTCACGGCCAGTCAAGCCCTGAAATGTATGGTGTCTGGGATTCAGCTCAAATAAAAAACAATTATTGTGGATGCAAAGGATGTACCTGTGTGAGCACCATGCTGTTGAACCATTATTTACAATCATGCAATGGACAAAGGGAGATACATTGATTTGACCAGAATCACATGGTTTTTGGTCAAGTAGCCGAAGCCAGGATTGGATCCACTTCTCCAAGGGCTAATGCCAATAATTACGCCACAGATAGCCTCTCTCCACTTTCCATGTGTTTAATAGAAGAGAAAAAGCCAGAAAAAGCTGTAATAAACCCAAATGCCTGACTTTTGTATAACTCGTGGTAATTATGGTAATCTCAGTGCCACAAAGCTTCTACAAAGGTGAAAGTTCTACTTAATTAGTGGCACTCCCATGTTGGCACTCGCATATTGCCACTCCCATACACTCTACGTAAGTCGCCAAGATCCTATGGAGACCAGGGAGAAAATGGCAGCCGTGTTACCCTGCAAGTCAGAGTGAAGCACTGTCCACACCTTGAGATCTGTCTCTGAACATCACTGTAGCACCAAGATTTATCATGAAGACTGTACCAAAGTTGCTTATTTTTTATCATAATTTGTTTTTAAACCATGTGGGAAAAATAATTGTTGGATCTAACTTTTGCTAGCTCCTTTTGTAGGTTTAATTTTACATTTCTTTAATATTTTTCATACAGCAGGTGAATGAAGATATTGCCCCGTTAATTCTATGGCCTTTTATTCCCCTAAATCCAACGTAGGGCAGGCAAAGCTGCTTCCGTACCAGGCTATGGTCCTTGTGAAGGACTTCAAAGAAAAACTTTGTGCACTCATTTTATTTTTAAAAGTTAAGCAGAGCTCTCACAATTCCTCCTGGCTTTGTTCTTTTTTCTCACCTGCTCTCCCTACTTCTTGTTGATCTCTAAAACAAACCCAGATGATGTACGGGCAACTGTTGTGTCAACGGTTTGTTGTTCTATTTTCCAAGTTTGATGAATTTAGATGAATTATAAAGACATCTCAGTTTCTGGGGGTGCTTTGATGTGACACACAAAGATCCTTTCTATAAATAGAACAGCACTATATGAAATGTGAAATAAATAAATAAAGGCGTACAAAAAAATTACCTGAATCACAACCATAGAAGAACCTTAACAGGTTTTTAACTTGTGTGAAGTTTTTGCCTCATTTCGTGGGACAGTACTGCCACACATGCAACATAATCTGAACACAGGCCTAGCTCAGACCATAAGATTGCTCAGAGAAGATCTCAGTCCCAGTCTGTGGAAGTGCTACTAAAAGTCCAGGAAGTGTCTGGCCCCATAATGATGCCTTGGGGTAGATCTGACGGCATCCCTGATGCTGGCTAATGCAGGATAAATGTCAGGCGTGTTGGCTTTCAAGAAGGGTTGAAGGAAAGGTCATGGATTCTGCTCACCGCTCCAGCCTGCTTTCATCCAGGTCAGGCAAGGCTGGTCGCTGAAGAGCACACGCGCCTGTGCTTGGGATGGCGGGAAAGATCACGTATCCATTTCCAATGCTTCCTAGCATGCAGCGTGCAGCATTACTGGATGATGTTGATTTCTGGCTTCCACATTTTTATTGCCATTGCATTTATAATCTAATATATGTTATTTTCAGGCAACATTTAATAAGCTGCACTATTAGGTGACTGTGACAAGGAGAGCACTCAAAAAAATGGATTCTTTGTCTAGAGGAGTGTGTGACAGCACACGCCATCGGCATCTCACCAGGTTGGTTTTATGTAAAGTGCTTTTCGACTTCTTTATGTTGCTTTAAGTGACTGAGGGAGGGGGACATGACAGAAAAGGAGGGAGCGAGAATGCTGGAAAGAAGTCCAAGGGAGAAGCCGCAGAAGAACATTTTTATCAAGCCACACAGGCTGGTTGTAAACTTCTCACCCTGTGCTGTTTCAAAGTGCTGGAAGAAAAGGTGGATTTAATAACAACAAGGGGCCCCAATTTTAGTCAGCAGGGACCATGGGGAGCATACTTTTTGAACAACAACAGCGGTCCCAAACATTGAAGGATATCACATGAATAAAATATAGACAGAGTCAATCTATACTTTCAAGAAAGACATGTCCAGCCGGACAGGGGTCTTCCAGAGATTTTACTCGAGAATTATGTATTGAAATCACATAAAATTACCATCCAACAATCACCAAGGGTGGACCCCTGGCGTCAGGAAATGATTCATGCCGACTAACCCGGTATCCTGGCAAGCCGACGGACTTTAATTTTCCGCGGCCGTCGCGACCCGATTCTGGGTGATCGCGCGGTATCCTAATGCCCGAGGAGTCAGCCCCCATCCCACGAGGCTACCCGGCATTTTGAGGCTTAATTAATCTAAGGCTTTTCATTGTATTTGTCCTGATGATGGTCCCTGATATTTTATAGGGGTCCGAAACGCCGTCGACCTTTTATGCACTTGAACCTAACTGTGAATACTACTAAAATGTCCAGTGCATGTCTGGTATACTCTGTATAATTGTACTGTTTATAGAGTAAAGTTTTTTCGCCTTACTAAGCCCTTCTCTGTTGTCTACATCACCTCTTGTACTTGTTCTGTTAGTACTGGACACAGGCTTGTGGTCCACCCTTGGTGATTGTTGGATGGTAATTTTATGTGATTTCAATACATAATTCTGGAGTAAAATCTCTGGAAGACCCCTGTCCGGCTGGACATGTCTTTCTTGAAAGTATAGATTGACTCTGTCTATATTTTATTCATGTGATATCCTTCAATGTTTGGGACCGCTGTTGTTGTTCAAAAAGGAAGAAAAGGTGGAACAAGGGGACAAGAGAGCGAAACACTGAAGACTCAAAGAGAAGATTTTAAAGAAAATCAAAAGTGACAGGAAAAAGACAATAAGGGATACTATATGAGCGATAAAGCCTGAAGACAACCCCATCAGCTGAAAAAACAAGTCAAACAGAGAAGAGACAGTCGGTGTGGTCAGGGATGAAGGGTGTTTGAGTTCACCCACCCGCTTACCAGCCACGGAAAGACATCTTCTGCAGACGCTTCCCTGCCCCGCTTCTCACCCTGCCCTCTGCAGAGCATACACCTAGGAGAAGGAGGGTGAATGAAAGGTCCACCGCCGCACACCTGATCTCCCTAAGGCCTGAAGTTTCTGGCAGCAGAGACCTTTGTAGTTAAAATGGAAAGTGTTTCCTAGGGTGATGTAGCGCTTGTCCAGCAGCCAGCAAGCGCTGGCAGGTTGGTTCCGCCTGCAGTATTCCACCCGTCCCTGCCATTGCTAGGCGTGCCAGGTCTGCCAATGAAATACAGCTCCTGTGATGAGGCATCCACTTTCAGGATGCTGAGTGCTCATTCGTCGCAATTCGGGCAAGGGTCACCAATTCCTCTAACCTTTCGGGTGATGGGAATACGTTCAAGTTGCAATGAAAGTCATAATAAAGTAGCGCCTAGACTCTGCCCCGGTTGTGATGCTCCTCACCTTGAGCCTTAATTTCAAAGCCCAACATTGCTCCCATAAAAATGTTTTTCAAAACATTGCTCCAATAAAGAATAAAAAAGGCATCGCTCCAATTATTACATATGACCCATTTCTAGATACTCCCAAGTTTGATGTTAAGGGATCTGAGGGCCTTGATTTGTCGAAGAACCCGCAATGTGATCAAATGGAGAAGCAGAGATTAAAACACACATCTAAAGTTTATGCATGGGAAATTTCCTTCTCTTGCAGTGGAACATTTGTCAGTGTATTGCTTTTGAAATATCTGCACCTGTAGCGCCCAGAAGCAGCCTTTGGCTGCTTACAGATCACCATATTGAATTAAAAGAAGAAAAAAAAGGTCATCCCTCCCCTGGTGGCTTGGCACTGCTTCATCTCAGCGTTGAGGACCTAAAAGCTGCGCTTGAGTTTACACACTTAGTGCAGCTAATGCCTTTGATATTTGAAAGAACGAAGAGTTTATAAGGGCAAAATGTCTTCTTGAAGGTACCCAAGGGAAGAAGGCAATTGCTTGGGAGGTTCTGGGGAGGGAGGTTGGTTGGCTGCGATGATAAGAAAATATTCTTAAATAAATAGCTCATTTAATTCACGGTATGAACTCGCTACCCGCAGGGAGATGGCTCAGCAGCCCGCCTTTAATACACGGCGCGAGGTTATACCGAGCACCGCTGGATTCATCGCGCGCTCCCCGAGGGCGCGCGCCGCGGTATGAAGTTATGAGTTCAGCACAAGAAGGTCTTTTCAGCGCAGGCCTCGCCGAGGAACTTTGGCGGGAAAAGGCGGTCGATGAGTTCATCGAAATCCTGAGAGTACCACATGTACTGAGAGCAGGGGTGCCCACGAAAACCGAACGCCCCCTCCCCACTGGGTGGCAGATATGGCCAAGGTTGGACAGGGGCAGAAAATCGGTCAATCACCAAATTAAAAGTGGTCCTCGTTACCAACTCAAAAAACTAAAAACGTGCCTTCATTATTTGCAAATCGGGGTAGTTTCTAATTTGTAAAGACACGATCTATAGATGTTTTGAAAGGTATTGAAGAATCCATGCGTTTGTGCTTAATGCTGGCTATGTTTGTAGTACTAGGGAAATCAACAGTAACACCTGTCCCATCAGACCAGGAAACAGGCTCACAGACACCTGTCCCACTGGACCAGGAAACATGAACACTGACACCTGTCCCATCGAACCATGAAACAGGCTCACAGACACCTGTCCCACCGGACCATGAAACAGGCACACAGACACCTGTCCCACCGGACCATGAAACAGGCACACAGACACCTGTCCCACCGGACCAGGAAACATGAACACAGACACATGTCTCACCAGACCATGAAAGAGGCTCACAGACACCTGTCCCATCAGATCAGGAAACAGGCACACAGACACCTGTCCCACCGGACCAGGAAACAGGCACACAGACACCTGTCCCACTGGACTAGGAAACAGGCACACAGACACCTGCCCTACTGGACCAGGAAACAGGCTCACAGACAACTGTCTCACCAGACCAGGAAACAGGCACACAAACACCTGTCCCACCAGACCAGGAAACAGGTTCACAGACACCTGTCTCACCAGACCATGAAACAGGCACACAGACACCTGTCCCACTGGACCAAGAAACAGGCGCACAGACACCTGTCCCACCGGACCAGGAAACAGGCTCACAGACACCTGTCCCACCGGACCAGGAAACAGGCACACAGACACCTGTCCCACAGGACCATGAAACAGGCTCACAAACACCTGTCCCACCGGACCATGAAACAGGCTCACAAACACCTGTCGCACCGGACCATGAAACAGGCTCACAAACACCTGTCCCACCGGACCAGGAAACAGGCTCACAAACACCTGTCCCACCGGACCAGGAAACAGGCACACAGACACCATGAAGCAGGTGCACAAACACCTGTCACAAAGGTCATGAAACAGGCTAAAAAAAACTGCCCACACACTGAATTGTGAGACCAACTCTTATGGCACCGCCAGGTTTCCCTGTAGGCCAGTCCAACCTGGGGCATGGCCTTAACTAACAAGGGGAAACTAGTCACTTTTGGTAAAATATTCGGGTGGGATGGGGGGCGGAAATCAGGTAGCACGTGGCTATCTGATGGCACTACGCCGCTTCTCAAAGGTCAACATAAAAAAAATGCATGATTATTAAGAAGCACTCGATCCATCTGATATGAAGAGTGATTGAATTTAGTGTCTTCCGACAGACCAATTTATCTGATTTCAGCCAAGACAGGGTCAAACAACCTAAAAAACTGCCTTCTGATTCTAACCTGAAGGTTCTGGAACGCGCTGTCCTGAGGGAATCCTGAATTAAATTGTGTTACTTGCTTTTAATTTGTTTACACAAAAACTATAATCCAGTAGAGTGCAAATAAAAAAAAAAGAAAATTTGTTTGAATTGTTTCTTGCATAGTTTAGCATCCGCCATATATACAACGCCTTGACATGATCGACTGTTGTAGAGTAGTGGAACGACGGCTCCTGGATGTGTATGTCACTAAGCCGTGAGGCCCGGCATGAGGCAGAGTTCTGAGAATTCCCATTTACATGCTAGGTGATTTGAAATTATTGCTGGTCCAGTAGAGGAGCCTAGTGGCGTATGTGTATGTGGGAGGTCTCGATTAGCAGAGTGAAGTCTGCGGCTCGAATGATGGAATGTCTGTGAATATCATCTGCTGGGTGAGCATCTTGGAATTTGATGACTGCAAAGAAAATTTTATGAAGCCCCCCCCACCAAGATATGGTTCTCCTTCATCTTCTTGTTGTGTACCTTCAACAGAGAAGAGGATTTTGCAACCTCAATGAAACCCACGATTTTTGTGTCCTCAATGAAGACCACGATTTTTGTGTCCTCAATAAGATCACAATTTTTGTTTCCTCATTGAAGACCACGATTTTTGTGTCCTCGATGAAGACCACGATTTTTGTTTCCTCATTAAAGACCACGATTTTTGTGTCATCAATGAAGACCACGATTTTTGTGTCCTCGATGAAGACCACGATTTTTGTTTCCTCATTAAAGACCCCCATTTTTGCGTCCTCAATGAAGACCACGATTTTTGTGTCCTCAATAAAGATCACAATTGTTGTTTCCTCATTGAAGACCACTATTTTTGTGTCCTCAATGAAGACCATGATTTTTGTGTCCTCGATGAAGACCACGATTTTTGTTTCCTCACTAAAGACCAAGATTTTTGTGTCCTCAATGAGGACCGCAATTTTTGTTTCCTCATTAAAGACCACAATTTTTGTGTCCTCAATGAAGACCACAATTTTTGTTTCCTCATTAAAGAGCACGATTTTTGTGTCCTCAATGAAGATCACAATTTTTGTGTCCTCAACGAAGACCACGATTTTTGCATCCACGGTGAAAAACAGGATTTTTGAGCTGTATGTTCTCTCAATCTAGTCTTTGACTTTAGAGCCTGTAAAACAGCTTCCATCCTGTACCACCCTCCACAATGGCACGGAGCGTAACTTTCTAGGGACGTTGGCGAGAGAAGTTCTGCCACCATTGTGTGCATATCATATTATACCACCCGCACCTAACTAAGAAGTCATGTGCAGCAGACTGGTTGTGAGACGCTGCTCACCATTGAGGGCATTCACTCACAAGACACAAGGCTATTGTGAAATGCAACTTACCTCACTATTACACCTGAGCTACATTTTTATGATGCCATCTTAATTAGCGTAATTATGGGAATTTTGTGTTACGTTTACTATGCAAAATTTCTGAAATTATGCCGACACACAACTTTGCACATTTAGCGCCATTCCCGATAAAACTTTACAGTGAACATGCCTTTGTGGAAAAAATGTACTACAAGCACTTGGGAACAACAGAACGCAAGCAGTTGGTGAAAACAGTGCTTTTGTTTTTCGCTCTTTTTTATGGTAAATCGTATTCTCATGTCAGAAATGTACGCAAAGATGCATTTCAAGCTAAAATGTAGTACTAAATGACAAATTTGCATTTCACCTAACTATGTGTAATTTCACATAATTTTGCTAACATTTTACATAATTACTTAACAGCAAATTACACAAAAATCCTACTCAGTATGTGTTAACTTTTCAACTGAATTTCACATCAGCACATGTTTCTGAATCCACTAAATAGCTTATGGTGATTTTAGTGATGGAAAGGGGAATTGAAATGGCCAAACAGGCATGCACATCCATTTGGAACTGGGCAGAGGAACTTATGTGATATGTCCCGCTTGGGCCAGGATTTGAACTTACCTGACACTTGGTGAAAGGTTAAGAATAAAGTGCAGATTCACGAGTGACTGCGATCCCCTTTCGTTATGGATTTCTAGAAAGTGGCACATGAACACAGTGAGTTTGGTGGATACGAATAGTCATGCAGCCCTCATATAGAGGTCCCCCTTCGAAGTTGGCCGGTAACGAGAGGAGGAGATACCGGGCTTGGAGTTATCATTTCATGCTGGTATCTTCACCCCAGTCACAAGCAAACAAGATTTACAGGGTCAGGAATGGGGTCTACAATTATGAAACTGGAACTCCAGGGACTTTTCCACATGCAGTTCCTGATTCTGGATCCTCTTCTAGAGAATACTCCTCCTGTTTTTGCAGGATTAGACCCTCACGGGTGAGTAGCCACGCTATACAAACCCCTGATTAATTGATTGATTGATTGAGGATGAAAATCTGCATGGAAGCATATTAGTGCGTCCCACACCCATCAGCTTGGAATTGTGTGTGGTGGTACCACCTTCAGTGAAACCATTCTGCCTGACTCAGAATGATGGTGTAAGTTTGTCTCAGTGTGGCTAAGACATCTCACAATTTAATAATGTTCTTGCTATCACAACACCCTCTCCAAAGATCAAATAAAGGCTAGAAACAGAAATGAAGAAAGACACCTGAAAGGGATGATATTTCTGTCCATCAAACAAAGCCCTTGTTGGATTGCACCTATCAATTGATTACTCATATAGTATTAAAGCATGCATTTTTATACCTAAAGTTTGCCTATGCTTCCTCCGTCTACGGCCAATAAAACACGTGCACAAGGAATAGCAAGACCTTCTAATGTTATTGATAATTTATAGTGCTGGTAGATCATTTGGTTAAACTGCTATATATAGTCTCAGCTGTAGCAAGATCCTTGATACTCCAGAACTGGCAGTCAACACAGGTTCCTTCGTTCCAGGAATGGTTAGATAAAATGAAAAGAGTAAGAAAGACTGAACTGCTATATGCACAACGAATCGGAGGGACTAGAAAGTTCGATAAAATCTGGAATTCTGTTTTTGATTAGAGTGTATTTGTATTATGTTTGGTGTGCAAAAAGCATATTATGATTTTATCTCTGTATTTGTCATTTAGTATTATTAATTTATAATCTTGAGAGATCATTTTGTTCTTTTCAGTTGACTGACTTTATACATGTTTTGATTTATTTTTACTCCAAAGTACCTCAATAAAAATGTTTAAAAAAAAAAAGATAATTTATAGTGCATGTTCCACAACCACTTTATCACTTGACTCTTAACAAATCACAGCTATTATAGATAAACTCAACAGTGCTAATTTTCCTGCTCTTCATTGATGATACCAGCTGCGGACGAGACATGACATTTAGATCTAGAAATACACCTCAGCATCAGGTGCTGAACCTACTGAGCCATATCATACATTATATGATACTGGGACGCTTCCGGGAAGCCATGCGCTCTATAAATGTTTTTTCATTTCATTCATACTTCTCAATGGACATGTGTGAGGACAATGTTATTTTTTGCATCATTTTTTTCTCACCCTCCCATCTGTCGTTATTTGTATCACCTCCGCCCCCCCTTCAGTTCTTTCTTCTGCCACTCCCGCTTCCCGGTCACAATTCTGAGCTGATTTCTTCATTATCTGCTTGTTCTCCTTGAGAACTCCTACCCGCCTTTGAAAGGGTCTTTGACACAGTGGCATGCTGCCTTCTTCCCAGTGGGCGCCCAATTACATCATGTGGTCTGGCACAAAGGCGCTGCTGTCAGCGTCCCTCTGTAGGCACCAGCGGCCCTGAATAGGCCGGGCACATTCTTACACAGGAGACCTTGTGTAATGGGGTGGAGGGGCCGCTTGGCTGAAAGGAATATCAGCTGGGTTTGGCATACCATTAAGGGAAGCTGCATGCCCACCCCCCCTAAAACCAGACTAAATCTTCCGATGACATCAAGTGAATCGACCTATTAAAAAACTACATTCATCGGGAACGAGCACTGAATTATGCACTTTAGCTTTATTTGCTTTAATGTGTTATAAGTTACAATCGGTCTTATTCAGGGAAAATATAACTCTGTTCAATATCAGAATATGAATACAGATAATAAATATATAATCTGACATAAATATTATGGTTTTACTATAATTTAGAAAACTTTAGCATACATTGGCATTGTTAGCTCGGATGGGCTGATATTTTGTGAGCAATATTTTGGACATAATATTAGGATGCAATATTTTTGTGCACAACTCACAGACAACAGCACTCTTAAAGGAGTGGGGAAGAAAAAATGCAAGAGCTTCCTTGAATATGGTAGAGCACAACCTGACCTGTAGGAGTCAAGGTGAACCCGATGATGAAGCATGACTCTAATAGAGCCTGTAAGGGTTATATAAAAAAAAATCCTTCCCCTCTCTTTTAAGAGTGGTGTCTCGATAAGGAGCCACCTTTTCCTCATCTTGTTGAGTGTCGTGAAACCAGGAGGGATACTCATAAGGTAGTGATTGTTTTGTTTCGGGAGGATGTTTCCCCATTCTTTCTTTCTCTTTGTCGAAAGGAGCTCCCCACACTTCATGGCTGGTCAGTGTTTCAATACCTCAAAACCCTTATTTTCAAGAGCATGAATATTCACCTTTTCTTGACTTTGATTGTTGTTCTCCAGAGACTTTTTATAGGTGTGTATTTAGAAATACCTAAGAACACCTCTAACCAAAATAAAATTATATTACCAATTGTACCGCCCATAGGTACAGGGTCATGACTAGTCCCGTCCAAAGGTGTCCAAAATTGTCCATGTTGGATAAATGGGATTTTGTTTGTAAATCAATTGTAGCCATCCCTTACTTCAACTATTCACTGCCCAAGCCTACAAGGGTACATTGGGTTTCCCCATGTCTTTAACCATGTTGGATAAAGGCAGCCGGGATCCAGGTGAGTTTTTTTCTGACACCCACGAGTGATAGATACAGATATAAATTGCCTAACAGGAAATTATTTACATTGACAGTGGTTATTCTGAAACTCCGCCATAGGTCTGACCTTCCACGATTTACGTGGCCAATCCTGGTGTTTCATTTGTATCACCTGACTTAAGTGACACACTCCAAAGTTGAAGCGTTTAGGTAGTGCCATGGCTGACAAGACTGCTTCTACAAACTCTTTAGGGGCTCTCTGGGAATGCAGAGTGACCCAGAACTATTTAATCTTCACACATACATTGCGGGAGGTCTCAGCTACGTTGGTTGCTTTGCAGGGAAAAACTACTACTGTTACGATGGGATAGAAAAGGAAAAGGGAGAACAATTGGGGAAAGTGAGGTTAAGGAATGAAGCCATCATTCATATTGAAGAAAAAATATTTTCCCTTATTACCCCAAGGGCCTCAAAATAAGGGTGTTTGCTAGGCATGGGGATCTGTTTACTGTGCAAGCATTATTCTGCATAACACCCGATGTATGGGGTATGTGTATTTCATTAAATGTCTGTTTTTGGCTCACTTATCATTTTCAGCATAACTTGTTTCTTACAGAAGACTTGTTGGAACATAAAATGTCTTGGGGGCTCCTATGAAGTTGGGTTTGACCAACCATTTCTCATATGATCTTTGAGTTTATGTATGTTCTTGCAACACAGATATACTGGATTCTGTTAGTGATTTATCAGTTTCCACCCAAGTCCATTACTACGGTAAAGGCACTGTGGGCCAATGCCTTGGGGCATCACCATAAATGACCACTACATGGTGCTAGATTTCAACAAATGGCATCAAAAATAGATTCTTGCCTGGGGACAAGAAAATAAAACATCTGGGCTTAGACAGTCCTTACACCATGGATGACTACATTGCATTTATTACCATAGCGAAGTCTAGATGTGTGAATACAACATGTTCTGCTTTAACAGGTCTTTAACTGGTATCACAGAATATCTTTTTTCAAATGAAACCTTTTTCAGTTAATCTGATTCTTGCACATATTCCGACATGCCGCAGCGTCCTGTGGTGGCATATGCCAAGGACAGTGACAACTTGTGGAATTCCCTTGTTGCTAGGTAACTCTCCCATACTCCCGGCGTGGGTGCCACCTGGTTGCCATGGCGCCTCTCTTTCCATTGCGCCTCATCACTCGACAAAGCTGCCTGGAGAAAAAGCTGGCAAATGTGGAGGCGAGCAGCCAGATCTTTGTGAGTGAGACCTCCCAGCTGACCCAACCCCATTTCTGTCAAATTTAAACATTTGGGGACTTTTTTGGGACAGCTTGCCAATTGGAACATACATTAAATTATATGAGCTTTCTGTCTACTGTGAAAGAGACTGTGAAACCTTCTTGGTCCCTGCCTTGAACTGATATAGTCATTTTGTAAAAGAATAAGTGCTGGGGCTCAAAGTTTGCTCAAAAGCAAGGTTCGGGTGCCGAATACCAAGATTGAGCATCTTTAATCCACCACCAGCATCTTTAATCCACCACCAGCATCTTTAAACCACCACCAGCATCTTTAATCCCCATCAGCATAGTTAATCCCCCATCAGCATGTTTAATCCACCACCACCATCTTTAATCCACCACCAGCATCTTTAATTCACTATAAGCATCTTTAATCCCCCACCAGCATCTTTAATCCCCCACCAGCATCTTTAATCCACAACCAGGTTCTCTATACCTCTCATTCAATCAGGCTTTATGTCATCCCTGCTTTCTACCTTTGCCACTATTGTTCTGTCTTTCTTTTCCTTCTTTACCTGTTTTGTGTTTTTCTCTCTCTTGCTCTGGATTACAACCTGTTGAGGAAAAATAAGTGTTGGTCCCATAAAGTTAGTGTCAGCGGGCCCCACGGCAACCATCAGCTCAAATTAAGCACGAAAATAATTGGTCTCTGGAGTCTCACAGACTTCCATAGTGTTATGAATGTATGATATATAGTCCCTCAAAATTAAAGAGAGAACTTTACCATAAACAAACTTTAACCCCCAAAACCAAAAGGTAGATGCTGTTTCTGGGTTCGGATAGTAGCCACCACCCACCAATGGAATATTCAATGCATGTCTAGGAAATACATTATGAAAGTACTTAAAAAATGGAATCCAAGTTTACAACTGCGCATGCGCACATACCCTCATACATTCTTATAAACTGCACGACTAAGCACTGCAGGAAGCACAGTGGTTTCTTTTTGACAAATTATGGGGGGGTTTTGTAGCCGTTGTATACAATTACAATGTTGCTGGTGGTCAATTATCGAATGGGAACTATTGATAATAAATCAGATAGGAGCCTCTGTGTTTTTCGGCCTTTTTTCCTCAGTGTGTTGTTCAAAATCAGGCATAAGTAAAAAAAATAAAAACTCCTGCGGGATCTTAGCCACATCGCTGCTTGGTAGTTTCCCCTGCTGTGCTGGACAGCAACGAAAACGGGTGTGGTCATGACCAGCTCAGCTCGTTATGAGCACCTGAGAGGTATATGCCATGACGAGCTGAGCTCGTCATGAGCATGGAAGGGGTTAATGAATTTCAACATTGTCCCTTGTGTTTTGTTGGCTGGTTTAGGGCCCTGCAGTTGAGTCAGGAAGAGTGAGGGGCTGCAAAAGACTTCTCGATGGTGTGTTCTTCACCTCGCCCGCATACAAAAAGATGGAGATGGTGGGAGGGGTTTTCATGACCCATTCGCACCTTGGCATGAGAAAAATATTTGGCCCATGAAGACAAAGCAAATGCTTCATTGATAGATGTTCACGGTGTGGTACTAGAATATCGTAGTCAGAATATTGTCCGAGATAAATATTGTGTTCTAACTGTGTTGTCAACAAAATTATCAGCTGAGAGTTAAAACCAGAAAATGTAAACCCAAAAGATTCCTTTTGTAAATGACATTTACGATATGAAATTTATATCAGAAAATATTTCTGTACACAATATTCAGACATACCCACATTTACACATGGGTAAATGTGCGTTTGAGCTCGAGCAAGTGATTATACAGGCGTACACCTTCACAATTTCAAAAAATCAGAAAATCATAAATCATAAAGGTAGGTGTAACTCTACAGGAATTATTTATTTTATGAATCAGGTCCAGTCAGGGCTCGAGTCGGGGTACCATGCGGGTGGACGGCGCCCCCCTCTTATTATACTGGGAGCTCGAAAACTGGTGCAAATGGAGTGACACATTCACACTTTGGCCTCTCTGGGGCGAGATCGGAGCTCATTCAGAACGCTGCTCACGCGCTGGCTTCTCTGATGCAATCGCATCTATTGGGTGAGCGAGGGGAGGCAATGAGTCTGATGGTGCAAGCCACCTTTCGTGATGTCACTTCCTGACGTGATGTCAGCGTCACCCCACTTCTTTTTTTAGGAATTGTGCCCTGGGTCCACTTTGATGCCATCTCTGCATTTAATGCACCTCCTCCCATGCGTCACAAGTTTTGGGGGTGGTGGCCAAGGGTGTAACACAGGTCCCCGCAGCCCACGCGGTGCGGGGGGCCCCTAGCGCCAAGGGCCCCCCTCGGCACTGAACACTGAGAGAGCTCCTGATTGAGACCGGGGAGGGCCCCTTAAGTACCGTGTAGGGAGGCCCCCTCACTTTTCGTTACGCCAGTGGTGGTGGCGGCCTCTCTCCTTCCTTGCTCCCACCTGCGGGCGCCGTGGGGTGGCAAAGTCGGGAATCGCCAGCATTGTCTCCACCCCCGCTCTTACATTTGGTCGCCGCGGTGGCAAACATAGGGGCCACCACGGGAGGCATAAGGCCTAGCTCCGCCACTGCATGCAGGAAGGCGAGGTCGCCACCCCTGTGCTCATGGATGTGACATGCTCTCATGTCTTCGAGGCAACCCCCCCCCTCCCCCCCACCGCAGTCCCGCCTGTTTCAGGCGCAGCTGCAGATCACAATGAAGCAGAGAGTTGTGCACTGTGCCCATGGCTGCCTATCAGGCGAAAATGAGAAATCAGGGGAAAAGCTGCATTCATTTGCTGTTGACTATAATTAAGTCTAATTGCAAAGTTAATTGTTTAGGAGCATTGAGGAAAAAAACAAACAGCTGGAGA
Organism: Lissotriton helveticus; assembly: GCF_964261635.1. Classification (NCBI taxonomy): domain Eukaryota; kingdom Metazoa; phylum Chordata; class Amphibia; order Caudata; family Salamandridae; genus Lissotriton; species Lissotriton helveticus. The sequence goes on from NC_136063.1 coordinate 184,374,877, forward strand.
CGAGGAGAGGCTACTGCAGTCAAACGTATCCTGTAGCAGAACGGCGTCGCCGGAAGTTACCCCGTCTTGGGGTGTTTGCCATCTGGTGGTCAGTGCATTAATTTCAAAATCAGCTTGCAATTCCATCTGACCACATTTTATGTTAGAGAAGCAAAGTCAAGCTTTCCTCTGGCACAAGGGTGGTGCAGCAGCCGCGAATAATGGTTCCAGGTCTTGGTCACTAGTTTGTTGACTCCTGGCTACTGTTGTCGCCCATATTACTCTCTTGAATTGTCTAGGTCTTAGTCAGTGGCGGCTCCTCCGCTGAGGCGGAGGAGCATTGCTCTACCGTGCAAAAAGGAAAATTACAATAACTATGTTTATTATCATTTTATTTTCCCTATTGCATGCAGTAAGTGGCCTTGTTCAATTTGATGGGGGGCTGGGCTGCCAGAGCAGGAGAGGAGTGGTTTGCACTCCCTAAGGGCGCATGAACTGTTTGTCCGGCTCTCTTGAACCGACCAAACAGTTCATGCGCACTTTGCATGTTCCTACCAGGCTGCATTACACAGCCTGGGGAGGAACATGTACAGGCTCCCTGTTCCCGTCTAAGCCCCGAAATATGGCGCTCAGACTAATTACAACCCCTCAATGAAGTGTTGTGATTGGTTCAGGGGTGCTTACTGCTGCGGGCCGGACTGCAGAAAGGAAGAAAGAAGAGGAAGCAGGGGAGGTGGATGGTGGCCTGGCCATTCCAAGGTAAGTATTTAAAAAATAATTAACCTTCTGCCCCACCACCCCCATCCGGTAGCAGCTGCTAATGGTCTTAGTACCTTCCTCATTCTTTTGAGCCTCTGTCCCGACCTTCTAATTCACATATGATGTTGGCTCACAGGGTCACATGGTAAAGAGCTGATATCACACAGTGAGCACCAGGTGAGCCGGAAACCCTTTCACACAGCGTATTTCCAGTTCCAGTGAGGAGGCTTTGAAGTGCTGAAATCCTGAAATCTATTACAGATTTCACAACCTCCCCATATCACACACGGAGGCAGCTCCAGTTCAGAAGTCTTGTGGTTTTGGCCCAGGTAAGAGTGACCACCTGTTTCCCAGGCCCCGCCCCTCCAACATTTCACCATAAAACCTCAAAGTGCAATGGGCTTTAGTGCCCTCTACATCTCTACTCACACCCAACTAATGTCCCTACAAAGTACATTTGGCTGTGATCATGTCTAGATTGGGAACGCAAACCGGCCCTGGCAATTGAGTCAAACTGGCCACGGGGGTGAGGGGAGGGTGGTGTAGCAGTCGCATAGAGAACACTGTAGCTGCTTTTGTTACAGGGGTACTGGCTGTGATTGCCTCAAAGCCCCCCGTAGGTCCTGTCCCCTCTGAAGCCCCGCCTCGCCCTCGCACAGAGAAAAAAATTCCCAAGTCGACAGGTCTGTATGCCTGTACTTTTCCAAAACATTCAGGGAACATTTTCACAAGTAACTCTATTTGGAAGGTAAAAAGAAGTGGCAGGGTGAGGGAGGTGGTCTTGTATGACTAATTTACCAATGGTTGCATTTCTGACATGATAACCCGCACCCTTTCTCTCACAGGCCAACATGTCATTGAAAGAGAGCTGGACTCAAGATCCAGAATCCCGAAGCTCTTGCCTGTTTTGGGTATTTTCAGTCTCTGACTGTTTGTCCATCCTTTGCATCTGAATTTTCATATGACACTGGTTAAGGCACTAAACTCAGGTCTGGAGTGGAACCCACAATCATCCTTGGCAAAATTGTTCAGACGAGCCCCACACTCCATGAATGAGTCATGACAGCCCACCCAGCCTTTAAAGCGGCCTCCTAGCCTGCGGCCCACATGGAAAATGCCAGAGGGCAAAATGGCCAGTCTGGCCGTGAGGGAAAGGGTGTCACAATGCTTTAATCCGACAAGAGGAACAAGCTCATGATAAAACCAGGCATATGTGGCTGATGAATGTGTCACTCAGAGAGTCCAAGCAGCCTCTCTGTTGAACGATGATGCAAAACCCCGATAGACTCTGTGCAGAACCCATCGAAGAATCTGTGCAGAACCCAGGGTAGGCTCTGTGTAGAACCTCTGATAGACTCTGTGCAGAACCCCTCGACGAATCTGTACAGAACCCCTGATAGACTTTGTGAAGAACCCCAGATAGACTCTCTGCAGAACCCACAATAGACTCTGTGCAGAACCCACGATAGACTCTGTGAAGAACCACCGATAAACTCTCTGCAGAACCCACGATAGACTCTGTGAAGAACCACCGATAAACTCTCTGCAGAACCCACGATAGACTCTGTGCAGAACCCCCGATAAACTCTGTGCAGAACCCCTTACAGACTCTGTGCAGAACCCCCGATAAACTCTCTGCAGAACCCCCAATAAACTCTCTGCAGAACCCCTTACAGACTTTGTGCAGAACCCCCGATAAACTCTCTGCAGAACCCCCAATAAACTCTCTGCAGAACCCCTTACAGACTTTGTGCAGAACCCCCGATAAACTCTGTGCAGATTACCTTACAGACTCTGTGCAGAACCCCCGATAAACTCTGTGCAGATTCCCTTACAGACTCTGTGAAGAACACCCAATACACTCTGTGCAGAACCCCTTACAGACTCTGTGCAGAAGCCCCGATAAACTCTCTGCAGAACCCCCGATAAACTCTGTGCAGATTCCCTTACAGACTCTGTGCAGAATCCCTTACAGACTCTGTGCAGAACCCCCGATAAACTCTCTGCAGAACCCCCAATAAACTCTGTGCAGAAACCACGATAGACTTTGTGGAGAACCCTGATAAACTGTGCAGACCCCCAATAGACTCGGTGCAGAAACCCCAACAGACTCTATGCAGAACCCCCAATAAACTCTGTCAAAGACCCCCGATAGACTCTGTGCAGAACCCAGAGAAACTCTGTGCAGAACCCCTGATAGACTCTGTGCAGGACCCCCAATAAACTCTGTGCAGAACCCCTGATAGACTCTGTGCAGAACCCCCAATAAACTCTGTGCAGAACCCCTTACAGACTCTGTGCAGAACACCCTATACACTCTGTGCAGAATCCCTTACAGACTCTGTGCAGAACCCCTGATAAACTCTCTGCAGAACCCACAATAGACTCTGTGAAGAACCCCCGATAAACTCTCTGCAGAACCCACGATAGACTCTATGCAGAACCCCCGATAAACTCTGTGCAGAACCCCTTACAGACTCTGTGCAGAACCCCCGATAAACTCTCTGCAGAACCCCCAATAAACTCTGTGCAGAACCCCCAATAAACGCTGTGCAGAAACCACGATAGACTTTGTGGAGAACCCTGATAAACTGTGCAGACCCCCAATAGACTCGGTGCAGAAACCCCAACAGACTCTGTGCAGAACCCCCAATAAACTCTGTCAAAGACCCCCGATAGACTCTGTGCAGAACCCAGAGAAACTCTGTGCAGAACCCCTGATAGACTCTGTGCAGAACCCATGATAGACTTTGTGCAGAACCCCTGATAGACTCTGTGAAGAACCCCTGATAGACTCTGTGCAGAACCCCTGATAGACTCTGTGAAGAACCCCTTACAGACTCTGTGCAGAACACCCAATAAACTCTGTGCAGAACCCCTTACAGACTCTGTGCAGAACCCCCAATAACCTCTGTGCAGAACCCCTTACAGACTCTGTGCAGAACCCCTGATAAACTCTCTGCAGAACCCACGATAGACTCTGTGAAGAACCCCCGATAAACTCCCTGCAGAACCCACAATAGACTCTGTGAAGAACCCCTGATAAACTCTCTGCAGAACCCACGATAGACTCTATGCAGAACCCCTTACAGACTCTGTGCAGAACCCCCGATAAACTCTGTGCAGAATCCCTTACAGACTGTGCAAAACCCCCGATAAACTCTGTGCAGAACCCCTTACAGACTCTGTGCAGAACACCCGATAAACTCTGCAGAACCCACGATAGACTCTGTGCAGAACCCCCGATAAACTCTGTGCAGAACCCCCAACAGACTCTGTGCAGAACCCCCAATAAACTCTGTCAATCACCCCTGATAGACTCTGTGCAGAACCCCTGATAGACTCTGTGCAGGACCCCAGATAATCTCTGTCAAAGACCCCCGATAGACTCTGTGCAGAACCCCAGATAAACTCTATCAAAGACCCCCAATAGACTCGGTGCAGAACCCAGATAAACTTTGTGCAGAACCCCTGATAGACTCTGTGCAGAACCCCAGATAAACTCTGTGCAGAACCCAGTTAAACTCTGTGCAGAACCCCTGATAGACTCTGTGCAGGACCCCCAATAAACTCTAAGCAAGACCCCTGATAGATTCTCTGCAGAACCCCTGATAGCCTCTGTGCAGAACACCCAATAAACTCTAAGCAAGACTCCTGATATAGTCTGTGTCGAACCCCAGATACAGTCTGTGCAGAACCCCCAATAAACTCTGTGCAAGACCCCGGATAGACTCTATGCAAAACTCCTGACTGACTCCCTGCAGAACCGGCAATAAACTCTGTTAAAGACCCCCAATAGACTCTGTGCAGAATCCCTGATTGACACTGTGCAGAACACCTGATAGACTGTGTAAAGAACCCTTGATAGACTCTGTGCAGAACCCCAACAAGCTCTGTGCAAGATCCCTGATAGACTCTATGCAGAACCCCGATAGACTCTGTACAGAACCTCGACAGACGCTGCGCAGACTCCCCGAAAGACTTCGTGCAGAACCCCCAATAAACTGTGCAGAACCCCTGATAGACTCTGTGCAGAACCCCCAATAAACTCTAAGCAAGATTCCTGATATAGTCTGTGTCGAACCCCAGATACAGTCTGTGCAGAACCCCCAATAAACTCTGTGCAAGACCCCGGATAGACTCTATGCAAAACTCCTGACAGACTCCCTGCAGAACCGGCAATAAACTCTGTTAAAGACCCCCAATAGACTCTGTGCAGAATCCCTGATTGACACTGTGCAGAACACCTGATAGACTGTGTAAAGAACCCTTGATAGACTCTGTGCAGAACCCCAACAAACTCTGTGCAAGATCCCTGATAGACTCTATGCAGAACCCCGATAGACTCTGTACAGAACCTCGACAGACGCTGCGCAGACTCCCCGAAAGACTTCGTGCAGAACCCCCAATAAACTGTGCAGAACCCCTGATAGACTCTGTGCAGAACCCCTGGTAGACCCCATGTAGATAGCTGGTAGACTCTGTCCAGAACCCCTGGTAGACCCTGTGCAGATCGCTGGTTGACTCTGTGCAGAACCCCTGGTAGACCCCATGCACATCCATGGTAGACTCTGTGCATAACCCCTGGTAGACCCCATGCACATCCCTGGTAGACTCTGTGCAGAACCCCTGGTAGACCCCATGCAGATTCCTGGTAGACTCTGTGCAGAACCCCTGGTAGACCCCATGCACATCCCTGGTAGACTCTGTGCATAACCCCTGGTAGACCCCATGCACATCCCTGGTAGACTCTGTGCAGAACCCCTGGTAGACCCCATGCAGATTCCTGGTAGACTCTGTGCAGAACCCCTGGTAGACCCCATGCAGATTCCTGGTAGACTCTGTGCAGAACCCCTGGTAGACCCCATGCAGATCCCTGGTAGAGTCTGTGCAGAACCCCTGGTAGACCCCATGCAGATCCCTGGTAGACTCTGTGCAGAAATCCCAACAGACATACTGCAGAACCCTAAGTGGTCTCTGTGCAGAACCCTCAGTTTTAATGAGTCAGTAATTCGGTCAGAGTGTGAGAAATGTGAAATCAAAGACATGATTCCTTTACCTTGGAGTGCTGGCCATATTTATTTCTGCTTAACTGCAGAACTCCTACACTTTCGATGCTATTCATCACTCCATCATTTTAGACATGGACGGTAGGCACCAGAAGGCCTCCACGTAGAAGCTTGCAGTGAACAGATGATTCTGATATATCTGTGGCTCAATCCTCATCTCCAGAAAAACCACCTTGATCGCTCCTGAAAGCCAAATCTAGACCCAGGCTTCTTGAAACTACGCGTGTTGCACCTCTTGGCCCAGAGGTTTGCAACACAGGTTCAAGAGGGCTGTATCCATGTCCAATCATCAGCACAGCCATCAGTTTCATTCACGTTCACTCTGTGTAAGTGTATCGTACACGGAAATCTGCCAAATCTGTCTCTCATGACCTACAATGGACACCTCTACGATGCCGCAATCAACGGCAGACTGACACCACTGCAGGATCGTGAGTGATCTTCTGGATCAACATTGCTGAGGAACCTCCCATAATCCAGACCACAATTTCCCCTTTTCACAACTAAGCACATGGATTTTGCAGAAAGGAAAAGGAGGGCTGGTTTTTCTGGACATCTGGTGATGATATTTAACCTGTCATTATATCTGTTTGTGAGTCACCCGCAAAGCCCAAAAGGGCTGATAATGGGAGGCACTGACCCCATTGGGATAGACCCAGTCTAGGAGGGGACGCTCTAGGTCCATCTCGTAACAGGGCTGTGCCACACCTAGAGTTACCAAAAGCCACAGTATCGGCAAACTTGAAGGAGACGAGGGTTGCCTATTTTCTGAGCCAGTCATTTCTGACCCTCTAAGCATGAAGCGTATGGTGTATTTTGCAGGTCTCATGACACCATCTTGACTTTTTCTCTGGTACACACCATTTGTGATTGTAGCAGGGATTGTTGAGCCATTGAAAAGTAAAATCCAGGGAAATGTTTAGGATATTCATGATTACGATGTACGTATGGTCAATGTCCATTAGATTTGATGTTAATTCCGACTATACTTCACTTAATTTGTATTATAAATGTATTCCTCATTCCTCATAAAGAAAGTGAATGAATGCTGTTAACACCCCATTTAGGTGGCAGTGATGTGCACGCTAAGCAGTGCCGCCAAGAGTTCACACGCCTATATACAATGAAATCTCAAATTTCCAAACTTCTCTTTTTTTTCGTAAAGCGGGCTGTCACACCCTCTTCCTCGTTTTCTGTTATTAGAGCTAAGTGAATTAACGACAAATGCATGTGGTTAGGAGGAAAGAACACAATGAGCATTGGGATTGGAATCTAAACGAGTGAATTGATCGCCATGGCAACCACTGGATTTCCCCATGGAGAACAAACCAACAAGACAAAAAGAAATCACCAGGCTCCTTTCTTCCATTTAGCATCTCGTGGTATTTACTTGGCAATCAAGAAAGAAGGGTTTTTGTCAAATCAAAGAAACAGCACTCCTGACAATTAGGGAAAGAGCAGTGCCCTACGTCTGTGCAGGCAACGATTGACTTGGACGTGTAGATAAAGCGGCTTACTGTTCGACGCACAGGAGGTTGTGGTGGTTCGCGAACAAGTCGCTGGCCTTCTTGTACGAGAGAGTGTGTGTTAACATTGCCATCAGCAAGAGTTGTCAATAACGTTCTGCAATGCTATGCAACTCAACACCCCATGCCGGTGACATGTTGTGGCAAGTTGATGGCAACCATGGCCACCGTAGAAGGTGTTAGAAGAAAGACTTATCTTGGACTGCCCCGAGGATGACTGGTGTAGTTGTTTATTTTCTCTTAGGGTTTTTGTGTAAAGCACTACAAACCATCTTGCATTAGCCTCTGAGCACTACAGAGCTAAGGTATCTAGGAGATGGAAGAAGCAGACAGACTGACAGCTGCAGGAGACAACTGACAGGACATGTCATACATGTATGCTGACATAGGTGGTAACGCTTTGGAGGAGAGTCAAGAGAGAGATGAAGGTGGCTCTGATTGGTCAGGTCAGTAGCAAGTCCTAGGCATAACATTAAACAGGAAACAAAGCTTGGGTACCATAAGGGATAGGGCTGATGATGGGTTCTTGCTTGAAGAGAAAGGGTTTTAGTATTCTCCTGAGTTTTAAGAATGTTGTTTCCAGCCTAAGAGACAGTGACCTTTCACATGGAGGTTTTGTGTGTGAACCTAATGCATTCTGAGTGCTGTAGTCTCAGTTGATGTCGATATACTAATGCTTTGAAATAATAAGATTAATAAATCTGTTAGTAAAGATTTCTAGGTTAAAAGCTCAGGACTAGAAAAATAGGGAACAGCATTTACAACGCAACTTTTACAACGAAGTACCTTTACGACGCAACCATTACAACGCAACTTTTACAACGACTTGCGCTGGGGGGCGCTCTAGGATAGGGAATAGTTTTAATTTACTAACCAACACCTTCCCTACTATCCACGGGGACTGGAGTTGGAATAGTAAATTGAACTATTCACTATCCAGCGCCCCCCAACGCAAGTCGTTGTAACGACTTGCGTTGTAAAACTTGCGTCGATAGGCATGCGTTGTAAAAGCATGCGTGGTACCGACGTACATCCTTAGAAAAATAGCATCTGTAATGGCAGGTACTGAGGCACCCCTGCAATACAACTGAGATAAGTCACTGACAAACCTACATTTCCTGTGCTGTGCCAAATAGTCGTATTCATTCAGGGAAGAGACAAAATGTACTCCCACATTCAGTGCTTGGTTTCCTCAATATGGCGTATGAGGTAAATTCAAGAAGCAAATTTAATTAAAGTTAGTCAGTAAAGAAGCAAAGAAGCCATTGCCTATTGTTAGGAGCAAAGTCTGAGATGCAGCTTGTAAGTAAGGTAAAGTGTCTGCCAATGGTACAACTGAGGTAAATCAGGGGAAAAACACAGAATTAACTTCCAAGTAAGGGACCAGATTTTGAGGCGAAATGTGTAATGTAGTCGCCAGTTAATCGATGCGCCTTGTAAGATAAACTGGAGGCAGTAAATACAACTGAGTTAAGAGAGGGATACACCACTGGAGTTATTGTCAAATCTAGTGACTAAATTCTGAGACGAGATTTGTTAGGTGAAGTGGGGGTAGCTAAAACAACTAACACAAGTCGCAAAAGCAACCTAGATGTGAAGTTAAATTCACATTCAGAGACTGGATCCCTTGACTTGGTCTGTGAGGTAAGATGAAATGGAAAGTACAATTGAGGCAAGTTGGGGAGGAAGCACAGATATTATTCATAAATTCAGTGGCCAGATTCTAAAATGTACCTGGTTAGGTAAAGTTGAGTTATCTTCTACATCTGAGGTAAATTAGGGAACATGCACAGGTTTACTGCCCAATTCAGTGACTTGCAGACACATTGTATTCGTGATATACATGAGATGCTCTTGCTGTGACTCCTATGTTTGGGCTTGACTTCTTCTTTGCAGATGGATGACTACTTTGGTGGACAATAGATAGGAGAGCAGAAAATGGTAAATCATCAGGCAAATGTTTGTGTGAGCCATTATGGATAATTTATGAACCTGTGTTAAGACTAGGGGTGGGCGTACCTTGTGAAATTCCATGTAGCATAATTGCACAGAATTACCTAAGTATTCAGTGACATTACGCTTGAATTACATACGAATTTAGCAGAAAGTTCAATTTCGTAGCGCAAAAATGCCCTTGTGTCCAAAATGGATGCAAGGATGCATTTTTTAATACGTAAATAGCACTAAATGCAACAGAATATGAACAGCGAGCATGAACAACGACTTGCGCCCGCTAAGTGTGCTGTTGGAGTGGGACTTTTCCCCCTAAATGACTCTTAATTATGCAAGCAGGAGTAATCACATAATTATGGGTAATTACATATCAAAGAGTAATGCAGGATCACAGAAACTACTCCCATTACCCTGGTGTCATCGAAATACTGCCCAGGCCTGGATATTGATTTCCAAGCATATTGGGAAAAAAGTGCATAATGCAAATTGTTAGTGTGATATTGGCTGCTGCAGGATCCACAGCTAGGCAGTGGTGTTGCTAGCAGGGGGCAGGCTTTGAAAACTCAATGTCTGATAATGTCTTGACCCCATTGACCACCATGGCATTCATGCTAACCTTCTGCTTGTCCTGTACAGCCGGATGGCACTGACATTTTAAAGACTTTGAAAACATCCTAACAACTCATTTGTCAGCCTACCATGAACACCAATGGATTAACAGAAAATAATGGGGTCCCTCAACGTTCACCAGACCTTTTTCAGGTATACAAATGCCTATAGTCGAGAAGGAGGCCCCTGGGATGTGTGGACCCTTGTGTACCACAAAGGCCTACAGTTACACAACAATTTTGCATCAAGTCTGAGGATGGACTTGGTCATCTTCAACTCAAACGGATGCCTAGTCACATTCTGAAGGGATGCGCCTGTGTAGCTGCAGAGTTATTTGTGCCTTGCATTAAAAGTCACCTTCTCTAGCCGTATCTCTCTAGCTGTCAAACAGCTTGGTCCATGGAATTCTGGGGTGTCGTAGTATAGTCTTACTCCAAAATCCTGCTGTGGGAGAAACCCTTGTCAACCATCCTTCCGTTTTCCTTCACTTCAATTTTACTAACTTCCGGGGGTTTACTCGAAGCATATTCCGGCGCTAAGTAATTGATGCCCTCTGCCTCAAGCCAACTCGGTGGACTTCTCATCTAAGTCATGTATAAATGATTACTTGGTATAGATCCTGGGAATCCAGCATTTACACATGATGTTCAATGAATAAGAGAATGGTCACTCTGTTCAAGGGTCCAATGTTGGCCTAAACGTCCAAAGCCTTGGCTGGATTAAGGTCAAGCAAGATGCGTCAAAGTTTCATGGTTTGCTCTGGCGCATTAGGTGCACAGGGCAACAAGTACAGCTTACAGTGGGACCTCATTATCTAGTCAAGTGAATGGTGCATAGCTGTCGCAAAGGTCTATCTAGCCTCTGCTGTAGGCATGTCAATGCTTGTGCCCAGCTTAGTTACTATAGTAAAACCTAACACGCCCTTTAGGGTGCATCCCAAATGTAGCCTACACTTTAACCCGTTCGGTGCTGATGACGGCTCCCGGCCGTCATGAGTTACGGTGGGCGTGTGCTGATGACGGCTGGGAGCCGTCATGACCACGCCCGCGATTGGAATGTGCCGTACAGGCGCGGAATTCCGGCCGCAGCCAGGGGGTTAAAGGGCCGTCTCATCTGGAGAAAAGAAGCCACTCTCATTATCCAGCCCTGCATCTCTAACAAACACCAACAAGGTTTGCCAAACTTCCTACAGCCCCTGTTACACCCCATATTAACAGAGGGTGTAAGGCAGTACCTGTTTACATTCAGCAATCTTTAGGAGTAAGGGCAAGCAGCAGTAGTATACATGGAGATCTATATTTTGCATGTATTTGCGCTTATGTGAAATGTTGTGAATTGCCTAAATGTTAAGGCGAGCTCTGTGCTGTGCTCACTCCTGAACCCGTACTGAGTAGAATCTAAGATATGATTATTGTTTATTGTAGTCACAGGGGGCTCAGATTGCTTCCGCTTTGCCCTTAGTACCACATGAATCCATTCTTCTATTGCCATTCTGCACCAGAGAGAAAGGTTTATTGTCACATTCTGGACAATTTCACCTGTACTGACATAAAGTTTGTCCAAGACCACCTTAATGGAGTACAGAGGCCATCCCAAAACTGGAGTGGGACATTGAAGGGAGCTGGTACAGCACATTTAGGAAATCTCAAAAGCTTGTATTATGCCTTGTGCTCCTCAGAGCTACCAAATATGACAAATATACCTTGTAGACAGAGAAGTTTCTATGCTATTTGATAACAAATTTGAAAGCCCAGTATAGTGGGGACACTTCCCAGTTTCTGAGATTGTGTTTATACTAATAACTTCTCAATGTTCATTGGCCAGTAAAGAAGTCATTTTTTGGACGAACATAAGGAAAAACAGATTTCATGGGCATTTGACCTGCTTGTCCCTTTTTCGCGCAGCGTCGAATTATGACATTTGCAAACGTATACAGCTGGAGGACTCAACTCAGCTGCAGCACCCGTGTCGCCATCAAATCTGTTAGTACGTCTTAATGGATCAATGTCACGCTCCACAGCGCAGAGATTGCGTGCCTCAGGTCTGCTGTTTGATTTTCAGAATCATATTGTGTAAGATGGCGTTGTTTCTTTGGTAATGGGTGAATAAAGGGAGTGGTAGCCGTATCTCCAAATTGACTGAAACTGTGCATACTAGTTGCCCACAAGCTCATGCATTACCCCGAGTGCATATACACATTTTAATGCACTATTCAGAACTTCGAAAATGAGTGTCATTGGGTAATCACCCAAATGCAGCCCTTAGGACTCGGATCCAACAGCACCTCCGGATTATCAGCAATTTTTACAAATATTCAAAGAAGCCCAAACCAACATGTCTGCCAATTGCCTGCCCCCTCCCTATATAGTGTGCAGGGGTACATTTGCTTACTCTGTGCTATTGCTACAAGGATGATCCATGCATTCACTGTCCTCTGAGTGAGAAAACTTTCCTGATGTCATCCATGAGCCTGCCCTCCTTTAAGACACCATTTTTGAACTCTTATTCTAATGGTTCAACCGCTAAGAATGTTTCTAGTTTGTAGTAAGTTATTTTCCTTTCTAATTAAACATATTTTATGTCACTCTTTCTGTTTTCTTGCACATCAATTTAACTTTGTTGGCCTTTTTCTCACGAGACATGAGGATTTAACCACAAAAGATTAGTGTAGCCCACTGCTGGCCTGTCTTCAGTCTCTCATCAATTTTCTAAAAATGCATCTTTTAGAAGTTAAGACATTCATAGGGACCAGACATCAGTGCTACACAAGCTACAAATGTTGGCCCTTTTTATAGGACTAACCCAACGCTTACACATTATGTTAACTTATCATGCAATTTTTGGGAAAGTCAATAAAAACCTGAGAGTTGGATTTTTAGAATGGGTCAATTAATTGTCAAACCTTCCTTTTAATGGACAGTGAGCAATCTGCATTCACCTGCTCCAGAGCAGATACATGGAAATACTGTATTCACCTAATAGGACTCTAAAAACGTCACCGTAAATTTTATAATATTCTTTCACACTTGAAACACTCTCTGAAAAAAGAATGAGAGTAGGAATCAAGAAATGTACAATTTTTGCACAAGCAGCCATATTAGAATGCTTTCATATACTTCCTGAACAAAAATACCCTCTGAGGGTTTCAGAGAGGAGATCGAGCAGTACTACGTCCTTTATCCTACTCTCACACCCAAAATACTCTCTGTATCTGTATCAAGGATCACAAACTGATCAATATGAGCAGCCATCCTAAAGTGGTTTGATAGACTTCATGAAAAAAATATTTCAAGGTTGCTGCCTTTACATGCGCATGCATGGCCGGCCATGTTTGAATGGTTTTGAACAAATCTATGCCAAAACAAAAAAGGCTTCAGGAAGCACGGCACCATTATTAGAACGGCGAGCCCTACAGGCTTTGACCATCCTTGTTAACAATATCAGTACAGTATAATGAGCAGCTACAGACAAACAGAAATAGATGACCTGGTAAGTGGACTAGTATAAGGGACTCTATTGGGAATAAACAAACAAATCAAAGAAGTCAAGGGTATTGCACACTAGTTGACTGCCGTGTTTTGAAGTTATTTGCATAGCGGGGCTGCAGTTTTTAGGTCGAGCCTGGGCAGCGCATGCACTGCCAGGCATGCTGTATCCAGGTAGGGACTTGAAGCTCTACCCACTCTATGCCCATATTTTTCATTGGCTTGTGTCATTGTCCACTGTAAGCTGTGGCTGTTCATTGGTCATAGGCATAGTAGTCCCTCCTTAGAACCGCCTTGTTTCATTTTGTAATCTCCCATGGCGACACCCCCTGTTAGGTGTGTTGTTACTCGGTAGGCTTTAATTACAGCCTCTGAGCACTATTTTCTCAAATAGCGTTGTCCTGCCTGCTAAGACAGGCAGGACACGCTCTCTTCTAATCCATTTTTTACATTTTTATAGCACGGGTGCAGAACTTATTTGCAATGCAACAGGTCTCGCATTTGCAAGAGTTTAAGCTATTGGCATTGTAAATTACAATGCCTTTTATTTATCTGGTTTAAAAACTGCACATATATATATATATAAAAGGCATTATCATTTATAATTCCAATAGCTTAAGTTCTCATAAATGCGACGCCTATTGCATTGCAAATGCCTGTTTGAAATTAATTGCGCAGCGTTCCTCAGCAGCCAGTACTGTATTTTCGCAACAGAAAGCTAGCCTCTTGAAACTTTGTGTTCAGTTGCTATAATCACCCATCGTCTTCTAAAAAAGAACATTGTCTGCCATGGCAACGACTGTTGGCAACAAGAGTTTGATGGGATGCAGCTTCTGGGTCCCGCGTGCAGTCCCGGCCTCCGCGTTTGGATAAATTGCGATGCTTAAGTGAAAGCCAGTTACATTTTGCAGAATCCATCGTGCTTTCTTGGGGTGGAAGGCGCTGTAATTGCTATAAGCAAATAATGCTATGCTTTTTGCCTTGTTTTTGTGCTGGATTCAATCCTGCACATTGCTAATGAACGAGCCTATTAAAAAGAGATTTGTTCCGGGAAGAACTCCTCATCAGTAACGGGGAACACCTGGATTCTTTGAGCTCGGTCCAATCTGGAACTTGAAGTTATATGAGGAGAGAGGCAGAGGAATAGGGGTGGTGTGTGTGTGTGCACGCGGGTGTGTGCACGCATGTGTGCCTGCGTGTCTGTGAGTGGATGCATGCATATGTATGTGCATGCGTGCTTGTGTGTGTTCACAGGCGTGTGTTTTTGTGTTGCTGAATGTATGTGCCTGTCCACGCACATGCACTTGTGTGCATACCATTTCAACCCACATGCTCTCAAAATGGAGGTTGTGGCTCCAGGTCTTGACCTAGAACAGAAACACCATACATGTTATTCACTAAGGGTTGGACTGAGGCTTGGGTTCTGCTCGCTCAACTTTACGTTAGTCCCATCAGCTTTTATAATGGTAAGTAAATTGATGCAATGCTTTACCTCGCTTTGTGCTACTTGTGCACTCACGCGAAACCTTAGTAAATAGCCCCATGTGTATAATTGTACCACTATCTGTATTAACTAGGACATTCACCAATTCTATGTTCACTCAGGGAAAGACGGCTCACTGTTACTACTTGTGAGTGCTCTGGTGGTTAATGTACCAAATGTTGCATTTTTAGTAGCTGTGGAGTTCAAGGTTCAGATCTCACTTAAACCTCCATTTCAATAGTCCCAAATTTGTGTAGAACTGAATGTAAAATATGCACAAAAAATAAGTAGTTCAATCCTTCATCTAGGTTGCACCACAGTTGGGCATGGCTTCTATATCAACACTAAAACTGCTGGGTTTCGGCACATCGCTACCACAGATATTGACGTCAATGCATGAGCGGATTCAGCTATACTCGCTGAATACCTGAAGGCCATTGTTGAAAACTAAGGTGCATTAAGTATCAGCTGCACCTCGTTCAAGTTAAGCTTTCTGAATTCCAAGCCTGACTGAAGTTAAAGGCCAGATCATATTCTCATAATGAGTGACTGTTCCTTGGAAGGAAGGAGGTAGGTGGCATGCCTTGGTCATGCATAAGCTGCATGTCATTGTTGGGCGCGGGTGAAAGTAATTTGTTAGATGCCCACACTGAAGACTTGCGCTTGCTTTGATATCCTAAGACAAGTGGCCGACCTACAACCAGACGAGCAGAAGAGGATACATCCATCTCTAACCTCATGTGAAATTGAGCCTTTTCTGCCGCCATTTTTCAAATTTTTTAGAACACTGAAGCATGGGTGGACCTATGTATTGTTTATATGCTCACTGAAGGCACATTGATAAATACACTATTTTTAAGTAAGTACATTAAAATGGTCAATCTTTAAGCCTCCTCAAAAGCATATACGTTTGGCCACTAGCTCATAGATCCATCAGAAAGGGTAAGTATGTCCTGTGTGTGTCCTGTGTTCATCACTCTTGAATGGGCTCCATCATACTGAAATAAGGGTAAGTTGTACTGTATGTGTATGTCCTGTGTTCATCACTCTCGTATGCATGCCTATATCCTGAAATGCAGATGAATGTTCCTTGTGGCTTTAGACCAAACATAGGGCATAAGGTGGTCTTATTCCCAAAGGCACATGAGAGTGTGTTAATTAGTACTCTTGTAGTACTCCTATATGTACTTTTACATGCCTATGGGAACTAGCCCCAAACCATCTAAAATGGGAATACAGTTGGAAATGGGAATATTCAAGGAAAATTCTTTAAAAATTATAGCAGGTAGAAAGGACTGTGCTTTCTTTTCACTTTTACTTACTCTTACTAATAAAGCTATGGGCAGTTTGTGGCCGATTCCCCGAGGCATGTTACACTATCTAAATCTATAAATATACAACTTGTACGCATAAAATCTTTTGTGATTCGGCCCTATAGTCTTTGCAATCTGAAATACAAAAGTTTATGTGGGAATCTTATATTTGGTAGCAGACACCAGCATTCCTTTGTCTGTAAATGGAAAGAATAGGAAATGAAAGAATTAAGGGTTCAGTGTATAGTATTATAATTTGTAGATTTATATAGCGCTGCTTATTACCAGTGAGGTTATCCAGGAACTGCCCATGGGCACGGGGGAGAATAAGTGATTTGCCCAGCATCAAGGGATGTTGAGCCGAGACGCGGACCTGAATCCCCAATTCCTGAGTCAGCACCTTTAGCCGCTACGCCACATCCTCTCTACATGGTATTGCCTTATACAATTCATTTAGAGCCTCAAATCCCTGACGAGGACCTGGAGTTCTTGCAGGTGGCTGAGTGAAATACGAAGGGGCTATTTTTATCAAAGTTTCACACAGCGCAGCAACAAATGTTGCTGCACTTCCCTGCTCAGCATGAAAAGAAGCAAGCACAACAGCGCCATAACCACCAAGATATGCCAACGTTTTCCTCCATCACTGTGCTGGTGAACTTTAGGCGGCCATGCACCACAGTGCAAGGGTGTGTATTGTATCAAGCATATGTTGTGTGCTGAAAGTGAACCTTTCTAGTACACAAACCGTGCTTTAATACTCTTCATGCGTTCCATGTGTGCTGTGCAGTGCAGCTCACGTGAAAAGTTGGGAAAATATGGAGTTTTAAAACTTGCCCCACTGCTGCGCCTGCCTCCACAAGGCTTCATATTTTTGGTAAATCTCTCTCTACAGATGTTAGTCAATAGGGATTTGCATCAAAACCCATGGATGGTTCATGGGAACGCCCATGTACCATCCACAGTACGCTCTCCTGATGCAAAGTAGCACATAGCACTACTTTGCATTACTTTAGGCAACTTTCCAATCAAAGTCAATCCCATCACAAAACTTTGCGCCAGGCTTATATTACAGAAGTAAGTTTGTTGTGCTTGGTCGGTTGAGTTTGTCTTTTAATAGCAACCTATGGGAGAAGAGTTTGGGTGTGCTGCTTGACTTTGAGGGGTGCTTAAAACATGTTGCTGAAAAATTGTGGCTGTGTATAAGGAAAGATGCCGGGAGATGGTGTGGTATTGCAAATATTTACTGTCTTTGTGTCATCAGCTATCCTGATACTCATCACGGAGAGGTGCACAACTGACTTTTTATATTCAATTGTCTGTCAGTTCAGCAGCTGCATTTGGAGCTACATTCCCACAAGGCTGTAGCAACGACGCACTTAACAGGCAGATATTAGCTTATCAGCCAAAGAGAGCTTCTAAAATCAGTCTTTTATTATTAAGGTATGTTTGGCGATAAGCTAACCCTTCCTTCCTCATAATTGTGACTGCTCTGAAGAGGCCCTGACTGCCATGTGCAAAAGGGAAGCTAAGATTTTGTCACAATTTAACTTTTTTATCACTGTGTTGCTTCCTTAATCTGCCTCGAGCGCATCTAATGCATTCCCCGTGTTTCTGGTACTCAACCACCAGCGAAGGGCTCTGCTCCTTAAACAAACACACTCCTGCCCTTGGAAGACAGAAGGACGGCCGCGTGCCCGGAAGTTCTGCTCCGCGCGCCTTGCGTCAACGACCTCCCGCGCCGAGCCACAGCCTACCGCGGCGCAGGAAGTGACAGCATAATGGTCGGCCCCGCCCCCTCCAGGAGACGCGGCCCTCGCGCCTCCACACTGGAGCCGCTCTGTGGGGGCGGCGTAGGGTTGCGTAGGCGCGCGGAGCATGGTGGCATAGCAACTGGTTGCCGTTTAACTACAACACGGCTATTTCTGTCGAGCCTTCTGCCCTCATAGACAAACATATATGTGCACGTGCAGGGCAACTCCGAGGAAGAACATAACGCTGCCAGATTGGACATGTGCCCTTTCATATGACAGAAACTCTCACCAGACACTTCTTGAATAATCACTGTGTGTACCTTTGGAATCCAAACGCCTCAGAAGCCCAACAATTCAGGCACCTCGTTTTGAGTAGCCATGAGTTGCAGCTTCTACCTCGTTCTTGCCGTTTGGTACCCCTGGTCTCAGGTGTCATTTTGGTAGCAGCAGGAACAGAAACTAAATAGGACTCTTGAAGTGTTGTATTTTCTGTTGTTTCAAAGGCTTTATCTTCCCATTGAATTTTTGAAAAATTTAGGGCAGGGCTTAAATATATTTTTAGAGGACCCCCACTGTTGATACTATATCCTGGGTTTATCGAATCTTAAGGATGCCTTTTTATTCACCTCATGTCTCGTTCACCATCACACACTCCCTCTCTCTTTTATCACACTCCCTCAAGGTTCATTTTGGTTCCAGCTTTTTCTTCTCACTTTTTTCTTATCTGTCCCTTCCTCATTTTTCCATTTTCTGCTTTTCTCTGGTTTGATGATGAAAAATAAGTCTGTGTCCCCAAAACTGATGGTGACCAGCACCTGCAACCTCACTAGCAAGTAGAAGACATTTGAGTGGCGAAAGAGTGGACAAGGAATCAATCCTGATTTGACAATGGGACTCAAAAAATCTCTGACCTCACTTCCGCTACTCTTGGCTTTAAGAGAAGTTGATGACCATGAATAACAACTGTAGACAAGGGTCAGTCCTCCCCAGCATCTTCGTGCTCCTCAACATATATACAGTGGGGCTATAAAGAACTGTTTTGGAATGATTTTGTTAGAAGCCATGTATGGGTTTTACTGGTCACATACAGCTCGGGGACTGGTCCCACAAGCGGAGGGTGGGGGAGGGTGTTTTGGGTATGTAGTGCTTGAAATGCATGTATACAAGCAATATTTAATTTGTGAATGAATGAATGCTGGTGCCCAAAGCTCTGCCAAGAAATCTGAAGCTGTCACTATTCCATGTTAAAACACCAAATACCACAGCTGAGTAGTCTGGAATCCACCTCGTGCCTCTTAAATCTAACAACAGACACTCTCTGCCTTGTTATTTCACCCTTTCATGTTCCAGCTTTTTCCCTATGTGACTTTTTTGCGTCATTCTCCTTATTTCACCTTTGTGTGTATTTCCCTCTTTTTCTCTCAGGAAATGTCCACTTAGACGAAATAACTGCTGGTCCCAAAACTGAGTGCCTCTGTGCCCTACCAGCAACTCAAATCCATAACTTTATAGAAGTGCAGGTACTCCTTCGCCCAGAGTACCTGTTTGTTGCTGAGAAATGCTGGTACTCGCCCATTAAACGCATCGGAGCAGTGCTGAGAAGTGCTGGTACTATACCTTCCAAATGAAAGAAGTGCAGGTACTGAGTACTTGATAGTACCTGACCATTTAAAGCACTGGGAAAGGGGACCTCAGGGAAGAAGTGTCACTTTGTATTGACACAGTCAGTTGATAACCTCATGATTCATTCTTTACAGAACACTTGTTTCCATGGTCCTCGCTTACGATGTCTCTTGATTGAAATTCCTGCTTCTGGCTTGACTGTCAGTCAGTATCAGACCCAAGAGAAAGCTGACAGTGACATGTGCCACTAAGCGACATCTGTTTGCCTTTCTCATGCCTGCATTCTCCCTGGGGTTGATTCTATGTGCCATCCCCCTAAAGGACAAAAGCTTAGCCAACAGGGTTATAGGAATAGTGAAAAGACCCCCCCATGCCTCTGAAGCACTTACTCAGCATTAACATTGATTTAGTCGATTTTCCGGTTAGTCAGTTTTAATAGTCAGTATGTCCATTTGGCAATAGTGAATAACGGAATATAAATACAGTAATGAGTTGTTTATGGAAATACTATATAGAAAGACTACGTCTAACTTTATCAATATATTTACTTTATTTATTAACATTTTTGTCTAGGCCCTGGAGCATTAGAGTACTTTACAGAGGAAAGGGGGGATAATTCCATAGAGGAACATAAGAACAATGGTACAAGACAAACAAATGGACAAAGGTCAAAAGAAGATTACTATTGTACTCCATTAACCCTTGAAATTAACGTCTCTATACCTGACTAGTGTTGTTCATGTTCCTCTCATATTGGACGTCTGGTCCACATGATTTTTAAATGGACTTTAGTTGATTTATTTTGGATTCAAGTTTGGAGACAGATCAGTGTTATTCTGAAATCTAATGTTCAGCTCTTGTTAAGGAATATCCTTTGGGGAGTCTATTTGAAGACCTCCATCAAAAGGTAAAAGAGCTGATTTATTTATTTATGTTGCTATTCGACAAATAACACTGAACTGTAAAGATGCATAACACTGTCCTACATTGCATGATAGCATGGTGTTTGCTTTAATTGTAAAATAGACAGCTATCCATACAATTAGCAATTAAAACAGGTCTCCTTCAACAAATTATCTGTTTTATTCCCCACATATTAAGAATTGATAGGAGAACAGGAAGTTGTCAATCCCCATTGACCAAGAGGTGTTTTTTGTTGATTGTAATATATAGTTATGTCCATTGGACAAGGTGTTATTTAAGTTACTTACCTACTAATACATTTTTTTGCATCATAATTTTATCTGCTTTGAAACATATCTGTTATTTGGTAGTTGTATTGTATCCTTTTTATCTTTCCTTTATTTTCCTCTCCTACATCTTTTTATACAAAGTGTTATGATTCTTATTGCTATTGGCTGTCCTGCTTTTCAGTTATTATTTTTATAAGTAAATTTATGTCAAAGTTCCTGTTTATCCTATTTATAGTAACAGTTGCTTCAAAATAGACAATTTTTATTATTTACTTCTTTGATAAAAATCGGTTAAACAAAAAGGATAAGACTAATAGATGAAATTATAAACAAATCACAACAGATAGGGAATAAGCAGGGTGTCTACTGTTAGAATTTCAAATGTCGCTAGCAGCCAGGATCGTCAGACCTCCAGGGATCCATATGAAACCATGAAAGTCTTAACCATCTTTTGACAAAAAATAAGTAACATAGACCTTTACAGTGTGGGGAAGAACCCTGAAGTTGCTGAACAAGTGGGTGGGAACAATTCCACAGATTCAATTCCAATTCATAATGTAGTCTACTTTCAAGAGAGATGTTTTAAGATTCCTGCCCCAATTGAGACCCTCCTATAAGAAATCCACATGATGAATGCAAATGCTCTAACGTGTAGAACATTGACTCCTACAGGATTTACTATTCAAGAAGTGATAAAGCACTTGTGAATAAAAGCCAAATTATTGATGCAATAGTGAAATGGGTGATGTATGATTAAACTGTATAAATAGAACAAACCCCTTATGATAATTGGGATTCTCTGAGTATATTTGTATATGTCTAGATATTCTGGCAACATCACAACCACCTGTACTCAGTGGTATGGCCACACATTTGTCAATCCATTAATTGTAGTTTCTCTGAGCCTAGAAAGGATATCTCTTTACCTGGCTCCTTTATCTTTCAAGTGAACTTGGCATCAACTAGTATTGTCTTTAAGTTTTACTCAAGTATCAAAACATAAGCACCTCAGATTTATCTTTTATTTATATAAAACTTTGTTTTATTGAGTTTCTCATAAAACATAACAAAAACAAGCAGTGCAAAATGCAGTGTACAGACCAATGGGAATACTACTCCCTTATATCCAGACCATGCCATGATCTACAGGGCAATACAATGTTATGCAGGCCATAGGAAGCATAAGACATACATTTCGAATCGTAGAGTATTGAGCCCAAGATAGTACCCAATTTCTCAGTGAGAACATAAGCATATATAATATCACACTTGGCAGTCACGTTCTGTCAAGGCATCAAAGGCTGAACACGATTCGCACACCTCATTCTCCGAGCCCTCCCCTGAGCTAGTGTCTCCATCCTTGTTGACATTATTAGGAACTAGCCCCCAAGTCATGATCTCATCCTGAGCTTTCTCACAGGTACGGGTAGATTTATAATTTATAATTTTTGTAACTGTTCAGACTATTTCGTAATGCATGAGTAAGTTCCGATGAGCGTCAACTTCGCTGATATGGATGCCAAGGCAACTGCTACCTGTATCCTGGGTCACATGACAAGGCAGCTTAACAGGAGTGCAGGAGAGCTGGATTAATGCTAGATTTCAGGGATAACCACATTATCTTATGTGGTACATTATCTTATGTGGTTATCCCCTTACAAGCAATATGTTGGGAAACAAATGTCCCTGACATGGTATACAGGCATGTAGCCCTGCCCTGATTGACCAACTGTATGTGAAAGTGGTATCCTAATTTTTTGTTTGGCCCTGTCACGTTAATCTATGATGTACTCAGAGGCCTAAACATATTCATGGTTACAGGACTAGTTCTGTGACCTGGACAGAAAGTGTTGGTGACAGCATACCAAGTTTTTGTGGAAGTCATTCCGGTTAGGCCTTTTTCCCCGTATCAAAGAAGACTGTGGTCTATAAAGTTCCAATTTAAAGTAAACCCCACACCCTTCTACTGACATTCCATGCGAGTGTTGAGTGCACATATGTGCAGTTCATGTGTAGTACATATGTGGTAGTAGGACTGTGTGTGTCGTGAAAGTCTGAGTACTGGAAACAGTGGGATCTGTTTTGGATGTCCCTTGGTATAGTCCGGTACACGGTGGAGGGTAAATACAGCTTCCGCAGACAGTTGACCAGTACTGAGTCTGACTACATTCTAATGGCAGAGTGTGGAGACCCATTCACTCAAATGAGGGAGAATGGAGGCAGGGCTACCCATAGGAATTTAGTGAAGTCCTTGTTAGCAGAGGTGTACTGATTAGCTCTCCCTGAGAGTTTCCATTTGGTGGATGGTAGAGGTGAAGGTTGGGACTGCAGTAATTGTGTTTACGAGGTGTGAAATTTCTAGGCATGACCTTCCCTTTTGTCTGTCACTGATTACTGCATCAGAAAGGTTGATGACAGCCTGGTGCATATATTTCTCAATTCAGTGTGCCCTTGTTTTGTATACTACTTCGAGCCAGCATCATTGCTACCTGATGGGAAAGCTATCACTTTTTACAAAGGCTGTGTTTGAAAAAAAGTGGGAAACGTTATATCAATGACGGGAAACAACCTTTACATTGCAGATTTTACACCGTGATGCATTCAGAACGCGGTCGTTACAATGACTGAGTTATTATAATGCAGTGCCATTACAACCCAAGTCGTTACAACGACTTGCGCTAGATGGTGCACTAGACTAAGGAATAGTATGATTTACCGTTCCAACACCTTCCCTACTGTTGCACACACTGGAGTTAGAATAATAAATCATACTATTCCTAAGTCCAGCATGCCATCTTGTGCAAGTCGTTGTAATGACTT
The DNA here is from genome assembly GCF_964261635.1 of Lissotriton helveticus. NCBI lineage: Eukaryota > Metazoa > Chordata > Amphibia > Caudata > Salamandridae > Lissotriton > Lissotriton helveticus. The sequence goes on from NC_136063.1 coordinate 184,398,440, forward strand.
GCGTTGTAATGGCACTGCGTTGTCGCAACGCTGTCATTGTAACAACCGCGTTGTGAATGCATCGCAGTGTAAAAACCACGATGTAAAGTGTTATATTCATCAATGACATTTGACAGAGAACCACCCCCAAACATGTCCTGTAACCTTACATAATATATCCACACTGGAAAACAAGAATACAAGTGGACCACAAACCACCCCACTATGATCTAATTCCACATCCTTCATGTCTAAGAAAGAGATTGCTTCGCAAAGTACTTGAAGGACTGCTATGCTAGTAGGGATTGTATCTGCATGACACTGAGTGTCCCAGAGGTGAGGGGACAGCACCCAAATTCTGCAATTCTTGATGGAGAGCTAAAAGTCTGTCTGCCTGCTGAGAGGGAAGGAGAGCCCTGGCCGTGCAGGAGGAGAGACTGTCCAGGAGGAGAAGCCCACCATGTTCCCAGAATGAGAGAAACCCAGAGGAAGTTGACTGAGAGGGAGTGAAGACAGAAGTATCCTTTACTGTGAGAGGTCCCCCCACTTCCCAAGCAGTTCCCAATATGAACTGTACTCAGACTATCCAGAGTGAAAATAAGAGAGGCTTGTGTTGTGAGGGTTCCCCCTTTTCCCAAGTGGTTTCTGTTGTGAACTTCCCCAACACTTTCAAGAGTGAAGCATCAAGGTGTAGTTCGTCATCCTGCGGTAGGATTGAGAGACTTGTGTTGCAACTTCCTGACATCAAAGACAAAGACCCCTTATTGGCACCAAAAGACTTGATCGGTCTTGGGGCCACAACTGCCATAGATGCTTATGTTGTACTGTGTTTAGCCTACCTCCTACTGCGTGTAATACATTTTATAAACGGACTTATTCCCTAGGATTCAAGTCAGTGACCCTCCAGTTACACATACAAACATCAATAAGTGATTGCATTAACACCTTAGGAGCTTCGTAAACAAACCTCCCCAGTGCTGCGCTGTCCATTATCCAGTGCTGAACTGGACGTCCAGCGGTCGCACGCAGCACTGGGGAGGTAGTGCTCGTGACGACCGTTGGACGTTCGCAGCACTGAAGGGGTTAACCACCTGAGATGTCCTAACAAAACAATGCATTTACAACACCTCAGTTTAACTTGCGTTTAGATTACATTTATGGAGTGTGCATTATGTTTTATAGGTGGTTGCTTGAAGGTGAAAGGCCAACAAAATAGTCACAGAATATTTTGGGCCTCATTTATAAAAAGTGACGCATCACTGCGTGAAAACAGTGATGCATCACTTTTCATTGAACCGTCCTTGCGACACCAATGATGCGTCAGATTTACAGTATGACGCATCATGTCGCAAGAAGTTATAGATACGTCAGTATTTCTGACGTATCTGTAGGCACAAAAATGACGCATTGCTGGAGTGTGTCACAAAAGTGACGCAACTCCATCATTGGGTCATTTCACATGAGCAAGTCCCATTTCAAATGTGCCTGCGTCAGTCTTACACCTGCTGTGAAGCAGGCGTAAAATATTGACGCATTTGCGTCCTAGAAGTGGCGCAGTGAAATCTCATAGATTTCACTCCGTCACTTCTATGAGACTTACTTGCATCGAAACGCCCCCGTGCATACATTATACCTGGCGCAGGTATAATGTGGTGCAGAGGTTTACAAAGTGACGCATCTACCTAGATGCGTCATTTTGTAAATATGACGCAACATGGGGCAATTTTTATGCCGCTGGTGCGTCACAGAAAGTGACACAACAGCGGCGTAAAAGTGAAACAAGGGCTCATAAATAAGCCCTTTTGTTCTTTTTTAGCTATATGTCTGACCCCACATTCCTCGACCCCGCCCCATTGTAATTGGGATTACAGTTCCATACTTTTTTAATCCCTTCGTCCACTGATTGAGATTTGTAAAATAGAGATGAATTCTCCAGAATGCACAACAGACCTTTGAAGAGAACTCCCTGCTGTATAAGTCTTTGATAAACCTGTTTTCAGTAATCCTGCTTTTGAGTATGAATGAAAAGAGGATGTGCGGCCAGTGAAAGGAGTCTGACTCTTTTTAGCATTCTGCAATTTATAAACTGCCCTCACTTAATGGCAACTCTGTTCATAAATATTGCCTGCACTCCTACATAGCTCTGATCATAAATGCTGCAGTGCTTAATTTGAGCTGGTGGTTTCCGGGGCTCAGCACCAGCACTTAAATGTCAGCACCAGTGCTTGTGACATTCTGATACAGGGCGGCGCTGTCTATATACATTAAAAATGCTTTGAAAAATGATTAAAAATCACCACCCAAGTCATTCTCATAGCTTTGTAGGCCTGAAATAGTCCCAATTATCACACTTGTAGGAGTGTGATGGTTAGTAGTTGTGTTGTTACTATTATTGTCAGCATGGCAAGGGCCATGTGTGGTGCAAGCTGCAGTGGCCTCCTGATGAGAGCCCTGTGCCTTATTTTTTGGGATAAATTAAGAACTGAAATGCTGCCTGCACTCATACATAGATCTGATCATAAATGCTGCCTAAACTGACCCACAGCTCTGCTCATATATGCTGTCTGAACCTACACATATTTCTGATCATAAATGATCTACCTCATCACCCACAGCTCTCATTATTAACACTGCTTGTACTCATCTATCGCTCCTCTCCTAAACGCTGTCTAAACTCACCCAGAGCTCTGATCATAAACGTTGCGTGTATTCACTTATAGCTCTAATCATCAACGCTGGTTGTACTTCCTCACATCTCTGATTATAAGCATGGCCAGCACTTCCTCACAGCTTTGATCATAATTATTCTCTGCACTCATCTATAGCTCTGATCATAAATGCTGCATGGCAGATTGTAGGAGTGGTCTCTTTGAAGATCTACCTTCACTGAAACCTATTGAGTCGGACAAATGGAGGTAAAAAGCTGGCAAGGGTCAGAAAGGAAGCAAGCCAGGGCTTTGGCAACTCTCTGTAAGAAATAAGGCAGAAGGATGTGTGTTGGAATGACATTTGCTGCTTGCAGTAAGCATCTGAGAGCGCACCAGTCCAGCACCGTGTGATATGAACAATGTGGCCAATTGCAGTCTCCAGAGCCGAAGGAAGACAGACTTGACATGGAGGACACAAGGAGCCTTTTCTCCAACTTGAACAGTGACTGGAGTTCTAAGAAAAGGTTTCTAAGATCCCAGACAAGACTTCTGGAGCCATCCTTCAGATCCCTTCCTGGTCAAGGTTGGCACCTCCACCATCAAGGGGTAGATGGTCCCTCCGCCTCACACTTCCTCATAGCTGCCAACTTGGGATACAGTGGACATCTGTTTCAACACATGTATGATCACCAATATCTCAGTGAGGAAATATCAATGTATACACGTGGTTGAAATGTTTATTAATGTATGTGGTTGTAGATTAGTCCTAAAAACTCTGATCACCAGTCTCACCAAAATGGTTAAATTTCATGGGGCTGGTTCACAAAGGTAATTATATATGTGTATATTTACTACTCCTTGGTGTAACTCTAAACTGTTTTGCTACTCACCATTTCTGAGTGTAGATTTACACCTATGTGTAGAATTACATTGGCTTCACCCCCTCATATGACCAGATTTTCAGAACCAAAAATAAGGATGGCCAAAGACATAGATATAGGACTAAAGTGTGGAATCTACTATGAATGTTCAAGTATCACAATGATGATAACACCCAAGGCACAAAATTAGTTGGGCATAACTTTCAAATTTCCTTAAAAAATATTCCTGCATATAATAAAACAGAAAAAGTGTTTCAGGAGTTGTGCACCTTATTCTATTTTAAAAAGTCAAGACTTGGGCACTTTCATTCCAATTTCTTTGTATTCTTCAACTCACAACACTGTATTTATAATGGTACAATCAGACAACAAGCTGCAGAAAGGACATTTAAAAAAGCACAGGAATGGATTTGCTACAATTTCTGATTCTGGTTGGCTGATGTGGTGAAGAGAAGCCCATGGTAAATATTTTCAAGGCAAATTTCCTATCTTGGTGTACACGGAACTGCACAAACCTCTGTTGTATGAAAACAATCCCTCACTCATGCTGTAACGAGTCCCTGGAGCAGGCTGGTGATCCAGTGAATGCTGAGTTCATTACAAGACTGAAGGCTCCTATTATGCCTTCTTTTCTTGCCTTTATTTCAATAGCCACTAAGATATAAAACTACATGCCCCTAATGAACATCTACAGTAAAACATCCTAATAGTATAACCAATCTCAATACCACTTTTGACTGGGAGCAACAAGTCCTCTTTTCTTGCTGCTCGCAGTCAAGATAAATATAATTTTCCATTTAATTTCTTTATGGTTTGATACGTTTTAATATTGTGTATAATAGCATTATGATTAGGTATTTTGTGTTACATACCTTGTTAGCTCTTATCACTACTAGTTTATTGTAGTGTGGTTAGCGCAGTTCAGCTGACTCGTACGTGCTTGCTTTTTGGCAATGTCAAACGCCCCCCCCCCGCGGCTTTCCTGTCAGCGGGTGAGAAGCGCGTCTCCTCCCAGCACCTGTTTTTCCTTAAGCAGTTTTCTGCATTTGTGACTCCTTCTCTGCTTCCATCTCACACTTACGACTTCCTGTCAGCAAGAATTGGGTGCGTCCTCTCACAATGGGCATTTACTTTGACAGCACCTCTTCTCTGCCTCTTTAACTCCATGTCTTTCAAGAGAGATCGGCCACACCTTGTTTCTGCCCTGGCACACCTTATATTTGCCCTCTCACTACCTTAGAGAAATTTCCAAGGGAAATCCATTTTTTTATTGTTTCTGGTGCACGGTTTGATACTTCTATCGCAAGATGAATTCAAGATAGACGTTTTGAGCTATATATTTTAGTAATTTATGTGAATATTTATTTAGCTAGATTACATTTTCTTCAAGTGATTACATTTAAAATATTAAAATGGCTTCCTATAGTGAGGATGAAGAGGCCCAGTTTTAAAAAAAAATATTTTTATAAAAAGACTCATCCAACAGGCAGTGTCTGACTCCATGTTCAATATTTCTAAGACACTAAAAGTCTCTATGAGAAAGATGATTTCACAAGACATCAACTTAAAATTGGTGTCAACCTCAAAGAAGGAGAAAAAGTGTTCCTTTTTAGAAAAGGTTAACAATAAAAAATTTCCAGTAGTAGTGACAGTTCAATGTGGCTGATTAATATAATTCTGTTGCACGATAGTGATGATGTATGGGGGACACTATATAAGCTCAACTACATTTACATTTACATGTATGGGGGACACTGATGATGATAATAAAGATGATTGAAACACAATGATCTGGTTGGGACCTTCGGAGGAAAGGTACAAAACTACTCCACCTGAGTTGTTGGAGCCCTTTAATGCAAATTCAGATTTGGGCATCTCTGTTTTATTAGATTTTGCAGGTGACCCTATGTTTGATCCAACCTCTATTTGCCATCCGAATTCTACAGAGTGGTCTCCTTGTTTACATGTGCCACAATATGTTCAAATAAATTAAGGTAACCACTAGATAAAATCACTCACAATAGACTTCGAGCTGAGTATCCTCGTCCCTCTTTAGCAAACAATACAACAGCTACCTCTTCCATTGATTTAAATGTAATTTTTTTCACTAAATTTGGTAAAAACCCTAAAAAGTGGTTGTGAGGGCCTGGAACGATTGCCAAGACAGGCTTTTAGATATGGCTGGTCCTCTGTCTAGAATATTAGATTTAGCAGAGGAGGCAAAAATTAAAGGCATAAAGGTGCATCAGGTTACCTTATCAAATTGGTTTTTGAGGGGGATATATCTTTTGGGAAATGTTAATGCTTCCATGGCTCAAGAAAGCTTTGAGTCTCCTCTTAAAAGCGGAGCCAAAGTTGGGAAGCTTGGTGGCAAAATAAGCTGGCCAGTAAGCCAATGATTTGTTATTTGGTGATGACTTCATCAAAGATCTAAGTAAATATGTTGCAACCTTTGCTTCAATTGACAAGGCTCAGTTATCACTGAAGATTTTTGCCTCTAGGGTTTTTGCCAGGGCTGGCAAATGAAGGAACTGATTGGCAAGCCATTATATCTAAAGAGTTGGACACAACCAGCATAAAGGTTCCTATGGACCTCAACAAGATTTCAGACCATAGTTCTTCCTTCAAAGAGGCAGAGGACTCAAACAATGTGGATATAGAAACACAGGATCACAACTCCTAGGTAAGCCATGCAATTTTTTGGCCAACCACCTTTGGGGGACATTTAACTCTATTCCTTCCAATGTGGTAAACAATACCAGCGGATCCTTGGGTTTTACAAACGGTTTAAGCATATTGTATAGACTTTTATACTCCTCCAGTTCAAGATGTAATTCCCATTCCTATTTCATTTGCCAAAGATCAAGGGTTACTGATTACTCAGAAGGTAGAGTCTCTGTTACATAAGCATGCCATAGTATTAACTGATTACAGTCAAACAGGTTTCGTAAGTACTATATTTCTGGTACAAAAGAAGATCAAGAAATACCACCCATTGATCAATCTAAGAGCTTTCAACAATTTTGTGGTGTATCACCATTTCAAAATGGAAACTATAATTCATCTCGGGGATTCCTTACAGGAAAAAGATTGGATGGTATGATTGGACTTGCAAGACGCATACTTAATAAATTGGTGCAACCTGCTTACAGGAAATACCTTAAAATTTCAATAGGGGAGGCAATATTTACCAATTCCTAAAACTTCCACTTGGACTTTCTTCTGCTCTTTGGTGTTTCCTCAAGGTGAGGAAACTAGTCGTTACTCAAATGAGAGCGCAATGGGTGAGATTAATTGTTTATTCAGATTATTTCCGCCTTCTGGCTCAAGGCAAGAATTTACTATTAACTCATCTAATACAATTAATGGAGTCATTGGAAAACCTAGGTTTCCTCATAAACAGGGACACATCTGGTCTACTTAAATCCAGACAAGTGACATTTTTGGAGTTTACGATAGACTCAGACAAGGCAATTGTTCAGCTTCCTCAGGAGAAAGTTTCCCTTATAAAGAAGGAGATTCTTCGAGTACTAACAAATGTGATCTCTGTCAGTCAGACTATTGACTTAAGTAGTAGTCCTACTAGCATCTTCGTTCCAAGCAACATTCCCATGTCCCCTTCATAACAGGGCTTTGCAATGACTAAAGATTTGGCATTTCATGAAAGAGCTACCTTACTCAGATTTGATTAATCTAGACCAATAATCTCAATTAGACCTTCAGTGGTAGCAAGACCACTTAGAGGTTTGGAATGGTAGGGTGATTTTTTACCCTGCCCCAGATCTTCTTTTAGAATCTGATGCAAGTCGGATTGGTTGGGGCTCAAGATGTGGTCAGTTATCACCTGATGTACATGGTCAAAAGAGGAATCCTCATTGCACATCAACTGTTTAGAGATGCTTGCAGGGTCCTCTGCAATACAGATTTATTTTCGCAAAGGCCAGAATAAGTTGTTCCATCCATCTAGGGATGAACAATCTTTCTGTAGTAAGGTATATAAACAATTAAAGGGGAAAAAAATCAAAACCTCTAACCGAGCTAGTCAAATGTTTTTGGGAAGTTTGTCTTCTGAGGAAGGTATTGGTGCAGGCACAATATTTACCCGGAAATCTGAACACGATAGTGGACTGGAGTTCAAGGTATCTCCGGGACACCAGTGAAAATGTTTGATTTTCTTAGCTTTACTGAAAGAAAGTCTTTATTTATTAAAGACACGGAGGTGAGTATTATCCCACCACACTGAAGTATTAACCCTCTCTTTGCTTTCTAACAGTGCCTGTGACTTCAACTTACCAGCCAGCTTCAGGATAAATCCAGCCAAGGAATTGCTTGGTTCAAAATGATTCATACATTTATGTCTTTCCACTTTGATGGAAAAGCGATAGACGTATCTCATATATCTGCACCCCGAGAAAGAATTTCTCAGCTTCTGTTGGACGTTGCTAAAGGACCTTAGTGCTTTACTACTGGCACTTTCTATTGTACTATTTACTTTTCCAATGTTTCAAAGTTCTTGATATGCAACACAAGAAAAGAGGACTTGTTGCTCCCAATCAATAGTGTTATAGAATATACTGTATTGTGACTGGATTATACTATTATGTATTCTTTCTTTCACTAAAATTAAGAAAATATCCATTAACGCCTCATTAATACTTGCTGCACTGAGTGAAGGCGACAGCTCAGCGGGCGACTCTTTCAAGACTAGAAATTTTGTCACTGGTGTGAGGAGGGGGCTGGTGAAAATGAGAGCATGAACTACACTGTCATGAACTGGCTCTCCTGATCCTTTCTAAAAAACAGTAGATGTATTTATTTAACCAAAATGTTTTCTGTGTTGAAACAGGCCTCGAAATCAAGAAGAGTCCTGGAAACCCGAGTCGTCTGGTTAGCCTAGCGCATCCTTAAATCAAGGGGTGGAGCATCTTGCAACATGATTTATGAGTGTAAAGTTACTACAAGCAAATTTGAACACAGGTAAACATCTGCCTTTGGGAAAGTATAGGAAAAAATATTAAAGTTTATTATTCTTTAAATACATTCAAAAGTATGGTGATGTATAGTATAAGTATTATTTAATGTAAAATACGTATTAAACTATACCCAACTAAATAAAATGTTACAGAACAATACCTCAGCAAATTAATTGTGTTTTAAATAATGAATGTAAATATGTTTGTTTAATTTATAAATAATTTGTCAACAATCATTCAAAAAAATGCACACCCTGAGTAATATTTTTATTCTTATTATTAGTTAATATGTAGTAAAGTTTGCTAAAAGAAATATGTTGAATTAAATTAAATTATTTTGTGTCTGAAATAGAATTTGAAACATTGCATTGATTATATTTTATAATATAGAAATAATAAATAATTAAATATTATTTTAAAGCTATATATATATATATATATATATATATATATATATTTTAACATTTAAATTATATATATATATATATATATATATGTATATATATATAATATATATATATATATATATATATATATATATATATATATATATATATATATATATAATTTAAATGTTAAAATCTTTAGTTCCTATTGGGTGTTATTTTATTTCATTGCCTCCATTGTTTTCTATAGGAATGTATTGCAGTACCAGTGATTCGCCACGTGTTGCATTTGAGCTTCTCCAAGGCTGGGCTGGAATACATTTCAGACTAGTTCATTAACATTTGGGGTGCGGTAAGTATAGAAGTATAGTTTGTCAATAGCAATAGTCTTACTCTTTTATGGGTGTGTGCTTTTATTAGCAGGCCCCCATCCCTCCTTAAATATCCATATACCCCTTCCCATGTAGTATTAAGTAGTCCCGATTTTCCACCCCATCCCGCTTGCTCCTTCCACATTACTACAAAAACATATATTTACAGGTGCAGAGATCTTCACCGTACAGAATAGATAAGAGAGGCAGAGGTGCAGGTTTCCTGCTGTAGGTTGTGAATTGAATTTAGCAGTATGTGAGTAGTACTACTGTAGTAATACTTTACGTACTACAAAATGTAGATTATGAATTGGGCTCTATGTAGTGTGGTCGTACCTCTCACTGTAGCCAATTTACCATTGTATAGATGTGTGGCCATTAACCACTCTACCCACCCTATAAACTTGAACCTTAAAAAGAAATAACCACAGACAATCACTTTGTTAGTGGGAGAAGTTAACACTCACCATAAGTTAATAACAGAAAATCAGGATAAACACTATAAAATTCCCAACAACTTAAAGTGCTCTTGTGAAAAGCAGCACATGTAAACTTAGGGAAGATTTACTGAAACAAAAAATACAGGAACCCAGTGGAGCGATGCAGTGTGCAGCAGTGGAAGTAAAAAAGTGAAGACTGGTGATCATACATGCCAACATTTCAGGAGAGCAAAGTGGGAGATAAAAAAAAAAAAATCGGGAGAATGGGGCTTTGAATCGGGTTACTGGCATGTATGGGCTTTGGAAGTGGCTGCTGTAGGATCGGACATTTGAAACACAAATGCACGTTTTTTTTTTACCTTTCAGAAGCATGGAGCATAATGGCAGGCAAAGAGAGGGTGATACAAGTGTTGGGCACTGGCCTGGCAGTGCATGCACCCCCCACCCCCCTGTGGCAGCCCGGGCTAAAACAGTCCCCCCCTCCACTCCCCCCCTCCACTTCGCAGCTCTTTAAAAGATGATTCCCCTGTTAATGACGCTGTGTTGGTTTTTCACTCCTTCGAGAGCCCCTGCATCGCCACTCTTTGCTGGAATAATTATACGCACTTTACACAAAACCAGGCCCTATCAGCTGAAACCCCCAAGGAATCGGGTTTTTGCTTGTCGGAATCGGGAGGCGGGAGACTAGCCTTCAAATCGGTAGTCTCACGCCTGAATCGGGAGGGTTGGCATGTCTGCTGGTGATGGTGCGCATTGAGAAGTAGAGTGAGTTGGAGAGTAACCACTGAGTATCGAGGAGCAGAAATGAAAAGAGAGGAGGCCACATTAGAAAGACTTCCATTTTGGCAGTGGTACTTGAATAATGTTTTGATTCCATTGCAGGGCCCTGGCTAAAGGTATAGGGCTTCAGTTCTCTTAATTGTAACTGACCTTTCCTCTGCACTGTAACAGACAGCTAATGCTGCATGAAATGAAAACCGGTTGAAAGGCCTCATTTTTCCACATAATAGTTCTGATCTTTCTCTAGCTCGAGGTCTCTGCAGCATCTGCGCCCCCCCCTGGCGCCCCCGCTGACGCCGGAGCTTCCAAGGACCTTCTGTTATCATCCAGGGGTGCACTCAGGGCAGATGCGTGCTCTGCCCGGCCTCGCGCATTCGCATGCAGGGCACACGCCGGCCGCCATGTTGGCGCAGGCTCGGCCTGGGAGGGTAATGACTGCGTCCTGCACGGCGCCTCGCGCCCTCGTCGGACGGCAGCGCGTGCTAAATGCGCGCTTTGTGTGGAAGCTCGTTAATGGAGTTTTTTTCTCCATGTTCTCAGACAGTGGCGCACTGATACTGCACCAATTTTGTTTCTATGGATACACTTAAGAATAACAGTGACAATAACAGACATGGCACAGCTCGTTCTCAGTGTATTGCGGTAGAAATTAACCCTCTGCTGCCTGGAAGAAAAGCGGAGTGGACGCGGTGCTGACAGTTCGTGTAGACACCTATTTGAGGTGGGCTACAGAGGTGAAATGTGGGGCTGGGACGGTCTGGCAACTGAATGTCTAACAGTTTAAGAGCTCTGCAGTCTGAGGGTCGGGTTTGAGAAAACGTGTTTCTGATTAGGAAAATCTAAAAAGAAGTACAGCAGACTGGGAGCTGATTGATATGATAGCCACTGATCAATAAAAGTGGGGATGTCTGCCACCCGCGGGAGTGAATTGCGTTTTACTTTCTAATACCACAACTATTACTCTGTAGACTAAAATGCTCAATCTGTCTACCGTCTCTATCTCTCATTCTCTCTCTGCATTAATGTCTTGCTTTGACATTCATTCTCTCCTTCCTCTCCGTCTCGCCTTAACTTCCGTCCTCCCCCCTTCCTTGCTTCATTTTTTACTTCTTACTTCCTTGACAGATTTATCCTTTCTCTCTCCCCTTCCTTCTCTCACTCCATCACTTTCTTCATTTTTCCCGCCTTCCTTCCGTCAGTCATTTGCCATGAAATCACAACGCACAGACTTCTCAGCGCTAAAATCCCGTTCCCGACTGTCTGACTCTCCCACAAATGCAACCATATAAAGGTCCCACAACTCAACAACAAACAGCAACGTTGCATCACCAGATGCTTAATCTAGTCACCTGAAAACATGGCAACCCAAAGTGAGTGAGATATGTAGTCCAAGAAAACGAGGCTAGATTTCTGACGCAAATGACACTTTTTAACTAAATCTTCCTCTTCACCTTCAGAAGAAACCTACAGACTCTTCCCATTTCTGATTCCTGCTACCAGGAAGCGACATGAGGCAGTTTAGTCTGCAGAGCTACATTTCAGTATTCATGTTGAACAGCCTTGTCAGATAAGAAGACCCTTTGGGAGAAAAGGAAAGACAGGATGAGAGACTGGCGTGCTTGTGCTAGTATGTGCCTGCTGGGCCCAAGGGCATGCATTTACTGGCATGTCCTACGACTGGATGCTCAGCAGGCGTAGTGATGGGTAACAACCCGATTTGCTCCATTGAAGGTGAGTGGATATGAGTAGTGTAAATTGACAGGAGTGCATGTTTGGGCATGCAAATGTTTGTCTGCCTTTGTGTGTCTGTGTGTGTTGAAGAGGGCTTCTATGTGTGTGTTTGTGCATGCACAAGTGTGACTTTTTGAAAAGTTCTGTGCTGCTTGGTTTGCGCTCTAACTGATTCTGTATTTGTTTGTTTTTTCTAAACTTGTAGGATCTGGAACCGCTGGTCTGTGCCAAGCGGCTGCCCCCTTGCTGGATGCTGGAAGAGGGATCTGGGCATTTTACCGTCTAAATTGCTCTTTGGCATTCAAAGTCAGCACTAATGAGCCCCTCTAAAGATCTTTTATAGAAAGAACGTGATGTCAGGAAAGTACTTTTATGGAAATTAAACTGTTTAAGTGAAAGGAGATTAACACATTGAACATTGGTCAGTATTTTACTGTTAATTTAAGACTGAAAAATGCAGTGAAAAATGCAGGGACCACTGCATATTAAAGGCAAACACCTGTGACCATTTCTGTGCTCCTTTGAGCATTACCGCCATCTGTGTTTGTGTGCCTTTGTTTCTTGTATCTCCTCATGCTTCAATTCACTTGATGTATGCATGCATGTATGTATGTAAATGTATGGTATATGCATGTACGTATGTAATATATGGTATTTACATAACTCAGACCTAGCCAAAAGGCAGTGGAGCTCTCTACATGTTCAAATACAGAAAACTTGTAACAGAGCTTTCTGAGGTATTATCCTGAAAATTTGGACCTCCCTACCAACTGAAATCAGACTGATCCCTTCTAATGCATCATTAAAAAAAGTGAAATCACTTCTGATGAACAAATGGCTTGCTTAATTGCATTATCCTGGACTCTTGTTCCTCTCTCTCTCTCTCTCTCTCTCTATATATATATATATATATATACATAAATATATATATATATAAAATTTGCCTTGTTGAATTTATGTATTGAGTGTACTTTCCGTAATTCGCTGTTTTTCTGTTTGTACCTCGATTTCACACATATTAGTTACTTTGTATTACCACTAAAGGGATCTGATACCCGCTCGGGTCATGTTCACGCCATATAAAACTTTATAAATGGATAAATAAAACCGGAGAGTGGTAAGAGAGGAGGCTGGTATGTGGACTATTAATACATTGTGATGCAGTGTTCTATAAAGAGGTGTGTCCTTAACTCTTTCCTAAATTGGGGCAGTGCTGGGGCTGTCCTGAAGGATGCATGGATTTTTTTTAAAGATCCTGGATGCATGGACAGAAAAGGCCTGCTTCCTTATCTTGTCTTCTTCACAAGTCTTAGTCTGCAGTCTGATGTTGTCCTGGCTGCAGTTGTGCTGAGATCCACCTGAGATCATGAGCTTATCTACAAGATAAGCAGAGCTGCTGGTGTGACGGCGTTGTAAATGATGCTGATGGTGTTGAAGATGGTGCAGGCTGGCAAGGGAACCCATTGGACATCCATTAGGATGGGAATGATGTGATCATATTTCTTCGGGCCCTGGATGAGACGTGCTGTGGCTTGAGAGCAATCAGTTTTGGTTTTGATGAGAAAACTTCACAGAAGCGACTAAGTCTGGAAGTGGAGGGACTGGGGCCAGCCGAGTGGCTATAGTGGACTAGCTGTTGAATTTACAAAAAACCCAGACCTTTTCATGACTGAAAGTGACTAAGTAGGATATGACCATGGTTCATTGAAACTGTCAATCCTTTGGAGGTGCACGAAGACCCTTATAGATGCATCGTGAACAGGAGTGAGGAGGGATTCATTAATCCAGGCACATGTTTCAGAGCATTTGAGTTAAGTGCAGAACACTATGCCAGAGGCAGTCTGGGAAGGACAATTCACATGTCATCCCTTACAGGACCTGCCAGGATCACCTGAGCAACTTCTGAAATCACAATGGCAAACTCTTCTGGATTGTGTACCCGGATTCACTGTGTCATCTCGATACCTTGACAGTGTGTGCTATCACCTGCAAAGAACCCACATTCATGGGGAGCCTTAGTCCAGGCTGTGATTTGTTTTTGCTACCCAGCTCTGCCTTCCTGCATATGTCGATGGCATATTCTGGAGTTACTGAGAATTTGTGATCACGCAACGGATGCATATGTGGAAGAGGTGTGGCGCCGCGGCCAGGGCGACTGACTCCGGAATCTGGGGATCACGGTTCGATCCCCGGCTCCGGCGGCAGGTTAGCCCAGCACCATGTGACTCTGGGCAATAGCTTGCTTAATCTTCCCGACGGCCCCCAGCGCCTAGAGACCCTTACGGGTGATTGTGCGCTTTACAAATGTGGATTATTATTATTATTATAAACGTCTCATTGGACATTTAGTGGCGTCCCTTGCAATGTTGCTTAGGTCTTCTAAACCCTCCTTCAATATAGTATGGAATTCTTGGCTTTCAAACAACAACTCTGCCTTGTTGTAAGATGGGAAACACAAGCAACAGCCAACAGCTCCTTCCAAAAATTTCAGTTTCTTTGAAGTGCACAGAGTTGCTTCAGTTTGTAGTGTTGGTCTATGCACCCACTGCACACAATAAGCAAATGGCAAACAACAACTAACATGCAGTAAAAAAGATACACTCCTGATGATGATGTGTAGTTCTTAGCTTCTTTATCTCCCAATCATAGCATAAGGAGAAGGAGAAGTAGATGTATGATCAGGAATTCTCGATTTTTTGCACTGTGACACGGCGACATCGGAAAGTACCTTTCTTGGAATGAAGAGTGGATCTGGCTAGGTATCTTTAGAAGTGCTTCACCCCAGTTACTTTCACTTACAAAAAGAATACATAATACCCACCAGCTAGAAGCAATATTAGTTCCCTTACTCGGAATACATCACTCCTCCACCCGTACGCAAAGCGGCAATACAGAACCAACTAAAACATGGGCCACCAGAAAGAACAAGCAATTACCCCAGCCAGCAGAAAACATAACACAATTCCAAAACACCATCTGAAACTTGCAAGCCTACCAGCGACACTATTCTAAAGCACTTAAGTGCAACTAAAGCACTCAGAACTTCCCCTGAAGTGTGCACCGCACTTTGGCCCATTACATTCTAACCTCAAGTACAATACTCTTGCCTGTCCCCTCATGTAAGACCGAATAGAGGAATTATTTGGTGCTCTCGTGGTCATTGTTGGTGACAATTTCCATGTAATATCCAATAAATGGCCTACTTTGAAGACGTTCCAGTGCAGGGTAATGGGCCTATTTGTATAGAGTTTATGTGGCTGTACAGGTACCTATACACATATTCACATCTGCACTTACAGGTCTTGACTTGAATCATGCCCTACAATCCTATCAAGGAGACATCCTTAGAGGTCTGAACCTGTGCATCTGCCCATGACATGTCATGCACTGCTATGTCACTGATAATGCTACAAAGGCCTTACAAAGCACCTTTAGTCTGAACTTCTCTGTGCCCTGGCCTTCAAGGGAAGCATTGACCAAGCTCTCATAATGCATCTCAATATGCACTGGGACCCTACAGAGCTCTCACATTAGTTGCACCATTCACTGATATTCCAGAATTGAGTGATACAAAGTTCACTTGATGCACCTCTACAGGGACTAGCGTCATGCAAAGATATCCCTTAATTGGCACATACACAAAGCTCCGGGGGGGAAGGGGGGTGCACGATGCACCACTATTCCCTGGTGGGACATCTACAAAGCTCTCTCAGCGCCTCTCCATCTTCACTTCCACCATTCATTGCGGCATTTACCATGCTCTTGTGATGCACAGAGGTCCTGCTTATCGAGCCTAGAAACGCAAACGTTACTGCCCTACCAGAGGCTTACGCTCCAAAGACAAAGCCGTACTGTCAGTTCCCCGTATTCGCTTCATGGGATATGGGGGAAGGTCTTTTACTTGGCACACTTTTACTGGAACAATCTGCCACTTCATGTCTGCACTTGTTCGGATTTGTCAGTTTCAGGAAATCTCTTAAGACAGCTCTGCTTTAAGGATGGTGCTCTGTGTCTCAACTGTAACTTTCTTTAGCACCGAGATACCCCTTCGGGGGCGATTTGTGAGCTATAGAAGTTAGATGAACATATTGTATCTTGCATAGCAGCAGGTTAGCCAAAAAAACACCTGAAAATCCTTAACTGTATGAGATACACCGACCAAACTCCCAATGTGTCTAAAAACAAAAAGACAACAATCCTGGTGCATGGACCTCTCAGCAACGCCACACCCCAGGGACTCATAAGCTTCAGCAGCTAAAGCTAAGGAATTGCAGCAGGAGGGTTAGACGCAAATGATATGCAAATACAATGAATATCAGATTGCAATGGCCACAATAAACCTGGGGTTCAGAGTCCCTGCCTGTCGCTACCAGTAAAATACCAAAGGTAGCTATAAACCTCAGTGAATAGAATGGAACAAAATAAACCAGATTAATGGACCTACGGCTCTCCCTGTCCAAGACCAATTTGGGTATCTTGGAAGGTTGACAACATGCGACGGACAACAACACAAACAAAAAGAAGCAAGCAAGACCTGCATGTAAAACGAGGAAGAACTCTTCTAAACATTCCCGGTACCCTACCCACTAACCAGTGCACCAGAATATAATGTTCTTCCATATAGGATAATATTGAGCAATTTATACAGCGCATGCCAAAAATGTAAGCTTCTACCAGCAAAACCATAGCAAAGTCAAACAGGCATACTAACTTAAAGGCGTCTAAATGTATATTCTATGCAGTAAGCTATTATTATTTTATTTGCATTTATTTATTTTCAAGTTTATTACAGTGTGCACCAGACCCACATGGACCTCTGAGGCCTCCCGGCCACCGTGCCCGTAGCTGGCATCCATCGCTCAAAGGCGCAACATCCCTCCATTGCCGACAAGATGAAAGAGGCATCTCTTTTCTGGGCCGCACCTGTTGAGCGGCAGTGATTACTTTCTCTGACCCAGGATGACAAGAGGACAATCATTTTTCTTTCCTATTACACTTAAGAGCTCTCGCTGCATGTGGTTATTGCACCAAACAACTTCCTTGTTGCTAGAATGACTTACGAAAGTGAAAAAGAAGGGGGCATAAAGCCGGGCTGATGATGTATGGCCCGGCCGTCCAATAGAAAGATTTATTCAACTCCACGATCCTGCTGCCATGGTGCCAGAGACCTTGTAATTCTGCACCGCCATGCATTGCACTGCACCGCTGTGCCTTGCAAAGACCATGGAGTGACAGTGGGTGTAAGGGGAAGTCCCGCCCTCAAAGGGTTGTCGCTGTATGACATCATGAGGCGTAGACCTGGCTATAAGCCTTGTGACATCCATGAACTCTCTTTAGCCGGATGTTTCATGCTTGGTTAGACTAACTCCTTCACTGCTAGTACCAACATCTACACACGAAGCACATGTGGTTCTAAAACAGCTCAGTGGGTTAACTACCTGCTTTAGCGATCTGTATGTAACAGTGGGGTAACAGAATATCGTCTGCAAAATACATATGGTGTCTTAAATATCGCCCTATTACTAATAACATTATCAAATGTACACCCACTGGAATGTTTTTTTAAACGATGGTTATGATGCACTATTTATGTTAGATGATATTTCTGTATATGATATTCTGATATACAACCCTATGTAGCCATGAAGGAGACAACCTCCACCCCAGAAGTGAGTGTCTTATTGCTGGAAGAAGAAAGCAACATAATGTATTTATTGTGTCTAGGGTGGAAACCAAAAGGTAATGCCCGCACAGGAATTTGACTTAAAAAACAGCTATGCACCTAGAACAGCAGTTGGCCTAAAGGCTAGGGCGCTCGACCGCAGACCTGGGGATCTGGGTTCGAGTCTCGGTAACGACGCCAAAAACCTCCTGTGATTCTGGGCAAATCACTTAATCTCCCCATGCCTAAAATGAATGTGTGTCCTCATGTAACGTAACTGGTGCTATGTGAAGCGCTCTGATACCCGATTCGGGTCGGGTCTAGTTTGCGCTATATAACCCCTTCCGTGCTGCCAACGGCAGCACTACCTCCCCACTGCTGCCAATGGCCGACACGGCCCCGCCTGTTTTGCGGAAGTGCCACACTTCCGCAAAATCGCTGCCGCCGTTAAGGTGTTAAAACTCTGCAAAACAAAAAACAAAAACAAAGAGTACATCTGATGGCATGTCGCGATTGTGTATGGAGTTCAACTACCGCTGTTGTGGCAGTGGCGTAACACAAGCCCCTGTAGCACCCGCTTTGCGGGGTTCCACCGAACTCCTGGGGCCTCCTCCAGCGCTGGCAGGCCCATGACCAGAGAGCTTTGGACTGGCTCCAGAGATTGGGCGGCCCCCTTCATGTACTTTGCAGGGGGGGCTCAAGTTTCGTTACACCAGTGTTGTGGCATTGGAGCACTCAACCTGTTCGGAGCAGCTACATGTGGACTTGCATGTGTGGTTGGACAGGTGTGTTTTAAAGTATATCCTATGTGACAATGGTTAAGTGCAGTGTGTGACCTCTGACACAGGATCTGATCTTGTTGGAGTGAACTTGTCACTGCTGGTCCCTGTTTCAATACTCAGAGGTATGTGAAAAGAAACGTTTGCCCTATGTACCTGATCAATGACCTCTGGGGTGGTGAATACTCAATTCTCCTGATCAGAGGTAGTTGTGTGGGGCATAGGGAGTGGCTGTCAGTCTTTGGTGAAAATATGCATGTGCGCTTTTTTGTATCTGCTATGTCGGGTTTGTGCGGTTAATTCTGCAGGTGTTTGAGCCATTGGGTGAAGTGGTGAGCAGATATGAAGCTGAGATGGAAATAAAATATATTCTCTTAATTGTTATTAGTAATTTGACTATTATTTCACATCATTTTATTCCCCATACAGAGGTATTCTTATACAGAGGTTCTACACTAGTTTCTTCAATTTTTGTCTGCATCATTTTGACAAAGATAATAACAATAACTCTTTTTAATTCTGGCTTGACATCACAGCTGCCACCAGATCTATCTACAACAATTCTTTAAAACACACAAAGAGTGGAGATTGGCTCTGCCCAGAGCAGTATTGCTCTACAACCTCATTTTTTCTGTGCTGGTGCAAAGTTTTCTATGAGAAATAATATGGGAAATAACATTTTTGTGACCCCACCTTTTTTTGCCCCACTTGAGGGATCAGCATAAAACTTTCCATGAAGGAGCTGAGGTGGGTGAACTTTTCTTTTGCAAAGTTGTCTGCCGATTCCTGAAACAGCAGCAAAGGGCAAAGCTATTAGCAAAACAAAAAGCACCTTGACTATGGAAACTCTGACCTAACTATTTTGAAAAAGACCGCCAAGGTCGAAACGTGTTGCCGTTTGTACCATTAAATTGAATAACTCGATCCTGGAGTGTGAGTCCTTTGTGCTCAGATACGGAATGAGAAGTTTCTTCTCATTTAACAAACGGGTCCTGGCACCCGTAGCTCGCACCGACCCCACCCTGGTGGATGCAATCAGCAGTGTCGGGAGATTTCGGCCATATCTATCTATCTATCTATCTATCTATCTATCTATCTATCTATCTATCTATCTATCTATCTATCTATCTATCTATCTATCTATCTATCTATCTATCTATCTATCTATCTATCTATCTATCTATCTATCTATCTCTCTCTCTATATATATATATAGAGAGAGAGATAGATTGATAGATAGATAGATAGATAGATAGATAGATGGATAGATAGATAAATAGATAGAAGGCAAGAGAGATAAATAGAGAAATAAGAGAGAGAGAGAGAGAGAGAGAGAGAGAGAGAGAGAGAGAGAGAGAGAGAGAGAGAGAGAGAGAGAGAGAGAGAGAGAGAGAGAGAAAGTTAGATATGTTTTGATAGAAAGAGGCAGAAAACATTCAAGGTGAAGACGATTGGCACTATATATCAAACAACATAAAAAGGGCTTTCACGTTTGGCTTGAGCTAAACATACCAGGAGTAGAGAGATGCCATAAGGGCTACTGCACGTGTAGGAGGGAGATCATCTGCCTACTGGGAGCCGAGGAGTAGGAGAGAAGACTCGCCACATAATGAAACAGCTGCAGCAGCCAAGAACATCCTGTGCACACACCGGGCTCCCGCCGCCGAGCACTGGCACGCGGACCACTTTCCTGTGCCTCATTAGAACCCAATTTTAACTCCGTCCCACACAGACCTGCTGTCTTCTCCTTTTTTGTCGCTGAGGATTAGCTGTCAATGAATTTGTGTCCGCGGCTGATCACTGGTGCACGTGTCAGTTGGAAAAACACATTAGCACAAGTTAAAAAAAAGCACCTGCATTTTTTAATATGGTAACTCGTTGACCAGAAGGGCGGCGGCAAAGTGCACGGGTTTCTCAAGACCCAATGGCACTTAGGAAATATGTGGAAAAAGAAAAAACAGCTACCATTGGCTGTGTTGGAGCAGAGCAAGGCAATGTGAAGCCTACACCAAGGGTGTCACTTGCTAGGGGCGCCATCTTGAACAGGAAGCATTAAAAGTGACACCAATCCCCATGAAGGGGGAGAAGCAACATGTCCCTTTAAAATCACTGACTGCTAGATATGAGGAGGAAGAGAATGGTTTGATATGTTGTAATAGTATGGACTAACTCCTGGGTTCTTCAATTACTACGTACATGTTTTTTCCCTAGTTAGGGGTGACATTTTTATCAAGAGCTAGTTTTCAACACCACCACCCCCCTCACAGATAAAAGCCATGTGCCCTGACCAGGGACCGCTTCGTTGACAAAGCCCCTAAGTATCGGAGATGTGGTTTGCACTTTTGCTACCACGGCCATACTCCATTCCTTCCAGGGCGGTGGCATGATTTTAAGATGGCGCCTTGTGGAACCAAGAAATCACGGCATCTTCGGGGAAGTTTCTCCTGCTCTGAGAAGATGCCTGGCTTCCCTTGACCCAGGGAAACTCATCCCTGTATTCTATAGGATTGACTGCTGTAGAGAGGCAGTGAACCCTCATTTCTGCCAGATCATTTACTGGGGATTATGGAGGGAGTTCGCAGTCATTACCCAACATCGTGGAGGATGTAGAGTTCCAGTTAGGCAGAACCCAGCATTCCAATGTGACACTCTGAAGAGGCTTACATTGTCCCACATGACGGTCATTGGGCTTAACATGCCCCTAATCGCAGAATACTCCAGTAGATCACAACTTTCATTTTTGTGGCTAACGGATAAGCGTCCTTTCTGCGTAATGGAATCACCATTCGTTGGTCATCTCGCCGTGACAGTGACCACACTCAAATGGACAGGAAGTCATATTTCCTACTTCTGATTTCATTTTGGGGACATTACGTCATTAGATGCCCACAGGACTGTGAAGACAAGCATAAAATACAATGCATTTATACCAGCAACCTAGACCTGATGAAGGTCAACGCTGCAGATACCTTTAGTGGCCAAAACAATTTTGCTGTCAAGAATTAGGGTAAATTATTGTAAACTATACGTTAGTTCACTAACTAATGCAATCAGCTACAGAGTGGCCGATTCACTGATATTGATTTATAACAAGAAAGTCAATAACGGTAATGAACACCGATAAAGTTCACCATAAGAAGTAGTGCCCGCGCATTATAGCGCATTCAAATATTGTAAAGACTGGCTGCGTTTCACAGGAAATTAGCTGGAAGAAGTGTACTGCTACTCTGAAGATAACACTGTTTTACTTCCATGGCAGATGCCATATGTTGTTTTGTTGTTTTAGAAACAATTTGGAAATTATGCAATGTAGCATGTTCATTGGAATCACAAAAAGAAGCTAGATATATTGCTGCAGTCAGAGAAAACCGAGAGTGCGCATCGCTTGGTTGACTTGGTATTGGATTAAATGAAGACTGACGGTGATCCATGGAGGAAAATAGTCGGTGACTGCTGACCTTTGCCTCTTGTGAGGATCAAATACCATTGTTGCTCATTCATTCAATTCTGATCATCCTCAGTGATTTCCTTGTGCTGTATGACCTGTTTTCTTGGTGTTTTGAAATACTGGGTGGTTTTAATTTTAAATGAGTTCAAGAATTCTATGTTCAAAGAAGATGCCAACAGAACACTCTTCAAAACACTTAAGCCCTTGCATCAACACACTCTTTTACCCGCCAATCCCAAACTCTGTGGAAAAGAGCAATGCCATCAACCACAGCTTCAATTAAAAATACAGAAGACCCAACGGCATACCACCAACACCAACCATGCTTCTCCTGACAACCGCTGCTTCATGCTATATCCCACAATGTTCATCCTCTTCTGTCTCTCAAAGAGCTTGCCCTCAACAACTTCAAAACCATCATCTCCGAATATTAGATTTTACTCATATTCTTCATCAAAGCCTTCTCTAGAGAAGCTCTCAGACTCCTACTCGCCCTCATCATAGTCTTCCTCGCTCACGTATTTCACTGTAGCTCTCATGAAACCCCAGATCCTTCCATTCATGAAGAAACCCAAACTAGACTCTGATGCCGTTGCCAACTACCGGGCCCTAACCCATCAACAATTTGTCTGTAAGATCATTGAAAAAACAGTTGATGTACAACTTCAAGATGACATCATTGCCAACCATCTCCTGCACAACAATGAAGCCAGCTTCAGATCATGCTGTCGTACAAAGACCGCTACCTCCCAAATTATAGGTGATTCCCTCCCGATCTCAGGTAAAGGTGACCCCAACCTCTTGGTATTACTTGACCTTTCAGCTTCCTTCGGAATTGTGTACCACTCACCCTGATCCACACCCTGAAATTCCAAAAGGAATTCTTTGGAAATAATAACCACATCAAAAGAGATGGGCCTGGTTTGGAGTTGAACGGACAGGGTACCGTGTCACCAATGCAATGGAATACCCTGTCTGGCAAACTCTTGGTCCTCCGCCTCATCTGGAGCCAGGTGGACCCATCAATACAATACAACAGCCTTTTGAGGTAGTATAATAGTGCTGGCCACATACTTCTGAGCACAGCTTTGGGCCCCGGCAAGCATTCTTTTACAAATTAAGCACTGGTATTTGTATTTGCAATGTCATTCTTTCAAAGACACATAGAGCCTGATTATTCATCCATTTACGATTTCCATGCAGTCGTTTGAAAACGTACTAAATAATTTTTGGCACTACACAATAAACTGTAGGGTACCTCAATGTGGTCTCTTGTTACCCCCCTCCATTTTCTCTATCTTTTCTGAGCTCTACTCCCTGCTCATGCCTCCTTCCTTAGTCTGATTACATCCAGCTCTAGGAAGCAGCCTGAGAGTGTTAAAAGCACTACACAAGCACACTGTGTGGTTAAAAATGGTGACCCCTAATTTTCTTTTCTCTAAAGCGTCCTTCTCAGCCTCTTTTCTGTCCATTTTTTTGCTTCCCTTCTGCTTCATTGAAGCACTATGCAGCAGCCTTACAGCATGGTACCCCTAACTGCATACAAGGCATCTTAATGAACACGTTTCCACCTCTCAATTCCCTCTCTTCCCCCTTTTTGTCCCTCCTAACATAACCCAACCCTTGTGTCTTTCTTCTCTTTCCATTCAGACATTTAAAGTGACGTAAGGGTGACATAGGCGCACAGGAGCTGCAAGCTACGATTACTACACATAGGTTATGAAGCCTGCTCTTGTAGGGTTTTTTACACAAAAATTAGAACGTCAGTTTTGCCTTCGATCACCAACATCGGCAGTGCTTAATTTGAGCCGGTGCTCTGCACCAGCCCCTAATTGTCACCACTGGGGTTTATGACAGTCTGCCACATGGTGGCACTGTCTGGCTAATTTAGGTATGAGCACAACAGCCATTTATGAGTTCAATTTACATTTACAATTACTAATACCTGCCTCCCAAGCAAATTCTTATAGCTTTGGGGGTCTGGAATAGTCTGAATTGTCACACTTGTAGAGGTGTGCTGGTCAGTAGCAGTGTTTGTACTGTCATTGGCGGCTACGGCAGGGACAATGTGTGCTGCGAGCTGCAGTGGCCTCCTGAAGAGAGCTCTGGCACTGATTCTTTTACAAACTAAGCACTGAGGAGGAGACATGAGCACGAAGGAAAGGAAAGGAAATAGCCAGAGCAGGAGGACATGGGCAAGCACAAAAAGGGAACTTAATAATGTGTTTATACCATTTGCTTGTGTAGCGCACCCACACTCGAAGGCTGACTCTAAGCAGGAAGGAAGAAGAGAAGTGAGAAAGGGGAGTAAAGAAGACAGGAGCCAGGGGAGGAGGGGAGCAGTAACACAGTATTATTTTTGGTTATTTATTTGGCTGTTCTTGATTAGGCCAAGTCATTGGACATACCTATTACTGTACAACTGGTGAATGTTTGCTGCCTGCTTGTACAGTGTCTGGACTCCATGCACAAGGCTGTAGGTCTGCTCCTCTGTGCATTCAGTATTATATTTTATTGGTTTTACCTTGTGTTTCAAGTCAATTGGGCAGATGGAGCCGTTGTTATGTCTGTTTTTAAGTCGGCTCCTGGCACGTGTATAAACACGTCCCTACGTGCTGCACCTACCAATTGATGCTTTGAAAAGATGCTTAGGCTCCCTACAGAGTGACTGGAACACTGAGGAGAGGCTGGACAGTTTACACTGGCATAAATGTCACCGCCCAGGTTCAGCTCTGCCACAAACTTCAGAATAAATCACTGCTCTGCCCATAAACCTCTCTGCATGCACTGTACATTGATTACATCTAAAGCCACACCTGCACCACCTCCAAATACTGCTCAGGGTACAATTTCAAATACATATCTCATGTCCAAGCTGATTGATCAATTGAGGGGTTTGGCTGTCATCTTTAATGCTGATGTTTACACATATAAACATCACTGTCTCGTCCTTATCTAAGCGAAGATATATTGGCTATTTTATAATTTCAGATTGGAGCCATTTGGTTTGGTTTCACCACTTAAAACTTAACTCAGACACGTTTTCATAAATAAAAAACTAGAAATCAATCGGAGCACTTGTAGTCATTCCAAGTCACCGTTTAAAAGCATAAAGATTTTTTAAAAATACATGTTCCATTGAGGACAACTTTTTCCAATGGTTCCAGAATCCTGACAATTTTCCAAATGATGATTCAAAGGAAGAAACATCAATGGAGCCTAAAAAAAGAGGAAAGAATAAGGCTTTCCTTAGCATGCTCATGGTCTAAGCAACATCGCGTATAGATACTGATGCGATCCACCACAAGGAACTCATTCAAGTCTTAGTGTAACAAACTATCTACAGTGCGAGGCCCCCGCAGGGTGTCTGCAGGTTGAGGAAGGGGCTTTGGGGAAACCGTTGGGAACTCGCAGATGCCCTCACAGATCTTCTGGACCATCCCCCCTGCATCTTCCAGCCCATCTGTAGCTAATTTCCTGCCTCCCCAGTACAATATCTGGGAGGGACATTTATAATGAACAATACTTCTCTTGCCACAGGTGGCATTGTTTCACTTTTGACATTTTACATAATGGGCAATGTCCTTTTTTCAAGTTCTTCCTTCAAGCATTGTTTCTCCTTGCATTTATTATTTTACCCTTCTCCACTTTTTTGATTGACTTAGTTTTTTAAGTTTACAATTCTTGTAATGGGCAAGTTTCTCCTTTCACAGTTCTCAGATGTGCATTGCTTCACTTTGCAGAGTTTCTATGAGGGACTATGTTTCTCCATTTAAAGGTCTCATACGAGACAGTGTTCCTCCATCCATACTTCACATTGCCTCTCCTTGCACTATTTTATGATGAGCATTGTTCAGTTTTCAAGATGGACATTGTTTCTCCGTTGGGAAACATCCTTTACCCCGCATGTGCTACTCCGCAGTGCCATTACCCCGCAGGGCTTTACACCGCAAAATCTTTTTTCACGCAGGGCTTTACACCGCAAACTATTACAATGCATTCCCCAAAGTAAAGCCACGGTGGAGTTAGAACAGTAAATTGCGTTGTAATGGGGAATGCATTGTAATAGTTTGCGGTGTAAAGCCCGATTTTGCATTGTAAAAACTGCAGGGTAATGGCACGCCAAGTAAAAGTGTGCGGAGTAAAGTGTCCTATTCTTCTCTGTTTAGTGTCTGATAGTGGACATTGTTTCTCCATTCACACTGTCTGAGATGTGCAATATATCTCTTTTCATAGTTCCTAAGATTGTCATAGTTTCTCCTTTCACAGTTTCTAAGATTGGCATTGTTTCTCCTTTCACAGTTTCTAAGATTGGCATAGTTTCTCCTTTCACAGTGTCTAAGATTGGCATTGCGTCTCCTTTCACAGTTTCTAAGATTGGCATAGTTTCTCCTTTCACAGTTTCTAAGATTGGCATCGTTTCTCCTTTCACAGTGTCTAGGATTGGGATTGCGGTTCCTTTCACAGTTTTTAAAATTGGCATTGTTTCTCCTTTCACAGTTTCTAAGATTGGCGTTGTTTCTCCTTTCACAGTTTCTAAGATTGGCATTGTTTTTCCTTTTCACGGTTTCTAAGATTGACATAATTTCTCCTTTCGTAGTTTCTAAGATTGGCATTGTTTCTCCTTTCACAGTGTCTACGATTGGCATTGTTTCTCCTTTCACAGTTTCCAAGATTTGCATCGTTTTTCCTTTCACTATTTCTAAGATTGACATAATTTCTCCCTTCACAGTTTCTAAGATTGGCATTGTTTCTCCTTTCACAGTTTCTAAGATTGGCATTGTTTGTCCTTTCACAGTTTCTAAGCTTGGCATTGTTTCTCCTTTCACAGTTTCTAAGATTGGCATTGCTTCTCCTTTCACAGTTTCTAAGATTGGCATCGTTTTTCATTTCCCAGTTTCTAAGATTGCCATTGCTTCTCCTTTCACAGTTTCTAAGATTGGCATTGTTTTTCCTTTCACTATTTCTAAGATTGGCATTGCTTCTCCTTTCACAGTTTCTAAGCTTGACATTGTTTCTCCTTTCACAGTTTCTAAGCTTGGCGTTGTTTCTCCTTTCACAGTTTCTAAGCTTGGCATTGTTTCTCCTTTCACAGTTTCTAAGGTTGGCATTGCTTCTCCTTTCACAGTTTCTAAGATTGGCATAGTTTCTCCTTTCACAGTTTCTAAGATTAGCATTGTGTCTCCTTTAACAGTTTCTAAGATTGGCATTGTTTCTCCTATCACAGTTTCTAAGATTGGCATCACTTCTCCTTTCACTGTTTCTAAGATTTGTGTTGCTTCTCCTATCACAGTTTCTGAGATTGGTATTGTTTTTTCTATCACAGTTTCTAACATCGGCAATGTTCCTCCTGTGATAGTTTCTCAGATTGGCCTCGTTTCTTCTTCGTCTGATGTGTGTTGTTTCAACTTCAACAGTTTCTTTGAAGGGCACTGTTTCTCCCTTCAAAGCACACATGTTTGGCATTGATCCTCCAACAATCGATTATATGGTTTCCACTTTCACCATTTTAAGAATGGCATTGATTTATTTTCATTATAGAAACAGATTCTCCTTTCATCGTTTCTAGGTTGGATACTGTTTTCCCGCTCACACTTTCTGTGGTGTGCAGATGTGTTTCTACTCCCTCAGTTATGATGGCAGAATCGTTTCTCCTTTCACAGTTTCTATAATGCACATTACTCTCCTTTCACAGTTTTGATGATGGCTATAGTTGCCTACTTCACAGTTTCTATGATGCACATAGTTTCTCCTTTCCAAGTGTCTATAATGACTATTTCTTCTCCTTTCACGGTATGGTGGCATTGTCTCCCTTTTACACAAAGTCTGGTGAGCATTCTTTCTTCTTTCACAGTTTCTTCGAAGGGCATTGTTTCTCCTTTATCATTTTCTATGATGGTCATTGTTTCTCCTTTGTGAGTTTCTTCGGCAGATATTGCCTCCCTTTTCACACTTTCTCTGGCAACCATTGCTTCTCCTATGACAGTTCCTACAATGGAAATCGTTTCAACGTTCACTGTTCCTACCCTTTACATTAGTCCCCCTTTCCCAATTTCTACAGCAGGCATTTTTCTCTTTTTCCAGTTTGTATAATGGCAATGTTTCACTTTCTACTGCTTTCATCATTTGTATTGTTCTTCATTTTAGTTTCTATAATGTGCTTTATTTTCACAAGTGTACAATTGTCATTATTTCCCCTTTCGCAGTTTTATGATGGGACAATATTTTTCCTTTCGATGTTTCTATAATGGGCAGTTTTGCCCCTTTCAAGGTCTTTGGGCTGTGTGTTCATTCTCATTTCAGGGTATTTGCGATGGCCGTTGTTTCTCTCTTCACAGTTTGTAGGATGGCTACTGTTTCTCTTTTCCATGTTTCCGTCATGTGATTTATCTGTCCTTTCCCAGTTTCTACAATGTAATCACTTATCCTTGCACAGTTACCATTACGTGCACTCTGCCATCTTTTACAGTTGCTGCTATGGTCACTGGTTCTCCTTTCCTAGTTTCTACCATGGAATTGCTTCTTCTTTCACATTTTCTCTGACAAGCAGTGTTTCCCCTTTCACAGCTTCTAAGATGTGCACTGTTCCCCCTTTCGCCTTGTAAAGTCCCAGAACTAATGCCTTGACCCAGTGTGGTTGTGCAGGATTCAGAGACGCCAATTTCCTGACAAAGCCCAGTATTCTTGACGCGATTGGTGTCACAGCATCATTGTCTGTATTATGTGATATTTGTAAAGTCAGTCATGTGCCAAAGCCCTTGTCTCTGGCTGGAGTGGTGAAGGTGGCATCCAAGTGACCCTCCACTGCCACATGGACTCAGTGCTATGCAGGTTACCACGCCCCCAGAATCCCAACCTCCTCCGTCTGTCTCATGGTGGGCTGCAGACCCATTCAAAGGCTCCTTGAAAGGGTCCCTCTACTTTGCACTGCACTTTTAGTGCATAATGGGGCATATTTAAAATATTTTGGCATAGCGTACCGCCTTAAGCCGTTCTAGCTGCATCAAAAGAAAAGGGCAGGAATGTGCCGTATCTACAAGATTCTTGTCTTTTCTGCCGGTGCACAAACTGCAACCGAGCACCAACACAGGCGCACGGGTGTCTGTGTTGTAGGCATGATTGGTTTTGTGTAGGAAAGGGCACCTTACTGCAAAAAAAACAATCAAAGGAGGATTTGCAGAATGCAGCACACATGGAAAGAGAAAAAAACAAAGAGAAATTCCGAGGAGAAAAACTAAGAGAATATTTCTCCTTGGTACGCCTGCTTAGGGAAGGTGCTAGATCTTACACTGCCCCAGATTTAAGCTATGTTGTTAATTTGGCAAAAAGTCGAAAACCAATGGGTGTTGTGTGGGAACATCAACACCCATGGGAAGCCACTTCCATGCAGAGTAAGGCATTGCCGTACTGCACATTTACAAGACCATGAAAAGCCACACACAAAAGTGACATTCCGGCGGTTTAAAAGTGCAGTAGGGCCATTGTAAATATGCCCCAAGGTGTTGCGTATCTGGTCTTGTTTGTTGTTGCGCTCATCGGCAGAATTCTAATAAGCTATTGTTCAGTTAATGTCATTGACCTTGTTTAGCCACTTCCTTCATCATCATCATCAACACAGTAATACTTCCTCTCATCCTCCATGTGTGCCTTTGGCCTTCACTTGTGCTGCAGGGCTTCACTTACTGCGTCTGCTCTGTTTTGGGCAATTTCAGGCCTGGTCACGTGACACACATTGTGCTTGAACAGAGACCCCCACAGGCTAAGAGCTACAATGGTCAACACTGCGTCTTCCTGCTTTTGATGTTAATGTATAATTATTGTTATTACAATTGTTTTTGTTGGATGGATAATTGGCAATAATATAATGTACTTCCATGTCAGATGTCTCAAGGAGTCATTAGCTCCTCAATATCATTTTCATCATAATCATTAGCATCTTCCGGATGAAGGCTGCGTGTAAGTTCTGATTTCTCTCCATCACACACAGATCCCTCCATGGAAACTACCCCTTAGTCTTTCATTCCAGGAGCCTCAAATGCACACCTTAGAAGCATCCCAGTCCCCTCCAGTGTCAGCCTTGCATATAGGGTGATCAGGCAGTGCCTGGTCAGTGTGTGAGATGGTTTTATGGCTCTATGTGGGGCTGCTTTATGGTCCGGTGATGGGCCTGTAGTTACTGTTGATTTCCCTGACATTAAAACAAACATTGCCTGCTGCAAGCCCAAATAAATGCAGGCTCCGCTACCCTGCACAACACGTACACAGAGTGCCTTTACAAGTTCAAAACTGCCCCGGTTCGCAAATATGGATGACTATTTTAGCTGTTTGATTCATGAATTGGGGTCCCTTTTATTTTGGTACCTGGGCCGATTTATCTGTCTCAGTCTGACCCTGGTCCCCTTTCTCGCCACTAACACTTTTTTCTGCGTCCTGCATTTCCACAGGCAGAAGTGAGGTATCCACAGCTCCTTGACCACAGCTCCGGCACTATGGATTGATCACCAGCCTTGCAGGCAGTACCACGCTTTCTAGTGTTTAAATTTTAGAGACAGCGGGTGGCTTCTTGTTTAAGTAAAAGTGCATCTTCCTTTCTATTCATCCAGAGCATCCCCTCTCTCCACCTGATGACACCATGTCCAAGCGGCCTGTCGGCACTGAGTTCCTTGGCCTCTCTCTGTGTGCTCTGAAGAGAACCTTCCAAACCTGTGATATGTTACAAATGGCCAACAAACAAACAATAATTTGGTAGCAGTGGAAGCAATGCTGCCATTACACCCTTGCAAGATGGCTCAGTGAGTTAATGCTGAGTCAGCTATATACAGTGATCTGAAAATCACAAGTTTAATTCTCAGTATGGAGTGGTCAATGGTCTTCTGAAGTTGTACATTTAGTGCCATAAAATGGGCACATAGTAACATTATTTAAATGTGAGTTGTGGCACATCTGCCAAATGCCAGCAGACAATGTGAAATGGAAGTCCCTGAGCAAAGGAGCGGCTTTTTGAAGAATTAATGGAATCACTAGCTTTTCAACACCTACATCTGAGCTATTTTCCCTTGAAAGATCACAGGCTGAAAATCATTATTTATGGCAGGGTGTTTAGTGCATCACTGGAGATCACAAGACAGAGGGAATCTATCTGCATGTTAGCACATACAATGAACTGCAGGGACCTCTGGTGGACAGTGCTGTCAGTGCCAAGAAGGCTATTGAGACAAGAGAGGAGCTTTAAAAGGTGGCCTGAAATGAATCTTGTTGGTGGTATGCCCATGATCGCATGGAAAGGACTGCCCCTCGGGAGATACTTTGTTGAACTTTCCACCGAAAATCCAATGAGAAGAGCAGACTCGTCCTTGGCTCCTAAAGGATGTGTTCTGATTGGTGTGAAGTGGGCTGAGACCTTGCCTATCCTAGATACAGGGGGTCTTAAAATCCACCTGTTTCATCAGTGGTAAAGGCAAAGGGGGTTTCTGAACAGGGACAGAAGATCTGTGTATCAAACACCAGATAGGGTCCACTCAAATAATTCTGCAACATCTGGAAGCCTGAGGCCTGGCCACGGCTCAATCTGAGCCGGTGGGGGCCACCGGCACTCAGTTTTGGGGACCAGCACTTACTTTTCCATATCAGACATTTACAAGAGAGGGAAAACACACAAAGGGGAAAGGAGGAGGAAGAGACATATGGAAAAAACGTCATAAAGGGAGGAAGCAGGGACCTGCGAGAGTGCGACATAAGGGGCAGGGATTGTCTAGTGGTGGATTAGCGGGCCTGGGTGGATTCAAGACTGCGCATCCGTGGTATTCGGCTCGCTGACATTTAATAGCGCTGGCCGCAGACTTCTGAGCAGGGCTTTGGGCACTGACACTCGTGGCCATCAGGATAGATCAAAGTATGCAGCTAAGGAGAGACTGATGATGTGGAAAGAATATACCAATACACCGTATTATGTGTCTACGGGCAAATTATGCACAACAGGTAATGCTGCAGTTCTCTACCTATTACATGTTAAGATGTATTGCCTTACATTACATTTCTGATCTGTACACGTCTCACTAGGGGATAGTTTCATATTCAATACATCCAAACTTAAGTGCTGGCTTGTCTGGGGCTCTGGTAAACTAGGAGCGCCCCCTCACTGGAAGTACTGCTATGAAATAGTGCGCATCTGCTAGTGCTCCCCACTGGAGGGGTCCTAGCAGGGCAGTTTGGGGTGAACTGTCCTGTAGGAGCAGGACAGATTTGCTTAAGGCTGGTCTCTGTTCAGAGTGGCACAGAGGCAGAAAAACGATGGGCGAGAATGCAGCACCAACCAATCAGCAGCAGCTGAAAAACAGTTCAGCATTCCTTCCATCATTTTGTTGTTTATTGCTTTGAAAAGAGCGTCTGTGGTGTGACAATAAATTCGCATGTACATTCTTTCTACCCAATTTAAAGAGAAGTGTTGTTTCTTGCAGCAGGCAACCGCCACTGTCCAGCTGCCCAAGCACGTCTAGGGCACGCATCGCAGCGCTATCCCCCACATCTGGCTGCTTCTCTCCATGCTTTGGCGCCACATGTGCGTCCCACCACATATTGAGCACCCACGCTCGAACCCCACCCGCGACATAAAAAAACCCGTCCTACAACGATGAGACACGTCACACGACATACCTCACACTATAAACCTCCACTCTACCAACCGTGCCCAAGGAACAGAGGAATATCTTACTCGCCCACCCGGAAGCGAACTGTGACCTCGTTGGGGGTACGAAGCGCTATCCAAATGCTGCAATACCTCAAAACCACGCCGGAAAGCAAAAACACAAACATTCACTAGACTAGAGCGTCAAGAACTAGTTGCCCTGGCCCTGTTTACTCGTGCATGGATGTGAAACAGCATCTATGAGCGTGAACGGAAGTCAAGGGCACTCATTTCATCCTCCACCGGAAAGATAAAAGGCTGCCCCACCGCCACCATTAGAATTGACTGTGTCCTACCGCTGGGGCAGACAACTCCGCAGCAGGCACATTGACCAGCTGTGCGGGCCGGCCCTGCGGACACAGTTGGCAGCGGGCACTACCCAGGAGACGGCCGCGGACACTCAATGCAGCAGAAACACACCCACATTCACCACAAAAAGCAAAACGGCTGTATGAAATAAAACTTGTTTCAACATTAAAAAACATGCTGCTCGGATAAAAAAAAGCTGTTAGGAAAAACAGCAACTGAAACAAGTAGCGAGAGTTCAGAGAAAGAAATAGGGCAGCGGTTGAATGCCTGGGAAACAGTACAACAGAACCCGTGTTAATTAAACGACAACCCAGACTCTGGAGCGCGCCTGCTTGATAAACGAGGCCAGAAAGTACACAAGGAAAGCGAGAAATGGACACAAACCTTGATATGTGGCGCTCCGGCGCGTGCAGCCTGGGTGGTGCTCTCCCCTCCACTCTAGTCTTATCCACTTGTTAAGCGCCCCAATGTATCCCCGTACCCCCGCCCCGTGGACTTCTAGGCGGAGCGCGTAGGCACCACCAGTAGTTTGTGCTTTGCAACCTGTTGTGACAACCATCACGTTTTACCACTTGTCATTCCAATACCCATACATAAGTGTCACTATATAGCCGGCAGGATAGTCAGTGAGCTATATAAAGCGCTCTATAAAAAAACAAGTTATTCTTTTATATAAGTACAATTAAAGCTACCGTGTAAATCCCTACCTGGTGGCGGTGTGTGGGCGCCTTGTGCGGTAACAGATGCCCGCGAACGACCCCCGGGATGCGTCATGTGTGTAACACGCAGCACTCCGTGAGCACCGTTCCTGACTCAGCCCTGACATATGAATAACCGAGTGTGGGAGGGGCCCGGGGGTCCCCGCTGGGAAGCAGCGGCTCCGGCTGCAGCGATGCCTCCGGGGGGGCGCCGCTCCGATGCAGCCCCCTCAGCTCACCCACAGAGCCCCCCCCCTCCCCCCCGGCAGGGGGTACCAACCTCAGAGCCTGCGGGAGAGCCGAGCCACCAGGTCTCCTTCCAATGTCAGGGGCCAATAACCAGGCGGACGGGCCCGGGGTTGTTCCAGAACCGAGGTGTGGGGGCAGAGCGCCCTCTCTCACACCCCACCTACATCGGCACTGGTACTGTAGTCAGTGTCACGTGGCATCCAGACATCGGAGCACCTTCCAGGGAGCGTGCAGGAGCCAGGCGTGTTTGCCTTTGCCAAGAGAGCATACACCCGAAGGGAGTCCGGCGTGGTTAGCACGTGCCGGCCTCTGGCGCCACTTCTGAACCCCCGACGGGCCACTCAGACCTTCATCCTTCAAAGGTCAATGCGTGGCTAGTGGCTACCACTGAACAAGAAGTCCACGCCACCCGTTATTTCAGCATCGGGACATCTTTTAGTTTGTGGTGTAGGCTGTACTAGTAATCGCTGCTTAAACCAATCATTTCACATAAGAAATATGTGAAGTTTTCACTGTAAAAACACTGTGCAGCTGAGGGGAGGTTTGGGGTCCTCGAATAAAGTATAAATGTTCGTGAATTGCCTCAAATAACCTTCTCTTTTGCGCATGTGTCCTTTAGTAAGATGTCAATGGGTCTATCACACAAGACTTCAAGGTGCGGCTCTATAGGTAAAATGACCAGTGTTTTTTTTGACGTGGTGAGTTAAATTAAATATGAATTTGGCGTACGAAGCCGCGCACATTTCAGTTGCAAAGCGTCGCCCAGGTTCTGATTTCTGTTTTGACCTCAAGTGGGTTTATTTTGCTTCTTGTGTTGAGGTCAGGGTGAATAAGGCGTGTGACCTCCCAGTCACCCCGACCTGTCTACAGTTTAGAAACACCTGAAGATCTCGGCCCAGTGCCTACTCAGCAACCTCTGCTGTCTGGTAGACAGTGTGTCCGACCCCCACGCTCTATGATCACAAACTCGAACGTGACTTCTATAGGGTTAGCGGATTCTGATTAAAGTCTAAATATACTCCGCGCCACTGGTGACCACTGAAGTACTGCGCTCTGCTCTTGGAAAATCTAATAATTGGCGAAGGCCCGTGTCCCAATCTCTGCTGACGTGAAAAACAACCAACATCCGCTCAGCGGAAGGCCCTATGTCTTCTCACCGGAAGTTTTTATGTTGATAGCACGTGCTAGCACGTGCTCACCGGAACTCTCCTTCTTTACGAGCATCTGTCAGAACCATTTGCTACCCGAGAGTCACCCCCGAGTCTCTATGTATACACTCATGGAAGCATCTGTTTGCCCAGAAAAGTCTATGTTGTGAGGTGGTAACATCTGCAAGTCTGCTGACAATGGAATCTGCTCACATGGGAACGTGTGCAGGTTCCACGTCGGCAACATCTGCTAACCGGAAGTCGCATTGGCTTTCTCGGGAGTTTTCATGTCTGCATGATCTGCTCGCCTGGGAGTTTCTATGTTCGTTTGTTGCAGAATTGATTCACAAAAAGTTTCTATTCCCTGGGTGAATTTGCATTACCGGAAGTCTCCATATGTCTACATGATCCGCTCACAGGAAAGTGTCGATGTTCTGTGTTTGAAGCATCTGTTTGTCTGCTGACAATGGCAGCTGGCTTGCTCTTCTGGCAGTGTGTATGTTCTGTGTGTGAAGCATCTGCTCACCGAAAGTCCCTATTTTCTGGCACCATTTCGAAAACCGGAAGTCTCTGTGCCTTCAGGATCTGCTCACCTGAAAGTTTTTATGTTATAAGGCTGTAGGATCTGCTGAGCGGAAGTCGCTGTCTGCATGTCTTTCCCCATGAAACATCTCCATGAGTGTCAGTTTCACACACTACTTCTCCAGAATTCTCTATTCCTGTCAGCCCCATGCAGGATTCTTTGCCTGAGAGTCTCTGCTGTCCCAGAAGTCTTTATTTCTGGCAGCTTCTGTGGTAGTATCATGGCTGACTGTCTTAGCTCATCCATAGATCTGGACTTTGCTGTCACCGGCTTGCATGCTCACCACTATATAGATCGACTAGCAACATCTGCGTTTACTATAATAGGCACAATATGAGCCATAATCTGCTTTATAAGTACACACTCAAAAGATATACAATCTCGGCTCACCCTCAGTCTCAGCTTGTGGTTGTCACATATACCACTTTTGAAGATAACCTAAGCGGTGGCCGCCCCCACATGCTTCTGTTGGTTGATTTACAATTGTTTGGCCTGGTACAAATATCCCTACATTTCTGGTAGGGATTCTAGTAAGGTAGCCCAGCAGGACAGGCTACTGCTGAAGAAATTTGGGCCGCAGGGTTCCACCACAATCCACTCAGATGGGATTCATCAAAGACTGGGAACTTTGTGCCACAGGTAGTTCATAATTTTCAAGTGCCACTGAGACTCCTTTTATTTTATTTATTTTTTTATTTTTTATTTATTGAGTTTTGTAAAGCGCAAACATGACCCTATCGGGTATCAGAGAGCAGTACAGCATGAAGGCAAAAGGTAAACAAACAAGAGTGCTCAAATGTGGAAGAACAACAAAGTAATTGAAAGGACATAAGCTGACATTCTTTAAAGTCTGGGAAGGTTGCATCTTCATTGGGGAAGGAATCAGTTAATTAGTAGTTGCTTTACTTTTCGTTTGAAGAGGGAAGTCGAGGGATTGGATCTGGTATCAGGAGAAAGAGAGTTCCAAATTTTAGAGGCGATTCTGGAGAAGGAACGCTTGTAGGTTCCTGTTTCTTGATTTTTCAGAGGTTTGGTAGAAGGGAGCCTGTGCTTCGTAAAGTTGTATTCTCGCCTGATAAGACAAGTTTCTTGGCCAGGTAAGTTGAAGGGTTGTGGTGAAGAGCTTTATGAGTCAAGCAAATGATTTCTAGATGGATCTTTGCCAGATAGGGTAGCCAGTTCAGTGCTTTGAGGTCTGGGGTGATGAGATTGCTTTTCTTAGCCTCTAATGAGCCAGGCCACTGCTTTAAAAATTGTCTTTAGGAGTGCCAGTTTTGCTTTAGGTAGTTCCATGAGGGTGGCGCTGTCGTAATCTAGTTTGGAGATCACAAGTGCTTGCACCTCTGTTCTGACATCTTCAGTCGGAATGAAAGGTTTTAACTTCCTTAGAGCGTGCATTTGGAAGTTGCTGCCCCTAATGGTGGGATCTCGCATATGGGATCCCGCTGATGGGCTCCTGCATAGAAAGGAGATTGTCCAAGATTATTCCTAGAGACTTTGATGAGGTTATGATGTGTGGGCTACAGTTCAAGGCTGTTAGATGTGCAAGCCATTCTTTGAGGTCAGGAGTGTTGTTGGTATGAGAGATTAGAAGGAATACAGTTTTGAGTGCGTTCACTTTGAGGTGGTTACGAGTCAGCTAATGTTGAGTTTTTGTCGGGGTGTTATTGAGGATGCTGATGTCTTCTGCAGAGGTGACCTTCATGCAGAAGTTGAGTATCATCAAAATACATATGGTATGAGATGCTTGAGAGCCTGAGGGGTTCAGTCAAGGGTTCCACAGGCGATTGAACTGGGTGAGCGAGAGTGAACTCTTTGAGATCTGTTGGAATGAGGAAAACCATTTTAACATGGTACCGAAAGGCCCATCCTGCATTCTAGGACCTTCATAAGGTTCTCTCGATTAACCATGTCAAACGCAGCTCACAGATCAAGTAGGATTAATAATTAGGATTCATTCTGGTCGAGAAATCTCAGGGCTTCAGCGACAATATGGACCAGGGCAGGTTCGGTACTGTGACTGAGCCTGAAACCAGATTGGCATTGGTTGAGGAGTTGGAATTGCTCCATGTGATTGCATAGTTGACTGTGTACGCATTTTTCTAGGATCTTGGCCAGAGTTGCGCTATTAGAAATAGGCCAGTAGTTGTCAAGATCTGACTGGCCGGTGTTGATTTTTTTAAATATAGGGCTAACGTGGCCACTTTTGACACAATCTGGTTTGGAGCCTTGTGTTAGAGAAGCGTTGATAATCCTGGTCCATAAGGGAAGGAGTGAGTGTTTGATTTCGCTGAGAAATTAAGGTTAAGGCGTTGTTGATGCGGTTAGAGTATTTCATTGAAGATATTAGTTTTAAGATTTCAGATTCGACAAGAGTTTTGAAGATGGACCAAGAGGTAGAGATTCTTAGTGTAAGGGAGGGGCTTTCATGGTGCTCTCCCTGAAATATGGGGGAGCAAGGTGGAGGTGCATTGATGGATAAGAGCTTCACAGCGTTTTGGAAATCAGTGTCAATTAGTATTGTTTTGTTGATAAAAAAAGAAAGCCAATACAGAGCAACTGAGCATTTTGGAGATCAGCGACAATTAGCTTTGTTTTCCCGATTAAGAAGGAAACAAATACAGTGCAACGGGGCAGAGTTAAATTCTCAGATGAAAGGAGATGACATTTCCTATTAGTATGATTTTTGACAGTTTCAACAATTTCTTGTGATGTTTGTGGTCTTTCCAAGTTGTTGTTTGAAGAATGATGCTGTGAAGGGTCCTGATAAGCCTGTTGTACGCTTTACTTCTGTGTCTCAGTAGCCTGAGGTTAGATAGAGAGGGGGAGACTCTCCATGTTCTTTCCGTGGATCTTAGTGAGCGACGCTCTTCATTAAGGCTGCAATGGAACCATGGGTTTGATTTTTTGATCTGGACTCTTTTTAGTTGTTTGAGAGCAATGACGTCCATGATGTCGGACATGGAGTTGATATAATGATCAGTAAGGTTTTGCGTGTCTGAGATGTTTCAAAAGCAAGACCCGAGGGCAGCATATACTCACATAGAACACAAATGGGAAGACGCCCATCAGCGGCGTTTATATTACTGATTGTAGTAAGGTCCATTCACAACAACCATCCATCTCTGTGTACCCTGAGCCTAAGCGCTATGAGGCTGCGGTGAGGTGTTTGCAGCGCTTTACAAAAACGCCAAAGAAAGTAAATCAAATAAAAATAAGAATATGGGGTCAGATGTTAGCATGCTATGGTACATTATCATCCTTTTAGTTCCACCTCTCCCTTTTACTAGCCCTGCAAGTGAGTCATAGTCAGGTAGAACAGGTACTAGTCATAGAAGCAAATTGTGAGATAACGAGGACTTGCAAACTCTGCTGAGAACTAGGACTAGTAATGACTTCTTCGTAATTCACACCAACACACAGATACATGTCCTTTTTACATCACACGCAACGTTATATATAGCAACATCTACAGTCTGATTTCAAGTTGTGGGGTTACCTCATTCCATTTCATCATAACAAACAATTTCAAATGGCAGGCGCTTCTACTACAAAGTATTGCAATCAGGTGTTTAATCTGTTTAGTTCAGTTGGTGCAAACCAAGACTACATCACCCAGAATGCATTAGGTAGTCACCCCAAAGCCCAAGACTGGCAATAGTATGATGACATGGAATGAGGTGGGCACCCTAGTTTCAAGCAACACATGGGCACTCAGGCGCCTCCCCCCTCCCCACCCCCCCCCGATGACACTGGAATAAGGTTGAGGGGTGCGGCAAGAACCTGGGTAGTCACAGACATTTTTCCAAGGGCCAAAAAGTTTGGTCTGTGGTGTGACCGAGGGCTACATTGATGCAAGCAAGGGGGAAATCGGAGTCGAGGGGTGTGAGGTGGGTGTAACGGAAGTCAAGCATGTACGTCTAGTGGCTGAATTGCACAATGTGAAACCAGTAAACCTGGGATTAATCCTGGCATTTCACTTGAACAAACTGTATGATCCTGAGCAATTGTTTTATTTTACTTTGACTCCTTTGTCTTCATTATCCTATATAAGAGGACTATGAAATACATGACTTCCGGATGTGCACTGTATGAAACCTTCTGTGTTTGATTTAATAAACTATAATGTTGTCTATGTAAAATAGCAAGCAGGCCACCCAAAGGGTGCACATAACAACTGACTTACCCACTAGTTCACCATTGGCATTGTTGCCAGGGTTCGGGAGGGGGGGAATGTTTCTAAATTCATGTTCCAAAACTATCACTTTAGAAACAAAATTCTTCTCAATGCACTGATATAATTTGATGTACTAAGGGGAAGCGGTTCCACAGATGAATGAAATACACTTCTTGATTTTTGAAGACTGAACCATATTTTTACACCTTTGTTGCAAGATATCTTTATAAAGAAGGTGGTCTTGTAGAATTGTGGTGCTCCTAAAGTTTGCCGGTGAAGGACACCACAGCTACTTCCTTTCTTGAACTTCAATTCACCTATAAATACATTCTTGCTCTTTTATTTAACATGTTCTTAATGTTAGTGCTGAGTTGAGTAAACAGCAGCCAGTGCTGCTGTGACCAGGAGCCGCATGTAAAGGTCAGGAGAGCCGCATGCGGCCCCCGGGCCGTACTGTGAGTGTCACTGGGCTAGACAGACTGTGCTGATAGGGCTGCTCACCACTGATGTATCCGGGGAGGGCCCAGGCAACCGGTGGGGTGGGTAGAGAAGATTGAAAGCTGTGGGGATATGAACCGGTGGGTCTCTATGACCGGATAGGATTCGGGCAGATGTAACCGGCTGTAGGGCAGCCATCTTGGGCCATGCTGCCATGTGTCACATGACCTCAGCGTTCTTCAGATGCCCTATCATAAAAGGTGTGGTCTCCAGCTAAGCAGAGAGCGACCAGACGTCCCGGTTTTCCCGGACGGTCACGGTTTTCGGAGCAGTGTCCCGAAACTTTGCCCCAAATTAAAAAAAAATCCCGGTTTTTGCGCAGTGCCCGCGTTAAACAGATAAATACCCCGGTTTTTAAATAGTTTCTCGGTGCGCCTGCTTTACTTCTCTCAGCCTGAGACGGGTCTCTCTGCAGCAGTACCACCCTTGACTGCTTTCAAAGAGACCCGCTATAGTTCTTTCACACTCTCTTCATTCCAGAACTGAGGCATTTTCAATGTTATGTACAGCGAAGCCAAAGTTGTTGCTTATTTCTCTTATGTATCTAACAAACTTTGGCAAAGCCAATAGTCCAGGCTTGTTCTAGGTGTGATGTTACTCGTTATATTATTTATCTGGATACAATGACAGAAGCAGCACATTTTTTGCGCGGGACTCTATGCTAAGTACAGATTTTTTTAGTTTATATGTTTTAAGCCACGTCCTTAATTACATCGGCCACTGCCCTTGAGAGACACCCCCCACCGCTTGTTTTTTCATCCCCCTTAAAGCCATGGGCACTTCTGTCAGTCCTTCTTCCATGCCTATGACACCTGTCCCGGTTTTTTCTTTTGAGAATCTGGTCACCTTAGCTAAGCAACACAAGAGGGGGAAATCCATGCCTGGATTTTGGGATATCCAGGTAACATAAATTTACATACAATTAATGTAAGTGGAAACCACTTACATTCTCAGTGGGTACTGCCTGGCCAATCCTGGAACTGGTTTGTAAGTACTTGGTATAGTCTCACACAGGGAATATGAGGGGAGCTGGAAACCTTTCACCACTTGTCTTCAACACTAAGCGGGTAGGTCTGGCACCGACTGAAACCATTCTGGGATTTACCTCCTCCTCAGGGCGTGGGAGTCTCACCGCATGCCTGGAGCTGTGCTCTTGAGAGTACTTTGGCCCCAGGGGCTGCGCAGGACTCCTCCCTGCCCTACCCAAGCTCCGCCCCTTCGACTCTCATAGCATGGTTGGTTCACCGAATAGAAAGGTTTAACGGTTGCCTCTTTTAAGGTGGCTAGGCGGGGCTTTCCACAGCACAGGCCAGCCTCTGGAAGCCACAGCACACACAGTACTGTCACAAAACCACACAGCACACACCAAGCTTTGGGCGTCACAGATCACACCGCTGGCAGAGCTGTGCACAAGAGAGCTGTCACTCCCCGTGCCATGCTCCAGTGGGAACCAGAGACACCCCTGTAAAATGCATTACTATCAGCCCCACATTAGACCCAGCAAGATCAGAAAGTGTATGGTAAGCTCCCCTCCCCCAGACCTCCCCCAGCCAGGTGTAGCCAGAGGTGTGGGTGGGTTCGTCCCCAGTTTCTTCTTTAAATGGCTGCCAAGCAATTCCGCTGCCCTCACTGTGGAATCCAGAGGCGAAACCGGTATTGCACTGACAGGCAGCTCTGAGGGAAGCTCATTAAATATTCCAACACCTCTGGGTCCGGAACAGTTCCCGGTGAATCAAAGTCACACCTCTGCACTAGCAGAACCTCCCTAGCAGAGGGCTGCTGGCTGTCCCCGAGCCCAGAGGAAGGGGCCCTGGTACCCAATGAAAGACGCCTCTGAACTAGCAGAACCTCCCTAGCAGAGAGCTGCTGGCTGTCCTCGAGCCCACAGGAAGGGGTCCTGGTACCCAATGAAAAACGCCTCTGCACTAGCAGAACCCCCCTAGCAGAGTGCTGCTGGCTGTCCTGGAGAAAACAGGAAGGGGTCCTGGTACTCTCTGAATCACTCCTCTGCACTAGCAGAACCTCCCTAGCAGAGGGCTGCTGGCTGTCCTCGAGCCCACGGGAAGGGGTCCTGGTACCCTGTGAATCACTCATCTGCACTAGCAGAACCTCCCTAGCAGAGGGCTGCTGGCTGTCCTCGAGCCCACAGGATGGGGTCCTGGTACTCTCTGAATCACTCCTCTGCACTAGCAGAACCTCCCTAGCAGAGGGCTGCTGGCTGTCCTCGACCCCACAGGAAGGGGCCCTGGTACTCTATGAATCACTCCTCTGCACTAGCAGAACCTCCCTAGCAGAGGGCTGCTGGCTGACATCGAGCCCACAGGATGGGATCCTGGTACCCAATGAAAGACGCCTCTGCACTAGCAGAACCTCCCTAGCAGAGGGCTGCTGGCTGTCCTCGAGCCCACGGGAAGGGGTCCTGGTACCCTGTGAATCACTCATCTGCACTAGCAGAACCTCCCTAGCAGAGGGCTGCTGGCTGTCCTCGAGCCCACAGGATGGGGTCCTGGTACCCAATGAAAGACGCCTCTGCACTAGCAGAACCTCCCTAGCAGAGGGCTGCTGGCTGTCCTCGAGCCCACGGGAAGGGGTCCTGGTACCCTGTGAATCACTCATCTGCACTAGCAGAACCTCCCTAGCAGAGGGCTGCTGGCTGTCCTCGAGCCCACAGGATGGGATCCTGGTACCCAATGAAAGACGCCTCTGCACTAGCAGAACCTCCCTAGCACAGGGCTGCTGGCTGTCCTCGAGCCCACGGGAAGGGGTCCTGGTACCCTGTGAATCACTCATCTGCACTAGCAGAACCTCCCTAGCAGAGGGATGCTGGCTGTCCTCGAGCCCACAGGATGGGGTCCTGGTACCCAATGAAAGACGCCTCTGCACTAGCAGAACCTCCCTAGCAGAGGGCTTCTGGCTGTCCTCGAGCCCACGGGAAGGGGTCCTGGTACCCTGTGAATCACTCATCTGCACTAGCAGAACCTCCCTAGCAGAGGGCTGCTGGCTGTCCTCGAGCCCACAGGATGGGGTCCTGGTACCCAATGAAAGACGCCTCTGCACTAGCAGAACCTCCCTAGCAGAGGGCTGCTGGCTGTCCTCGAGCCCACGGGAAGGGGTCCTGGTACCCTGTGAATCACTCATCTGCACTAGCAGAACCTCCCTAGCAGAGGGCTGCTGGCTGTCCTCGAGCCCACAGGAAGGGGCCCTGGTACTCTATGAATCACTCCTCTGCACTAGCAGAACCTCCCTAGCAGAGGGCTGCTGGCTGTCCTCGAGCCCACAG
The DNA here is from genome assembly GCF_964261635.1 of Lissotriton helveticus. Taxonomy (NCBI): domain Eukaryota; kingdom Metazoa; phylum Chordata; class Amphibia; order Caudata; family Salamandridae; genus Lissotriton; species Lissotriton helveticus. Next base: position 184,442,144 of record NC_136063.1, read on the forward strand.
GATGGGATCCTGGTACCCAATGAAAGACGCCTCTGCACTAGCAGAACCTCCCTAGCAGAGGGCTGCTGGCTGTCCTCGAGCCCACGGGAAGGGGTCCTGGTACCCTGTGAATCACTCATCTGCACTAGCAGAACCTCCCTAGCAGAGGGCTGCTGGCTGTCCTCGAGCCCACAGGATGGGGTCCTGGTACCCAATGAAAGACGCCTCTGCACTAGCAGAACCTCCCTAGCAGAGGGCTGCTGGCTGTCCTCGAGCCCACGGGAAGGGGTCCTGGTACCCTGTGAATCACTCATCTGCACTAGCAGAACCTCCCTAGCAGAGGGCTGCTGGCTGTCCTCGAGCCCACAGGATGGGATCCTGGTACCCAATGAAAGACGCCTCTGCACTAGCAGAACCTCCCTAGCAGAGGGCTGCTGGCTGTCCTCGAGCCCACGGGAAGGGGTCCTGGTACCCTGTGAATCACTCATCTGCACTAGCAGAACCTCCCTAGCAGAGGGCTGCTGGCTGTCCTCGAGCCCACAGGATGGGGTCCTGGTACCCAATGAAAGACGCCTCTGCACTAGCAGAACCTCCCTAGCAGAGGGCTGCTGGCTGTCCTCGAGCCCACGGGAAGGGGTCCTGGTACCCTGTGAATCACTCATCTGCACTAGCAGAACCTCCCTAGCAGAGGGCTGCTGGCTGTCCTCGAGCCCACAGGAAGGGGTCCTGGTACCCAATGAAAAACGCCTCTGCACTAGCAGAACCCCCCTAGCAGAGTGCTGCTGGCTGTCCTGGAGAAAACAGGAAGGGGTCCTGGTACTCTCTGAATCACTCCTCTGCACTAGCAGAACCTCCCTAGCAGAGGGCTGCTGGCTGTCCTCGAGCCCACGGGAAGGGGTCCTGGTACCCTGTGAATCACTCATCTGCACTAGCAGAACCTCCCTAGCAGAGGGCTGCTGGCTGTCCTCGAGCCCACAGAATGGGGTCCTGGTACTCTCTGAATCACTCCTCTGCACTAGCAGAACCTCCCTAGCAGAGGGCTGCTGGCTGTCCTCGAGCCCACAGGAAGGGGCCCTGGTACTCTATGAATCACTCCTCTGCACTAGCAGAACCTCCCTAGCAGAGGGCTGCTGGCTGTCCTCGAGCCCACAGGATGGGATCCTGGTACCCAATGAAAGACGCCTCTGCACTAGCAGAACCTCCCTAGCAGAGGGCTGCTGGCTGTCCTCGAGCCCACGGGAAGGGGTCCTGGTACCCTGTGAATCACTCATCTGCACTAGCAGAACCTCCCTAGCAGAGGGCTGCTGGCTGTCCTCGAGCCCACAGGATGGGGTCCTGGTACCCAATGAAAGACGCCTCTGCACTAGCAGAACCTCCCTAGCAGAGGGCTGCTGGCTGTCCTCGAGCCCACGGGAAGGGGTCCTGGTACCCTGTGAATCACTCATCTGCACTAGCAGAACCTCCCTAGCAGAGGGCTGCTGGATGTCCTCGAGCCCACAGGATGGGATCCTGGTACCCAATGAAAGACGCCTCTGCACTAGCAGAACCTCCCTAGCAGAGGGCTGCTGGCTGTCCTCGAGCCCACGGGAAGGGGTCCTGGTACCCTGTGAATCACTCATCTGCACTAGCAGAACCTCCCTAGCAGAGGGCTGCTGGCTGTCCTCGAGCCCACAGGATGGGGTCCTGGTACCCAATGAAAGACGCCTCTGCACTAGCAGAACCTCCCTAGCAGAGGGCTGCTGGCTGTCCTCGAGCCCACGGGAAGGGGTCCTGGTACCCTGTGAATCACTCATCTGCACTAGCAGAACCTCCCTAGCAGAGGGCTGCTGGCTGTCCTCGAGCCCACAGGATGGGGTCCTGGTACCCAATGAAAGACGCCTCTGCACTAGCAGAACCTCCCTAGCAGAGGGCTGCTGGCTGTCCTCGAGCCCACGGGAAGGGGTCCTGGTACCCTGTGAATCACTCATCTGCACTAGCAGAACCTCCCTAGCAGAGGGCTGCTGGCTGTCCTCGAGCCCACAGGATGGGGTCCTGGTACCCAATGAAAGACGCCTCTGCACTAGCAGAACCTCCCTAGCAGAGGGCTGCTGGCTGTCCTCGAGCCCACAGGAAGGGGTCCTGGTACCCAATGAAAAACGCCTCTGCACTAGCAGAACCCCCTAGCAGAGTGCTGCTGGCTGTCCTGGAGAAAACAGGAAGGGGTCCTGGTACTCTCTGAATCACTCCTCTGCACTAGCAGAACCTCCCTAGCAGAGGGCTGCTGGCTGTCCTCGAGCCCACAGGATGGGGTCCTGGTACTCTCTGAATCACTCCTCTGCACTAGCAGAACCTCCCTAGCAGAGGGCTGCTGGCTGTCCTCGAGCCCACAGGAAGGGGCCCTGGTACTCTATGAATCACTCCTCTGCACTAGCAGAACCTCCCTAGCAGAGGGCTGCTGGCTGTCCTCGAGCCCACAGGATGGGATCCTGGTACCCAATGAAAGACGCCTCTGCACTAGCAGAACCTCCCTAGCAGAGGGCTGCTGGCTGTCCTCGAGCCCACGGGAAGGGGTCCTGGTACCCTGTGAATCACTCATCTGCACTAGCAGAACCTCCCTAGCAGAGGGCTGCTGGCTGTCCTCGAGCCCACAGGATGGGGTCCTGGTACCCAATGAAAGACGCCTCTGCACTAGCAGAACCTCCCTAGCAGAGGGCTGCTTGCTGTCCTCGAGCCCACGGGAAGGGGTCCTGGTACCCTGTGAATCACTCATCTGCACTAGCAGAACCTCCCTAGCAGAGGGCTGCTGGCTGTCCTCGAGCCCACAGGATGGGATCCTGGTACCCAATGAAAGACGCCTCTGCACTAGCAGAACCTCCCTAGCACAGGGCTGCTGGCTGTCCTCGAGCCCACGGGAAGGGGTCCTGGTACCCTGTGAATCACTCATCTGCACTAGCAGAACCTCCCTAGCAGAGGGATGCTGGCTGTCCTCGAGCCCACAGGATGGGGTCCTGGTACCCAATGAAAGACGCCTCTGCACTAGCAGAACCTCCCTAGCAGAGGGCTGCTGGCTGTCCTCGAGCCCACGGGAAGGGGTCCTGGTACCCTGTGAATCACTCATCTGCACTAGCAGAACCTCCCTAGCAGAGGGCTGCTGGCTGTCCTCGAGCCCACAGGATGGGGTCCTGGTACCCAATGAAAGACGCCTCTGCACTAGCAGAACCTCCCTAGCAGAGGGCTGCTGGCTGTCCTCGAGCCCACGGGAAGGGGTCCTGGTACCCTGTGAATCACTCATCTGCACTAGCAGAACCTCCCTAGCAGAGGGCTGCTGGCTGTCCTCGAGCCCACAGGAAGGGGCCCTGGTACTCTATGAATCACTCCTCTGCACTAGCAGAACCTCCCTAGCAGAGGGCTGCTGGCTGTCCTCGAGCCCACAGGATGGGATCCTGGTACCCAATGAAAGACGCCTCTGCACTAGCAGAACCTCCCTAGCAGAGGGCTGCTGGCTGTCCTCGAGCCCACGGGAAGGGGTCCTGGTACCCTGTGAATCACTCATCTGCACTAGCAGAACCTCCCTAGCAGAGGGCTGCTGGCTGTCCTTGAGCCCACAGGATGGGGTCCTGGTACCCAATGAAAGACGCCTCTGCACTAGCAGAACCTCCCTAGCAGAGGGCTGCTGGCTGTCCTCGAGCCCACGGGAAGGGGTCCTGGTACCCTGTGAATCACTCATCTGCACTAGCAGAACCTCCCTAGCAGAGGGCTGCTGGCTGTCCTCGAGCCCACAGGATGGGATCCTGGTACCCAATGAAAGACGCCTCTGCACTAGCAGAACCTCCCTAGCAGAGGGCTGCTGGCTGTCCTCGAGCCCACGGGAAGGGGTCCTGGTACCCTGTGAATCACTCATCTGCACTAGCAGAACCTCCCTAGCAGAGGGCTGCTGGCTGTCCTCGAGCCCACAGGATGGGGTCCTGGTACCCAATGAAAGACGCCTCTGCACTAGCAGAACCTCCCTAGCAGAGGGCTGCTGGCTGTCCTCGAGCCCACGGGAAGGGGTCCTGGTACCCTGTGAATCACTCATCTGCACTAGCAGAACCTCCCTAGCAGAGGGCTGCTGGCTGTCCTCGAGCCCACAGGATGGGGTCCTGGTACCCAATGAAAGACGCCTCTGCACTAGCAGAACCTCCCTAGCAGAGGGCTGCTGGCTGTCCTCGAGCCCACGGGAAGGGGTCCTGGTACCCTGTGAATCACTCATCTGCACTAGCAGAACCTCCCTAGCAGAGGGCTGCTGGCTGTCCTCGAGCCTACAGGATGGGGTCCTGGTACCCAATGAAAGACGCCTCTGCACTAGCAGAACCTCCCTAGCAGAGGGCTGCTGGCTGTCCTCGAGCCCACAGGAAGGGGTCCTGGTACCCAATGAAAAACGCCTCTGCACTAGCAGAACCCCCTAGCAGAGTGCTGCTGGCTGTCCTGGAGAAAACAGGAAGGGGTCCTGGTACTCTCTGAATCACTCCTCTGCACTAGCAGAACCTCCCTAGCAGAGGGCTGCTGGCTGTCCTCGAGCCCACAGGATGGGGTCCTGGTACTCTCTGAATCACTCCTCTGCACTAGCAGAACCTCCCTAGCAGAGGGCTGCTGGCTGTCCTCGAGCCCACAGGAAGGGGCCCTGGTACTCTATGAATCACTCCTCTGCACTAGCAGAACCTCCCTAGCAGAGGGCTGCTGGCTGTCCTCGAGCCCACAGGATGGGATCCTGGTACCCAATGAAAGACGCCTCTGCACTAGCAGAACCTCCCTAGCAGAGGGCTGCTGGCTGTCCTCGAGCCCACGGGAAGGGGTCCTGGTACCCTGTGAATCACTCATCTGCACTAGCAGAACCTCCCTAGCAGAGGGCTGCTGGCTGTCCTCGAGCCCACAGGATGGGGTCCTGGTACCCAATGAAAGACGCCTCTGCACTAGCAGAACCTCCCTAGCAGAGGGCTGCTGGCTGTCCTCGAGCCCACGGGAAGGGGTCCTGGTACCCTGTGAATCACTCATCTGCACTAGCAGAACCTCCCTAGCAGAGGGCTGCTGGCTGTCCTCGAGCCCACAGGATGGGATCCTGGTACCCAATGAAAGACGCCTCTGCACTAGCAGAACCTCCCTAGCACAGGGCTGCTGGCTGTCCTCGAGCCCACGGGAAGGGGTCCTGGTACCCTGTGAATCACTCATCTGCACTAGCAGAACCTCCCTAGCAGAGGGATGCTGGCTGTCCTCGAGCCCACAGGATGGGGTCCTGGTACCCAATGAAAGACGCCTCTGCACTAGCAGAACCTCCCTAGCAGAGGGCTGCTGGCTGTCCTCGAGCCCACGGGAAGGGGTCCTGGTACCCTGTGAATCACTCATCTGCACTAGCAGAACCTCCCTAGCAGAGGGCTGCTGGCTGTCCTCGAGCCCACAGGATGGGGTCCTGGTACCCAATGAAAGACGCCTCTGCACTAGCAGAACCTCCCTAGCAGAGGGCTGCTGGCTGTCCTCGAGCCCACGGGAAGGGGTCCTGGTACCCTGTGAATCACTCATCTGCACTAGCAGAACCTCCCTAGCAGAGGGCTGCTGGCTGTCCTCGAGCCCACAGGATGGGGTCCTGGTACCCAATGAAAGACGCCTCTGCACTAGCAGAACCTCCCTAGCAGAGGGCTGCTGGCTGTCCTCGAGCCCACAGGATGGGGTCCTGGTACCCAATGAAAGACGCCTCTGCACTAGCAGAACCTCCCTAGCAGAGGGCTGCTGGCTGTCCTCGAGCCCACAGGAAGGGGTCCTGGTACCCTGTGAATCACATCCCTGAACTAGCAGAACCTCCCTAGCAGAGGGCTGCTGGCTGTCCTCGAGCCCACAGGATGGGGTCCTGGTACCCAATGAAAGACGCCTCTGCACTAGCAGAACCTCCCTAGCAGAGGGTTGCTGGCTGTCCTCGAGCCCACGGGAAGGGGTCCTGGTACCCTGTGAATCACATCCCTGAACTAGCAGAACCTCCCTTGCAGAGGGCTGCTGGCTGTCCTCGAGCCCACAGTCTGAGCAGTACAGCCAACGGGAAGGTGTGCAGCCTCGGAACCAGCGCTGTCACCTGCCAGGGCTCTGCCGGAAGTGACCGTGTTTGCATTTGCCGCTGGTCTTGGTTTTAGTTTGTCCCTGGATACCAGAGATTTAAGAGCTGCCTGTTTAGTGAAAGTGAGAGAGCCCCAGTCCTCACTGCGAACACTGCACCTGAGGGACAGGCAGTACTGCCTCAACAGCTGAGGATAGCTGCTAGAAGACAACCCGCTGCAGGGGAGCGCTAGCCACATTCCTTCACGACCAAGCAGGCCACCAGGGGGGGGAGGGGGGGGGATTACACTTGAAGCGAATGTCACAAACTGGATTAAAGATATGGAAATAGTCTGAGATATGAACGAATTTGTTTTATGTATGTTTGGATTGTGCATAAGTATGCTCGTGTTCGAAATTTATATAGCATGTGATTTTTTATTTTTATTTTAATATTACCTGCCACCGATTACATGGCTCCGTGGTGTACAGGTAGACGAGAACGAACATTAGAGTTATCCCTCCAAGGAGTCACGCGTATGTAATTTGTAGATGTTTACACGAAATTATGTTATCTTGTTGTTACTTATAACCTGCAAGGATCACTTAAGCACAATATGCACCCACTGAGCTGCCTTACTAAGACTCGAACCTGAGACCTTCCTGTTGTACACAGTGCTCTGCTAGAGGCCCCTTCCTACCGAGATATTTCACTAATGTTACACATTCAAGTTACCCGCAGTGCTACGAAGTCGGATTAATTTGTTTACCCGCTGTAACCAGTGAACAGCTTATCACATAGCATTGAACGTCTGCACCCTCTCTGAGCCAGCCAAGCAGTGCGACCAGTATTATAACATGACAATTGAAAGGTATGTGCGCATCTCTGGGGCAGGCACATTAACCCACTGAGCTATTTTACCAAAGCTTACACTGAGCCCTCAGATGTCGCGTTAAAACGCCCTGGCCGGTTAATGTACCAACAGCTGTGGTGCGAGGGCAACCAAAGGACGCGTTTGCAGATATTTTGTGTGGCCAGCTCAGCCTGCCTTGCGTCAAGCGTTGACAAATTAAGAGCCACTCCATTGAGAAATAACTCCTATTATTAACAGGGCTGGTACACTCTCAGCCCTGATAAGAAATGCTCTGAAAGTGAAGTACAAGTGCGTGCGTGAGTGCGTGAACACAACCTAAGTATGTTCCTACCAGCAAAGGGACGTTGTGGTGCGTGGTGCGTGCAGCTGAATCCCTCATCGGACGTGAAAAGGCTCCTTAGCACGCGCGTTTCATCCAGGCGCAGCCCGACAGTACAGAGCCCCGATGGATAACCATGAGGCTAGCGACCCCTGGCTGCAGCTCTGGGCAGCGCACCCGTCCTCCACCCAGCACCCAGGCAGGGAGCAGGTCCATTCCCAGAAGCGAGTACTCATCAGGGTGGGGGGCCTTCACTGATGTTACTGAACCTCTCGGCTGCCCATGGGCGGGACAATGCTCCAGGGAGCACGCGGGGCGCCGGGGATGCTCCCGCACAGGGGGGGGGGGGGGGGGGGTGAAGCTGGCACCATGCCTGGCTGACTCTTCTTGCAGGCGGGTCCTGGATGTGCCCTGCTCCTCGCTGGACCCCCAGACCAGGGGCACTGGTGCACGTGCAGACCGTGGCTGCTAGATGGAGCTAGAAAAGCTAGGCAAGTACTGGTGCTTCTCGTGCTAATGACAGCGCCCCGAAGCAGCAGAAAGGCCCCACTAGGCGCTATACAACATGCCCTAAGAAATACATTGTATTGTGATGTATTGTAATTGCATTTATATAGCTCTTACTACCCCTGACGAGGCGTCGAAGCGCTTGAGAAAGGGATTCAGGACTATAAACCACAACAGACAACGGTGTAAACAGCATCACTTCGCACATAAATAATGCTTTTGAGCTACATAAATTGTTGTTTGACTGTCGTTATTAGCGTGTTTTATTAAAGTGGTATTTAACATGGAAAAAACTTGTAGGTAGCGGCGCTTGTTCACTCGACCCTTTCGTTCTCGAGCTGGCGCAGTGCTAGGTCAGAGACTGTCAACGCTGGTTGTTAGGGGCTCCAAGAGGTTTTAAGGCGCGTTAAAATCCCCCCTCGCACGCACTGGGAGGGGGGTCGTTTGGTTTAGGCCCCTATGGGTTCCGGGAGACGGTGCGCCCTCGCCGGCTCTCCGTACTCTCCATGGAGGTTTTCACTAAATCTGTGCAGTGTCATTTATTTTATGAGGGGGTGGGGTGGTCTGCCTGTATTTATTCCCGCTCAGGGGTTAGTCGCCGTGAGCCGCGCGCCTGACCACTTCCCTCCATAACGAGCGGCAAATGGCCCCTGCGCTGCGGCGCAACAGCCCCCGAGGGAGGCGCCGGGATTTGCAATCCTGCAAGGATCATATATTCCGAATTGCGGCGCGGATTTTCAATTTGTGCTGATTTACAAGGGGGTGGGTGGCCTGGCGCGGTCGGCTGGGCCCGGGCTCGCCTCCTCCGGGGCTGGGAGAGCCGAGGGAGGCAGCCACTGACCCATCTCTAACCGGGGGCCGGGCAGGCCGCTTCTTTCACGTGGGAGCCGGGAGCGGAGTGCGGGAGCCGCACTTGGAGTTCACACTGCAGCGCTTCTGGGAGCAGCCAAGCAGGTGCACCCCTCCCCCACCGGCCCAACACAGGGCTTTGTGTGCGCGCCATGAATCTGCCAATTCACCCGCAGTGAACGGGGCATAAATAACCACAGACCGCCGGGGTGTATTTCAACCCCCTTACAAGACTAGAAAAGGTTGGTTTCCACAGAGTATCATCGCTCGGGGAGGAGGGAATGGACCTGCTGCTAACCCCAGCTCACCCATTTTACACATTGGGTGATCTTGAGCAAATGACTTCACAGATCTAGCTCTGGGCAAAAAAGCAGCGCTTCGGAAACAAAAGTCTTAATTCAGGCCTGAAGCGCTATGCAAGTAGGCGGCCATTTACACTTCCAACCTGAATACATAGATCGAAGCTGGCAACATGGGGGAGGCCGCCCGCGGCCCCGTTTGCAGATGAGACTCGGGCATGCCTGGCACACCTGACGGGTCATGACCCTATCCCCCGGGGCTACCAGGCTGACCAATTCAAAATGGTTCCCCTACTGCCATAACGGTTTGGGCGTTTAACGAACTGCCACGGGAGCAGCGCCGGGGGGTTTCTAGCTGCCCTCTGACCGTGGTCACTGGTGTCTGAAGCGTCTAGTTACGTTTCTATTTAACATTTTTTTTCCAGTAAAAAATGTAACTGGCCCTTTAGCTATCATTTGTAACAGGTTTACGGAATTGTGCATCAGGAGGCGGTGGGACCGTGTGGTCGTTTGGCCGCTAGGGTTTGGGGTGCCAGTTTGTGTTTCACTGAAACTGACCCGACGCCCCCTGCAGCCTCGAGACAGAGACTCCTGGGTCCGGAGGGGGGGGGGGGGGGGGGGGGGTGACCCATTCAGGGGCCATGAGTGTGCTCTGCCCCAGCATGTCGCCCAGCCAGAAGCGTAACAAAACTTGGCCACCCAAAGTGCATGGAGGGTCAGGGTCCCCCATCCTCCCGCGCTCCAGACCCAGTCACGGGCTCTCGTGCCAGGGGCCCGTGCACAGTGCCGGTGAGGCCCCCCCTGGAACTCCGGGGCGCCGCGTACCGTGGGGGCTAATGTTACGTCACTGCACCCAGAGAAGATGCTGCCGGGTCAAAGATGTGGCGTGGAGCCGGAGGGGGCAGCCAAGGGGGCGTGAAAGGGTGGGTGGGCTGGAGGGCAGACGCCTGGGCAGGGAGAGAGAGGCGCGGACGCTCGGGGTCTTATAGGGGCGAGAACTAATGCGGTGCAGAGGAACTGAAACGAAATGGGGTGCAGAGGGATTGGCGATGAAATGGGTGCACTTGAGTGAGAAACTACTCTATTGCATAAATGTATTACAGCCACGGCAATACTAGTAACAAACAAACAAATCCAATAAAGTAAACATCTCAGGGGGCAGGTGGAATCTCGACTGATGGGTGTATTGTTTCTGCAATAAATAAAAGGGGGCAATTGGCGAGATAATAAAGGGGGTACACCCAGAAGCATTGATAACCCGTGGGGTGCACTGGGCTGGTTAAAGCTGGCGGGTGGATTGGTACTTTTGGGGGGTTGGTAGTTGAGCGGCAGGTGTGATGCAGGTACATTGATGAAAAGGTGACGGGTGCACGTGCACCAGCTCAAGTATCAGGGCAGGCGGACTGAAAGAAAACGGGGTTCAGGTGGGGTGGTAAACACGGGGCTCAGTTGCATTGGTGATAACGGGGTGCAGATGGACTGGCGTAGGGCGAGGTGTAGAGGATTCGTTAACACAAGGGGTGCAGGTGAAAAGGTAACAGCTGGGGGGGGGGGGGCGTGCCCTGTGCAGCCGGGTTGCAAACAAGGGACTGGGTGAAGTGGAAAGGAGCTGGCATCACGGGGGGCACATATGGCATCTCAGGGGCACATATGGTGTGGGGGTGTATGAGGTGCGTCTGAATTGAGAATACTTGGGGGTGGTAAAGTGTTTGACTGCAGGGGTGGGGGGGGGGGCACACGATGAAGAGGGCGCCTGTGGTCTGAGAGAACAGACGTGCCCAGATGGGCAGACTGTGGCAAGGCGGGGTGCCCTGCGGAGAGGGGTAGATGAGAATTGGAAAGGGGCTTGGGGGCCTGGAAGGGAAGGGTCATTCACAATGAATGAAGAGGGTACGCTACGCCGAAGAGGGTACAGCGGGTGCCTCTGACTGGACCACGGGTCACTCCGAATGCAGCTGGCACACGAGAGGGCAGTGCCCAGGGAGAGGGGATGGAGCGCCCAGAAATGAGGAAATGAAATCGTGTGGCACACTCTCCACGAAAGGAAGTCTGGACTGCAAAAAAGCCGGATGCCAGTCTGGGGTGTCGTGGCATATGAGGGGCAGACGGGTGGCACCGAACAGAGGGCAGAGTGTGTGCCCCTGAATAAGAAGGGCACCCTTAGTGCCACATATATACTGGATTGTTTGACAGAGAGGGCAAATTGGGTGGCGCTGATTGGGAAGGTGGGATGGGTGGCACACAAGGGGGTTCGTACGTGGTGGCATTAGGGAGGGTGGTTGCAGATGTGGCAGCGAAAATGGAGGGGTGTAGATGGTTAGCATAGAATGGAAGGAGGTGTATAAGGGTGAGATTGGATTGGAAGGGGTACATCATGGGTGGCACTGAATTGGAATGAGGGGTGGACGGGGGCATGTAATGGTGAGGAAGTTCACGTGTGAGTCTGAATGGCACGGGGGGACTGAGGCTACGCAGGGGTACGGCATGAAACGAAATGGGCTGAAGGGGCGGGTCTGTGACGTTTAATGTGGAAGAGTGGTCGACGAGTGGCATGATACGGAGAGTTCGGGTATTTGAGCGGCAGTGCCCCAGACGGGGTGGTACATGGGTGGCACTGAATGAGGGGGAAGTGTCGAGGTGTGGGATTCAATAAAGTGGGGTGCTCGGAGTGTGGTATTGAATGTGCAGGGAGGGGAGACCCGTGACGCTGAATATATGGCAGCAGTAGTGTGTGGCACTGAAGCCGGGGAATGGGTGGATGGCACAGCGGATGGCACGCTAATCCGTGGGGAGGGGAGAGGTGTGACACAGAAGGCTGGGTATAGTGACGGATGGGTAGGTGGGTGACACTGAAGGTGGAAGGGGTATGTGTGGAACTGAAGGCTGGGTATAGTGAAGGATGGGTAGGTGGGTGACACTGAAGGTGGAAGGGGTATGTGTGGCACCGAAGGCTGGGTATGTGTGTGTGAGGTGGCGAATCATGGGAAGGTGAGTGACACTGAAGGTGGAGAGTGGGTGAATGAGTGGCACGGAATGATCAGACTGGATTGATGTGTGGCATTGAAGTGGAGGGAGAGATGTCTGGCACTGAGGGTGGAAGGGAAGTATGTGATATATTGAAAATGAAGGGTGGGTAGGCGTGGTATTGTAGGTGGAAAAGGGAGATGTGTCATGTGTGGCACTGAAAGTGAAGAGGAAAATGCGTGGCCATGAAAGCGAGGCTGGTGGCACTGAATATGAAGAAGGGTTTGATTGGTGGCACTGAAGGCGGAGCCTGGGTTGCTGCCTGGCACTGGATATAGAAGAAGCATCAATATGTGGAGGATGGATAGATGCCTGGCACTAACGGCAGGGGTGGGTGATTGTGTGGCACCGGATATGAAGTATGGGTGCGTGGCACTGAAAATGGAGGCTGGGTGGGTGCGTTGCACTGAATATAGAGGGAGCATGGATATGTGGCACTGTGGCACTGGAGGTGGAGGGATGGAGGGTGGCCCTGGAACTGACAACGGATAGATGTGGCCCTGGATATGGAGGTGGGCAGATGTGTGGCACTGAAGGCAGAGATGGCCAGATGTGTGGCACTGGATATGGAGAATGGGTTGATGTGTGGAGGTGGGCATATGTGTGGCACTGAAGGCAGAGATGGCCAGATGTGTGGCACTGGATATGGAGAATGGGTTGATGTGTGGTGGTAAAGGTGGAGGTGGGCATATGTGTGGCACTGAAGGCAGAGATGGCCAGATGTGTGGCACTGGATATGGAGAATGGGTTGATGCGTGGTGGTAAAGGTGGAGGTGGGCATATGTGTGGCACTGAAGGCAGAGATGGCCAGATGTGTGGCACTGGATATGGAGAATGGGTTGATGTGTGGTGGTAAAGGTGGAGGTGGGCATATGTGTGGCACTGAAGGCAGAGATGGCCAGATGTGTGGCACTGGATATGGAGAATGGGTTGATGTGTGGTAGTAAAGGTGGAGGTGGGCATATGTGTGGCACTGAAGGCAGAGATGGCCAGATGTGTGGCACTGGATATGGAGAATGGGTTGATGTGTGGTGGTAAAGGTGGAGGTGGGCATATGTGTGGCACTGAAGGCAGAGATGGCCAGATGTGTGGCACTGGATATGGAGAATGGGTTGATGTGTGGTGGTAAAGGTGGAGGTGGGCATATGTGTGGCACTGAAGGCAGAGATGGCCAGATGTGTGGCACTGGATATGGAGAATGGGTTGATGTGTGGTAGTGAAGGTGGAGGTGGGCATATGTGTGGCATTGACGTTGAAGACAACGGACAATGGCTTTGTGAAGGGGGCACTAAAGTGCCCCAATGAGTAGGGCAGATTTAAGTGGGCGCCACTGAGGATGGTCACATCAGTGGCATTAACACGGGGTGTGGGGGGCAATAAACGGGGCACTGAAGAGTGGAGATATTAAACGAGCACGGACAGTTGGCGCGTGCCATTGAATGGGCACATAAACGGATGGCATGCTGCCATTGAGTGGCATGCATGACAGGTGGCGTGAAGCAGATGTGGGCAGATAGGTGGCATGCAGCTGGCGTGGGTAGATAGGTGGCAGAGAACGGGCATGGAGCGGGCAAGGATTGCAGATGGGGCAGACAGGAAATGGCTGGTACGTGAAGGAGATACATAAAGTGTTGATCTGATGGTGGCACAGAATGGACAGTGGCTCGACATTAACCAGCTGAGGAAGGGGAGGGTGGACTTCCTGTCTATGCCCAGACCAGCCCCTCCCTCCCCCCCGTGGATGGAACGCCCTGTCATGAAGGAGGGGAGCACCCACGCCCCCCCCCTCCCCCCCTCGCATGCACACATGAATGGTTTGCACCTTGGAGGGTCTGGCCGGAGTCGAGGGGTCCAGGAACCTCTTGAGTTAATGAATTGACCGTAAATCACGTAATAGGTGCGCGAGTCAGAAATCCTTTCGCTGAAAACAAGGGTCGAGTGTTTAAGTGTAATTCGTGCCGTAGGTACGACAGACTAGCCTAGGGTGAAACATCGAAGCAGGGCACCCTCACCCCTGTTTACCCCGCTTAAAATTAAGGTTTTCTTTCCCCTTTAGGGTTTCTGCGACGTTGGGTGCATGTAGCGCACATTAGGGATCGACCAGCCGCTGGGCGCTAGATAAACTTGGTGGAAAGAACAGAGTGCTACAAAACGCTCCCATGCATGTGCCCACCCAGAGGCTGAGACCGACCCGGTGCCCACGGGCACGAACCAGCTCTGTTGCCGCTCCTGTTCTCAGAGTGCCAGGTGCCAGCCTGCCCCTTCACAGAAAGCGCCAGAACGCCTGGACTGCGGGCGAGGGGGCACCGCTCCTGACAGGGGGTGGGGGTCCAAGACCAGCTGGGTGAGGTGCACTGGAGGGAGAGGGTGAGAGCTGGGTGGGGAGAGGGGGACGGAGGGGTCGTGTGTGAGGCATAACATTGAGGTGTAATATATATGAGCACAGCCCCTCAAATATGGTCCTATTAGCCTCACATCACACGGCGAGCCTCACACGGCGAGCCTCAGTCGGAGGCTGAAGACACTGGAGGGAGGTGGGAGGGAGGCATGAGAAGGGGTCAGTGTGAGATGGACGATGGTGTGGGGGAAAGAGGCATGGGAGACATGCATGGGGAGAAAGAGAGTTAAGAGAAAGAGAGAGAGTGGCGCAAAGGAAATGACGATTGAGAGCGGGTATTTATTGCAGGCAGTGAGCACGCGCAGATTCATGGGACACCGACTAAAAACGTATTTTAAAAAGTGAGAGGAAGACACGTACATACTAAATATGCACACACACATGCTCACCCAAGCACACATATGCACGTGCACCGTGCTCACACGCACGTGCCCACACACGCAGGCACACACAGACGTACACAGGCACACTCAGACGCACGCACACGGGCACACACATTCACACACTCACGCGCACACACACAAAATATACACCGAGGCCAGTCCTGTCCCTGTTTTGCCTGATACATGCATTTACCTCAGCATGCACAGGCTTGGCCGAAGCATGCCTCGAGCACGTGTGGCCCCTCACATCCCGTCGAGGGGTCCCAGCCCCCGGGTAGCTCGGATCTGACAGCAGCGCTGCCCGTGTGGTGGGTGGAGGGGGGTCTGAGCCCCGGGCTCAGTGGCTGCCTCCAGATGTCTGCCTCCCCGTAGACTGTATGAATAGCAGGTGTACCCGGGATCGCTGCACACACCGGCAGGTGCCACTTGACAGGTGCCCCTACCCCCCCCCCCCCCTCCCCCGGTCGAAGTTCAAAAAACAAGACCACCAGGCTGCACTGCCTCCTCCCCCCAACCTCCCGCAGCGCACAGCGACAGCCAGATCCCCCAGAGAGCGGGTGGCTTCCCTGGACCGGCCACAGATCCCCCTGACTCTGAAGCTGGCACCCATCGGAGCGCGCACCCACAGTTGGCACGGAAACCAGGCGCAAAAACGCTCCCAAGAGCCAGAGCGGAAAGCACAAAAGTGCCCTTACCTCCTGGAGTTTCCAGACGCCCTCCTTCCCTGCGCGAAATTCCCAAAACGAAGAAAAACCACACAACATCCACAGGCGGATCCTTCCAAAATGTTGGCCACCCCGAGTCCAGTCCGCTAGCCCCGGCGCGCCCTCCTCATGCCTCCCCGCCGGTAGCTCCAAGCCAAAGTAAACAGGGACAGGGGAAGGCTCCTTCGGTGGCAGAAGCGGCAAAATGTGGCTCTGGGTGGAAATCCGTCCGAGCGCGGCAGGCTGGGCTTCCAGGCGCTCCCCGCGCGTCCGCAGCTCCCGCCCGGGCTCCTCGGCGCTATACTCCGCGCTCCTTCGGCGTCTTCGGCGGATCCGCTCCGTGTAGCCAGGGGCTGTGCTCAGAACTACATCAGGCTTTTATAAGCTCCCCAGATCACACATCGGAGAGAGAGAGGGGTGGGGGAGCCGGGAGTGGGATAAAATGCGCGCAGGCAGCCCCAGACACACACACAGAGTGAGGGGGACGGCAGCCAGGCTCTGTCACTCGGCTCGGGAGGCACCTGACTGCAGTGCCGCTGCCCCGCCGCCGCCGCTAGGGGGGAGGGAGGAGGGTGGGGGGCTGCAGAGGAGACGCGGACCCGGAGCCTGGGAGGAGTCTGCCTGCAGCCGCCCTGCCAGCCTCAACTTCTGTTCCTGCGCAGGACCTGGGAGGAGAAGTGTGTGGGAAGCGGTGCAGGTGCCGGTGGACTCAGGAGAACCTGTAGCGCCTGCTGGGGCGCCAGCGAGGTGTCTCAGCGCGCCCGGAAACCAGCAGAGAAGATTCGAGGAGCTGGAATCCTCGAGGCGCTTAGTACTTCAAGACGCTGATACATGGAGCCGCAGTAGGCAATGGATTCATCTAGTCACTGGATTTTCCTAGGTGCTTTGTAGTTCATCAGATAGTACTTGCAGCCGCAGAACGCAATGGATTCCTCTAGGCGCTGGGTTTTCTTAAGCGCCGGATTTTCCTAGTCAACTTAAAGTTCAAGGAGATGTTAGCTGCAGGCACAATGCATAATGGACTGCTCAGGCACTGGATATCAGTAGGCGCTGGATTTTCTTAGGCGCTGGATTTTCCTAGTTAACTTAGAGTTCAAGGAGATGTTAGCTGCAGGCACAATGCACAATGGACTGCTCAGGCACTGATATTAGTAGGCGCTGGATTTCTCTAGGCGCTGCATTCTCGAATGCCCTGGATTTCTCTATGCACGCTATTCCTCTGGGAACAGGTTCCTGCAAGAAGTCTACGTGTTGGGTGGCCCTTTGCGCTCACTTCTCTAGCCGCAGGATTTCTCTAGGCGCTGCATTCTCAAAAGCACTGGATTTCTCTAGGCACGCCATTCCTCCGGACAGAGTCTACTACAAGACTTCTACGTGTTGGGTCCCTCTTCGCACTCTTTAGCCGCAGGATGTCTCTGGGCGGTGTATTCTTTTGTAATTTTTATTTGACACGTCGGTTCCTGTACTCGCGCTACGAGGTGGACTCCTGTTTGCGCCGGTTTTCTTTAAGCACCGGATTTCTATAGGCGCTTTATTTCTCCAGACGCTTTACTCTTCTAAGCGCTATTTCCTGCCGTGCAGGCGCGTTCCGTTTGGAATTCTTCTCTATGCTGGATTTCTCTTGCCACGAGACTCCCCAGGGGCCGTACCACCCTCGCTGCTTTCTTCTAGGCGCTGGTTCCTGCGGTCGTTCTGTGTTTTATTCTCTGCCTCTGATGGATATTTCCCAGGCTCATTAACGCCCTAGTTGTATTTTCCATACATCTCTGGTTTGGATTTCAGCTCAGCTGAGCTCAGCGTCGCAAGCATGTGCCGCAGAAACCCAGTCGGCACGGAGAGAGGTGCCAGCCAGGACTCTGGAGAGGGGGCAGGGTGGGCACGGAGGGCAGTGCGCCAGGACCCGGAGGGGGGACGGAGCTGCTCCCTGCCTGGCAACGACTGAAGCTGTAGGCTGCCGCTGGGGCTCTACTGATCTATGCTGCTGAGGGCCAGAGAGGGGAGTCCGAGCTGCCGCTGGGGCTCTGCTGATCTATGCTGCTGAGGGCCAGAGAGGGGAGTCCGAGCTGCCGCTGGGGCTCTGCTGATCTATGCTGCTGAGGGCCAGAGAGGAGAGTCCGAGCTGCCGCTGGGGCTCTGCTGATCTATGCTGCTGAGGGCCAGAGAGGGGAGTCCGAGCTGCCGCTGGGGCTCTGCTGATCTATGCTGCTGAGGGCCAGAGAGGGGAGTCCGAGCTGCCGCTGGGGCTCTGCTGATCTATGCTGCTGAGGGCCAGAGAGGGGAGTCCGAGCTGCCGCTGGGGCTCTGCTGATCTATGCTGCTGAGGGCCAGAGAGGGGAGTCCGAGCTGCTGCTGAGAAACTCTTAGATGAGAGCCGCTCGCCGAGGTTGCTGCTGAAAACAAGAACTTCTTCAGTGGTGTGGCTGAACGATTCTAAACTGGTCTCAGTTTGGGCTGAAACGAGCAGCTCTGGTTCCACACTGTGCTCAGAGCCCTGGATGGAAGCGCCTACACTGCCCGCAATCCAGTGCTGAACTAGAGAAGTGGCCTCCAGGCCACTGCGTGAGCAGAGAAGCAGCCTCCGGGACACTGCATGAGCAAAGAAACAGCCCCAGGACGCTGCATGAGCAGAGAGGCAGCCTCCAGGCCACTGCATGAGCAGAGAAAGAACCTCCAGAACACTGCATGAGCAGAGAAACACCCTGCATGAGCAGAGAAGGGGCCTCCATGCCACTGCATGAGCAGAGAGGCAGCCTCCAGGTAACTCACTGCATGAGCAGAGAAACAAACTGCATGAGGAGAGAAGCGGCCTCCAGGACACTGCATGAACAGAACAAGCTGCCCCAGCCACTGCGTGAGCAGAAAACTGCCTCCAGGCCACTGCATGAACAGAAAAACTGCCTCCAGGCCACTGCATGAGCAGAGAAACAGCCCCAAGGCCACTGCATGAACAGAACAAGCTGCCCCAGCCACTGCGTGAGCAGAAAAACTGCCTCCAGGCCACTGCATGAACAGAAAACTGCCTCCAGGCCACTGCATGTACAGAGAAACAGCCCCAAGGCCACTGCATGAACAGAACAAGCTGCCCCAGCCACTGTGTGAGCAGAAAACTGCCTCCAGGCCACTGCATGAACAGAAAAACTGCCTCCAGGCCACTGCATGTACAGAGAAACAGCCCCAAGGCCACTGCATGAACAGAACAAGCTGCCCCAGCCACTGCGTGAGCAGAGAAGCAGCCCCTAGGCCACTGTGAGAGCAGATAAACAGCCTGCAGGTACAGGGAAGCTGCCTCTAGGCCACTGCATAGGCAGGGAAGCAGGCTCCAGGCCACTGCACGAGCAGAGAAGCTGTTTCCAGGACACTGCATGAGCAGAGAAACAGTCTACAGGACTCAACAGGAGCACAGAAGCAGCTTCCAGGCCACTGCATGAACATAGCAAGCTGCCTCCTGGCGACTGCATGAGCACGGAAGCCACCTGCATGAGCAGAGAAGCAGCCCCTAGGCCACTGGACGAGCAGATAAACAGCCTGCATGTGCAGAGAAGCAGCCTTCAGCCCACTGCATGAGCAGAGAAGCAGACTCCAGGCCACTCCGTGAGCAGAGAAATGGCATCCAGGCCACTGCATGCACAGAAAAGCAGTCTCCAGGACACTGCATGAACAGAGAAGCAGCCCCCAGGCCACTGCATGAGAAGAGAAATGGCCTCTAGGCCACTGCATGAGCAGAGAAGCAGTCTCCAGGAAACTGCATGAGCAGAACAAGCTGCACTCAGGCTACAGATCCAATGGAGGAAGCTGCACTCAGGCCACTGCTCCAAAAAAAGAAGGAGCTGCACTCAGGCCACTGCTCCAAAAAAAGAATGAGCTGCACTCAGGCTACTGCTCCAAAGCAAGACACTGCACTCAGGCTACTGCTCCAAAAGGAGAAGCTGCACTCAGGCTACTGCTCCAAAGGAAGAAGCTGCACTCAGGCCACTGCTCCAAAAGAAGAAGTTGCACTCAGGCCACTGCTCCAAAAGAAGAAGCTGCACTCAGGCTACTGCTCCAAAAGAAGAAGCTGCACTCAGGCCACTGCTCCAAAGGAAGCTGCACTCAGGGTGCTGCTCCAAAGGAAGAAGCTGCACTCAGGCCACTGCTCCAAAAGAAGAAGTTGCACTCAGGCCACTGCTCCAAAAGAAGAAGCTGCACTCAGGTTACTGCTCCAAACGAAGAAGCTGCACTCAGGCCACTGCTCCAAAGGAAGCTGCACTCAGGCTACTGCTCCATAAGTAGAAGCTGTACTCAGGCCACTGCTCCTAAAGAAGAAGCTGCACTCAGGCTACTGCTCCAAAAGAAGAAGCTGCACTCAGGCTACTGCTCCTAAAGACAAAGGAGCTGCACTCAGGCTACTGCTCCAAAGAAAGAAGCTGCACTCAAGCTACCGCTCCAAAAGAAGAAGCTGCACTCAGGCTACTGCTCCAAAGGAATAAGCTGCACTCAGGCTACTGCTCCAAAAGACAAAGGAGCTGCACTCAGGCTACTGCTCCAATTGAAGAAGCTGCACTCAGGCCACTGCTCCAATGGAAGAAGCTGCACTCAGGCCACTGCTTCAAAGAAAGAAGCTGCACTCAGGTTACTGCTCCAAAAGACGCTTCACTCAGGCTACTGCTCCAAAGCAAGACGCTGCACTCAGGCTACCGATCCAAAGGAAGAAGATGCACCCAGGCCACTGCTCCAAAGAAGCTGCACTCAGGCTTCTGCTCCAGTGGAAAACGATGCACTCAGGCTACTGCTCCAAAAGTAGAAGCTGCACTCAGGTCACTGCTCCAAAAGAAGAAGGAGCTGCACTCGGGCTTCTGCTCCAAAAGAAGAAGGAGCTGCACTCAGGCCACTGCTCCAAAGGCAAAAGCTGCACTCAGGCTACTGCTCCAAAAGTAGAAGCTGCACTCAGGCCACTGCTCCAAAAGAATAAGCTGCACTCAGGCTACTGCTCCAAAAGAAGAAGGAGCTGCACTCAGGCTTCTGCTCCAAAAGAAGAAGGAGCTGCACTCAGGCTTCTGCTCCAAAAGAAGAAGGAGCTGCACTCAGGTTTCTGCTCCAAAAGAAGAAGGAGCTGCACTCAGGCTTCTGCTCCAAAAGAAGAAGGAGCTGCACTCAGGCTTCTGCTCCAAAAGAAGAAGGAGCTGCACTCAGGCCACTGCTCCAATGGAAAAAGCTGCACTCATGCCACTGCTCCAAAATAAGAAGCTGCACTTAGGAAGGAACACAGTGGTAAAAACGGGTCGGTGTAAAGACCGTGTTATAAAGCCGTGCATTGGAAGGGCTTGCGTGGTTTCAACATACAACCCTGACATATACCCATCTGCTTCCAGAATGTTGTAGAAACAAGCTGCTTATAGGATGTTGTTGATACAGATAAAGCTGCTTCTGGTCAACTGGGAACACAGGGGAAGAGGTGTGGTGCCGCGGCCAGGGCGACTGACTCCGGAATCTGGGGATCACGGTTCGATCCCCGGCACCAGGCGGCAGATTAGCCCAGCACCATGTGACTCTGGGCAATAGCTTGCTTAATCTTCCCGACGGCCCCTAGCGCCTAGAGACCCTTACGGGTGATTGTGCTTTACAAATGTGGATTATTTATTATTATTACAGACCAAACTGTTTCTGGGAGGTTTTAGATAGCTAGAAGCTGTTTCCAGGCTACTGCTGAGATAGATGACGCTGCTTCCAGGCTACTGGTGAAATAGACCAAGTCGCTTCCAGGAAGTTGTCACTAAGAAGAACCACGGTTCACCAATTACACATGCAACAATTCCGAAGTTGACTAGCAGTTCAATGAATATGCAACTAATGACAACTATAGGAGAATAAACTAGCCTCTTTTTGTGCAGATTCCCATTTAATTGCAGAAACAATGAACAATGTGCATAAAGAAACAAAGCAGAGTAACAGAAGGAAACAAATAGAGATGCTCAGTGTTGCAGGACTGGCTCAAAGAATGCAGGTGTGTAGGTACAATAACCCCAAAACAGCTGCGATCCGATAAGTACAGCTGGGTCACGTATAAATAAGAAATCACAGTTCAGAAAATAAATGTGTGTAAAAGGACAAAATCAGTTTGTTGTAATGTTATCAGTGTTTTGACTTCCTGCATTGCTTTGCGAGGTCGGCATCAGGATGCATAACAGTGCAGTGCATGAGAAGCAATTTCCACTGCAGCCCTGGGGGTTTTGGAGAAGGTACATTGTATAGTGTTTGTTTATTTGATTAGTATCACCACAAACATGGATGTTTTGTCTAATAGGCGTATTGAGAGGGTCTTCGGAGCTGGTTGGAAGGTCCCAATCAGGGAAAACAAGTGTCACTCCTAAAGACCCAAGATAAGACATAGGCTCTGAGCGTTGAAAAACATGGGCGCTGGGGCCAGCAGTGCAAACAAGCACTGTCTGGCCATGGAAGACTGCTCTACCTGTTTACTTGGGTTTGTAGAGATGACTCTTTCTTCCCCTAATCAGGACCTTCTTCCAAATTCCAAAGTCCCTCTCGATGCACCTATGACATTCAGCATCAACATTTATGGTCATACTATATAGAATAATATACTGTATACTTTAACAATGTATGTGTTTCAACATCCACAGGGACTCCAGCTTTAATTGCACACTATGTTTTTGTCCTGATGATGATCTTGTGAAACAAAGTCTGAGACTGAAATGCCATCAACACTGCAGCATACGGACTATGTCTTTGTACACAAATTTATGGATTGAACTGTGAATTGTTACAAGCAATTAATCGATCTATAGTTATTGGAGCACAGTTGGTTGTTGGCTCATTGTACATAACGCATGTATTCAGTCTGACTGTATTGCTTTGTGGGATCACTAGGGACAATGAGCTGCCGATTTTTATGTTGAGCCTAGGCAATACGTATGCGCTGTCCCTGGACATGCTGTATATACTTCTGTGGGCTTTCATCACGCCCATCACTTCCTTAGTCAGCCTTTCAAACTTCCGATGGTTTCTTTGGTAAATGCTTTATATTTGTCCCGCCTTTTGGCTGTTTTGTTCCCGCCCTAGAGACTGACCCTGTTACATGGATCAGTTTATTTCTGATCATTTAGTTACTTTGGGTGCACTCCTTTTTCTTTCGACTCGGCTCGCGGTGTTGTACTCCCACCACCTCCTGCACTTCGCTGCATTTCCTGTTAATGTCGGGCCTTTCACAATTCAGGTAATCTCCCTGTACAACGCCATCCCCCCACCACCTCTCACTCGTCGTTCTATTTGGTATTTATGTGTTCATGCTGTGATTTACAATTTTTTTTGTTTTGCTTCATGTTTTCAGTCATTACAGGCTATGCTATCCTAAGGGTCGACTGATACGGTGAGAGAGGGGGCGAGCTGGCTGTGATCTTTAGGAAAGAATTCCAGTTAAAGATGTTCAAACTGCCGATGTTGAGCTGCGAAGCAGCTTTTTTTAATATGACTCTTAACAGCAAAAGGTCAGTTGTGGGTCCCCAGGTCCGGTGAGAGCATTTATTGATGCTCTGGCTGAGATAGTGCCCTCCTACACCACTCGCTTCCCCAATTTTATTATTTTGGGAGATCTGAATCTACACCTGGAGGATAAAGAGAGTCGAGAAAATGGGGAGATGACCAGGGGACTACAAGCCATGGGTTTAGAACAGTTAGTCCATGCCCCGAAGCACATTAGGGGTCATATCTTGGACAACATTTTCTCTAACAGCACTCTAGTAGAAGTGCTGTTACCTGTGTCCATAGTCTGGTCCGACCACTCGATTCTTCCTTTCAGGATTGTGAATATAAGAATAGCCCCTGGTAATCTGGGTAAGCAACCACAGCCCATAATGATCCGGAAGTGGGCTTCTCTAACCCAGGATATCTGTAGGGATAAGTTGGCTTTAAGCGCTCTGGAGTTAAGGGCTGAAACTCTGATAGCAGACAATCAAGTCTCTCCATGGATCAGGGAGGCAGTGGATTCTATAACACCTCTGAAACCCTGTAAGAGCACCCATCTAACTCCTTCGGCGAAATGGTTCTCTCTAGAACTGCATTACTGAAAACCGACTGCATACGTCTTGAACGCCGCTGGAGGGGGAACTATTTGAATGAAAATAAACTGAAATACCTAGTGGCACTCAAGGTATACCATCAATGAATTAGGAGAGCACATAGAGAGTTCTATACTGAGCGAATCGAATCAGTAAAGAATTCCACTTAGAATATTTTTAGTGTTGTTAAACAACTGACTTCCTCAGAACAAGTCACAACAATACTGCCTGCGTCCACGGATTACTGCAATAAAGTAGCCGATTTTTTCTTGGGTAAGATAGAAAAAAAATATGCTGCCTTCCCTGAAAGTAGCAGGAACTATATCTTTGCTCCAACGACAGAGGACTCCTGGGACCAGGATAGGTTTTCGTTCCGCCCTCCTGAAGAAAGTGACGTCCTAAAACTTATGGAAGTCGGGATATCTGGGTCTCCCCTGGATCTGATTCCCCCATATTTCTACTGCGAGGGATTGAAGCCATCGCACCAGTTCTCACCAAACTCCTGAAGATGTCTTTCAGCTCAGGGCAAGTTCCTAGGAATTGGAGACATGCTATGGTGGTGCCACTGCTAAAGAAACCATCTCTAGACCCATCTCTTCCAGAGAATCTGAGACCTATATCTTTACTTCCCTACTTTGCTAAAATTGCAGAGAAACATCTGAATGTCCAACTGACCACGTTCTTAGAAGAAAGATGTGTTCTACATGAAACCCAGTCTGGCTTCAGGCCGCTGCATAATACCGAATCGGCCTTACTGTTGGCATCTGAGGTATTGAAAAGTGCAGTTGATGAAGGAAGGACAACTGCACTGATTTTGTTGGATCTGAGTGCTGCGTTTGACACGGTCTCTCACGGCCTTTTGCTTGAATGGCTGTGGGAGGCAGGGGTCGGTATTAGGTCATCGGAATGATCAAACACTTTCTGCAGAATAGATCCTTCCAGGTTTTACAACACCCTTTTAAGTCCAATGTGTGTCCCTTGTCTCAAGGGGTACCAGAGGGCTCGGCCCTCAGCCCTACTCTATTTAAGGTTTACATGCACCCCCTGGCAGACATTGTGATGAAACATGGGGTGAAACTGGTGTCATATGCCGATGACACACAGCTGATTGTTACACTGGAGGAATAGGAGGCAGGAACGCCATCTGATTTCAAGGGCTGCTTGAGTGAGCTTGCTAACTGGATGAAGTTCAGCTGCCTGCAACTGAATGCTGGAAAGACGGAGCTGATGGTAGTTGTCAAGCAGCCCTCTATATGGTCACGTTTGTGGTGGCCGGAGGAGCTGGGAACTACTCCGACTCCCAAAGGTAAGGTCAAGAATTTGTGAGTCTGGTTCAACACCCTATCATATACAGAGCAGATATCAGCTGTGGCCAGAATTGGCATTCATAGAATGTTGCGTAAAATCTTGGACTTACTGCCACTAGACACTAAAAGAACCATTGTACAGGCTTTTGTCACGTCCTGATTAGATTACTGTAACATCCTCTATGTAGAAGTGACCAAAAGAAATCGGAATATCTTGCAGAAGGTCCAGAATGCGGTGGCCAGGTTGATATTGAATATCCCTAGGCGGGCTTCGGTGGAGGCAGCCCTGAGGGAATTACACTGGCTCCCTATACAAGCTAGAGTCACCTTTAAGGCATTGTGTTTTTGCCACAGGATCCTCAACGAGAAAGGGCCGAGATATCTGCGCCCACTACTCACTGCCTATAGACCTACTCTGAATTTGAGGTCGTTGGTTAATGCTAAGCTGATCGTGCCTAAGGTTCGTAGGGTTCGGTCAGGAGGTAGTTCTTTTGTTTTTCTCGCGGCTAAGGACTGGGATGACCTACCTATGGAACTGAGGACATGTACATTGGAGACAATGTTGCGAGAAAAACTGAAAACCTGGCTCTTTCAATTTCCCCTGAGGGGCTGGTAGTAGGCCTCTCGCATCCTAGGGCCTATGGCCTATGGGACTGGGGGGGTCTGGGCTAATTAGCGTGTTCTCTGGTGTCCTAGCGTGGGGACACTACGTTGGAGTAACCAGGTAGTTTACAAGCTGAATAATAATAATAATTAGTAAAGAAAGTTGCCCGCATTTCTTCTTTCCCCTCACACCTACCACTTCTCCATGTTGCTGCCTGCCGCTGGTTCTCTGCTGCTCGCGATGAGACCTAGGATTTATTTTATTTATTTTACATGTCTAGATGCTTTCTTTCTCCTCTCACCCAGCACTACTCAGTCTTGATGCCCCACTCCACACCCTTCCCCACTGTCCCCGTTTGTTTAAAGAGTAGGCACCTTTCAGAGTTTTATTTATTTAAACTGTTTTGCTCATATGTTTAATACCCAAGCTTTGTGTTTGCCAATCCATTGTCACCACATCTTGCCAGAAGATATGCCTTCATTTTATCTGCCTTAGGAGATGAGACATAAATCGTGCAGATGTTTAATTCAAATATTCAATATACATTTTAACATATAATTTCATTACTCAGTTAGCGGCAGCTCTCAGAGAAAGCAAGTCCACAAACTACGCCCTCTATTTATGCACAACGTAGGTAAAGCACGGGAGAAACAGGGCACGTTCCTCTGCACTGCGTGAAAAGTCTCTTTTCTGTAGCGGTTATTACACATTCCATTGCTGATATCCAGAACATTCCTGCGAATACACAGCTCTTGAATTACCCTCCGAGCACTCGCAACACCCTGTTTATGCCCTCTATGCAGCTTGCAAAGCACACTCTGCTCTGGGGCTCTGGTGGCATAGTGTGATTTGCACGTTGCATAGAGGGCATACCAAGGGTGTTGTGATGCTGCCCTGCACTCGGGCAGCATCCAGATGCTACTGAGAGGCTTCGCTCGACTGAGCTGCGGACACAAAGCTCTGAGGTAAAAGCAGCGAGTGTGCCCTAACGGTTGTATGTCAATACAACGCGGTGTTTACACCGCACTACCATTACAACTCTGGTTTTACAACGCAAGTCGTTACCACGACTTGCGCTGTAGGGTGCTGGACTTAGGAATAGGAAGATTTACTATTCTAACACCAGCCTACGTACAGTAGGGAAGGTGTTGGAATAGTAAATCTACTATTGCTTAGCCTAGAGCGCCCTCCAGCGCAAGTCGTGGTAAGGACTTGCGTTGTTAAACCATCGTTGTAATGGTAGTGCGGTGTAAACACCGCATCTTAATGGATGTTCTCCGCCCTATCTGGTGACGCACGGGTCTGAGCTCATCTTACATCACATTAGAACAGACTCCAAACTGTGGCTGACCACTGGTTCAGCACCTCAATCTTTATTGGACAAATGTATAAGTCCCGTGCATATCACTTCCGAAGCCCGCCGCAGTTGGGCTCCACTGGAATCCAGAAGAGAAATTTTTTGGATAGTGGAAGGTGCACCAGGATAAGGAAGTCCAGCTGATGTCTGACTTCATGTTTTACTAAGAAGAATAAAAGATATTTAAAGGACTCCCTTATAAGCTTGTGGACTTATTTATCCTGGTGCACCTCCCACTATCAAAAAAACCTCCTCTTATATCGCAAACGGTAAGATGCGCGCACCTGTGCACAAGAAGGCCTGAGGCTCTCGAGGAGAACAGCTTTGCCAGAATGACCTTCTTCTTTGGACCCACTGTTTTACTCCTCTGAGAAATATACCCGCCTGTTTCCCGCCCTCCTCCCTTGCCTCAATACCCCCAGAGCTCCCTCTATTTCTCTATTCCTTCTTTACTACTTTGCATCCCATGCGCCGTGCACCTCTGTGACCCCCACCCTTATGTGTACTCACGCTTTACATACCTCCCTTGAGGCCTCGTTGATCTTTCAATCACTACCTTGCATTTTGGAAGCAACAAGTTGCATTGTATAACTTATCATTTCTATTTGAACTTCTAAGTATTTACCCCAAAGTCTCAACTTACAAAAGAATGGTATATGAAGCCAATGTGTTGTGTGCCTGGCGGCACTAGCAGCTCTGGTTTGTCCCCATCCCTGTACTACTCTGCAAACCGTGCCCCTTTTAATCACTATCTTTTTTTTTGTCCCCCTTCAGCACTGCGCTGCTCCCCCTATTCCAGTGTGAACCCATCTATGCTCCGCCCTGTTTACATTAGGTTACTGCACCTCTTCATATCGCCTGGACATCATATACACTCTATTACAAATATTTTTCTCAAATGCCAGACCATATTGTTCGGTAAAAGCAATCAATGACTACACATTCCAGAATATATGATGATACAACGAATTCCGTTGCAACGCATGCCTTTACCACGCATGCGTTACAACGAAATTCGTTTAGCACGCATAAACCTTTCACCGACTATTTGCGTGGTGACGTCATACGTCGTTAAGAGAAAACTGCATTTTTTTACCGATTTCTCTTAATCGACTCTGATGCCGACGTGACTTATGGTGAGTTGTTTTATTTGGGGGGGAGACCCCCCCAAGCCCCCCCCCCTTTTTTTGTACTTTTACCACATATGCCTTTACTACAAACATCGTAGTAAAGGCATGCGTGGTAAAGGCATTAGTTGTAACCACGCATGCGTTGTACTGCATGCGTGGTTAAAGATTTCGTGGAAACGGCTTCGTTGTAAAAGCCGTTTCCCCACATTCCAGAACACATTTGGGTGCCAAAAGATAGGACTGCAAATACTAACTCTGGGATACACCAAGCAAGATTGAGGCCTAGGAGTATCCGTCTCCTGCTTCTATGCAACCATCTCCACGATTAGGCTAACTTTTTCTGCAGCAGTCCCTTTTGCTCCAGTACCCAGGCCTCGTTGTCTGCTCCCCCTTCTGCACCACATACATCCACTCCAAACAAAATCACATGAGTAAAAGACATTGCCATTTACAACGCCCATATCTCCACACATCTCTAACTCTTGCAGATGGGAGACCAATTAACATTGCCAATGTTTGTTTCCTTGTGTTATTCTGTGTTGTTTCTTTATGGCCATTGTGCAATAGGACTCTACATATAGAGAGGTGAGTTTATGCTTCTATAGTTTCCATTAACACAGTATTTAAATTGCTACTCAACTGTTGAATTCTAGAGGTGTGGCGCAGCGGGCAGGGCGGCTGACTCCGGAGCGCAGGGCTCACGGTTCCAAACCCAGCGCCGGAGGCAGATCAGCTTAGCACCATGTGACTCTGAGCAATAGCTCACGTAATCTCCCCGAAGGACCCCAGTGCCTTGATATCATTACTGGTGATTAGTTTGCGCTTTACAAATACCCGTTTCCTTTTTTACTCTGCTTCTAAGTGACGCACGGGCTGATGCTGGAGAGAGGCCTTCCGTCTGGTACTTCGGAGAACGTCTAACAAGCTTCTCTCTGTGGGCTCAGGACCTCCACCCTGGCTGGGCAGACTGAATTACCACTGACATTTCATAGCAGTCTCCTTTGCGAAATATCCAGGGGGCTATTCGGATTGATGTATCAGACCTCTGCTGAGGGTGGTTCACTGACAAAATATATCGAAACCCTAAATATTGTGGTAAAAAGTATTGTGTCAAAAATATCGAGCACAAAAATATTGTTTTCCTATATCTATCATGTAAATGATAAAAATATCAAAACCAAAATATCGCTTTTCGCTATTATCGAAAAATATATACAAAAATATTGTTTTAAAGATATATATATATATATATATATGTATATATATATATATATTAAAATATATATAGTTAAACATAGTAAACATTAAATACATTAACATGTTAGAGTAATATAATGTAAATTAAATACATTTAAATAAAATACACACCCATATATGCATATGTCTATGTTTATTCACATATATAAAATGTAAAACTATTGTTAAAATAATAATTGTAATTTATATTATAGTTTACTATTTTTTTATTTAATAATATATATATGTGTGTGTATATATATATGTATTACCTACTGGCGGTCGCCAGTAGGTATATATAGTTAGGATTTTTTCCCTATGGGATTTTTGAAAATTCTATGTCTAATAACTTTGGCGTTTGTGGACGGAATTGGCTGAAATTTTCAGGAAAATGGCACATTTTGTTTCTGAGCAGCCCCCGAAAATTTTGGGGGGGTTCGTCAAGGGGGGGCCGAGAAAAAAGGGGGGTCCCAAAACGCGTTTTTCCCATGTTAATTTCCATAGGGCGGTTGGCCTCACTTTTAGCCCGAACGGCTGAATGGATTTGCACGAAACTTGGCAAAATTGTAGGGACTGGTAGCCCGATGTGCCTTTTGTAGGTCTCAATATATGTGCTCCAGTGGATTTTGAGAAATTAACGTT
The DNA here is from genome assembly GCF_964261635.1 of Lissotriton helveticus. Classification (NCBI taxonomy): domain Eukaryota; kingdom Metazoa; phylum Chordata; class Amphibia; order Caudata; family Salamandridae; genus Lissotriton; species Lissotriton helveticus. Next base: position 184,471,844 of record NC_136063.1, read on the forward strand.
TAAAAAAAGATATATATCTGTAACAGCGGACTGGGCAGCGGCCCAGGACGCGTACTTTTCGCGCAACGGAGCTTTGTGAAGCGAAGCTGATTGGTTCTCCGGCGTCTGTCAACATTCCAAACAGTCCGTAGCGGCCGCCATCTTGTCTCTCGGTAGGATCGAGAGACAAGAGGAGGTCAAAACAAAGGGGGAAATAACTATAAGGGGGCATAGTAGATCCTCGCTGACCCCCTAGGTTTGATGTGGAGGTTTTAAAAGGGCCCCGCGGGGCAAAAAAAAATAATAATAATAATAATCGAACGGCTGAATGGATTTGCACGAAACTTGGCAAAATATTAGGGACTGGTAGCCCGATGTGCCTTTGCTAGGTCTCAATATATGTGCTCCAGTGGATTTTGAGAAATTAACGTTCAAAAAAAGATATATATCTGTAACAGCGCTCCGCTTCGCGTAACGGAGGTTTGCGAAGCTGATTGGTCATTCTGTCACTGGGCTATAGTTGGGCTACATCTGGCTGATATTTGGGCTACATTTGTTTTTTTGTGTGTCTGGCGGCCATCTTTGGGCTACATTGGGCTACATTGGGCTTCATTGGGCTACATTGGGCTACATTTGGGCTCCAACATATATATAGGCCAATGTAGCCCAATATATATTTTTCAAAGTTAATTTTCGTAAAAACCACTGGAGCATATATCTTGAGACATAGCAAAGGCACATCGGGCTACCAGTCCCTACAATTTTGCCAAGTTTCGTGGAAATCCATTCAGCCGTTCGAGCTAAAAGTGAGTCCAACCGCCCTATGGAAATGAAGGAAATGAATGGGTAATTTGTAATTAGCAAATAGCTAATCGCAAACTAGGAATGGTAAAGAATCGCTATTTATTCCTTAAAGTTCGCTATTTAGGAAATGCAAAAAACTTTGATGATACATATGGCGGTTCATCTCTAACAAGATAAGAAGCATAGGGATACATTTATGATGACTGGCGCATCACCAGGGATGTGTTAGTCATTCTGTGCCGCTGTTCCGTCACCTATGGTGTGCTGCATTTACAATGCGGCGCATCATGGGGCAAAAACAGCACAGATGCATGATGTATCTGTGCCGTAAAGGTGGCGCATTGCTGGAGTTGTATCGCAAGTGTGATGAAGCTCCAGCAAGGGTCGGGGGTGCCCCTGTCGCAGGGTTTCTGTTCTCACACAGAACTGTGGACAGAGGATTGGAACCTCGGCGAATTAGGGTGTCCCAAAACTCACGTTAGTAATCAAAAACTCCTTAGCAAGCTAGGTACAGTGTCACATTGGATATAACAAACTCTCAATGTTTAGACAATCCAGAATATGAACTTATAGTACCTCAGGATACGTGGAACTCATGAACAGTCGGTCGTTATATATTTCTTAGAACCCAGAACATGGAGTTAAGAAGAACACATGTGTATTTGAAATGTTTATTTACTAATGCCGTCTTCTCAGGCGTAGTATCTTAGATAATACAAGTACACATATTATCAGTAGCAAAATTACCAGCATAGTTACTAGTACATAAAAAGCGAATGGTGATAGTATGTTAACATGCTGTAAATGAATAAGAGTTAGCAACACTTATAAGCAGCCGCGGGCCGTGGAGGGAGTTACGGTGGGGCAGGGAGGCGGGGAGGGGCAAGGTAGAGAGGGCTCCACCCTGCTTCTCCCCCTCCCCGCCTCCCTGCCTCACCGTAACTCCCTCCACGGCCCGCGGCTGCTTATATCTCACCCTCCCTAATACACATTTTATATTATTTGCTAAGAAGGTCTCTTTGTGTTGGTTTAGGGCGTGCCCATACTTTAGTGTCTTAGATTTGAAGGAATCACATCAGCATACACCAGCTCTCTCTTCATGTGAACCGCATCAACTGTTGTGTATGTGTGTTCGGCAAAGCAATATAAAACCCGCCTCATGCCCAGAATTGGCAGAAGTTGCACTTATGTTATGAGTATGAAGTCGTGGAGATCAGACCTCATAACAATTCTGTATCGTGTTGTTCTTGAAACTTTAGCACTCGCTGTACAGATATAGTTTAACAAGCAAAGCAGATAGTAGAGCAATAACATATTATTCTCATGTAAACCACGATGAACTACTAGGTGGAAAGCTAAAGCAACAACTAAGTGTCGTGTGCAGAAGTTGCAAAAAAGGAAAAATGGCGTTTAAACCGGTAATGAGCCCATGCTAACTTAACACGGTGTAAAGATATCCAGGACCTAGATGACACCTCCCCATGATCCGGAAACGAACTGAATAAGATAATAGAAGTGCCATCTCATGAGAGCAGATTGCAAGTTTATATGTGGACGGTCCGCAAGGTAAAGCATTAAAAACTAGGAAAATTTAATGCTAAAGAAAAATAAAACAGCCAAGTACTTTATCGAGTCTTAAGCCAATAGGCAAGGTAAATAATAAAAACTTGACAAATAAGTCAATGAATTGTCAATGAAATGCTAGTACTCAGCATATCAAACATGAAAAAGGTCTATGACATAACTGTGTATGCAAAATAAGCTGCAACAGCCTCCAATAGGAAGTCACCGTCTTCATCCGAAAACAGTTCAGCCATCCAATTTAAAAGCGGAAAAGAACATACGTGCTCTCCCAGCACCGGATCCTCTATCACCATCAGAGGACAGCTCGGTGGGTTTTCAAGAAAGCTCTGTTCCAAGAAAGACTGTGCTGCCGCCAGTAAATTCCAGGGACCAAGTAGTCCATGCATCAATGCCACAGCCATAATCCTTTCGCCAGGACAAACCAACTCGTGAGTAATGATAGGAGTCATCAGCTGATTAAAGTCGACGTCAGGAGAAACCGGTCCGCAGAGACACAAATCAATGGCCCAATCGAAATCACAGGTCAGGCAGTGAAATACAGGCTGGACACAGGTGAAGTAGGAGAATCGAAAAGATAATCCATATGCCGTGCTTAATATCGCCAACGGCATTGTGCCATAATATTCTAGCATGCGATTGCGGAACAGTGTCAGCAGCTGCAGGGTGGGAGGTTGCATAGGAGGGACATCCATATTTAAAAATGTAAAAAAGCACAAGAGCGTCCGCTGGTAATGCAAGTAAAAATGCCAATCCACGAACCAGAGTGGAGAAAATAGAATGAAAGGAAGCAGGGATGACTCCAAAGATTTTCTCAAATGAAGTCACGAGACCACTGGTAACAACTTTAAAAAAGTGCGCCAGGGCCTTTGTGGAGGATGCGTTAAAGATAGTCGGAACCATCTTGCTGAAATTGAAAGGCAAATCTGAATTGAAAAGGGTGTGCACCTCTGTACGGGTGTTCGCTATGTGAAGCACGAAAGTTTCACGGGCCGAACTCAAGGCCACCTCTCTCTGAGACAAAAGAGCTCTTATTCTTGCCATGCCGTTGAAATCTGTCCCAAGGTTGGTATTTGTGGCCAGATTGAAAACTCCCTATGTTCATGTGTGGGAGGAAATAGAACATTTCTGCAGCAAATAACCCGTTCACTTACTGTTACGATAAAAGGAATACTTTTAATTAACTCAGAACAATCTTCATTATTGAGCATCAAATAACTACCATTTTCCAACAACTTGAACGTGGGGATGATAGCAGGAACTGGCGTGCCTTGCAACACGCAAGCCATATTTGGTCGGTGTTTGTTGCATGAACCGTGTAACTGTATGTGCCTACACATTAGTGAATGATCTGGCGTCTCAGTGCATTCCTCTCCATTCAGATAAACTTCTTGATCATCTTTGAAACATCTGTATGTGTATGGAAGCGACCAGACCTCATGAAGAAAAGCACTACCTAAAGGTTCATAACGACCTATTGGTATATATTTCATACAATTTGAAAACTTATATAAAGCAAAAGGCAGCGTTATTAAACCGTGGATAAGGCACGTTGCCAAAAAACCCGCAATCCTCTGCTGATGATGTCACTGAGCATGTCATGAATGATGTAATATGTGACATCATCAGCAGTGGATTACGGGTAATAGTATCTCTAGTTTACTCCCCTATAGCTGTCTTTCTTTTAACATAAGTGTGTGTTTCCTTCCCTTATACTACATTTTACAGCTACAGATATTAGCTGTTAAAAAACCAATGAAATTCACTGAAAAAACCATAGGTTATAGACCATATATAGTTAGGAATTAGCATTTACAAAACCTTGAAAATTCACTGAAAAAACCATAGGTTATAGACCATATATAGTTAGGAATTAGCATTTAAAAAACCTTATTTTACTCACACAAAACCATTGAAATTCCATATATAGTTAGTTGCACTAACTATATATCGCGCACCCGCAATCCACTGCTGATGATGTCACATATTACATCATTCATGACATGGTCAGTGACATCACTGATGACATCACTGATGACAACATCCAGTGATTATGTGTTTCTGTAAAGTTTAAATATGTTTTACATATTGAAGAATGAGTGGATGTATAAGTGTCTGAATGAAGGTTTTAGTAGGTGCGTGATTGACTGTATGAGTGAGTGATTAAATGCGTCTTACTGAATGCACGGGTTAGTGACTAAACTGTCTAAAAGTGTGCATCAGTATGTCTGTTGTTGTGCAAGCTGCTGCATGTGTTGATCAGTAGCTATATAAGTAGCTATATGGGTTATTGATTGGTTGCACAAGTATTTGTATGGGAGACTGAGTGTGTGTATGGCTGGCTGGGAGGTGTGTGACTCTGTGCAGATCAATGTGTACTTGTATCAGTGATTCTATAAGAGAGTAACTATGTGTTAGTATATGTTTCAAAAATGTAAGGTGTTCTGTGTTTAACTGTATAGATGAGAAAATGGAAGTGTGATTGATTCTTTTCAGGACTGACTAGGTGTGTGAGTAACTCCATGGATGAGTGGCAGAGTGTGAGTGTCTGTATAGGTGTATGAGTGCATATGATAGTGTTGTAAAGATGAGTGATTGTATGTATGAATGATTGTATGAGTGAATGTGTGTGTAGACATAGGAATCAGTGAGTGCGTATGTAGTAACTAGTATTGGTGTGTCAATGGTTTCAAAAATGATACTCTCTATTTAACACTGGGTGTAACGGAGGTTATATTAGAGTGTGAGGAGATGCATTGTATTATCACATGAATGATATCATCAGTGATGTGATCATTGATGTCAAGTGAGATGTCATCAGTGATGTCATTTGAGATGTCATCAGTGATGTCATCAGTGATGTCACTGACCATGTCATGAATGATGTAATATGTGACATCATCAGCAGTGGATTGCGGGTGCGCGATATATAGTTAGTGCAACTAACTATATATGGAATTTCAATGGTTTTGTGTGAGTAAAATAAGGTTTTTTAAATGCTAATTCCTAACTATATATGGTCTATAACCTATGGTTTTTTCAGTGAATATATATATATATATATATATACACAATAAATTAAAAACTGTAACAAATAAACAGGAAAAAAAGACCAATTTTATTATACATAAAAAAGTGAGCAATTTAAGACTCAGGAGTATATTCACAAGAACATGTGATAACTACCGCAAGAGTAGCGTACCACAACTTTCAACATCGCAGCCTATCGCGGGAAAAGAACCCAGTGTCAACGTGGAATTCACGACGCGGCGGTAGCATGAGATAGACACCAGCTAACGCGTCAAATGTCCGCGTGAAAATAAACGCCACACCGCAAAAATGCGATACGCAATGCTAAAAAACATGCAATGAGGCCAACCGCGGTACAAAAAGTAGCAAAAATCGCCCACAGGCCTGCTAATCCCACGCGTCTGGCGGGACAATGCACCATAAAAAATACAGAAAAACACACCAGAAACAAGTCAAACATGTAGCAACATGGATGCACCCTGACCCAGCGCAGAGGCCAACTCGAACCCCACAACCCCCATAGATTACCAGCAAGGAACAACAAGGTTGGGGAAGGCTAAGGAGAAGAGGGAGAGGAAGACGGGGTGCAGACTGCAGGAAAACAAGACCAGCGTCACAGAGGTGACAGAAGACTACCAGCAACTGACCCACTAGCAGACCACCTGGAATGCAGTCGGAGTGCCGAGGAGGCCAATCGAGGAGGCCAATAGGCTCTGGCATGACGTGATAACCTAAATCAGGGACAAACCCGCTGCCAACGGAAGGCAGCAATGGCGACAGGAGGTTGAAGCCCAGCGCCACAGGAGGAGCTGGAGGAAACCCATGCCACAGTCATCAGCATGGATAGGGTGCAAGGAGTAGGGAGTACGGACACAGCCCGAGAGGACCTGACACAACATCAACAGGGAGTGCAATGAACAGGGACTGGGGGGACGTGGGAGATGGGCACAATGGTGCACATGCACATCGAGGTGTAGCACACTGCACACCCACAATTACCCAGGATCCTTTCCCAGAACCCCTTGGCACACTGCAGCACACACACATAGCAAGAACAGCACACCCACATTGACGACAATGTGGTACAATGCGATTAGCCGACACGGCAGAACAGTGGACACAACTGGCTCCGCACATGCACAGCAATATGCCTACTACATCTGACAGAGCCGGAAACTGTGAAATGGAAATGTACGCGTACGACCTCACATCCGTCATGTAGTCCAAATGTTCACTGTCCCGCAGAAGAATCCAGCACCCCCAAACAGGCTCAATGTACATTGCCGTACAGTCTGCATGCAAACCAGCACAATGCGCCAACATACATGTCAACACAATGTCAACATGCATCTCCCCTTCACATTGCAGAGGGGCACACAATACTTTCAGCAGAGCACAGAATACAACACATCCGTGATGCCGGAGTGGACCACCACACCGTCGACACCGATGCCCTACAACAGCCTATGAATATACCACGCAACCCCCACCAGGACCCGGCCAGCCAAGCTACTCAGAAGAGAACACGAAGCCTGCAACAGACCACACAGCAGGAAGCACCCGCAACCACAGCTGGCTGACAACACTTCACCCACCCACACATGGCACCCCAATGCCATGTGTGAGCACGTCAAAAGGAGGTGGCACAACGGGTGTTGGTGGGACCACACCCATGGAATACGAACTAGGACACATACGTTGGTATCTATCATCCTTAAGGGCCCACCCACACCCCAATAAGGAGACCCACATTGCCATAGAGACATATGCAGATGCACATGCACAGCACAGAACCACGCCAAGGGGTGCTCAAATAGCAGTCACACACCCATGTTGGCTCTGTGTATGATGGTCCTGGCCACTCCCCTTACGAATTGAGTGGGTGACGACAAAGCTACATGTCCAAGCTCCAACCCGTTGCCTGCGGTTACATGTCTGCATCCGATGTACACAGCACAATGTAATGTCGTAGGGCCCTGGGCCCTCATTCATACAACAAAACCACAGGGACACACTCATATATCATGTTGAACTGGCTACGGGCACATGCGCCCGGCCCATTTATTGGCAGGGCCACATGTACAGTGATGCCTGTACTGGATGTGTGTGGGGTGAGTGTAAGTCTTTCCGCATGGAATGTCTGGTGCTGGCCACCACTTGAACATTGGACACCAGTGCAACGGAAACGGAAAACACAAGCATCACAGAGTCAACTGCTGAGCAACATGGAGTGAGCCGAAGAAAGTCCAGAGGACAGCCAACATGCAAACAGAAGTGTCCGTGAGTTGCAGTGCACTGGGGTTGGGACATTTGAGATGTGCACGCTCATGTGAAGAAAAACTTCTTGGATTGTGTCCCTTTGTTAGGGAGATGCAGTGGGGTGTGTTAGACCTGCATAATCTTCCCCATCAACGTCTCAGGCCCCCACACTGTTTGAGGTGACATAGCTGCGCAACCGCTCCACAGCACAAAACACAATCAGCAACGGACAATGGCCTGCAGTGTACTAAGTCACTAATAATAATAATAATAATAATAATATGAAACTTGTAATGCGCTCGGCTTACCCAGGGGCATCCCGGCGCAACAGACCACAGAAAAAAGGAAAAAACTCAGCTAATCACTACCGGGGAAACAGATGGGTCTTAAGCAGATTCCTAAATGATAGGATCTGGGGTTCTGAGCGAATCTTGAGGGGCAGAAAGTTCCAAAGAGAGGCCACCTGCACAGAAAAACGCCTGCCCCCCGACCGGGCTCTTCTTACTCTCGCTGACTGCAAAAGATGTTTTTGATCAGAGCGCAACAGACGAGAGGGTTTGTAGGGACGGGCCATATTGGCAAGAATGGGAGGGCCTTTACCATATAAAATTTTGTGAGCTGTACAAAGCGCTTTAAATTTCACCTGCTCCTTCACGGGGAGCCAGTGGAGCGCTTTAAGGGCCGGAGCAGCAGACTGCCTTCTGGGAACATCCATAAGGACTCTCGCAGCTGCATTTTGCACCTGTTGGAGGGTTTTGAAGGTAGCTTCAGGGGCACCGAGAAACAACGCATTCCCATAATCGAGCCTAGATAGAATTAGGCCACGTATCAACAGTTTCCTTGATGGAGCAGGAAGCAGAGGTAACACCTTTCGGGCTGATCTCAGCAAACCAAAGCAGACCCCTGCGGTCTTCTTGGCATGAGTCCTGAAGGACAGATCGTCTTCCAACCATATTCCCAAGGATTTGATCTCCTTCTTGGGAGATGGTGGGTCGCCAAGAGACCGGGGCCAACAACTCGCAATGATGGAAGGACTGGAGTTGCCCAGGAGCATCAGCTCGGTCTTACCTCCATTAAGCTTTAAAGCAGAGATGGACATCCAGCGATAAACATTGGCACCTGGAGTGCTGAGCAGGGTATAAGGCCGATGATGGCATCCACGACAGGTCTGAGCAACTCCGTAAATCTGTGAGGACCACTGTTTCGACCCTGGCAGATGGTGGTTGGAGGTGGTTCTTGCAGTGGTGGAGTGTGCCTCCTGCGGTGATGCGATGTCCGGGCCGCTCTGGACTCGCTTTGGTGTGTGAGCCCTGGTGGGACGCATTTGGGCCCGGAGGCTGCATACAGCACAAGGCCACATAGAAATAGCGTTGATGACACCAAGGCCAATGCTTCAGGGGCCATCCAATATCTCAGAACAAGGGGTTCCAGCCCGGACCAGCACAGAGTTAGTGGCCCCGGATGCACTGAGGCCGGCACAGGCACCCAGCCACGGGACGGTGACTTGCGGTGCAGTCAGATGGGCCATGCGACCTGAGAGGTTCCTCATCAATGTCCGATGTGTATGTTGCGGAAGGTTGCGGGGGACAGTGGAAGGTGTCCTCCAGGGCATGATGCGGAAGGTTTGATTTTATCTGTAAGCAGCAAATGGAGGAGTGGAATGCTACAGCCTCATTGCCACCACCAATTCGGTATCAGCTACATGAGGATGAAAACTGCCCCTAGTCCATAGACTCAGACGGCACCAAAGTTCGACCAGAGAGTGTCCATGAATGTCAGGGAACAGACTTAGTGGCACCGGGGCTGAGAGGGGATGCAGTCTGGGATGGTGATGATGAGGGTACACTGCTATGAACTCCACCATCAAGTCTCTGTGACCAACTGGACCGCAGTGTAGGCCGGAGGCAGCGGTCAGCACAGGCCACTCCCCGAGTGTTGCTGCCATAGGTTGGTGGCCCCACCAGCCTGCGTAGTTCAGGTTCTGTGGCACCACGTGTTTGGTCACCTCCGTGACTGTGACCTGGCTCTCGTCTGGACAGAGCCACATATTCCTCTTACTCCTCTTCGTGCGACCACTGGTGTGGACTCTGCCATTCGTGATTCACGACTAGGTGCTGGATGTGAGAACTACTGGTCCGCAGGGTAGTCCTGGTCCCTCATCCACGTGTCGCCGGCTGGTGTTGAGCAGGGTTTGTGGTACCATGTGTCGCCGGCTGGCGGTGAACAGGGCTTGTGGCACAACGTGTCGCCGGCTGGCATTGAACAGGGTTTGTGACACCACGTGTCGCCGGCTGGCGTTGAACAGGGTTTGTGGCACTACTTGTCGCCGGCTGGCGTTGAACAGGGTTTGTGGCATCACGTGTCGCCAGCTGGCGTTGAACAGGGTTTGTGGCACCACTTGTTGCCGACTGGCGTTGAACAGGGTTTGTGGCACCACGTGTTGCAATATGCCCATAAGGAACTATGCCTCACTGATCGAAGGTCTGGTGCTGTGGCTGCTGGCCCGGGTTTGGGGTCACTACCATTCAGGACCCAGGACATAGTTTCACATATGGGACCTACTGGGCCGAAGATGTCGCTGGTGTAGTATGTGAATGAAGAAGGAGTAATGTGGGCCAGCGTCAGGGGGACCAGCGATGGTCTGAGAGGCTGGCAGTGTCATGGGCCTCGGGCTTAGAGTTTGCACAGGCACGTGGTGGACCCTCCTTGACACACGCCGGTATCCGCAGGTGATCAGTGTGGCCTGGCTGTGCAGGGGTGAGCCTGACAGGCTTGTAGTCCAGAGGGCTGGGGTACGGCAGGCGCACAGGATCGCAGGCAACTCCCCTAACGAGGACGGCGTCGGCCTTGTGGCAGGGTGGGAGTCGTTGCCCTGGCAGAGACGTTGGCCTTTCTCGATAAGGACCATGCCCAGGGCTATGTGCTTATTATTCACACACCCCTGGCGTATGCTGGGCCATCCCACTATGCTCACGCTTACCAGGGGTGGTAACAGGCAACATTTCCGCAAAGACCCCCACTGCCTGGGGTGACATGGTTGCGTCCACTACACTCCATACACCAGAGGTTTATTTCGCCGTGGATATGGGTGTGTTCTGCATACTGCGGTCTGTCCAGTACATCGCCGCCACTCATGACATTGTGTAATTTCCCAATCATGGTTGTACTGCATCCTTCACACATTCCTGATTGCCACCTCTCCCCACATTCGGCTATTGTGTGGCTGAGGTGCCTTGCAGTTGATGGCTCATGTTCACGGCTTGCCCAGGTTACCATTGTAAGTTTTTCTGTCATGTCTGGTGGGGGGTGTTCCGGGTAGGGGGTTGCGGTCCTGGCGTGTTGGCGGTGGGTGTTGTGGACCTCTTGGGTGTCTGGGCTGCATGATGAGTGGCTCCATGACATCTGTTGCCCTTCCGATGACGCCCTGGGCTGTGCTCGCTTTTGTGGTGCAGGCTCCCATCCGACTTTACACCAGGTAAGAGCAGGTCTTAATTTCCTGCTGCTAATGCACCTTATCACGTGTTTTGTGTTCTTATTGACGATCTGGCTGGTCGTTGTAAATGTTGCGGTGTTGTGTTGTCGCTGCTTTTTGCACGGGAACGCCTACTCTGCATCTCATTAGCGATAGTTGCGGAGGTCTTCTGTGGCGATGTTTTTTTCAGCTCCTATCGCGGGAAAACTAGTGCTGTGGGCTGTTAACACCAGCTTGTGAATGGGGATGTAAATTTATCACGACTTTGGCTGCGATAAAGTGCAGTTAATTTGGCAATAGGTCCTTGTGAATATGCCCCTAAATGTTGCTAAAAATATACTATATAATACAAACATTACTAATTAAAAAATATAATTTTAAATACACAGAAAAATAATAATATTATAATTTAAACAATATAAACAGAACAATAAAATTCTTGGAATAATACATTTACTATTCCCACTCCAGTCAGTGCAACAGTAGGGAAAGCGCTGGACTCACGAGATGTAACATTTACTATTCCCACTTCAGTTGTTGCAATAGTAGGGAAAGCGTTGAACTCAGGAGGGGTAAAATGTACTATTCCCACTCCAGTTGGTGTAGCAGTAGGGAAGGCATTGGACTCAGAATGGGTAACATTTGCTATTCCGACTCCAGTCTGTGCAAAAGTAGGGAAAGCACTTCACTTCAAACACATACCTTATTTTAATACAAGTATTAATTTCATAATATTATAAAATTATTAACTTAAAATTAAATATATACATAAAAAAACGACTAATATTATTATACATATTTTAATTAATTAACATAAGAACAAAACGATTTCATTAAATTCCCAAGCTATAGTCCCACATGCCTAGCATTGCACATTTAATATATCTCTTCATTATAAATGTTCAATCATTACACAATGTACATAATTAATTAACAAGTAATAATAAATAATAATTTATTATTAAATTAATTAACACAACAACTCACACCTAAAATGTATTTTTTTAATAATAATCACCCATTTTACATAATAAATTAATTAATTAATAATTTACCATTAATTAATCCATTATTCTTTAAATAACTTCATACCTTATACCCCTACAAACACAACAAGCTGCACCTAAAATATAAATTAAAAAACATAATAATTAAACAATTTACATAATGAATGCACACTTTGTAAAATAATAATGTATCCATAATTAGTCAATGATTGTTTAATTAACCTACTACCCTATACCCCTACAAACTCAACAACCTGCACCTAAAATATAACTTAAAGAAACATTATTTACACAATTTAAATGCCTAATAATATAATAATTAATTAATATTACTTTTATTTAAATTATAAATTAAATTTACTTGAGTAACTTCCCACCCTATACTCCTACAAACCTCACAACCCACTACTACACAATAAATTATTATTTTACAATTTAATTAAAAATATAAATAGGTTAAAATTACAAACTATAATTAAAAACATTCACAACAACTACACAAAGAATATAAGACATATACCATTAAAATATTATTTAAACACATAAAGAAACTTAAAAAATAATATTTCTTACCTTTAAAAAATCATCATTTTTTGCCAGTGACATTTTATTTCTGTGTCACGAAATTAAAATCTCGATATTTTTGCAACTTGATATTTGTAACTCTGTATATTGTCTGAATACCGCTGGGGGCTGCTGATGACAAGTGCCCTTATGCACTCGTACTGGGGCATGGGAGTCCAGACCATTGCAGGGAGCAAATATATAGACTGCTACTGATGATTGACTTTCCAAACTGGCATTGAGGCTGGTTTTGACTTTCCACAATGAAACTGAAAACACTGCTTCCACATTGGCACTGAGCACTGCCCTTTCAGACTGAAACTGAGCACTGACCTTCCACACTGACACTGAGCACCGACCGCCCAGACTGACACTGAGCAATGACCTTCCACACTGACACTGAGCACTGACCTTCCACGCTGACACTGAGCACTGACCTTCCACGCTGACACTGAGCACTGACCTTCCACACTGGCACTGAGCACTGACCTTTCAGACTGAAACTGAGCACTGACCTTCCAGACTGGCACTGAGCACTGACCTTCCACACTGGCACTGAGCACCGACCGCCCAGACTGACACTGAGCACTGACCTTCCACACTGACACTGAGCATTGACCTTCCACACTGACACTGAGCACCGACCGCCCAGGCTGACACTGAGCACTGACCTTCCACACTGACACTGAGCACTGACCTTGCAGACTGAAACTGAGCACTGACCTTCCAGTCTGGCACTGAGCACTGACCTTTCACACTGACACCGAGCACTGACCTTCCACACTGACACCGAGCACTGACCTTCCAGACTGACACTAAGCACTGACCGTCCACATTGGCACTAAGCACCGACCGTCCAGACTGACATTGAGCACTTACCTTCCACACTGGCACTAAGACATGCCTTTCCACAATGACACTGAGCACTGACCTTCTACACTGGAACTGAGCACTGACCTTTCAGACTGAAACTCAGCACTGACCTTTCACATTGACACTGAGCACTGACCTTTCACATTGACACTGACCGCTGACCTTTCAGACTGAAACTGAGCACTGATCTTCCACATTGACACTGAGCACTGACCTTCCTCACTGGCACTGAGCACTGACCTTCTGACCTTCCACATTGGTACTTATAAATTAGCTTCCAGGCTGTTACCGAGGAGTTTTCTTCCTGATTGATGTTAACGAGAAGGAAAAGGAGAAAGAGGCAGAGAGAGAGAGAGAGAGAGAGAGAGAGAGAGAGAGAGAGGCAGAAAGAGAGAGCAATTGAAAGAGGTGGGAGAGAGAGATAGAGACAGACAGACAGAGAGAAATGCAAAAAGAGAGAGACCGAGAGAGATAGAGGAGAGGAGAGACACAGAGGGGGAGAGCGAGACAGACAAAGAGAGGAGGGGGAGAAAACGAGGGAGAGAGATCACAAGGGAGAGAGAGAGGGAGAGAGAGAGAGAGAGACGTATAGAGAAACAGACAGAGGAAGACTGAGAGAGACAGGGGGTGAGAGAGATCGCAAGGGGGAGAGAGTGGGAGAGCTGGGGTCATGCTTTGGTGCTGTGGAGCGTACGTGCTCCACACTCCCAGTCTCCCTGTACGGCCACGTGTGATCCGCTCCCCATGGCATGTCCCCAGGTCTCCTTCTACTCACACACACATATGCTGGCCACACTCAGCTTTCACTCACTCACTCAACTGATTCCTGAGGAGAGACAATTCACCTCGTGAGGCCCTGCTCCTTGAATGAATCGTTGTGTTCCATGGCTAGGGTTTTTGTCTTTTTTTAATAATTAGAAGAGGGGGTCACTAGATGAACATTTCCCTTGGACACCACTAACAATCCAGACTTGTGCTGAGGACTGGCCTCCAGACTCGCACTGAGGACTGGCCTCCAGACTTGCACTGAGGACTGGCCTTGAGACGCGCGCTGAGGACTGGCTTCCAGACTCACGCTGAAGACTGGCCTCCATACTCGCGCTGATGACTGGCCTCGAGATGCACGCTGAAGACTGGCCTCCAGACTCTCACTGAGGACTGGCCTCCAGACTCGCGCTGAGGACTAGCCTCGAAACGCGCACTGAAAACTGGCCTCCAGACTCACGCTGAAGACTGGCCTTCAGACTTGCGCTGAGGGCTGGACTCCAGACGCGCGCTGAAGACTGACCTCAAGGATTGCGCTGAAGACTGGCCTCCGGGCTCGCGCTGAGGACTGGCCTCCAGACACGCGCTGAGGACTGGCCTCCAGACTTGCACTGAGGGCTGGCCTCCAGACTCGCACTGAGGAGTGGCCTCCAGAATCGCGCTGAAGACTGGCCTCCGGGCTCGCGCTGAGGACTGGCCTCCAGACACGCGCTGAGGACTGGCCTCCAGACTCGGGCTGAAGACTGGCCTCCAGACTCACGCTGAGGGCTGGCCTCCAGACTCACGCTGAGGACTGGCCTTCAAACTCGTGCTGAGGACTGGCCTCCAGACTCGCGCTGAAGGCTGACCTCCAGACTCGCGCTGAGGACTGGCCTTCAAACTCTCGCTGAGGACTGGCCTTCAAACTCGCGCTGAGGACTGGCCTCCAGATTTGCGCTGAAGGCTGGCCTCTAGACTTGCGCTGAGGACTGGCCTCGAGACGCGTGCCGAAGACTGGCCTCCAAACTCGCGCTGAAGACTGGCCTCCAGGCTCACTCTCAGAACTGGCCTCCTTCTGTTGAGGACTGGCTTCGAGACTGGAAGTGAGGATTGAACTTACAGATGATGCTGAGTACTCACTCTCCAGAGTGGCACTGAGGCTGGCATCCCAGACTAGCACTGACCCTTCACTTTGCAGACCGAGGACTTACTGAAGTTCTAGGGTGGTACTTGAGACCCTACCGGGTGAGTAGCACGCTATACAAATGTCCATGATTGATTGTACTCAGGACTCACAGCCCTGATTGGTACAGAGGACTCCCTTACCCGAAGAATACAGAAGACTGACTTTCCAAGCTAGCACTGGGGACTGGCATTGCAGAATGATTCTGAGACGGCCCAGTCTGCTACTTAGGAATCAATTTTCAGACTTTTACTGAGGGCTTTACTTCATGACTGGCACAGAGGACTGTCGTTTTATGATGATACTGATCACTGAGGAGTGATATTCTTCACTGGAACTTTAGGCCGACTCTGGACTTGCACTGAGGGCTTTTCTTTATAAGTGCCACTGAGGAGTGACATCCCAGAATGACACGGAGGAGTGATATTCTTGACTGGAACTTAAGACTGACCCCGGACTTTGCACTGAGGGCTTTACTTTATGATTGGCACTGAGGAGTGACATTCCAGAACGGCACTGAGGACTTAGGAGTGATATCCCCGATCAGTACTTAGGATTTAGGCAGTACTCGCACTAAGGACTGGGAGTTCACCCCTCTCTCCAGGCGGCTCCTCAGTGTTCATACGAGCGGGCTTGCTGCCCCCTGCTGGACTGGCCCCGCCGGCACTGGGCGCGGAGCTGCGCCTAGGTCCGTGTGCAGCGCCCAGCTCTTCTCTGCTGGTTTCGTGGCGCTAGGACGGCATCGGATGCCCCAGGCTGTGCTGTTTCATCCTGGTGCTCAGAGCAGAACTGCCGAAGCCATGAACATCATGTGGAACTTTTCCCGACCGCCGCTCAGGGCTTCTCGCCAGGGGCTCACTTCGGCTGTGTCGCAGCTACCCGTGGTATGACGGTCAGTCCAGAGCTGCCCCTGGTATGACGGTCAGCAGGCGCGGTTCATCCATTGGGGCGTGGGGGCGTAGCCCCCCCTGCCCGACGCCGCCCGCAGCTCCCTCATGACAATCATGTCAATGAATCAACATGACGTCAGACCGCCGGGCGGGCGTCATGTTGATTCATTGACATGATTGTACAGGCGGCAACACAAGTACGCATGCGTGGGGACGGAGGGTGAATTTTTACCCGTGCCCACGCATGCGCACTTGTGTTTTTGCGGCGTTGCGCATGCCCATCAGGAGCCCTAATGGGCGTGCTGCGGGCGAGAGGGTACCTGTGCCCCTGGCGCCAGGATTGGCCAGGGGCGCTGTGAGCCTGTGACGTGTGCGGGACCGGCAGCAAGGTAAGAGTGTGTGTTTTTTGGTGTTCCAGTAAACTAGCTTGCACAAATGACTTGAGATAGTTCAGTGTGTTAAAGCATCTGCTGCAGAAATGTGTGCGTCTATTCCAGGTCACCCGTTTATTTCACGGCATGGGGTTTTGGAAATGTAAAAATTCTCAGAATTTCTATTTTGATAGTTGCAACAACAGCCTTCAACAGATTTTATTTTATAAACCTTTTCCAGAAAATGAGTTAACAACTTTGTCACCACAAATATAATGTACTCTTTGACCTAAGGTTATACAATTTCAAAATGTTAACAAACGGTAGAGGCGGAATAGCATGATATATGCATTTATTATTGCATGCATGTTGGTGTATTTTTGTATGTGAATTTGTATAGTACATACCTAGGGCTTACAGGATGGCAAATACATGGGCGGTAGAAGGTTTCCAGCATAAAAAGGTAGGGGTGATGTAATATGTAAACTGGCACATCCTTCAACATCGATCCTAAAGGCTTGTTAGAGTCCATAATTTATTTTTATATGGTCATAAAAATACATGAATGATGGATGGATGCAGGGTGGGTGCATTAATGATTGTTCGGTAGATGGATGGGTGCATGGATGGATGCATGCATGATGGGTGGATGGATGCATGAATGATGGATGCAGATGGATGGGCGGGTGGATGGGTGGATGCATGAATGAATGATGTATGGATGCAGGATGGGTGGATGGATGGGTGGATGCATGAATGATGTATGGATGTATGGATGGATGCATGGATGCATGCATGATGGGTGGATGCATGATGGATGGATGGGTGGATGGATGGATGGATGCATGAATGATGGATGGATGGATGCATGCATGGATGCATGCATGATGGGTGGATGCATGATGGATGGATGGGTGGATGGATGGATTGGTGGGTGCCTGAATGAATGATGTATGGATGCAGGATGGGTGGGTGGATGGATGGATGGATGGGTGGATGTATGAATGATGTATGGATGGATGCATGCATGATGGGTGGATGCATGATGGATGGATGAGTGGATGCATGAATGAATGATGTATGGATGCAGGGTGGGTGGGTGGATAGATGGGTGGAAGCATGAATGATGTATGGATGGATGCAAGGTGGTTCGGGCTCGCTCGCTGCGCTCGATCGCTGCGGTGCAATATGCAAATTAGTTTACGCCTCACCACTTTCAAATGTCACCAGCCGCCCCTGACGGTCAGTCCAGAGCTACCCCTGGTATGACTGTCAGTCCTGTGGTATGACGGTCAGTCCAGAGCTACCCCTGGTATGACTGTCAGTCCCGTGGTATGACGGTCAGTCCAGAGCTACCCCTGGTATGACGGTCAGTCCAGAGCTACCCCTGGTATGACGGTCAGTGGTATGACGGTCAGTCCAGGGCTACCCCTGGTATGACGGTCAGTCCAGAGCTATCAATAGACTGGTCTCCGTTCTTCTGTGTGAACAGCTGCTAGCTGGGCTCTTGGCGCTAAATTGTTCCAAAACTAATCCGCGCCAAGAGCTGAAGGGTGATCTGTTCCTGCCCTCAGCGCGGAGCTGTTCCCTGCGCAGTGCTGAAAGATGAGCTGTTCCCCACCTGGCCCTCAACCCGGTGCTGTCCCCACAGGTCCAGTGCTGAAAGACAGCTTTTTCTCCGCCTGGCCTTTAACGCGGAGCTGTTCCCGGTGCTGAAAGATGAGCTGTTCCCCTCCTGGCCCTCAGCGCGGAGCTGCTCCCGGCGCAGTGCTGAAAGACGAGCTGTTCCCTGGCTGGTCCCCAGCGTGGAGCTGTTCCCGGCACAGTGCTGAAAGACAAGCTTTTCTCCGCCTGGCCCGCCGCGCGGAGCTGTTCCCGACCCTGTGCTGAAATATGAGCTGTTCCCCTCCTGGCCTTCAGACCGGTGCTGTTCCCACAGGTTCCGTGCTGAAAGACGAGCTGTTCTCCGCCTGGCCCTCAGCGCGGAGCTGTTCCCGTCGCAGTGCTGAAAGGCGAGCTGTTCCCGGCGCAGTGCTTAAAGGCGAGCTGTTGCCGGCCTGGCCCTCTATGCTGAGCCATTCCCAGCCCAGTTCTGCAGAATGAGCTGGTTTTACTCTGACCACGAGCGAGGAGCTTTTCTCAGCCCAGTGACAAAGAATGAGCTGTCCCCCCTGTGCCCCCCCCCCACCCCTCCCCAACCCATTGCCCTCGGCGCGGAGCTGTTTCCTGCATCAGTGCTGAATGATCAGCATTCCGCGTCTGGCTGTCGGCACTGCTGATCCCGGTCCCGGGCTAGCCCAACACCCCCCCCCCCTCTCCCCCCCCCCCTCCATCCTTGGCGCTCAGTGCTGAGTCCGTCCGTGCGGGCTGGTGTTACCTGATGGCTGCAGTTACACGGCATTGCGGCAGGGGGCGCGTTGCCTCAGCTGTAATTAATTAGCCCCCTTCGCTTCCTATAATATTCCGGCATTCCTGAGCCGCGCCGGGAGTTTCAAGACTAACACGTGACCCGACCCTTCTTTATCACCTCTCGTGCCCTTCCGGCGTGACTGCCACTCTCTCCTCTAGCCAATGAATACGTGTGTTGTCTTCTCCCCATGTGTCTCTTTTGATCAGTGTGTTTCTCTCTCTCCCTCCTCACTGGAACAGACTTTCTTTTTTTCTCCACGTGGACCCGTGCGCGCCTTTTCCTCTCCCCGTATGTCACGTGTTCTTCCTTTTCTTCCCGCGTGTCAGTGCGCGCCCGCCTTTCCGCCGCCTGCTGTGCGCATTGTGCTCCCTCTAGACCAGGTTTGTCTTTATCTCCCCATTGTGGATAAAATGGAGTCTATTCTCCCCATCTGTCAGAGGGCACCCCCCCACACCCCCTCCCCATCAGTGTGAGTGCCCCTCACCCCCGCTTCTCCCAATAGATGAGCCGGTTTTGTGCTCGACCCGTGAATCAGAGCGTCTTTTCTCCCTACATTTCACTGTATGTTTTCTTCTCCCCACATGCCTGTGATTTTGACTCTCCCCCTTTCCCCCCACCCCATAGGTCGGTGTGTTTTTTTTTTCTCCTTATAAGTCATTATATATCTTTTCTAACCATGTGTCAGCGAGGGGCTTTTTCTCGCCTTTAAGTCGCTGCCTGTATGTCTTATCTCCCATGTGTCATTGAGGGTCTCTTTCTCCCCCACAGACCTTGTGTGTCTTGTTCTCCCTCTGGACAAAACGGTCTTTCTTTCTCCGCGTTGTGATTCACTGTGTCCTCTTCTCCCTCATGATCGCCCTGCGCATTCCTCTTCATCATATGTAAGTGTCTTGCTCCTGTTCACTCACAACAGAGCGGCTCCGTCTCATTGGCAGGATGGGTCTGGCAGAATAAACACTGAAAATACCCTGCTCCCGTGCACGTCCCTGCTGGAGCGGCAGAGCCCCTGCACGCACCCGCGCGCCTCTTATCAGCGGCAGCAGCAGCGCCTGCACAGGTGTGAGCTGCTTAAGGAGTACTGCGCATGCGCCCGCGTGCACCCCTCCGAGTTTATCTAGACTAGAGGTTAGAGCCGGCTCTTGCTCCGATAACACCCTGGGCGGAAGGACATTTGGCGCCCTCTCTGCAGCTGGTGAATAATGCGAGACCGCAGGGAGCCCATTTTGAGTTCGCAAGTCAGTTACACATCATAGCAGCGATTAACCTCTTAGCCCAGTGGTTGAAACGCATTAAAAAACAAGCATTTACAATGCAACGGTTTCGCCTTTGGAAAAGTTAGAGCTATTGGCATTGTAAATGACAATTTTTTTATTTATGTGTTCGTTTTGAAAACCGATAAATAAATGGCATTGTCATTTACAATGCCAATAGCTTAATCTCTTGCAAATGCCACACACACCCACACCCACAGAGAGCCCCCCACACAGAGCCCCTCCACAGAGAGCCCCCCCCACACACACACAGGGCCCCCCACACACACACCCACAGAGACCCCCACACACACACCCACACAGAGCCCCCCACACACACTGCGAGCCCCCCACACACCCAGACAGAGCCCTCCACACACCCACACAGAGCCCCCCACACACCCACACAGAGCCCCCCCACACACCCACACAGAGCCCCCCCACACACCCACACAGAGCCCCCCCCACACACCCACACAGAGCCCCCCACACACCCACACAGAGCCCTCCACACACCCACACAGAGCCCCTCCATCAACAGGGATGATCTGTGGTGCTGCTGCGAAAGGTCACCGCTCAGGCATGTGTGCCCCCTGGTCGGGTGCCGTGAAGATGCAGCGCCTCGTGCCTCCAGGGTGGTGCTGACGTTCACTACAATGTCACAGCAAATTAGGAAGCATAGGCTGCACACCAAATCGTAAAAATTGAAACACCACTATACTTGTCCTCCAAAAATCTTCAGCTTGGGCCTTGCAGCACTGCACCTTTTTATCACCAAGCTTAATAACACCTCCCTCAACTGCTAAAGCATGCCATCACCACATACATCATAAAGAAATCTTCCTTGAACTCAGACAATCTCTCTCAATAACCAGACGATCTTCAACCCACACTCTTTTGCCAAAGCACTCAAAACTGTTTTTCTCACCAACTCACAGCCTACCAGGAAGCTCAAGGCCTCCTCAGTGATTTCCACTGACCTCAGCAATGCAGAATCTGTTCTTCTAACCTCATTAAACCAAGGCAAACCCTGTGCTTTAATCCTGTACTCATCAATGGCTTGAACCTCTCAGCCGCTATCATTGGAAATGCACTATCCTTTTACTCCTCCTGCCTAAAACACACTCATCAGATACAATTGGGCCCTTCTTCTCCTGATCTGACAGAATCAACTATGAAGTCCCACAGCACTCAGCTCTTTCACCAGTGTTGTTCAACATCTACTTGATCCCTATCACCCGAATCCTTGATTCTTTTGTGTTAGTGTATTTAACTGCTAACAATACCCAGTACACATATGTTACACATAAAAGTTGACAGCAGCTCGAATCCCTCTCAGCAATGGCGGCAATGGCAGGCTGAAAGTTGGCATTTTTCGCGAGTGCAGCATCTAAGGAATTCATGCGAAGAATGCACTAAGAAACGCTGGAAAACTCACGGCAACAATAACATCCAGGCAGCTGTGTCTTTCGAGGACTTTCGGTGGCAGCGCGATGGAGAGACAAGAAGGAGTAGCAGAAGAACAGTGGGGCAGTGGAGTTTGTTGTCTGGCAGGAGCAGTGGCAGCAGAGCGACGCGGTAGAGCTGTGAATGCGCGTCCGCTCAACTCAGGCTAATTACTATCGGCCGGTGCCTGTCTACCCCCTCCGGTGGCTGCTTTCAAGAAGTTAGCGCTGCGAAAATAAGAACAAGGCAGTGCATGCGCGCACACAGGGACAGAGAGGCTTTCAGGGAATGCAGCTCTTTCTTCAAAGGCTTCTAATGGCGAGGCCCGTTATGGCGTCATGAACAGAAGCGGCACGGACAGCGGGGGGGGGGGCGGAGGCATCTAATGGCGAGGCCCGTTATGGCGTCATGAACAGAAGCGGCACGGACAGCGGGAGGGGGGGGGCGGGAACGGCCAGCACTCACCTGGACCTGTACTTCCTCCGGCGACGGTCGGCCAAAACAAACATGGACGCCAAAAAAAAATAAACCCCGCCCACGGCCGCGATGACGAGGCGAAAAGGGTGGAGAGGGAAGAAATCGCGGGAACGCTCACGAATCTGGTCCGGCCATGACGGACAGATCTCTGTTCCAATGGCTAGCCTCCATTTATGGAGCTAGCCAATGGAACAGAGGGGCGGATTCCCAAGCCACTATCATTCTCATTAGGTTTTCACCTGCGTGCAAAGCCTGCGCAGTGGGCAGGCTTTCACTTAGGCGAAACCTAAAAAGGAGGGATTAACCACTAGCAAGCAAGCATTTTAGAAGGATAATCGAAGAGACAAATGAAAAGACAATGGGCAGACAGATTGTAAGCCCACAGAGTGGATACTGCATGTCTTGAATAGACAGCGCATGCACTGCCTATGCTCAACCTAAAAAGTGTTTCCTCCATCAAGAACAAATAGGGAAATACCAAAATATTCAGACCTCAATATTGTAAATCCAAGTGTGCTCTTGTGAGGTGAATTAATGATGGATCATAACAAATAGCCATCAACTGACCCAAATAAAGGGCTCAATAACTGGTGTGTCCCAATTTCCTTCAAAGGGATACACCAACAAATGACACCATCTCATTATGGATAGATTGGAAATTCTGCTGAGGTTCAAAGCAATCATGGTCCTCCAGTAGGCAGATCACACTTGAATGTCACATTGCGGCATTACTGACATCAGAATTTTATGGGACTGTATGTGACAGATTAGGGTACTAACAACATCTTTCTGCCAATTTGCTCTCCCAAAAAAAACCTTGTCTTCCATGATAAGAGGGTTGCCCACATCAAATGTGTCCTACAAATCGTCCTCTGAACGACTCTAAAATCAAGAATCAAGAGACAAAGTTTGGTTTATATGTGAACTCATATTCATATTGTATGCTTACTTGTCTATAAAGTACGGTAAATGCTGTAATTCAGATAGGAATGAAATAGAGACGTGTTCCCATTAAAGTGAGAGACTAAATAGGGTTATGAAGCTACTTCCTGTGACGGCATTATCTATCCTGAATAGTTTTTATTTATTTTTTTAATCAATATCAGAATTTTTGTCTTTCAGTATTTTCTTTCCCATGATGTCAAAGTTTTAATGTATGCCACTTGACAAATAAATGAGGTCACAAGTGACCCTACAAATATGAATTTAAAGGTTTGCAATAAAAGACTTCCCTTAAGGTGGCAATTGGACCCTCAAAACCTAAGAAGAAATGACAGTTATGATTTTGGAGCAGAGAGAATAAGTGAATTTGAAAAGGTTTGGACTGGCCTCCAGGGCCAGCCCTAAATCCGACTGACCGGGAAAATTACTGTTTGTTGTGAAGTGTGAGGAAGATAAGAGGAGGGCAGGGGGTTAATGGGGTGCTTACAATTGGGCTTAGTTAAATTCGGGACTGATTATAAGTCTTTAACGGGAAGCGATTGAAACCAAGTGGAACAGACTCGCTGCTGTTTGCATGAAATTAGGTCAGGGATATCCCTGCTGCGACCCTGCGGAATATGGGCCCAGCTCGCCGATACCCAAGGCCAGCGCTGCCTATAGTGGCAGTCAGGCAGTACCCGGAGAGCTGGTATGCCATATTAATGTGTGGGACGGTTCTTAGGCTGTTTGTGGTCCTGTTTTATGGTCTGTTGGGTCGGTTTTTAACGTTGTCTCTCATATTAAAGCAAAAATGGACTGCAGCAGCAAGCTGAAATCCACGCAGTCCTCTATACACCGTGAAACACTTTAACTGTACAGCATGTCTTTTAAAGTTCAAAAGTGGCCAGATTTGCAAACAGGGGGCACTTTTTGGCCATCTAAATCGCTAACGGGGCCAGTTTTATTTTGGTGCCCGGACCTATCTTCAATCCCAGTCTGACCCTGATTAGGAACCGCCTACAATGAGGACAGAGCGACGGTAACATTGCGGGCTTGACCGTGGGCAACTGAACAAAGTGAACAAGTTACAGCCCAACAGCTCGAGGTGCCACTGTATGGCACTGACTGCTGTGCAGGCTCACTTCAGGGCAAGAGACATAGTACTGGTCGGTGAGCCAAAGAATATACAATATTAGTAAATAATAATCACGGCAGATGGTGAGATCCGCCTGCGGGGCTCTTGCTCAGCTAAAACACGCAGCTGACATTGCGGTCATGTGGCAACTGCTTTGTCACTGCGGCCACGGAGTCGTTAACTGATGTTCACAAGGCCGCGAAAGCCGCAGCTGTCCTGCAGTGTCTTCATGACACTCAGATGCAGTCATCAGGCCCCGCCTTTTCAGGAACAAAAACAAAACAAACACTTATGTTACAGCTCTGCTTGCCGTCCGCACAAAGGAAACCGGAAGTCATATACATGCGAGTATATCTATGCACAAGGGTGAGAGAATGGATACCACTGGCTAGATCGTTGCGGGGGTGAGACAGAGTTGCGTCAATGCAGCACCCTTTACAGACCTCCCCTCGCTATACCGAGCACCCTTCTTACCCAGCTGCCGGCCGAGCATAGTCCCAACGCCGCCCCCATCGTGCTGCTGCTCCGGGAACGCCTTGTGATTCCGTCCTAAGGTCGCAGCTCCCACGGGGTACTCTCCCGCAGCTCGCAGCCCCTGCTGTTTACCATTTCCCTTAGCTTTCGATTTCCCGTAATGTCAGTTCGCCACCCCCTCGCTGTACGTCACTTCCGCTTATCATGTATGTACCTACCAGGATTCTTTTGCGTGCGTCACTTTTTTTTTCAGGCAAAGCAGCGCATGCCCAGGACATAAATAAACAATAAGATGCTACGATTGTAGAGTGATCGCTCTACGTACTTCTGCCATTGTTAAACGCCATGTTTGTTGGCTTTTTATTCTCCATGTCTTATATTTTTTTAATTGAATTTGTCACAATTCGCTGCATAATTAGGGAAGAAGCCAACAAATGAGCAGGGGGAGCCAAGCGAAGGCTCTAAAGGTCCCGTGCACGAACCTAGCCATCGGTTTGGCATCGACATTTTGCAAACAAGTCAGGTCCCGGGCCGGCCAGCCAATCACAGCGCGGCCCGGGAAATGACATCACGGGGGTGTCCCGGGCCGGCAGCCAATGACAGCGCGGCCCGGGACAAAGGGGCGGGACTTAAAAAAGTCCCAGAATCGCCCCCGAATCGCGTTTTCACGAGAAAGCGTGATTGGCAGCCTCTGTCTCCCAATGGCTAGCCTCCATTTATGGAGCTAGCCAATGGTAGACAGAGGCTGAACCAAAGTACACATTTAGAATCATGAGGTTTCGCCGTGGGCGGGGCAACTGCTACGCAGTTGCCAACGCCCAGGGCCAAACCTAAAAAACTTTGGAACTGTAATGCTGCGGGCAGTGGGGGCGGGGTAAGTGAGCTGCCGTGGCTAAAAAAACCCACAAATATTCTGTACCTTTTTTTGGTCTTTCACTGTCAGGTAACTACATATAAAACAATGCACAGCTTAAATGACTGTTAATCAGTGGGAAATGCACTATTGTACATTATGAAACCTCTGTACTTTAATGCACTGCACCAGAGAGGCAAAGAATTAAAACCTGTTTGGTGGAGTGCAGAACAGTGACTTGTGTATGTTTAGTGCTACGAGGTCTGAGTCTGTGACAGAAAGCACTGTGTAAGTCATTATTTTAAACTTGAACTGCATACAGCATAAGACAGGCTGATACAAAATGAGCAAAAATGTTTAGGATAAAAAGTGCTTCAAAATATATATTTTAGTAAAACAAAGACTGCAAGTAGTGCTATTTTTTAACTCTCTGTTAAAAAAAGCATACACTTCACTGCTTAGCTGGTAGCTCCCTTACAACAAATCTCGAAAAGAACACATGTGTATCATCAGGAAGCATTTTTTTAATAATTGTCTTTTAAAAGCACACACTTCACAACTTATCTGGTAGCTCGCTTACAATCCCTCCTAAAAGGAATAAAGTGTGTCTTCAGGACGCTTCATGTGATTCTATGAATTAAAGCCACTACTGGTTCCCAAGCACCCTTTACATTTGCAGATTGGCAATTTGTACACATTTACATTTCTTTCAGGAAATCAGGGAGCCTGGCAAGAAGGCTTGTTTAGCTGTCTGCCCTACCTTCTGTTTCACAGCACACAAGGTTTCTGCCATTGATGCAGCTGAAGCATTTATTTAACTTCCCTGGGAAGGTTTTCTTTCCCACAAAAATTTGGGGAACGGTTTCTCTAAAATTAAAAAAGTATGGGCATGTCATGTTCTTCAGACCCCCCCCACTTTAACTACTGTCTTAGCCTGATCAACCTAGTGCCAAGTTGTTGGCGTGTCAGAGGGTGTGTGGGTGTGTGGCAGCAGGGGGTTAGGGCAGGTGGGAGGGGTCAATGGAGCATAAAACAGCACCTGCGCAAAGTAAAACAATAGCAGTTTAATCTGAAGTATTGGAACCAAGTAAGAGGGACCTGCTGTCTGCAGGACATTAATGCAGGCAGCTCTATACACCCCTCTGAAGACTGGTGCTCTGGGCGTGTCTCCAGCCCGCCCATGCCAAAAGCCGGCCCTGCTAGAGGTGGATGCTTAAATTTGAGCTTTCAATGTAAAAAAAAAGACCCAAGTATAAGGAAGGATGCTAGGAACATAAACAATAAAACAATATAAAAACAGGTAGATGCATGATGTCAGCAAGATGGCTCAGTCAGTTCAGCGCCTGCTGCAACTATGTGTATGTGTGACCAGTACCATCTTAACGCATGGGCAAGCTGAGCAGTTGCTGGGGCCCCACAGGCATATGGACCCCATGCAGATAATTTCCCATTAAATATTTTTATTCCTGGGGTGGTTGTGTAGGCAGTGCCCAGTGCACTGCTTTATCCTGGGGGACTATAATGCTGTTAAGATGGCCCTGTGTATGACACCTACGGGTGATAAGTGTAAGTGGTGACAGAGAGGCACATACCTCTGGGGCAGTTGAGTGTGTGAGAGAGGGATCTTGGGGAAATAATCTCAAACCCCGCCAAAGCAAGCTCTAACTTTCATCCTTCTGAGGTGGCTATCTTGAGTACCAATACCTGGAGATAAATAGTGACCCTATCATTTACAGCCCTTAGAAACGGCAACACAATTTCCCACAGTGCTATGAATACAAGTTTTTTTGCCCACCCAGGAGGCCCTACTCACCGGGACCTCTTTTGACTTCGCTGGCCTCCTCGGCGGGACCTGCTGCCAATGGTAGTCCGCCTCTCCTTATATCAGGAGGCGGGAAGTCGCAGAATGGAGCCTGTGAGGATCTAGCTCTCCTTTTCTGCTCTATCTTGTTTCTGGGTCCGGCCCACAACCAAGCTCAGGCAACACATGGGGCTCTTCTCTTCCTCGGGGGAGCCCTGTCCATAACCAGGCTTCCTCTACCTGGCTTCCGGCAGCTTCAGACTACGGAGCGAAGTCTCAGTCGATTTCGGGGCCACGTTGCCTCTGGTGCAGTCACACAGGAAAGGCAGAAAGGCCACCACGCTGATGTTGTAGGTGCGCCGACACGCGCACTGGTTGCTTCCTTTTCCTTCTAAGGAAATCTGGTGCTCACCACGCACTTGAGGCAATACCAAACAGAGTGCTCCACCTGTCTCCAGCAGGGAGACCAAGAAAGGGGACGTAAAGTGCTTTCAAGCACAGAGGGGTCCCCAGGAGCTGTAAACAGGGCACATGCAGGCCAACACGCAGGGCCCCTTAGCAGATGGAAGTCCCTTCAGCTACACAGCAGGGAGCAGGCAGTCCTCAACTGCGGTTCCGCCTGGCACACATCAGTCCATGCTGTGTCTTCTAGTTCAGTTCCAAGCCAACCAACAGGGGTCACAGCCCCAGAAACTTATAGTTCCAAAGTATATGCTCTGCCCTAGCACAGGGCCCTGAGCCCAGTCCAAACCAGTTCTGGGCCCTCTTTAAAAATACAATTAACAGTGCACAACACTCCCCATACAAAGTGTAAGCCTTGGCTCCAGACACACCACAGGGGTGCGGAGCCATCATTGTGGAAGGCAGGCACAACCCTAATCAGGTGCAGGTGCTACTCCTCCCACCACTCCAAATGCAGACCAGGCCTGTTCAGCCTAGTGCTGAGTCACCCAGGCAGGGCAGGACATATCTCAAACCCCCCAGGGACTGGCTGGGGTGAATGCACCTCCCCTCTCTCCTGTCAGTCAGAACTAGACTTTCAATACACATCAGGCAGGCACAAAGACACATAGCACACAGGAATGCCCACTTCTAAAAGTGGCATTTCTAATAGTAATAATAAATCCACTTTCTCCAATAAGCAGGATTCATCATTTCTATTCCAAACATACCAAACATTATCACGCTACCCCTCTCATGTCAGGAATTACCACTCAAGCCCATATCAGGGAATCCCCAATGCAAACCTAAGAGAGGGCAGCCTCACAGCAGTGAGAAACTGAATAGGCTGTTTGTTACTACTAGGACATGCCACACAGTTAAGATGAATGTCCTACCTTTTACCTACACCACACCCTGCCTATGGAGTTAGTTAAGGCCTATCTGAGGGGTGATTGATATCTAGTAAAAGGGGAGTCGCAGACGTGGCAACCACATTAGGCACCTCATCACAGTAGCAGTAAACTGCGCACGCAGGCCTGGCAGAGGCCTGAGACAGGTTTGGAAACCTACTTTGGAGGATGGAGCAATCTGCCCTGTAGCATTTAATTTACTGGCCCTGGGTATATGGGACACCACAGTACAAGGGACTCACAGATAAATTAAATATTCCAAACAGGTATAGGCCAATCTGACCATTTTACAAGAGAGAGCACATGCACTTTAGCAGTGATCAGCAGTGGCAAAATGCATAGAGTCATAAAATCCCCAACTACAGGTCAGAGAAAATACAGGAAGAAGACAAAAAGTTCAGGGATGACCCTGCAAAAAGGGCCAAGTCCAAAAGTTATGGTATGTTGATTTGTGTAGCACACTAAACACCCAAGAAGATATCCAGGTGCTTGGGCAGGTGTACAGGTGTGAGGTCCCCAAGGTGCTTACACGAAAAGCCAGGTCTTCAACTGCTTGCAGAACTCAAGAACTGAGGAGGAGGCTCTGATGTGTTGGGGGGAAGTCATTCCATGTCTTGGGTGCACTGTAGGAGAATGAACTATGTCCAGATTTGCTTTTGTGGATGCAAGGATTGTGCGCAAGCGAGAGTGAGGCAGAGCATAGGTGTCTGGTCGGTTGGTGAAAGTGCATGCGGCTGTTCAGGTATTCTGGTCCTGTGTTGTGTGGGTCTTTGTATGTGTGCATGGGAAGTTTGAATTGGCTGCACTTGTGAATGGGGAGCCAGTGAAGCTTCCTGAGGTGTGGTGTGATGTGGGTGCGGCATAGAGGGTTGAGTATGAGTCTTGCGGCTCCATTCTGGTTGGTCTGAAGTTCATTTAGATATTCCAATGTGAGTGTTGCCATAGTCTAGCCGGCTGGTGATGAGTACTTGTGTGATGGTCTGTCTGGTGTTCTGAGGGAACCATTTGAAGATCTTTTGCAACATGAGCAGAATATGGAATTAGGAGGTGCACACTGCATTGACTTGAGCTGTTATGTTGAGCTTGTCATCTAGGATGATCCCTAGATTTGTTGCATGGCCTGTGGGTGTGGGTATTGTTCCTAGCTCTGATGGCCACCTGGTGGAATTCCATGGGGAGTTCTTGTTGCCGAAGGCCAGTGCTTCCGTATTGTCGGAGTTGAGCTTCAGGCAGTTGGTTCGCATGCAGTCTGCTACCATGGTCATGAAGTTGGTGAAGTTGGTTCTATTGGTGTTCTTCTTGTCTGTCACGTAGAAGATGAGTTGGGTGGCATCGGCATAGGAGAGGATGGAGATGTGTTGTGATAGGATGATGATGATGAGCGTTGTCTTGTAAATGTTGAAAAGAGCTGGGCTAAGGGAAGATACCTGTGGGACACCGCATATCAGTTGCTTGGTCTCTGATGTGAAGGGTGGCAGCTTGACCCTTTGGGTTCTTCTAAAAGGAAGGACCAGATTCATTTCAGAGTAGATCCTTGTATGCCAATCTTGTGAAGTCTTCTGATGAGAATGATGTGGGAGACAGTGTTGAAGGCTGCAGAAAGGTCGAGCAGGATGAGGGCTGCTGTTTCTCCTCAGTCCAGGTTGTTTCGAATGTCGTCGGTGGCAGCAAGGAATGCTGGTTTGATGCTGTCTAGAAGATGGTGAACTTCCAGGTGGGCTTTGAGTTGCTTGTTAATGGCCTTCTCAATCACTTTAGCTGGATAGGGGAGCAGGGAGATGGGTAGGATGTTGCTCAGTTGATTTGTGTCAGCTGTGGGCTTGAGGAAGTTATTGTTTTCTGCAAGTTTCCATTCATCTGGGAAAGTGGTGGACGTTATGAGGTGTAGATGAAGTGGGTAAGGGGGGTGCTGACTGGTGATGTTTCCAGGTTGTGACTGTGGTGGGGCCATGGGTCCAATGGACCCCCGAGTGAATGGTTTGCATGATTGCCGCTGTGTTGTTTCTGGTCAAGGTTGTCCATTTGGTCAGATGGCCGTCTAGCTTGGTGGTGGGTAGGTTAGTGATGAGTTCTCTGGGGTTGGGTTGGTGTGTGAAGTTGCTGTAGATATTTGCGATTTTGCTGTGGAAGAAGTATTATAGCAGGAGGATAAAAATCCTTACTTGATGAATAGATCAATAGGATTATTACTGGTTCACTCTTCATGGGAAGAAGGAAGATCCCTTTTCTCAAAGTGTCAAAAAGGAGTTACTCTTGCTCTATGGTCAGAATGAGTAACACTATCTGTCCTTCTTCTTTACAAGTGGGAATATTGCTCTCCATTCCATGGTTCAAGAAGCTTAATACTGTTCCTTTAGGGACAAAGCATTACACTTGCTCCTTTCATTGGGGAAAAACATTATTACTACCCTTCTTGATCAGCCAGAGATTTACCATCCCCACCAAGGATAAATAGGAG
Organism: Lissotriton helveticus; assembly: GCF_964261635.1. NCBI lineage: Eukaryota > Metazoa > Chordata > Amphibia > Caudata > Salamandridae > Lissotriton > Lissotriton helveticus. Next base: position 184,503,178 of record NC_136063.1, read on the forward strand.
TTTTGGTATCTCTCCTCCCCAAGGGCCAACAGAGTATTACTATTACTCGTAGTTTATAGAAATATTAACATCCCCCTTCCTAAGAATTAATACGACTATTGCTATCCCTTCCAAGGGTCAACAGGAATATTAATACTTAACACTTCCATCAAAAAGGAATTCATAACCATCTATGAATTGTCTGCCTCAGTCTGGGCTATGCAACAGGCCCCTGCCCTGTACAAAAATCAAGCAAGGTGTGAGAGGAAAACACAGCACTTGCTATACCCTTGTACAGTACCCTCTAAGAGTTGAAGCAAAAATGGACATTAAAAGGCTTTTGGATGAGCTGTTGCTCCAAGGAAATATACTCCCTTACCAGTCCTCCATCACCAATCTGATGTTCATGGTACCTGCACCCAGCAGGTCTAAAAGTCAGTTTTGGACCCTAGAAAGCTCTTCTCCCATGTAAAACCCATGCCACATAAAATGCACCCATCACAGGATCAATGAGCCAGCTTCTGAGAAAGAAACATGAACCAACAATCAACAGGTTCTACTCACAAGGCAAAGCATGAGAGTCAGAGTAAGTAGCTGCATCTACATTTGGAGGGTCTCAGTCCGCATTGACCTGAGAGTTGTGAAGCTCTGAGGCGCGGTCCTAGGCTGATGATACTCACATCACAGCCAGTTGTCTAGGACGAGCCTAAAAAGGGTGGATGACACCATCACCGTTCTCAGAGAAACTCCAATATAGCCTTTCCTTTCAATAGGAAATATTCCTAGGATATGAGTTATCCGATGGAGGGCAAGGGACATGGACATGATTTTCTTGAGAAATATGTAAAACTGCACCCTCCAAGCACTTGGTTAAATCCCATCCCCTTGGTTTTAATGGTAATGGTTTTAAATAATTGTACAATCAAATTCTGATTGTGATTTCCAACCCATGAGAGTTCTTTAAACTTTGACTTTGACTATTTGTTGCATTACGCGTAATGCGTTATATCGTTGAACCAACTTCTACCTCCCATGTTCCCTGCAAGGGTTAGTCAGACAAGCAGACCTCCAGGTTAGAAGGGCTTCAAGCTGACATGATGGAGGAGACCAGAGATAACTAGTGCTAATTAGGCATGTGATTGAAACTCAGCAGGTTAGGCTTCACCTATACTCTCTAACGTGGGGGATAGCCCACTCTCATTACGGCTAAATCACACCCCTATTCTGTAGCAGAAGAGATGTTTACACCTGGGATGAAAATGCTCATGGACATGGAAACTGCCATAAATAAAGTAGTGCCTGAGGCAAAAAAAGGATTGCTGACTTCCTGGTCCCTACTTTGAAAGCAGCCACATTCTTACCTCAAGAGTCTTGATCCTCGTTGGGTTGAGTGGGCAGCGGGCCATGCAGCAGAGGACATACATCTCGGTTACACCCACACGTAAGAGCCCAAGAGGTTGCAGAGGATCATCAGTCCATGCCACAAGCTCTACATATCAACCCCCTGCACACTTACGACACAATGCACGACCAGCGGTGAGCACTAGTTCACCCTGCTCTGTTACATGAAAGGATGGCTTTACCTCTGTTAGTACCTGGTGCGACAATCTATTTGGCGCCCCCAATGACCTCGTTCTTCATCACTGCTCCCCTCCAACAGTGCCCTCTATCTCTCCACAAGCCCTCTCACATGCATTTCATTTATTTTTTAGCGCTAGGCATACCAGTGTAGTGTGTCAAAGCACTTTAAGTCACGCACACATTATACAGAGACAGTGAAACATGCCAGAGTAAATCAGAATATAGGGAATGCCACATACGACAAGGAGGATTGCAGGGTGTAGGAATCACGCCATTCACACTAGTAGGCAGTAGTAGTATTATTACTTTATTCGGCATCCATGCACCATCACAGTATACATACACAATGTGATACAACAATAACAATAAAATACAGTTTAAAACAACACGTAATTTCAGACTTGTAATAAGAATCAATATTACTTTAAATTAAGAAACGCAAATTCTTTCATATATACAAAATAGTGCAATAATGGGCTAGGACAGTGCGCATTTAAGTGATAGAAAAGGTACAAAGGATTTTTTCCACAAATTTCATAGAAAAAAACCTAGTACACTAGTAAGCTGTATATTTTAAGAGTGTTCGGTCAGAAGAAGCGCAAACTCTGGAGTTAAAACGTACTACAGTGGTTAAGGTTGGCTTTACTAATAAGAATGTAGTTCTACCCAAACTAACCCTTTACAGAAACATTAGGATAATGAAAGATTGGGGAAAACCATAAGGGGGGTTATTTATTGGAAACTTCTGCAGCCAGGTGCCGCAAGTTATTTTGTTGCGCCACTCTGTGTTAGTTTCAAGGCGCAGGGATGCAACATATTTACAGCAACATGTTGCATCTCTGTGCCTTTCCCTGCTCTGGCACATAAACTGCTGCCATGCACTGGTTCAGGCACCCTTGCACCATGCTGCAAGAGTGCCTGCGTCATGGGGAGATTGTTTTAGTGGAGGAAGGGAAACCTTATTGCACAAAAACAATCGCTTGAGGTAATTTCCTCTTCCAGTGTGTGCTGTTGGAAGCAGCACACATTGAAAAAGGAAAAAACAAGGAGAAATGAAACATTTCTCCTCATTGTACCTCCCTAAGCTACCCCTTGGGGTGGCGTAGCATCCTGACACATTTCCAGATTTACGATTGCTCGTGAATCTGTAAATGCATCAGTGGACATTTGTGTTGCGTGGAACACCGGCAGCAACACCCATGTCACACCCCTAACACGCAACATGTTGCATGAAATAGGGCAAGATTTACGAGCACGCGTAAAGCCACGCAGGGTGGCTTTACGTGTGCTTGTAAATTTCACGCAGCTGATTGTGCCGTTGGTGCGTCACACAACGTGATGCATCGATGGCGCAAGGGGCTCATAAATAAGCCCCAAGGTCCAACCCCATGCCTTGCAGTTTGCATGCAACTCCTTGATGACTTCATAGGTCACTGTGTTACATTAGTATTGTAACTTATGAACTGCAATTAACAAAAGGATCTCTGTGCAAAAGCAGTAAACCACTGAGCTATCCACATATAATGAAGTTCTTTGATCTGCATGGTACAGATACTTTGTAGCAGGCATATTAGCCCTCGTTGCTACATTATGATTAACCAGAACAGCCACTAGACAAAACTGGATCTCTCTCCAGAAGGAACATTAATTACCAGAGTTATCTTGACATTTTTATTGTTGTCTGAAAACTGCTGGAAACACTAACAACATTACAGTGGATGCTTTTAAACTCATAAGTTATAGCTAAAGACAGTGCTCTCCTCAGTGAGTAACAGCTGCAGCTGCACCGGTCACCTACCTAGTTACATGTGCAGTGGTACAAGAAGTGTTTAAGGATTGAGAGTTCAAAGTTCAGCACATGAAACCCCTTGGAAAATACACCACACACATAGATGAGATGAATGCACTTTTTCTAGGGGTAGGCGAAACATTCCATTCCGCCCATGGAATTGGCGGGATTTTTGCTACTCTGCGTTACTTGTGTAACACGGAGTTCTGGCCAAATTCCACCAATCGCCTTGTGGTGGAATTTTTTCTCGTGCACTGTTCCATGACAGTACGTTGGAGAGAACAAGTAAGATATGGTGCTCTCTATCCTGATTTCCAGTCGCTAGGAGGACATGCGGTGAGGTGTTTCTAACATAGGCGGTAATGAACGTTTGCAGTCAGAAGGCTGCACCTGGAGTAGAAAATCTACATGAGTGGCAGCAAAATCAACTTGAGTAGCTGCGCCCTCTAGCATGTCACGTGGTTCCATTTGTGCTGAGTTTTCAGCATGAAATGCACCCCAGGCGCTAAATTACAGTATGAGCAGGGCAATATGCCTATTTCTACCCATTGGCAAAACTGCATGGAATTTCGCAGAATTTTTATGTAACTCTGCGGAATTCCGCAGAGTCAAAATCGTCGAGTTCCACCCACCCCTAACTTTTACTCACCCAACAAAAGCCAGATCCAAGCCTTCCAGCCCTGGTAGTTGTAAATTTCGTATTTTGCACTTAAAGATCTCAATGTAAGTTTAGGATATTGGAAGCCAAAGGATTCAAAGACTAAAGAGGAAAATCAATTAAGGCTAAACAGCTTTTGGGTTGAATAGCAGCTCTCCAGAGCCTGCTTCCATTAATTACCATTTAACATATGTCAGCACACCAAAGTGAAAGCATGCAGCGAGTGCAGCGTCAGGTCTTGCTGCTGCAATGGCTGTTCATCCATGTCTCCCAAACTAAAGCGGATACAGAAATGGTCCTAGGGCTCTGGGCTAGGGTTCTAATTGGTAAGGGTTGGCAAAAGGTCACCTGAAATAGGGCTAATAAAGCTTAGGGCGCAGGGCATCTCAGCTACGGGCAGAGAGAACAAGGGCAGTTGCCTGTTTGGGATAGGTCGCTCCCAGTACCAGAGATGCTGCCCTTTTTTCATTTCCCAACCACCACCTTAAGCCATTCATATCCACAAACATATTAACACACTCACAGCAAATGCACTCTACTTATTTACTTCAAACAAATCCTAAACACATTTGAGTGTCGTAACGACCTCAACAAAACCCCACAAACCACACATATAGACCCTTCACCCCAACTACCACACAATGGCACCTTCGCTTTCACACAAAACACCACTCTGTCCTATATCACTAATAAATACACACATCACTAACACAACACAAAGCCACACCATACATTACTTTAATCCATACAAAATTCCAGGGCTACCCTCTACTAGCACCTAACAGACCACTTTCTGTCACCACCAAATCTATACTCAGCTCATATCATCCTGCTACCCCCTTCTCATCCTTTTACCAAAAACACACAACCAAACAATCGGTACACCCCATCATACATCACACATATTACCTCTTCCAGGTATCAAATCTAACACAAACACTCATAACTCTTGTTCATCCCCTTTCACACACAACATACACTATTTTCTATAACACATCATCACCCTTTTACCATTCAACTTCCACTCACCAACAGTACTTTACATACAAATCCTTCTCGGAAAACTACTACATCAATATCTCCCCTCACTACTCCACAAAAACCACACATAACACACACAACAGCTCAAAAAAATATCACATACATAGTTTCATAATACATTCTGTAACATATTAGAAACATAACTCCACCCTCACAATGACACAAATAATGCATATCATAACCACCTTTACTCCCAAATTCTCTATCTTCACCATAACCTACCACAAATAACACAACTCCCATCCATTGCAAAATGTAGAGCCTTTAAACATGACTGACATGATCCACCCCCACCCCCTAATCCATACACCTTTCACCCTAAATAGAAGCAAACAAATTAAAAATGCCGCTCTTCACAACTTCGCATCTCCATGTCTATTACACAACAAGACTACTCTACAAAAACAACACAGCTCATCAACTCACTCTCAATTACCATCTCCACCATGTACACATGCAAACCCAACAAAGTGCCTTGTAAGCTTGCAGGACAAGGAATACGATATAAAAAAGCAACATGATTGCTATCCTCGTACAGTGAATACTAGCACTAATGACATACCTGGTACAAGTTCAAAAAAGTATTGCTCACTCTTCTAGACAACAAAGTAACACTACCACCAAAACACACAATCTCTAAACAGCTTACTAATAAATGCTCAATCACTCTTTAAAAACAAGCACCACATCTATGATCTACTCACTGACACACGACCTGACTTACTCTTCATACCTGAATCATGGTTGGGAGATGACATGGCTCCAGTGTTGCATTAAACCATTCCTCAAAATATCATACAAAATCATACAGTTAAAAGAGGAGGTGGACTAGCTGTTATATTCAAGCAAACAATATAATCTTAGACCTGGCATATTTTGGTGTGGTCTCCCCTGACCTTTGTGGCATCTGACCTGTTTTGACCTTGTTTTGCTGGCAAAGGCGTTTGAGCACGTTGACAGTGCTATTCAGTGCCAAAGAGCTGTGTTTGTCATGTACATACTTGTGATTGGTACATGATTGGCTGATTTGAGTTAGCTGTAAGTCCCTTGTCTAGGAGAAAGCCATATTATAAGGGCATATAACTTAAATGCTCCCCCGGGGGCCTGCAGCACTAGTCGTGCCATCCACAGAGATAGCTCTGAATACGTGCAGCAGGTTTGCCATGGCGAGTCCTGTGTGTGTAGGTTACTTTTACTCTGCTTGGCATTTAAAAAGCTACTTGCCAAGGTTCTTCAGGTCTCTCGCTGCATCTGAGTACTCCCTGGGGGCAGGGTGCGATGTCAGGAAGAGGTAGGGCATGTGCATGTGTGCGCCACATATAATGGTAGTGAATGGCACCCGATGGTGTGTTCAGTAGAGTAGGGCTGCTTCTCACATTGAATTGACATGAGGATTTGTGAAAAGGTTATTGAGCTGTATTTACTCTGTGAAGGAGAGTGGCAGTATAGTGTATGATATCAATGAGCTGGTAATGGTAAATCCTATCTGGTGGCGCAAGTGGATTCAATATTACTAACGTGGAGGAGCCCCTTTGGGAAAGTGGGCTTTTCTGTGCTTGTGGGTCTGTGTGCCTGCCAGCCTTTCTCCAATCCACATGTGGATGCTGGGGGGACAGCTACATCTGTACATTCCTGATAGAAGGGCTGAAACTAGGGGCTCAAGGGAACTGCAGACCTCCGATTCTGAGAGGCCTTCCTGGGATGGATATGGGGAGGAGAGGGGGCCCTGGAATTGGAAACTTGCATTCCAAGGGGAAGGGTCTTGGCCCCACTAAATATATTGATCAAGCCTCCTGGGTAGGATGGCATACAGGGCAAAATTTAGAGAGGGCCAGTGCATTTCAAATATGGCCATTTGAACTGATCTCATTTTCAAAGGCGATTGTGGATATAACTACTGGGGCTCTGCCCTCAAGAGTTAGATTATTTACAACACGGGGTGGTGATGGACAGAGTCTCTGAATTAAGCAGAGTACTCTCACCCAGTCAAGAGATCAGGGCTAGATCCAACACCGTTTTTTAGCTCATTGCACCATCCCAGTTTCAGAACCTGGCTGTATGCAAATTAGTCTGTCCCTGGCCCAGTGCATCATGGGAACAGGGCAGACCAGACTACAAAAGCCAATTCTTACACTGGGAAGGAAACAAGCTTCCGGGGACCGGTTTCTGCCATTTCAGGCGTCTTCGGCCCGGCTTGCTTGAATCCTGATGGTGCAATGAGCAAGGGACTCACATCTGAGTATACCCTTCCACGCTTAGGGTGGACAAAATTATTTACAACACGGGGTGGTGATGGACAGAGTCTCTGAATTAAGCAGAGTACTCTCACCCAGTCAAGAGATCAGGGCTAGATCCAACACCGTTTTTTAGCTCATTGCACCATCCCAGTTTCAGAACCTGGCTGTCTGCAAATTAGTCTGTCCCTGGCCCAGTGCATCATGGGAACAGGGCAGACCAGACTACAAAAGCCAATTCTTACACTGGGAAGGAAACAAGCTTCCGGGGACCGGTTTCTGCCATTTCAGGCGTCTTCGGCCCGGCTTGCTTGAATCCTGATGGTGCAATGAGCAAGGGACTCACATCTGAGTATACCCTTCCACGCTTAGGGTGGACAAAATTATTTACAACACGGGGTGGTGATGGACAGAGTCTCTGAATTAAGCAGAGTACTCTCACCCAGTCAAGAGATCAGGGCTAGATCCAACACCGTTTTTTAGCTCATTGCACCATCCCAGTTTCAGAACCTGGCTGTATGCAAATTAGTCTGTCCCTGGCCCAGTGCATCATGGGAACAGGGCAGACCAGACTACAAAAGCCAATTCTTACACTGGGAAGGAAACAAGCTTCCGGGGACCGGTTTCTGCCATTTCAGGCGTCTTCGGCCCGGCTTGCTTGAATCCTGATGGTGCAATGAGCAAGGGACTCACATCTGAGTATACCCTTCCACGCTTAGGGTGGACAAAATTATTTACAACACGGGGTGGTGATGGACAGAGTCTCTGAATTAAGCAGAGTACTCTCACCCAGTCAAGAGATCAGGGCTAGATCCAACACCGTTATTTAGCTCATTGCACCATCCCAGTTTCAGAACCTGGCTGTATGCAAATTAGTCTGTCCCTGGCCCAGTGCATCATGGGAACAGGGCAGACCAGACTACAAAAGCCAATTCTTACACTGGGAAGGAAACAAGCTTCCAGGGACCGGTTTCTGCCATTTCAGGCGTTTTCGGCCCGGCTTGCTTGAATCCTGATGGTGCAATGAGCAAGGGACTCACATCTGAGTATACCCTTCCACGCTTAGGGTGGACAAAATTATTTACAACACGGGGTGGTGATGGACAGAGTCTCTGAATTAAGCAGAGTACTCTCACCCAGTCAAGAGATCAGGGCTAGATCCAACACCGTTTTTTAGCTCATTGCACCATCCCAGTTTCAGAACCTGGCTGTATGCAAATTAGTCTGTCCCTGGCCCAGTGCATCATGGGAACAGGGCAGACCAGACTACAAAAGCCAATTCTTACACTGGGAAGGAAACAAGCTTCCGGGGACCGGTTTCTGCCATTTCAGGCGTCTTCGGCCCGGCTTGCTTGAATCCTGATGGTGCAATGAGCAAGGGACTCACATCTGAGTATACCCTTCCACGCTTAGGGTGGACAAAATTATTTACAACACGGGGTGGTGATGGACAGAGTCTCTGAATTAAGCAGAGTACTCTCACCCAGTCAAGAGATCAGGGCTAGAACCAACACCGTTTTTTAGCTCATTGCACCATCCCAGTTTCAGAACCTGGCTGTATGCAAATTAGTCTGTCCCTGGCCCAGTGCATCATGGGAACAGGGCAGACCAGACTACAAAAGCCAATTCTTACACTGGGAAGGAAACAAGCTTCCGGGGACCGGTTTCTGCCATTTCAGGCGTCTTCGGCCCGGCTTGCTTGAATCCTGATGGTGCAATGAGCAAGGGACTCACATCTGAGTATACCCTTCCACGCTTAGGGTGGACAAAATTATTTACAACACGGGGTGGTGATGGACAGAGTCTCTGAATTAAGCAGAGTACTCTCACCCAGTCAAGAGATCAGGGCTAGATCCAACACCGTTTTTTAGCTCATTGCACCATCCCAGTTTCAGAACCTGGCTGTATGCAAATTAGTCTGTCCCTGGCCCAGTGCATCATGGGAACAGGGCAGACCAGACTACAAAAGCCAATTCTTACACTGGGAAGGAAACAAGCTTCCGGGGACCGGTTTCTGCCATTTCAGGCGTCTTCGGCCCGGCTTGCTTGAATCCTGATGGTGCAATGAGCAAGGGACTCACATCTGAGTATACCCTTCCACGCTTAGGGTGGACAAAATTATTTACAACACGGGGTGGTGATGGACAGAGTCTCTGAATTAAGCAGAGTACTCTCACCCAGTCAAGAAATCAGGGCTAGATCCAACACCGTTCTTTAGCTCATTGCACCATCCCAGTTTCAGAACCTGGCTGTATGCAAATTAGTCTGTCCCTGGCCCAGTGCATCATGGGAACAGGGCAGACCAGACTACAAAAGCCAATTCTTACACTGGGAAGGAAACAAGCTTCCGGGGACCGGTTTCTGCCATTTCAGGCGTCTTCGGCCCGGCTTGCTTGAATCCTGATGGTGCAATGAGCAAGGGACTCACATCTGAGTATACCCTTCCACGCTTAGGTTGGACAAAATTATTTACAACACGGGGTGGTGATGGACAGAGTCTCTGAATTAAGCAGAGTACTCTCACCCAGTCAAGAGATCAGGGCTAGATCCAACACCGTTTTTTAGCTCATTGCGCCATCCCAGTTTCAGAACCTGGCTGTATGCAAATTAGTCTGTCCCTGGCCCAGTGCATCATGGGAACAGGGCAGACCAGACTACAAAAGCCAATTCTTACACTGGGAAGGAAACAAGCTTCCGGGGACCGGTTTCTGCCATTTCAGGTGTCTTCGGCCCGGCTTGCTTGAATCCTGATGGTGCAATGAGCAAGGGACTCACATCTGAGTATACCCTTCCACGCTTAGGGTGGACAAAATTATTAATGCCAGAAACCGGTCCCCGGTAGCTTGTCTCCTTTCTTATGAAGAATTGGCTTTGTAGTTTGGTCTGCCCTGTTCCCATTATGCACTGGGCCAGGGACAGACTAATTTGCATATAGCCAGGTTCTGAGCTGGGATGGGGCAGTGAGATAAATAATGGTGATGGATCGGGCCCTGATCTTTGGACTGGGTAAGAGTGGTCTGCTTAATTCATACACTCTGTTCATCACCACCCCCTTTTCTGTATCGATTTTGGCCACTATAGGTGTGGCAGGGTATACTCAGACATGAGTCCCTTTCTCACTGCTCCATCAGGATTCAAGCAAGCCGGGCCGAAGAGGCTGAAATGCCAGAAACCGGTCCCCGGTAGCTTGTCTCCTTTCTGGTGAAGAATTGGCTTTGTAGTTTGGTCTGCCCTGTTCCCATGATGCACTGGGCCAGGCACAGACTAATTTGCATATAGCCAGGTTCTGAGCTGGGATGGGGCAGTGAGATAAATAACGGTGATGGATCGGGCCCTGATCTTTGGACTGGGTAAGAGTGGTCTGCTTAATTCATACACTCTGTTCATCACCACCCCCTTTTCTGTCTCAAGAGTTAGAGGCACTTTTGGGATTGGAACCATACTATGCTGGTTCAACACTGGGACATTGACAAGAGGAATTATTGGGGTGGTAGGTGTTGCAACTTGATTATCCACAGACTTGTGGTAGACTTGGGCTTGTTGTGCTCAAGGAAAGGGGCTATCACTTGAGAATTTTGCCTAGAACCTGCTGGCCTGCAGCTAATCACCACCTGTCATGGCCCGGTCCCCTAAGCTCTCTCCAAGGGCCATTTAGCTGGCCTCCTGTCCACAAGATCCAAGGGACAGAAAGGATCACCCCATTTCCATGAGATCATAGGGACCACTTAGGGTGCGTCAGAAACGGGAGGAAGTTATCGCTCTTTGGGACAAGGACCGTCCTGATGTACACCATATTCACATTGTGCAGAGGAGTGTGCTCGTAAAGAACAGTGCTCCCCCTGTGGTGCCAGAATGTGAGGAGTTCAAGGAGGCAGGGGGAAGTTTGCCAAATCTGAGGAGCCCGTGCTTGCAACCGGAAGCCTGTGCTAGCTTACACTCCATAGCATGTGGTGTCTTAGGAGTTTTGGGGGACATTTGCTGAGTCCATGGGATCTGAGCTAGAAGCCTAGACTGTCTCCGACGTCCAGATCAGGAGACTGTCTCCGACGTCCAGATCAGGAGGATGACAGTGCCTGGCATCACAGCTTTCATACAAGGCTACTAGCTCCCTTTCCCTGGACCCACGCCACAAGGTACTCTGTTGTTGAGAATATAGTGACTGGACCCGAGGCGTCGCATTGTGCCTTGTGGACACCCATGGCTGGCTGCCTGAAGCAACTGCAGCTCACACCTCTACCAGAGGGGAAACAATTCTTCAATTGGGAAGTGAACCAGCTTCCGATGTCACTCTTTTGCCTACGAGGGAATAGTGATCTTTGTGAAGGTGCCGGTGAGTGCCTGAATACCTAGTCTGGACGAATGTAACTCAGTAACTGTTTTCATTCTACTTTAGGTGGTCTCAATAATCTAATCAAAGTGTCACCAGCAGGGAAACATGTATAATTGACTGGTGCCTTTTGAGGGGCTGGGTCGGGAGGCATAGATGAAACCTGTGATTTTTTGACTGCTGGAACTGAATACGGTATGCGATACTGGGAATGTTGTGTTTTATGAATACCTATGAATAATGCATATATGTTAATGCCATTCTGCTGCTAATGGGAGAGTTCTGCAATTGCATATAACTACAAAGTATATATTGAATGTGTATGTTGTGTTGATTTCAATGTGTGTGTAATCCAAAGAACAGTGTTTTATACATACAGTGTGAAGTATTTTTTGTAGCATACGCATTGTGTTGCGAGGGTGGTATTGTGCCACTAAACTGAACTAAAACTGAATTGTCTTTGGAATAAGAAAATTGGATTATGTGAAATACAACAAATATCCAGTTTCTGCTGAAACGAATATAAAGAAACTCAACTTGAAACTATACAGTCTATGTGTCATTTGAAGATTCATGCTTGTCTAAACATGTACCAGGATTACAAATGTTCTAATATTTGAATTAAATTGTAGGATTTTTTGTCTTACGCTCATTTTGAGTGATTGAAGCAGTGCATTGGGACTGCTAGATAACTATCTGGCATACTTCTAATTTGTATTTGTAAGGCCTGCAGAGCCCTTTTCCCCGATGCACGCAATTGTTTCTTTCACCTTTAAAAACATTTTTTAATGGTTTAAATGTATGACTATTGATCACTGAGTGCAAGACGGTTGCATTTATCTCTTCTAATACTTTACACTTTGACACTGAGGATAGTCCTGACTGGATTGTGCCAAGCTACCCAAGGGTGAGCAAAGGTTATTGGACCAGTGTACCATACTTATCCTATCCAGGACGGTGGAATCTGTCTGGTTTCCATGTGTTCCAGCCAGCCAGAAACTGCTGGATCTGACACTCTCCAAAGCTGACGACATTTCCATAGAAGGTTGTGAGACCCTGACCACAAGATGCAACCCTGCACCAACTTCCTCCGGTAACTTCCTTTTCTTTTACAGACCACCACTTAGCAATGCCACATTCCCAGACACATTTCTAGACACAGCTTCAAACCTTATCACACTACACTACAACCTATGCATTCTTGGTGACTTAATAATTTGGTTTGTCAGATCGTACACAAACCTACAGAGCTCACAGGACACATCCTTGATGTCATTTTTGCAAATCCAGTACTAGATACCTTTGAAACGATTATTCCAGTCAAATGGTCAAACAACAATTTGGTAGCTTTTCAAAATAAAACACCACTAATCAACCCACCTAAAACTACCTTACATGCATCCACCTATCGGCTATTGGAACAAACTAAATTTGGAATACTTAGAAACACCACTAACATCCAGCACAGATCTAGATACAATAAATTCAATAAAAAAACCATATGAGTCGCTACAAGAAGCTTTCGATATCCTAATGTAACTAAGAACAACAAAACAGGACAAAAGAAAACAAGCACCTTGGAGAAATGCCGAACTAGAAAAGATAAATCAAGATTAGAAAGCTGCAACGCACCTGACTCGAAATAAGCAGCAATCAAGACAAACTTCACCTGCACAAACTTTACAGAATATATAAGTCAACAATCAAAAAAAACCTAAATGCAAAGAAGGAACTCGTCCCATTACTCAAAAATTCACAGACAAACAAATCATTACACAACCAAAGCAGACATGTTAGATTCCTATTTAAATCATAGGTAAACCACCTGCACTAATCAATTTCCTAAAATCTTTTCCATGAGTAGCCCAGCCTCTGCATTCATTCAAACAAATATCACAAAGTGAATTCATGGATCTGGTTAAAGCAAGCAGGCCAGCCAGCTGCCCTTCTGAACCTTGCCCACCACAAATCTTTAAGGACTTTCTTTTAACTACCTCTGCTGCCACCCATTTAAGAAGAATCATCAATACTTTCTTCAACTAATGAAATCTTTCCAGACAACCTAAAAAAGGCATGAATATGCCCATTATTAAAGAAAACTAACCTGGACCCGCATGACCCCCTACAACAGACCAATTACAAATGGTCCTTTCCTGGGCAAACTGAAAGAAAGAGCAGCATTCACCCAGACGTCACAATTTATAGAAGATAACTCTATACTTTCAGACTACCAAACAGGATTCTGCCCAGGAACAGACACAGAATCTGCCCTCATCACCATCTGGGATTACCTTAAAAACACAGTAGACTGGGACAGGGTTGCTGCACTACTTCTCTTGGACATCTCAGCTGTTTTTGACACAGTTGACCATGACAATCTAATACAAAGACTCCATGAAGCCGACGCAAAGAGGACTGCTCTTAACTAGATCACACCCTACCTTCAAAACAGAACAAATGTCATTCATCCTCCCCTTTCTCATCAAAACCATTCTTCACAAAAGCAGGGGTCCCTCAACACTCTCATCTGACCCATGCTTTTCAACACCTACATAAAGTCAATGAATTTCAGCTCACATGCTATAACTATACAGATGATGGGGGCGAAGCCAGCCGAGCTACGAGATTGCGGCGTTTTGAGCAAGCTCCTCCGGGATGCCCGATATATCGTAACTATCCAGCACAAAAGAGCGGTCTGACCTCTCAGATAGGGGGAACTCTGACTGTAAACATAACGTCACGGTAAATCAGCAGCTACAGGGCACCCCGCGCATTAGAGTAGCCAAGACAGACGGGGCGCGGGTGAGGCCTGCAGCGTGAGACCGCCAATCGGACGCCGGCCTGGATTACAACGTGAGGCCAGGACACAGAGCACGTTTTCCGGCAAGGGTGTGGCCGAGGGCCGGGGCTGAAATACGGAACTGCGGCCAATGCACCGGACGGCTCCAACAAGGTAATGGCAAGCTAGCGGACAAGCACTAACGATGTTGGGGAAATCAAACCTGACATGGGGAGCTGCAACGCTGATACCCCTCCCGTTTGCCGCCACAAACTAGGCCCAAACACCACGCGCCTTGCTGACACGCCACTGGGTTCCGCTTGCAGTGCTCACCACACAAGGCAGGACTCTGAAGCACACGCTCATAAAAGCGGCAGGCCAGTGGGGGGGTGGGCTCCACAATCGCATAGACACTTACCTTGAGGTAGAGTGCCAGAACATCTGGTTCAGTGACTTAATATCGAGGAACATAATATAGAATGCCCAAAATATCGACTCCAAAATATCGAGGGACAAAATATAGAATCCCTATCTACAAACAGGTAAGTACTAAAATATCGAATCCAAAATATAGATTGTTAAAAATATAGTTAACTAAAATATCGAATTTTTTAAATATATTAAATATAACATTAAATTAAATTAAATAAATATTATAAACAATTAAATAAAACATACTTAAAAGAATGTAAAAAATATAAAAATAATAAATGTAATGTAAAAAAAAGTAGAGAATTTGTTAGACAGGGAGAGGGTAAAATTACTATTCCCACTCCAGTGAGTGCAATAGTAGGGAAAGCGTTGGATAGCGTAGGGGTAAAAATTACTATTCCCACTCCAAAGAGTGCAACAGTAGTGAAATCGTTGGATAGCGGAGGGATAACAATTACTATTCCCACTCTAGTGAGTGCAACAGTAGGGAGCACGTTGGATAGCGTAGGGGTAAAAATTACTATTCCCACTCCAAAGAGTGCAACAGTAGGGAAAGGGTAGGATAGCGAGTGGGGGGGGGGGGTTAAAAATTACTATTCCCACTCCAGAGAGCGCAACAGTAGGGAAAGCGTTGGATAGCGGGAGGGTAAAAATGACTATTCCCACTCCAGTGAGTGCAACAGTAGGGAAAGCGTTGGATAGCTTAGGGGTAAAAATTACTATTCCCACTCCAGTGAGTGCAACAGTAGGGAAAGCGTTGGATAGCGGAGGGGTAAAAATTACTATTCCCACTCCAGAGAGTGCAACAGTAGAAAAAGTGTTGGATAGGGGGAGGGTAAAAATTACTATTCCCACTCCAGTGAGTGCAACAGTAGGGAAAGCGTTGGATAGCGTAGGGCTAAAAAGTACTATTCCCACTCCAGAGAGTGCAACAGTAGGGAAAGTAATGATTTAATATTAAAATAAAATAAAATTAATTATCAATACCAATAACATTTTTACAAAAAATAATAACCATTTAATAAAAATTAATTACCAATTAAAAAGATTAATCACTAGATAATTAAAATTAATTACCAATTAATATTAATTATCAATTAATTATCAATACATATAAATAAAAATAAATATTTACTTAATTACAATTAAATTACTTCCCACCCTATTCCCCTATAAACCCATAACCCACTCCAAATAAATACAATTAACATAATTATCAATTAATCAATTAATAAGAATGGCTTACTTATTCATTACAATGAATTACCAGTTAATAAAAACTAATTACCAATTAAAAATTCATTATCAATCAATTATCAATACATATAAATAAAAGTTATTATTTGATTTACTATAATTAAATTACTTCCCACCCTATTCCCCTAGAAACCCACAACCCGCTACAGAATTAAATGACGCAAAAATAAAATTACATAACATTCATTACTTAAACAATTAAACATACATTACAAAATGTATACATAATTTTAATACATATACTACCATACATAACACTAAAAAATAATCGATATTATGGAAATCCATATTTTAAATTCGATATTATGGAATTCGATATTTCATACCCTAAATTCGATATTCTGGGCTGTCTATATTTTAGTAATTCGATATTCTGGGCTGTCTATATTTTTGATTCGATATATTAGGCAGTCTATATTTTGGATTCGATATTTAGGGTGTTCACCGAACATCGTAGTCACACCCTTGTGCGCCACGATAACGGACATCACAGCACCTAACGAGTCCCTGCGGATAGCGTGCATGCTGCTACTGCCGCCTGAGACAAAATAGTGACCCCAACACTTACCCGCGTGGATCCAGTGGCATAGGGTCGACCGGCACCATTTGTCGTAGAGGCTGGATCCTCACACAGAGAGAATAGACATGGCTGAACGGCGAATCTCAGAAGTAGAAGATGCAAATAACCAAGCAAATACTAAACAAAACAAGATGGACAAGCAGCTGGTGGCGTTAACAGCCAAGGCAGAAGATTTGGAAGGGATGTCTAGAAGAAACAATCTCTGCTTGATGGGCATAGCAGAAACTACGAATACAGGTCCCATGGAGAAATATGTGGAACAACTTTTAATAACGCTACTAGGCAGAGACACTTTCTCGGACGATTTCATAATAGAAGAGCGCATAGATCCCTGGCTCCTAAACCACCACCGGGCACCAGGCCAAGACCTATAATTGCCAAACTACTAAACTACAGAGACCGAGATGCCGCGCTACGTAAATCTTGGGAACTGGGTACTTTGCGACATGAGCCCTGTATCCTGATTTCACACAAACAGTTCAGGAAGCGAGGAAAAAATTTGGTCCGGCGAAACAGAAACTTCGGGAATTAAAAATTGCCTATGCTATGTTGTACCCTGCCAGACTAAAAATCACAGATGAAGGATCAACAAAAATATTCAATAAGCCTAAAGACATCATGAAGTACCTGCAAATGAGACGACCCCAGGGAACGCGCAGGAGATCACCAAGAGACAGATTGCTAGATTGAGAAACCATGTCAGATGTGGAATGATATCACTTAATTTGGATACAGATGACAAACTGCCCCCTGGAGATGACATAACCACCTTGAAAATAGTGATCTGTAGGTGTGGCAAACGTCAAATTGCAGGTATATATATATATATATATACACACTGGACAGGACGCTGGGCAAATATAGCATACATATAGATCAAGGCCTCACAGATATGCTGGACTGAGAACGAATCGAGCACATGGAATGCAGATAAGTAAATTGGAGATACAAAACTGTAAAATTCAGTACTGACTCCAATGCTGTGGGGCCGGTAGATGCACCTATTTTAGATAGCTTGGCTATGGCAATGTAATTGTTTAAAGAAATGTGGTATTGATCGCTCAAATGTGCAACACTGTGTTGATAAGTGGCATCACCCCCTCGAAAGATCTCATCGAGGGGTAAGGGCTTGGCAGCTCCCACACACTTGTGCACACCACAGCAGTTACATTTATTTTCTTCTTTTGGTTTTATGAGGTGGGAGGGGGATGAAGGACATGTTTCATCTACAAGGGATTGTCTCAGTTGAACTGGGAACAGCGGAGTGGGAGGGGGGAGGTAAGGGGGGAAATGGGAAAATCACCAAGCAGCGACAGGATAACAGATAGTTATGTTTCTGTGTTGATGAGACAGCTCGGACATCGGTGGATGACTTATTTAATTTATATAATGTATGGCTACTGATCTAAGACATGTTCGCACACTGACTTTCATGACCTGGAACATTAGAGGACTCCAAAATCCGCAGAAAATACGCAAAGTACTAGCCTATTTAGACAGACATAAGGTAGATGTTGCCTGCCTCCAAGAAACACACCTTACAGTTCACAGAGAGAGCAGCATAGGAAACATGTGGGCGACGTTCCGTAAGGCATCCTCTTCTTCTAATTATGCCAGAGGGGTAATGATATTGATTAAACGTAACACCCCATTCACACTTATCAATGCCATCAAAGATGATCAAGGAAGATATACTATTGTACAAGGTAACTTTGGTGGCACCGCTCTCACGATAGTCACGGCATTTGGTCCGAACGCTGATGACCAGCTCTTCTATGAGCAAATCTGGGCCAAACTCCGAGACTTACACCCTACGGCTATTCTATGGGGGGAGGATTTTAATACCTGTTTGGACCCGACCCTAGGTAGATTGACAGGCAACGATAGATATGGCAGATGATCGGCCAAATCTCTCAGAGAGGGCATGGCAGAGTGGTTCATGGTAGGTGTCTGGAGACTGAGACACCCAGGGCGCAAAGAAGGTACCTGCACCTCACTGACCCACAACACTTGGTCTAGACTAGACTACTGGCTGACCACACAGGATGTTAGCACGTGGATAAAGTCAGTGGAACACTTAACTAAAACAATGTCAGATCATTCACCTGTATGCCTTGAACTAGCCATTACCACACATACCCCAAGACAATTTACATGGCGATTACAACACTCCGCATTTTAAGACCAGGTGTTCCGCAGTGAACTACATCAAGCGATTGTAGACTTTTTTCAGCTTAACACTGGCTCAGTGAAAAGTTCGAGGACACTATGGGAGGCATTCAAGGTCACTATAAGAGGACACAGTATCAGTAAACATGCAGGAATACTTAGAGATATCCAGCAAAAACTGGAAATGGCGGGAAGGGAAATTCAACGTTTAGAAGCAGAATACACCACTACATTAGATACTTCACTCCTAGCAGACATCGGGCACAAAACTGAAGCATTCCACGAGTTTGACGACACTGAGATTAAATACTTGTAACGTAGATATACAGCACAGAATTATAGGGTGGGAGGTCGGCCAGGAAGGGCACTATCGCATAAAATGAAACAGTACACACAACCGCTCATATAACACAACTCACGAGCGAACACGACACGCCATCATACAACACTCCCTACATACTAGACACCTTCATGAATTATTATTCAAATTTATACACTACGCAGTGTACAACCTCCAGACCAGAAATCTATAACCATCTAGACGATTTTGGTTTAGCATGGCTGTCTGATACACATCGGGAATATTTCAGCCACCACATAACGGAAGACGAATTCAAAGAAGCGATTAACTCACTGCCAAATAATAAAGCACCTGACCTAGATGGCCTCCCAGGCAAATTTTATAAAGAATTTAGAGACCTCCTTGTGCCCCATCTGGCAGAAATGTACGAGGAGGCTTACGAGGAAGGCATGCTTCCTGTGATGCTTCGGGAAGCCCTATTGATAGCTCTCCCAAAACCTGGTAAAGACTTAACAAAATGCGATTCGTATTGCCCCTTATCATTAATAAACATAGAGGTAAACATTTTTGCAAAAATAATAGCAAACATAATACAACCATTATTGGGATCCGTAGTCTTACCGGACCAAGCAGGCTTCGTACCCACCAGATCCACGACACAAAACATATGTACCATGTTTGCAATGTACCACAGCCTAAACCCAGAGGTACCGGCAGATGCCGCCCTAATGGATGCGGCGAAAGCTTTCGACTCGGTGGAGTGGAGGTTTATGTTCACAATCCTGAACAAGATGGGGTTTCCAACACCTTTTATACGATGGATCTCATTATTGTACACTGAACCCAAGGCCAGAATGAGAATAAACAGAATCACTTCTAAGCAGATAGACATAAGCCGCGTGACGAGGCAGGGCTGCCCCATCACCTATCTTATTTGCGCTCACATTGGAACCACTAGCTTGCAAAATTAAAGAAAAACACCCTGAAGCAGCCTTACAATTTAGCCTTCGACCTATCGGAATTTCATTATACGCTGACGATATGGTAATTTACACCAAGTACCCGGACACTAATCTAAATCCACTCATAAGAGAATATATCAGCTATGAAAATTACTCAGGCCTCAGAATAAATTGGGAAAAATCGGTAGTGATACCACTAACATTAGAGACACCACAACCAAACCTAGACTATCCATTACAATGGCACACTGATCCGGTAAAATACCTAGGAATCTGGATCCACCGAGATCCAGAAATAGCGATCAGAGAAAACTACAGGAAAGCCATGACAAAACTGGAAGAACAAGTGAACAGATGAATTAAGATGCCTCTCTCACTAGCTGATAGACTTGCGTTGCAGAAAATGATAGTGCTACCTAGATTTTTATATTTGTTCTGGAATATTCCGATATGGCTCACACAAACAGTGTTCTCGAGACTGAGATCCGCGCTCCAACGTCTAACATGGGCATGGAAACAGGCCAGGGTAAGCTGGAAAACCTTAACGAAACCATATTATCAAGGGGGTTTTGGGACCCCGGACTTCCAATTATATTTCTACTGTGCGCAAGCGCAACACGCACATTACTGGATACAACCACATGCACACATCCCCCACATTGCAGTGGAGAGAGACAGTGTCCTTCCAAATTTGCTGACATGTTACATGTCGGACCCAATTAGATTCATACCCAGAGAAACAATGCAAACGGTTTACTGCACTTCCAGAGCATGGCATACAGTGGCAAATCGCGCACAGAAGCTCCCACTATGTGCTCCGCCGCTGGATAACCACCCCAAACTCTCGGTCACACAAGAAAAGAAAATGCGAATAGTATTGGGGGAAATGGGGCTTGTGACTATGGGCAAGGTGTTTCCACACAACAAATTCATCCTGCGGAGCGACGTATCCCTAGGCACAAATCAAACGCCGTTAAAGGTGTTTGCCTACCTACGACTACGTTCAGCAGTTAAAGAATTATACACATCATTTTCGGACGAACCCGCCCAATTAAATGCACTACAAATTCTTTTGACAGCACCCACACGCCAACACCTAGTAACACATCTATACAATGCATCCCAAGATGAACAGAATCTAGGGCCCAATATAGCGCTCCAAAGGTGGGAAAAAACGATTGGTGAAACAATAGCCGAAGAAGACTGGAGTTATAGCTGCGCCCAATTACATTTACTTACATCCAACTGCAACCTACACATATTTGATTTTAAGTTTTTATACCAGACATATTACACCCAGGTTAAATTACATAAATACGGCCTTAAAGCAGACGACAAATGTGTGCGCTGTAATGCACCCAAGGCTGACTTCTTGCACATGGCGTGGGCATGCCCACATCTTCAAACGCATTGGAAGAGGTGTGGCGCCGCGGCCAGGGCGACTGACGCTGGAATCTGGGGATCACGGTTCGATCCCCGGCTCCAGCGGCAGGTTAGCCCAGCACCATGTGATTCTGGGCAATAGCATGCTTAATCTTCCCGACGGCCCCCAGCGCCTAGAGACCCTAACAGATGATTGTGCGCTTTACAAATGTGGATTATTATTATTATTATTATTATTGGCAAGAAATCACAGATGCGTTATCGCATATGCTAGTTGATCAAATCCCAAACACACCACTAGTTTGTTTGCTGGGGATCCGCAAACTTAAACTAGCCAAAAGACGGAAATTCTTGGCTATGACACTCTTACAAAAAGACGAATAGCTATGAAGTGGGGTAATAAAAGACCACCAATATTCAAAGACTGGATCACCGACATTACTTATTGTAAGAAGACACTAGGGGTATTTGCAGAGGACATACCGCAGGCCTCCAGACCTAGAGGCTTCTGGCAACCGCTAGTGGAACATCTACAGGCAACGCAAGACGAACCTTGAATTCATAAGAAAAGCCATCAAGACACGCACAAGGCAGTGATATTTGACGGGAAGACAAAATGACTGGATAGACCCGACACTTCAAAAACTCAGTACGCCAGGTCACAGATATTTTACACAAGACTTAAAACCATCTGTTGGGAGAGGGGGAAGACGGGGTCGTTTATTTGACTGAATTATCACTCAGGGAATTGTCTACACCAGGGGTCTCCAACCTTTTGTGTAGTCAGAGCTACTTCTGGACAGTGAAAATCGCCGTGAGCTACAGAACCCGAAGCAACTCGCACATTTTTCAGCGAGAGCCCCCATGCCTAGTTTCATTGACTTAACGCCTAATTTCATCAGAGCCCATACTGTGGTTTGAACAAAATACCCAAGACAGGCCTGACTTACGAGTTCCCTAGTACACCAAAAGAAATGACTTTGGATTTGTGACGCTTCAAGACATTTCAATTAATAGGTCCAAAATTAAGGTCCAAAATGTCAGAGACACTGCTAACGAGTACAAATTACAAAACGATAATATACTACTATCACAAAATTGGCTGCAATACACCATATAATTTGTTTTTTTTGCTGCATGATTTTGTCAAACGTGCTGCATAATTTGGTCCCCCAGTGCCACATAATACCAGTGGCCCTGAACCATGACTTAACAGTCATGCCCCCTCAATCCCATGCCCCCCATACCCCTCTACTCCCCCCCGCCTCATCATGAGCTTTGCCTTGACTACTGCACACAGATAACTGCAGAGCTGTAAGAGCCAGTGGTATCCAAGGGCTTGTGGAAAATGAGCAATCAGACAGCAGCATGAAAATCCTACTGCTGATCCTGGCTGTATCTATTTTTACCTGGCTGCCAAGTAACGGTAACCTATACATGTGCCTTTCAACGTTTTATTGCTTTTATTGTATTGCCTGTATTATCATTGTTGTGTCTGTGACTGCTGTTGTCTGTCTTCCCCCGCTGCCTGTACGTGGTCCGTGCCCCTTTTTCTTCCCTCTGTTCCCATCGCTGTCCCCATGCTCTCTGCCCGGTCTTTCCTTCTGTACCCCTCGCTGCCCCGTGTCTCTGCCCGGTTTTCCCTTCTGTTCCCCTCGCTGCCCCCGTGCCTCTCTGCCCGTTCTACCTTCTGTTCTTAGCGGCCCCTAAATTTTTGTATTCTGTATTTTGCCTCTGAGCCTTTCATTTTTTGTGCCCGTCTGCCCTCTGTGCCACTTGTTTTCCCTGTTTTTTGTGCCTTTCTGCCCTCTGTTCCACTCGTTTTCCCCTTGTTTATTGTGCCCTTCTGCCCTCTCTTCCACTCGTTTTTTGTGCCTTTCTGCCCTCTGTTCCACTCGTTTTTTGTGCCTTTCTGCCCTCTGTTCCACTCGTTTTTCCTTCATTTTTTGTGCCCTTATACCCTCTGTTCCACTCGTTTTTTGTGCCTTTCTGCCCTCTGTTCCACTCGTTTATGCTTAGTTTTTTGTGCCCTTCTGCCCTCTGTTCCACTCGTTTTCCCCTTGTTTTTTGTGCCTTTCTGCCCTCCGTTGCACTCGTTTTTTGTGCCTTCTGCCCTCTGTTCCACTCGTTTTTTGGGCCCTTCTGCCCTCTGTTCCACACGTTTTCCCCTTGTTTTTGTGCCCTTCTGCCCTCTGTTCCACTCGTTTTTTGTGCCTTTCTGCCCTCTGCTCCACTCGTTTTTGCTTCGTTTTTTGTGCTCTTCTGCCCTCCGTTCCACTCGTTTTTTGTGCCCTTCTGCCCTCTGTTCCACTCGTTTTCCCCTTGTTTTTGTGCCCTTCTGCCCTCTGTTCAACTCGTTTTTTGTGCCTTTCTGCCCTCTGTTCCACTAGTTTTTGCTTTGTTTTTTGTGCCCTTCTGCCCTCTGTTCCCCTTGTTTTTGCTTCCTTTGTTGTGGCTTTCTTCCCTCCATTCCACTCGTTTTCTGTGCCCTTCTGCCCTCTGTTTCACTCGTTTTTTGTGCGTTTCTGCCCTCTGTTCCACTCGTTTTTGCTTTGTTTTTTGTGCCCTTCTGCCCTCTGTTCCACTCATTTTCCCCTTGTTTTTTGTGCCCCTTCTGCCCTCTGTTCCAGTCGTTTTTCCTTCCTAACCGGCGCTCTCTTACGCCTTGTCAGCCATCCCTCCCACGGGATCCCTAATTCCACCATTGAGCTTACCTGTGGTGGAAGGCACGTCTCCTACTGCTCCGCGCTGGCACCCGACGATGGTGCCACAAGAGTCAGACTCTCACGAGGGGAGTCTGCAGCTCCAGGAGAGGAGCGTCATCCTCTTCGCCCGCCCCACCCCAGCTTAGCTGCAATCCGAGCGGCTGGTTTGGGTGAGGGCGGGCAAATGGAGCCGTAAAGGCTGAAGGGCTACACAAGCTACTCCCAGGGTCTCCGCGAGCTACCAGTAGCTCGCGATCGACCGGTTGGAGACCCCGGGTCTAGACCATTGCGGGGAGGGCAGAGAAGTATTTAGCCTGTGAAGCATCCCAAGCTTTTAGAAGGTTCACAGCACTAAGTTTAAGTTCATGTGGAGCAACCTTTGATGATAAGGTTTTGTATGAGTTTACGAATCACCAGTGCTTTATTGTAATATTTTTAAATACGTGTATAATTGGTCAATAAAATCTTATCTAATCTAAAAAAAAACTAACCTTCTTTAGTTATAGAAATTTAACCGTGGTAATTTCCTTTCTCCTCCTAACTGTGTAAGCAATAGGATGGCATACTCTAAATCAAGTCCAGTCAACCTCTATTTTTCAAAGGTTTCTACAGGCGGATTAATCAGGAGATCTTGTACAAATTTGAGTTTCTGTATTTTTCCACATAGCTTCACATAGCACACATTGGCCTCACCTGCCTGTAGAGTTAAAGGGGCCATCAGCTTAGTAATGTCACAAACCCCAAGCAGACATCATCAAACTGAAGAACTGTAATCTTCATTCTCAGGGAATACTTACTAATAAAAAAGAACTTGGCACAGAAGCTGAAAATATGAAAAGACATCTTTATTAAATTTAATAAGTGAGGCCACGTCACACAGAAGCCATAGCAACTAAATGAGGTAGTCTGAAGAATACAGAAAACAGAGGCCTTTTATATGTTTAGGGTTACAAACTTCAGCATACAAGTAAGGGGCAGTCCTAGCTTTTGCAAGCATGCAAAATGCCTAACATTCCTTCTTACACAAGCCGGACAAACCCATAATAAAAGGACCACCACCCATATCATAAACAGACCATAAAAGAAGGAACAGAAACAGATAAGAAACAGGATAAGGGGTGTGTGTGTGCATACCAAACTCTACAATGTCCTGTGCTCTGATTCTCAATCTTGATCAGCTAAAGGGCAGGAACTGGTTTAACAAGGTCAGCTTCAGGCAACAGGGTCAGTTCACTCAGGTCAAACAGGAGTCAGCATGAACTCGAGCTAAGGTCTACATGTCTTAAAAGACTAGTTCAGCCACAATCATGGCCTATGTGAGGGCAACCACAAAATGGCTGCCATACACAAAATGGAACCCATGGGTTCAGAATTCACGGAACCTCAGACCCTCCTTTTGCCCTTACATAGGCAATCACTCAGTCTGTATCTGAATAGATATCAATATTATCCGTTATTCCCTTCACTAAGGCACTATTACTCGAGTTATCTTTCATGGAACACAAGAGATAGACTTCGTTGGCATAAATAAACATTGTCTGATATGCCTTACAGACCCATTGTAACTAAATGACAGAAAACATGTTATTAAGAACATATGGACAACAGGAGAAAGTAATGACCACTATTACAAACAAAATTATAATTTTTCACAACTCTAAGCAGAAAGCAAATCCTAGAATTATCTAGTAACATTTTTTATGGCTCCTATGCATTTCAGAAACTTATTATATATTCAGGTGAAACAGTGGTGATCCTTATTAATGCTCTCAGATGAAAAGGGATACTCTTCCACAGAGAATGGACTTTATACTGTTTTTACTAAACAGAATACTACTTTAAAACAATGCCAGCAAAATAATAAGAATCAGTCTCCTAACACCCATTATATGCAATCACACGGAAACCACTTGTGAAACCAACTATGCCCAGAGTCCGTTCAAAAGCCTCTCTGGCAGGCTTCTATTGTCCATCAAATCTTCTTTTGTTGTTTTCTTCCGCATGGGCCTCATCATTCAAGCCTTTCATGTAAATGGTGCTTCTCAGTATCCGTTGGAGTGCCCTCCTGGCAAACACTCATAGCTCATTCGAAAGTCTCAATGTTTCAAGGCAGTGCACCAGTATCTCTCCTCTGCGGCAGACACTACAGATAGCATGATCTTCATTGATCATGAGCACAAATCATCTCGTGCAGACCCCGGACCATTCTCAGACTCCAACACTCATCATTCAGTGTCAGAGGACGCTCAGGCTGCTTTTTCATGGGCACCAGAATGGAGTGCCTTTTGCCAATCTTGGATCCTCCGGTGCACTGCACTTCCGTTGGAGCAAAGGAAAGGGGGGGTGTGGCCAAAACTCAGGCCAAGGGGCTCAATGGACTGCCTACTGTCAGAGGTTACCAGCACATGACAGGTGAGAAAACTAAAAACTTAAAATAACTGGAATCCTTCTCTTTCGCTCTTTTACACTGAAACTCTGGTTCTGTGGCAAAACCAGCTCCTCCTTCTCGCTCTTTTGATGTTCAACGCCTTCTGATGAAGCAAGCACAATACTTATATTAATATGGCGATATTATTGATGGCACGCTGGCGATCGCTGTCTGGGTGCTGGGACTTTTCATCTGTTAGCTGTCGCTAATGGGATTGTGGGTGAGTTCCGCAGGTTATTATGACTTATTCCCGCAGAACCTAGTGACGTAGGAAATGGGACACATTTGTTATTTTCCTTCAATTTAGTACAAAAACAGTTCATTTAACAAAGGGACTGCAAACAGGTGTCCTGCAATCTTCAAAGGAGTGGCTATACGCCATGGAACTATTGTGATCTAAAATACACTGTCATTCTCATAGAATACAAAGACAAAGGCAATAAGCAAAACAGTGCCTCTAATCTCTTCAATTGGGTTTCCATGTGAGAGCATATCCTCTACCATCTAAGGGTAGATAATGTGGAAACAAAAGACAAGAACTAGAGAGTCCTGGTATTTCCATGCTTTGGAACTCATCTAATCCTCCAAAAATTAAAGTAGCAGAAAAAAGGAACTAAAAACCAAATTAGAATAGGCATTGAATTTGTCATATTCAAAAAAACGTAAGGTGTCTCCTATTGAGGTGGAAAACTTATCTTACTATAGTATTGAGTCAGTTAACCAGTCCATCACAACCCTGACAGTCAGACTGGAAAACATCAGAGTAGGCCTAAAGAAAATTCTTTAAAAACCAGTCTTGTTATACAAAAGGCATTTAAACATAATATGGGGGTCCATGGTACATTACTGCAATCTGAAAGTGTGAACCTGAATAATTCACCAACAATAAAGAAATGGGCTAGCTGGTGAGAAGAATATGGAAAAGGGAAATGGAACTAGGGCACAGCTAAAATCCCAATAACTAGGCACGATGCGCTTGGGTGATAGGTATGTGACACAATACCAAGAGTATGGGTGATACACAAAAGGTCAAAATAATACACAAATTTAAACTCTACCGCTGGCCGCTACACCATATACGGTAATCTCAGCTAATGATCCAGTTCCTTTTCAGGAAAAAATGAAAACTGGTTTCCTTTATGGTACAAAGCCATATACTACTTAGGAAGCAGAACACAACTGAGTAATGTAATATAGAAATTAGGTCACCATGTACAGGAGTCACAAATCTATAATTTATCCTTACGTCCAATCAGGATACATACATTTAGGGCTGTCTGTTCCTTTAAGGGAAGAGGACAGTATCGTGACTAATTGCAGATGACACACTTTGATTCTGTATATCTCTTTTATTTTTCTTAAATACTATTATAGCCAAATTTGACATACACTGGTGAAGTGTTGTCTGTGTCATGTTCACAAAATGAAAATATCATATCTGTGGAATTTAGCAAATCAACCCAACTGTTATGGAGCGATACGCATCATCATGTATATCCCTTCACAACACAGGTAAACTTGTAATAGTATCAAGAGCAGCAACATAAAACAAAAACATGCCAAAAAAAACGCATAAAACGCACATGTCAAGCCATTAGATATACTTGCTGTAAAACAATAGCATACATAAATGAGCGGTGAAGCACAACACCAGGTCATGTACTACCAAGATTCGGCCCTGCTTAATTTGCCAGGCTTAAAATCTCTACCCTCCTTTTGACAGTAGATCACCATTTAGTGGATATCTGCTGTCAAATATAATTATACTGTCTCTCTTCTAACATACAGGACCAGCAAGAACAATTCATGATAGGACCAAATACACAAACATAAAAAATACATGAACATTTCTTTCCAAGGGAGTTTATGAAAAAACACATCTCCTTTCAGCCAACCAAACTCACGTGTCTTGTCAGCCTCAAATCACCCAGAACAATACATGAATGATCCGTAGGCAGGAAAAAAAAAAAAAAAAAAACATACACAACACACAAAAGAGAGATATTTCTCATAACAAACAGACATCAATTATAACTTTTAATCAGAAGACAAAACATAATACACATTAACAGACACAAAAATAAATTTCCATTACTTAACTGTTACCATCTTGTCAGTCACCTTGCAACATGAAGCCCTTTTAACTTTCCAAAAGTAAAATTCTTTCACTGACACTCCATGTTAGCCATGCGCCACAATTCGTTCTCACTTGGGCATGTAGCCTTCAAAATTTCAATAAAAGGCTTCGTCTTATTTTCTGTCTAAGACTTAATGCAATGCTTAATTTTCGGTCAAATAAAAGCAACTAGCAGACATTATTTTTTTTAGAGGCAGAGATACAAATATATCATTTCTGCAGAGCATTTAGCATGTGTTGGGACTTTCAAAGAAACCTTTTTCATATTTCCCCTTTGGAATTAAGTTCTTTAAGTTTGTGGAGAAACCAGAAACCCTTCCTTTTAGAGACCTGTTAAGCAAGGTCATTCTGCATTTCACAGAGACAAGTCCCTAATTTAAAATGTTACAAATGTCAACATGACAGCCTCCTTCCATTGTTTACAGGAAAACTAAAGATAGCATCTTATCGCAACTTGAGCAGCCTGTTCTCCTAGCCCACAGCTTCTGCTCATTCTGAGGCTGACAAAGGCAAAAGGCCTTCCTAATTCCTCCTAACCTGCAATAATTCACTCTATTTTGAAAAATAATTTCTCCTTTTTAGGCGCTAAAAATTATCTCTATTCCCAGATTATTAAACAACAGTTACTGTGAATAATTCACTGAACCTAATAACACACATACCAGTTTTAGAACAAATGCTTGTTGCAATGGTACTCATTTCATCAACCTTAAATGGATCTCACTGGGTAACTTAAAAGCAAACCCCAAATGGGGACAATCTGCAAATTTGTATTACACCTAAATGTATGCATTTACTGAAGCCTAAAGCACTTTAAAGCTATCATAAATGGCAAGAATGCTGTTTTAAATGGTCTATTTTACCCAAATTCGACTTTGATGTTTGGGGCACTTAAAAATAAATATCCTATACTTGTGATACATATTAATCATCCTCAGAATGTTCTCTACAAATTACAGAGATTTTTAATCAGACATATCCCATGTAAATCTTTAGAAAAATGAGTTTTGTACGCCTGCTCTAAGTAAAATTCCACATGCTAATGTTCTCATTATGCGGTATAGCACAACTTAAATTACATTTTAATGCTAGGATGTCATAGTATGAGCATTAAGCTTCATGAATAGTAAAAAAACAAATTTTGTAGCACTTACTTTTAATAATTATTTTTCATAATTAATAATTGTTTTAATAAACCCAATTATTTTTGATAATTAACATATAAGAGCAAGCTGCATCCCTTGCCTATAATTTTTAGACGCATTCATTTATAAGCCCAAGCACAGACGCCTGACTTGAAACATGACAAAATGTTTGCGCCATTTTTTCTTTCTAAAAAGGACAATTTTATTTAGCAACAGACCCAAGAATATGCTTACAAAATGTTGCTTAATAGACTGAAAACATCAAGAAAACCCACAAACAGACCTTGAGCTCATTTCAGACATAAACAGAAAGGGGTCAAACACTCAGGACACACAATACAGCGCGCTTTAGCCATGCATTTCGTGAATAGCGCCATCGCTATGTACTTACAGAAGTTGCACTAATGGGAAACCCACATAGACATTTAAACGCACATTTAACCCACAAATCAATACTCAGGACAGAAACCAAGGACAGCCCACAGACTGTACTTAAACCAAACCATTTGTAAATACTCGATTGTGTTTCAAAAGACTGCAAAAACAGCCCAACAGACTGATGTATGTCCAAGAAGCGAAAAGACACTCAATTCACTAGCTTTGGCTAGCAGAACACCAAACAAAATCGTTCTGCATATCTTCATTCATAAAACTGCGCAGAACAAAGGATCCTTGTTTTGTATTATGTCATATTTTAATTCCCTGGGGATACAAAATCACCAAGGAAGAAATATGTTTGTAAATCTAAACCTATTTAGATATTCCCTTTAGGGGGGCCGGCTAATTTACTTCACATCACACTATGGTACCTTCCAAAAAAGCAACACATTTTTCCATGTGAGCTTACAAACAGGTATGCCAAAAATACTGCGGAATACGCAAGTATTATAATCAAAGTGGTGCTTAAGGTACTTTTCGTACGTGCACCATTCAACTAAACCAAATGGAGAAATGTCTCCTCATTACCCGCCTACACAAATTGCAATTCGCATATCCAAACCTATACAAATCCAAAGTTGGCCAACACAAATTCCAAAGTTCCAAAGCTACAGTCCCAAATTTGCTAAGATTAGGCATCTTATAGCTCACTAATCTAGCTTCAAACTTCAAGGGGTTATCTCTACCAATACACTCGCAAATATACGAGCCCCTCAGCTTTGTTAATTTGCAATAACCAAATCAAAAACCAAGAAACCAAACTCCTCGGCTTTGGTAATTGCAATAACCAAATCAAAACCAAGAAACCAAACAAAGTCGTGGGAGCGCCCCACTTGTACTTCTTATTCTTACTAATCAAAAGGTTATCCAAATTCTAACTGTCAAGTTATTCATGACCTAACGGTCTTTTTTAGAATACTCACGCCAAAAACGTTCTCAGTCAGGAGTGACATCATGTGGAGGATCAAAATCAGGAAGATCAGAAATATACCGGGCTGCGAAGACAGAGAATCTCCAGAATCCTTGTGCACAAAGTAGCAGAGTCCCATCCTCTCCTCCTCTGTAGATTTCAGTCTCCTGACAAGATCACTCCTTCAGAAAGTCACTTCTCTGATGAAGCCCACGTTGGCCGCGCCATTTGAAGAACTGTAATCTTCATTCTCAGGGAATACTTACTAATAAAAAAGAACTTGGCACAGAAGCTGAAAATATGAAAAGACATCTTTATTAAATTTAATAAGTGAGGCCACGTCACACAGAAACCGTAGCAACTTAATGAGGTAGTCTGAAGAATACAGAAAACAGAGGCCTTTTATATGTTTAGGGTTACAAACTTCAGCATATAAGTAAGGGGCAGTCCTAGCTTTTGCAAGCATGCAAAATGCCTAACATTCCTTCTTACACAAGCCGGACAAACCCATAATAAAAGGACCACAACCCATATCATAAACAGACCATAAAAGAAGGAACAGAAACAGATAAGAAACAGTATAAAGGGTGTGTGTGTGTGCATACCAAACTCTACAATGTCCTGTGCTTAGATCCTCAATCTTGATCAGCTAAAGGGCAGGAACTGGTTTAACAAGGTCAGCTTCAGGCAACAGGGTCAGTTCACTCAGGTCAAACAGGAGTCAGCATGAACTCAAGCTAAGGTCTACATGTCTTAAAAGACTAGTTCAGCCACAATCATGGCGTATGTGAGGGCAACCACAAAATGGCTGCCATACACAAAATGGAACCCATGGGTTCAGAATTCACAGAACCTCAAAACAGAGGAACATTCTGGAATGCCTATTGTTGGTGATTGTTTGTGAGGGAGAGAGGGCAGCTGTGCAACATCTGCCAAAGGTTCGATAGTGGTCCACTGAAGCCAGTCCTCCAGCTGAGTCAGTCCATTGACTGTGGCCTCGAGGATTGCTAAGGCGGTGAACACCCTAAATATCTATTCCAAAATATCGAACGGACAGAATATCGAATCAAAAATATAGAATGGACAGAATATTGAATTACCAAAATATAGATAGAACAGAATATCGAAATTAGGGTAGGAAATATCGAATTCCACAATATCGAATTTTATATTATAGATTCCCACAATATCGAATTTTATAATATAGTTTCCCATAATATTGATTTTTTTTTAGCATTATGTATGGTAGTATATGTGTTAAAATTATGTATTATTTTTCTAATGTAGGTTTAATTTTTTTTAAGTAATGAATGTTATGTAATTTAATTTTTGCGTAATTTAATTCCGTAGTGGGTTGTGGGTTATAGGGGAATAGGGTGGGAAGTAATTTAATTATATTAAATTAAATATTACGTTTTATTTATATGTATTGATAATTAATTGATTGATAATTAATTATTAATTGGTAATGAATTTTTATAAATTGGCAAATAACTTTTATTAATTGATTAGTTGATAATTATATTAATTGTATTTTTTATGATTAGGAGCAGGTTGTGGGGTTATAGGGGAATTGGGTGGGAAGTAATTTAATTGTAATAAAGTTAATATTTATTTTTATTTATATGTATTGATAATTAATTGATAAATAATTATTTATTGGAAATTAGTTTATTAATTGGTAATAATTGTTTTTTAATTGGTAATTAATTGTTATTACTTGGTCATTATTGTTAATTATTTTTTTTTAATATTAATAATTAATGTTATCTTATTTTAATATTAAATCATTTCTTTCCCTACTGTTGCACTCTCTGGAGTGGGAATAGTAATTTTTACCCCCCCCCCGCGCTATCCAACGCTTTCCCTACTGTTGCACTGTTTGGCATGGGACTAGTCATTTTTACCCCTACGCTATCCAACGCTTTCCCTACTGTT
Organism: Lissotriton helveticus; assembly: GCF_964261635.1. Classification (NCBI taxonomy): domain Eukaryota; kingdom Metazoa; phylum Chordata; class Amphibia; order Caudata; family Salamandridae; genus Lissotriton; species Lissotriton helveticus. Next base: position 184,536,351 of record NC_136063.1, read on the forward strand.
GCACTCTCTGGAGTGGGAACAGTAATTTTTGCCCCTACGCTATCCAACGCTTTCCCTACTGTTGCACTCACTGGAGTGGGAATAGTAATTTTTACCCCTACGCTATCCAATGCTATCTCTACTGTTGCACTCACTGGAGTGGGAATAGTAATTTTTATACCTACGGTATCCAGTGCTTTCCCTACTGTTGCACTCTTTGGAGTGGGAATAGTAATTTTTGCCCCTACGCTATCCAACGCTTTCCCTACTGTTGCACTCACTGGAGTGGGAATAGTAATTTTTACCCCTACGCTATCCAACGCTTTCCCTACTGTTGCACTCACTGGAGTGGGAATAGTAATTTTTACCCTTACGGTATCCAACGCTTTCCCTACGGTTGCACTCTCTGGAGTGGGAATAGTAATTTTTACCCTCCCGCTAGCCAACGCTTTCCCTACTGTTGCACTCTCTGGAGTGGGTATAGTAATTTTTACCCCTACGCTATCCAACGTTTTCTCTACTGTTACACTCACTGGAGTGGGAATAGTAATTTTTTCCCCTCCCGCTTTCCATTGCTTTCCCTACTGTTGCACTCTTTGGAGTGGGAATAGTAATTTCTACCCCTACGCTATCCAATGTTTTCCCTACTGTTGCACTCTCTGGAGTGGGAATAGTAATTTGTACTTCTACGCTATCCAACGCTGTCCCTACTGTTGAACTCTCTGGAGTGGGAATAGTAATTTTTACCCCCCCCCGCGCTATCCAACGCTTTCCCTACTGTTGCACTGTTTGGCATGGGACTAGTCATTTTTACCCCTACGCTATCCAACACTTTCCCTACTGTTGCACTCTCTGGAGTGGGAATAGTAATTTCTGCCCCTACGCTATCCAACGCTTTCCCTACTGTTGCACTCACTGGAGTGGGAATAGTAATTTTTACCCCTACGCTATCCAATTCTATCTCTACTGTTGCACTCACTGGAGTGGGAATAGTAATTTTTACACCTACGGTATCCAGTGCTTTCCCTACTGTTGCACTCTTTGGAGTGGGAATAGTAATTTTTGCCCCTACGCTATCCAACGCTTTCCCTACTGTTGCACTCACTGGAGTGGGAATAGTAATTTTTACCCCTACGCTATCCAACGCTTTCCCTACTGTTGCACTCACTGGAGTGGGAATAGTAATTTTTACCCTTACGGTATCCAACGCTTTCCCTACGGTTGCACTCTCTGGAGTGGGAATAGTAATTTTTACCCTCCCGCTAGCCAACGCTTTCCCTACTGTTGCACTCTCTGGAGTGGGTATAGTAATTTTTACCCCTACGCTATCCAACGTTTTCTCTACTGTTACACTCACTGGAGTGGGAATAGTAATTTTTTCCCCTCCCGCTTTCCATTGCTTTCCCTACTGTTGCACTCTTTGGAGTGGGAATAGTAATTTCTACCCCTACGCTATCCAATGTTTTCCCTACTGTTGCACTCTCTGGAGTGGGAATAGTAATTTTTACCCCTACGCTATCCAACGCTTTCCCTACTATTGCACTCACTGGAGTGGGAATAGTAATTTTTACCCTTACGGTATCCAACGCTTTCCCTACGGTTGCACTCTCTGGAGTGGGAATAGTAATTTTTACCCTCCCGCTAGCCAATGCTTTCCCTACTGTTGCACTCTCTGGAGTGGGTATAGTAATTTTTACCCCTACGCTATACAACGTTTTCTCTACTGTTACACTCACTGGAGTGGGAATAGTAATTTTTTCCCCTCCCGCTTTCCATTGCTTTCCCTACTGTTGCACTCTTTGGAGTGGGAATAGTAATTTCTACCCCTACGCTATCCAATGTTTTCCCTACTGTTGCACTCTCTGGAGTGGGAATAGTAATTTTTACCCCTATGCTATGCAACGTTTTCACTACTGTTGCACTCATTATTAATTACCATAACCTTTTTTATTTTAATTAATTTAATTATTATATATATTTTTTATATTTATATAATATGTTTATTTATATATTTATGTCAATATATTTTGATTCATGTTCTAAATATTTTATAATTAGAATTAATAAATATTTTATAATATTATTAAGTAAATTGATATAAAAAATGGTTTTTTACATTTCATGTAATATTTTTACATTTTAAGCTTTTTTACATTATTTTAATTATGTTTTATTTAATTACATTTCTAGTATTTTTAATACATTTAAAGAATTCGATATTTATTTAACTATATTTTAACATTCTATATTTTGGAATCGATATTTTAGTACTTACCTTTTTGTAGATATGCATTCTATATTCTGTCCCTTGATATTTTGGCGTCGATATTTTGATAATTCGATATTTCGACACTGATACTGCTAAAGCGTGGCGCGCAGGCAGCGCGTGCACAGAGCACCTCTATAGTAATGAAAGTCAAGGGCCATAAGATGGCCGCCCATTCCCAGAGCCAAACAGGCTATGAAACATCAAGGAATGCTGGAGCATGAGTGGTTAAAAAGACATGCTAGAATAAATCATGAGCACAGATCCACATGCGTATACAAGACCCAACAGTTGATAGATATTCACTACAACTAAAAGAGAGAGATTAAGGTAAAGTCATAAGGCAAAGCTGAAAATGTTTTCGAGCCCAGGTACCTTGTAAAGGGCGTTCTTGTCACATAAACCACAACCACTGCCTGTACAAGTGGAACTGCTCCACAGTTAGTATTGCACCTTGCTCCAACACATCTTCTCAGCAATGCATCAGCACATCAGATGCACAGGTGACACTAGTCACCTCCCCCCAGACAATCATTCAGGACACAATGGAGTGCTAACACCCTTGAATCATATGTAATGTCATATTACATAAGTTGAACGATCTTTTATCACTTAAATCAATAAATAAAAGAGCTCTTGATGATTTCTTGTCACAGGATGCCTCGCTATTCTATCTTCCATCAATTTCTTTGAATTACAGTCAACACAAGTTTGGTCCCCTGTTGGGCAGCAGGTCTGAGACTTTTTCAAGGCTGCGGATATACATTCATAGTTTATCTCTGGTGCCTAAATCGTTGTACTGCAGGATATTAGGACTGAAGACAAATTTGTCATGCTATTGACAGTAGATGAAAAGTATCCATGTGAGAAACACTCGGTGGAGCACAGCAAACTTTGTATTCAATTTTCTAATTGCCTGATTGTGGTAAAAAAGTGAGCAGGAAGCAACCGGGTCACAAGCCCGTCCAGTACAAATTTCACCTGAATTTGCTCAAAACCCTTTGCTACTGGAAGGGCACCAATTAAATAATCAAGTACCTTCATGGTGTGTCAAGCTAATAATGGTTGATGCTTTCCAGAAGTTTATCCCATTTTTCCAAACTGGCAGTACATGCCTACCATATGTTAATAGTTACCTCCATTGTACCAGGGACAGCATTTTGTCATGGTGCCCCCATTTGAAATGGCTGTCCACTTATGCCAATTATTACGTATACTATGGTAATGCCAGAATGTTGCCATCAATTGTATGCAAATACATTTCCCACATGCCAAACCTTACCGCCAGTGCAAAAGGGCTAGCCCTGGGTGGAACTTGTGGAGTTTCATTCCGAGTTACGCAAAGTTACCCAAAAACTCTGCAAGAGGTGGAGTTGCAGTTCATTGGGCTGATTGTGCTGATTATTAGCACTGGGACCTTGTAGCAAGATGTAAAATCATCACAAACGGCGCCACACAACGTGCCAGAGGGCTCTGTTTTCTTCTGCTGCCTGAGCAGATTTTTTACTCAAGTGGTAGCTTTCACACGGCGAGTAGCAGCGGGTAAAGACCTACTGCGATGCCTGTGTTGAGAAACTTTGCTGGGAGGTGGTCTAGCGCCAGGGCTGGACTGGCTACCGGGCGTTTCTGTGTTTTGCCGAGCTGGGGGCTAATTTCTCTGCAGTGGGGGCTTATTTCGTTGATGGGAACCTGCGTGCGCTTTGAAATAAAAAAGCAAAATGAAATTTGTTCAGCACACGCAGGTCCCCATCAACGAAATCAGCCCCCAGCTCGGCAGCACACACAACTGCCCGGTAGCCAGTACCGCCCTGTCTAGCGCTTGACTTTCTTGTGATCTGTGAGAAAATCTCCACCAAGAGGCAGTTGGCAGAGTTTTTCCGAAACTCTACGCTACAAGCGGAGGGTGAAGTGGGCAAAACTCTGCTGACTCCTTCGGAGGAACAGAGTTTACCGCCCATCCCTAAAAAGGCCCACATATTTTTGTCATGGTTGCTTTCCCCACTCCCCATGTGGCACAGTTGTCCTTGTTAATTAGAAGAATTACCTCCAGAATGCCAGCACCAGTACTTTTCCTCTAGAGTCTCATATACTGAGAACTACCTCTCGTGTGCTGGGTCTAGCATTTTGCCTTGGGTGCCTTTTATGCTACGAATGACCTTCAGTAGGCCAGCACCAGCAAATTGTCAGTTACAGATAATCTGCGTCTGCTCTTGGATCGAGGAGAAACAGTTGCGCTGATCTTACTCGATCTCAGCGCAGCTTTTGATACTGTGCTTCACAGTATTCTTCTCAAATCCCTCGCTGCCATCGTCATTGGTAACAAAGCATTGGACTGGCTCGCATCTTTCCTGTCTGACCGCACTTTTCAAATTTTCTCTAAGTCATCATCCTCTAAGAGCCATCCTCTCCCCATGGGGTATCCCAAGGATCTATTCTTAGCCCTCTTCTTTTTAATTTATATGTCACACCTTTGGCTTATGTTGCACAATGTTCTGGATTAAATCTTTTTTCTTATGCCGACGATTCACAAATTGTTTTCTCACTCTCTCAAACTGATCACATGGCTCCTTCCCCTTTGCAAACTGGACTCAGCAAGATATCTGAATGGATGAACAACAACTTACTCAAGTTAAACAGCGGAAAGACGGAGGTCCTGATTCTTGGCAACAAACCCGATCTCTGGAACCTGACTCACTGGCCCACTACCATGGGTCCCCTTCCAACTCCATCTGTACAAGTGCAAAACTTGGGAGTAATTATTGATAGGGGACTATCCATGAAAGATCAGGTCAACAGAGTCACAGCCACTGGTTTTACCATTCCATGATGGCTGCGTAAAATCTTCTGGATGCTCCCCAAAAACACCCAGAGATCTGTTGTGAACGCCTTGGTGACCTCCAGACTGGACTACGGCAACGTACTCTATCTGGGGTCTTCAAAGGCCGTCATACGTCGCCTTCAGCTAGTACAAAATGCTGCAGCTCGGCTTCTCTTTGGCTGTCGTAAACGTGACCACATTTCGGAACGCCTGAGAGAGCTGCATTGGCTTCGTGTTGAAAACCAGATCAAGTTTAAAGCTTTGAGCTTTATGCATAAGATCAAAACCGGATCAGCAGCCCTCTACCTTCAGGCCCTTGTCAGCCCCTACCTCCCAGCTCGCTCTCTCCGTTCATCATCCCACCATCTCTTTAATGTACCTAGGTTCAAACTTGTCAGAATGGGCGGTAGCTCCTTTGCGAACTTAGGACCCAGACTGTGGAATTCACTTCCGTTGGCCCTACGGATGGAAAACTGTCACATGCGATTTCGCAAAGCGGTGAAGACCTGACTCTTCGATCTCTAAAATCTTCTGCCTTATGTTGTCGTTCTGTCTCTTAGCGCCGGGAAACCCTCATGGGTAGCTGTCGCGCTTAACAAAATCAATTAATAAATAAATAAATAAATAAATAAATTGTCATTGGTGTCCCTTAGACCATGAATTACTTCAAGTGTGCCAGCATTTTACCATGGGTGGGGTGCTCCTTATGGCAAGAATTACCCCCAATAGTTTCAGTATTTTCACATGGGTGCCTCTCTTAGCCAATAATTAATTCCAGTATGTCATGATCAGCAGCACACTCGCTAAATTACATGTGCTTACTCACAGACTCTCACACTTACTCATTCTCAGGCTGCCTCATGGTCATTCCCATGGATTCATTCTCAGTCACTAACTCTATCACTCTCACTTACACTAATTGTGCTCATTTTTACTTCCCTTGTGTCTCACTCTTTCTCATTCAGCCTCACTTATTTTCACTCACTCATTCTCACTCACAGTTACACTCACAGACTTGCTTTCCCGCCACTCTGACTGATTCACTTTCACTCACACATACATACATGCTCACATGCCAATACCTATACATGCTGTCTCTCTCACATTCTCACACTCCCATATTTTCACGTACATTCACTCATTCTCATTTACGTACACTCCCACACAATCACTTGCAGTCCCTCCCACTCATTTTCATTAACTCACTCTTGCTGTCACTCACACTCACTTACACTAAATTTAAATCACAGTCTCATCATTTTTCTCACTCACTCAGACTCACTCATTCTCAGTTACATTCAGTGTAACTCACTGTCATTTGTTCTCACTTGTCCCCCTGCCACTTGATCTCACTCACTATCACTCTGACACAAATGCTCACAAGCACATACACATACTCTCTTCTTCACGCACACATTCACCCGCACTGTAAGACAGAACATTTGAGCTCTTTTTTACTCACCTTCAGCTGATCGCACCAGACCTCTAAATCCTCAAAGAAAGTGCATAGATACTGCCCGCCTCAAGTACTGAAGCAGGAAACTGAAAGGGGGAGCCTGCACACCTTTAGCTTATCACCTCATGCTCACCAATCTCACCCTCTTCCATCTGTTAATAGGGTAGAGTGAGGTCAGGGAGAACCCTCACCCTACGACATTCTGCGATGATCTAGGAAAGGGTGAGGTGACAGTCTGATCCATGTGTAGCACCAGGAACTGCAGGGCTGAAGCCGAAAGCATCTTGGGATACCTTTACAGGTGACATTGAAGAGCATCGCACACGGGGAGGCACTGAGGTGTGTCAGGCCCTTGAGGCCAGGGCTGGGACTTCATCAGCCCTGGGCAATGTCTCTTATGGCTGATACCGGTGCCTCTATGTGCCTGAACCAGCCATTAGACAGATTCTCTGCCTCAGACTGCTACCTGACCCTTGCTCACAGCAAACATGGCAATTTTGTGTTACACCAATTGGGAACAGTAACTTAGTATTCACTATTAGTATACAAAGAGGAAAACAATGAGGTTCGGGCCCCCAGTGCCCATAATGGTGAGTCATCACTGAGTTAATCATTCAAAGTTACACAGGCAGGCTGTACTGAAAAGCAGCCCATTGCACAGCTATTTATTAAAGTGTGTGTGTTTCAGGCAAACATTGGGAAAAGACTAAATAGAAATGTAGGATTTTCCCAGTAATCGCCTAGTAAAATGTTAGCATCATTTATAGTGAATATGTTTAAAGAATAAAAACCTACTTGAGCAACAAGAGTCATATCAAATATTACAGGAAGTCATGAAAATAATTTATAAACCACAACATGTATAACACAGCAAGGGACACTTCCTTTCCCTCTTGTTAGCGAGCACTTTCTTCTGCAGAGTCGTTTTATGCTGCCTTTTGTCCCCAGTTTTGGTGTGACTTTAGTACCCTAAAGTATGCAAACAGCATTTGTGCATGCTCGTGTTTACATTGGTTAGTACACTAAGGCCTGACCTATTGGTTTCATTAAAGTCTGTTCATGAGTGTTGGCTTGTAAAGCTACAGTGTAGTAAATGTAGGGAGCCATATGGTTGTCATGTGGGACTTTATACAGAAACTAGACTGGGTAATACTCAACATCTTTTATGCACATATTGATACATAATTTTTTTTTTTAATGGCTATTTGAACAAAATTACAATTTGTTAGTGTATAACTAGGTGAAAGACTTAGAGCCCGATTCATAAAGTTAACTTGAGATGAAAGTCTAACTTTACGACTTTCGGTATTCAGAAAGAGCATTTACTACTCGTAAAGGCCCTTTGTGTATACCAAAAGTCGTAAAGTTAGACTTTCGTCTCACGTTACCTTTGTGAATAGGCCCCTTAAAGTTTGATATACAGTTGATCACATCCATGAAAACAATACCCTTTTTTATGAAAATACTAAAAAACGTGCGATGCTGTATTACAATTGTTTTCAGTGTTCACTTTCAGAAAAGAGTCACACTTGCAACTTTTGCAAAGTAGAGAACACAACACAGAAAAGTAAAGGTGTTTATTTCAGTCATCTGAACAAGAATACCATCCCTGGCAGGTAGAATCCCCCTGTCATCTCCCACTCCAGCACTCACATTCCAATAAGGAATTCCCAGTGTAACCCGGCAACCATCCTCCTGATACCCAGAATACAACACATCCCCTTCCTTTAAAGATTTTCACATACCGAATATCACAAAGGTAAATATATCGACAAACAAACAAAGTAGAAAAATAAAAAAAACACTGCAGCTGATTCAACAGCTTATGTAATGCAAAAGGAAATACAAATATCATACAGCATTATGTACAAACACAGTCAACCAAATCTCCTCGACTTCTTCAGGACACGTGAACCAAATCTTACAACTTTATTTCTGTCTGCAGGTGTAGTCTCATTCACCTTGTGAGACTCAGTACCGCTGGGTTTTTATTTCATGGGAACTACAAAATGATCCTCCCTCACGCAGGTCTTGGATTCACATTTTTTCCACATCTTGAGTTCTAACACATGGTACTTCACAACTTTTCCTATCTTCTCCCACTTCCCATCTTCCAAACATCCCATCCTTCCTTTTGCTGCACACACACGGTTTGGACCTGACCATATTGAATCCCCTTTCTTATGACTTACTTCCACACTTATTCTTACCCAATCACCAATCTCAATTATTATTTTAGCTTTCCTGACATTGTCACTGTGCCTTCCAATATACTGATCTTGATACTTCTTTACCTTATCATGCATAACCTGCTCATCGTTTTTTTTCAAAAGTGGTTCTCTCCATCCAAGCAGGTTAAGCAGGAGTGCACGCTAGTCTCCCTCGCAACAACAAAAAAAGGGGTTTCACCAGTTACAGAATGGTGGAGTGGTCCTATTACTCCACAACATGTTCTTTACCTTACGTTTCAAATTTAGTCCACTACTGAAAGCCAGTTGTATGCAATCACCCAATACTCAATTGAACCTCTGCACCAAACCATTTTCACGAGGGTGATGAACAACAGTCTTGTAATGCTTGAGTCCCTCCTTCCAAAGGAAATTCTCAAATTCCAAAGACACAAATTGTGGACCGTTATTTGACACCAAAACATCTGGACAACCCTCTCTTCTGAAAAATCTCTTCCCAAAATACAACATTATTAGTTTTCACTTCCCGTTGGAAAGCTGCTTCTGACCACTTAGAAAAATAATCCATCAGCACAATGGCATGCCTGTTCTCGTGACCCAAACACTCAAACGGACCACAAATATTAATGGCCACTTTCTTCCATGCTCCTTTGGGAAAGGTGACAGGCAGTATGGGTGCTTCTGACATGGAATGTGATTTGTCACTACAAGTACAAGGCAAACAACTATGAACACACTTCTCAATAACATTGTCCATGCATGGCCACAAAACATCTATACTTACCTCCATGACCCTCATGCAAAAGAGATAATAAACGTTGATGCAAACTCATGGATACCACCAACCTGTCACATCTCTGGACAATGTATATTTAACAAGGACCCCCTGAGTATAATTCCTAGATCAGGGAAAGTGATATATTTGAAAAGCAACGACCTAGGCAACTAGTATTTGGATAAAAATAATAATAACATAAATGAACAACTGGCTATGGCTGACTGAAAGAGTTGGATTTTTTATTAAACAATTAACATAAAATAGCAAATCATTTGCATGACATGATCTTAGAAGTTAAAATTCATACATAACATATTGTTTATTAAAAAAATATATATTATACACAAACCAATAAAGGTACAAATTAAAAACTATGGTTATCTATAATAGATAAGTGGCGAGAATGTGTCTCTACGCGCGTTTCGGCGGCCAGCGCCTTCTTCATGGAGTAGCCACACAATTTCTATAAAGTAAAAATACATAGGTTACACATTTGTTTTTTCATTAGGACCACACTGCTTGGCAATCTTTCAATTAACAATTGCAAAGTTTTATCCCTGAATAAAGCATCTTTCCATTCATTCACCCATATGGCACCTCTGCAAGATTCCTTCACTTCTTCCATCATCCAATCTTCAGCTTCTGCATCAATATAATTTTGCAAAGGTAATTGTGACCAGCAATCAGCATTTAAGTTTTTCGTTCCAGGTACATAATTGATGGTGAACATAAACTCCAGCAAAATATATGTCTATTTGACTATGTGAAGTGTTGCTTTTCCTGCCCCCGTTGTGGTGAAAATGTCAAATAGGGCTTTATGTTCCATATGCAACTCAAAAAGGCTACTCCACAAACATTTCCTGAAATGTTGGACTCCCCACCAGTAAGCCAATGCTTCCTATTTAGAAGTGGAGTATGTACTCTCTGCTCCCTTCAATATTTGGGACGCAAATGACACCACCCATTCACGTCTTGCATGAGCACGGCACCTAGCCAATATGCACGGTAATCCATTACTACAATGGTTTGGTCATTAGGCTCAAAAGGTTTCAACACCACAGCTTCTGCAATAGATTTTGTTACCCTTTCAAATGCTTGTTGACTCTCCTCAGACCACCAATATTCCATATATAATTTTTCATTAAAGAACACAAAGGATGCACTTTATCAAAGAAATATTCTACAAATTTAGAGTAATACTCTGCCAATCCTAAGAAAGAACATAGCTGTTATTTATCCTGGGGTGCCAGAGCATTCTCAATAGCTTCACCTAGTTTCAACTTAGGGTTTACAGCTTGGCAAGACAAAGTATGCCCCAAATACTCAACTTCCTCTAACCTGAATTTACACTTTTCCACACTCACAGTCACACCTGCATTTTGTAATCTTTTCAAAACACTTTCCAATATCACATCATGATGACTTTTATTAATGCCCCATACCAATATGTCATCTTGAAAAAATAAAGTATCAGTCATTCTCGATAATACCCCTTGCATTACTCTTTAAAATACTGCAGATGCAGAGGCTAACCCAAATGGCATATGCAAAAATTGATAAGCAATCTCAGGTGTGATGAACGAGGTAAAGTGTTTCACATGTGGATGTAAACCCACCTGATTGTAGACACTAGATAAATTCAGTGTTAAAAAACACTTATCATCTCTCGCAGACATTAGCATCACATTAATGTGTGGTAAAGATTGTTGATCAAGCCAGATGTTCTTATTCAAGTCTCTAATTTCCACACAAATGCATACATTTCCATTAGATTTCTTGGCCAGCATGAAAGAAGCCATTCAGAGACCTCAATGGGCTGTGTAGCCCCCAACCCACACAGCCGGTGTAAGTTATCCATCAATTGGCTTCTTAATGCTAAAGGAATGTTACATACCATGTGAACCTTGGGGATACCTCACCTTTTTAAAGTTAGGCGATGTTCAAATTTTTTCAAACATCTTGGCTTTTGGGCGAACAATGCCAGAAATTTAGCACTCCACTTACTTACTTCATTAGAATCAGTAAGTAACACGTGATCTAGATGATTCAGATTTAACATAATTCCTAAATGCTCATTGCTCCTTCCAACCCAGCAATATTTCCCTTTTTCAACAATCTGCACACTACCAACTGCCTGTCTATTCTTCTATTCCAATTTGCTACAAAATATACTAACACTGGTAATTTATTAACACAATAACCCTCCGGCTGCACATCTGTGGGGATTAGGCCACAATTATCCAATCTTAGCCAAATTGACTAATGTGTAAGGTGAACAAGAATCTGCCCATATAAGCACTTCTCCATCATTCACTTTAAGTAAACACTTAGGTAGATGGTACACATCGCAACTATAGCTGGTTGCTCAATCATTCTAAATACTAGCAAAACTTCTACTTCACTTTCTTCAGACTCTTCACAGTCATCCGTTCCACCCTCTTGTCACCTAATCCAGTTCACCCCCGTTTTTTCCTTTCTCTTTTTGTCGTCTTACAGGCATGGGAGAAATGTCCTATTTTATTACACTTATAACATCTAGCCTAAGCTGCTGGACACGTATTGGATTCAGCCAAATGTTTCTCACTTTCTGACCACATTGGGTATTTCATTTGAGTTCCTGCTAACAATAGTTTTGTGTTTCTTATATATAGAATTTTGCACAACTTCACATTGTTACCATGCCCTTGCTTTGATACTCCCTTTGGTTAACGATATTTAGCTCCTTCACTTATTGAGAAGTATTTTCCATTTATCTGGCTATAATGATAGTTTTCTCTAAAGAATGATCTTTCAGCCCCAGGAGTTTCTCTTGAATCTTCCTGTTATTTGTTCTATTAATCATTTGACCTCTGATTATTTTCTCCTGAAGATCCTTGAAGTTACAAGAAACCACTAAAGTCCCTAAAACAGCTACATACTGCCCATTTGTTTCTATTGGTAAATGAGCTTGAGAGAAAATTGTATATCTTTCACCAACTGTAATAGATTTTTCTTCCAAAAGGATCCTCTAAAGCACTCATTGCAGTCAAATATTTGTTGTCTTGGCTCTCATCATCATCATCAGATCCTCCTATCTCCTCCCTAGATAGTTACCCCAGTCGGCCTATGAATAGGCAATGTCTTTAACACCTTTCTGCCTTTCACACCTGTAGGAAGCTGGTTTTGTCAATGATATTGACACCAGGTTGTAAGTCCAGGGCTTCCCCAAAAGTGTACAAGGCTCAATGCAAAACGCAAAGTGCTCTATTAGTCGTAGTGTGGGTGAGCAGCCTTAGGCCTAACATAGAGGACTGTAAAACATTTATTGCTCACACATGATAAATAAAGGACACACGACTCAAGATGGAGTTCCAGACCAATTTTATAAAATTATGCTTTTCTTGTACTTTATTGTTAGAAGCAGGTCTTTGTAATAAGGTAAATACGTCTTTAATTAAAAAAACTTTTCACTTTCAAAAATCGACACAGAAACGTTTTCACACTGTCCAATGTTATCCTATTGGGAAAACAATACTGCTGTCAAACAGGTGAGGTTCAAACTTACCGATTCAGTCTTCGGAGACAAAAATCAGCAAGGGCCAGGGGTCAGGTAAATACCAACTCTGCACCACCAGTGGCACAGGGGCGGCTGCGTGCAGAGGTAAAAATCGGAGTTGGACCCAATGTTTTCCAAGAGAGACAGGGGGTGCCTGGAGCCACACTGCTTGCAGGTAAGTAGATTGGTTGCAGGGGCCCAACTGTGGGGGATAAGTTAAGTAAGGGGGACCACAAAGCAGCAACCAAATATAGATGACCGGCAGCACTGGGGCGACCAGGTGCAGGGCGCAAATTTGTCATCGGGCACCCAATGCTTTTGGATGTATGACGTTACAACGCACACTTTTACAACGCATTTTTTACAACACAACATCCATTACAACGCATTCCATTAAAACGCATGCCATTACAACGAAAGTTTAAAAACTACATTTACAACGCATTCCATTACAACGCATACTACCTTTACAACGCATACCATTACAACGCATTACATTGCATTGCATGTTTGGTAATTATTGGATAGTGTAGGGGTAAAAATTACTATTCTACCTCCAGGGGTGCAACAGTAGGGTAAGTGTTGGATGGTAATGTTATGCGTTGTAATAGTATGCGTTTTAATGACTGAGTTGTAATGACATGCATTGTAGTGGTGTGCATTGTAGTGTCATGCGTTGTAATGGTTGCGTTGTAAATGCATGCGTTGTAATGGATGTTGCATTGTAAAAGTTTCGTTGTAATGGTAGTGCGTTGTAAAAGTTGCGTTGTAAAGGTTGTTTCCCAATGCTTTTCAATGAGAATCTTCTTGATGGTAAAGAGGCTGCAGGCATGGCTCCAGAGGTTGCAGGAGGAAGACCAGTGACAGCAGAGGTAAGTTGGGATATAGGGTGTTTTAGGGGCACCATCAGTTCAGCTCACTAAGATCCAGGGGCTTCGGGTGCCAGGGTGTCTTTGGTCATCAGAATCTACTTACTGGAGCCGGTCGCAGTCGGGGGGGAGCCTCTGGATTCACACTGCAGACGCCATCGTGGAGGGCAAAGAGGTCAGTCAACGCTGGACATGAGGTCAGGATCGCCGGGGAGACTTCACTGCACAGGTGAGCCACTCAGACTCAGGTCGTGGGCATCGGGTGCAGAGTGGGTAGGAGATGCAGTTCCGCCTGGATCCGGAGTCTTTGGAGTCGGTTTCTTCCAGAGAGGTCTGCTGTCCTCTGGGGTGTGGAGTCTTTATTGATGGTGACAGTCCTCCCAGGGGAATTGGAGGTCATTGTTGGAAGACAGGTTTTGTCGAAGCTGGAGACAGGCCGGTAGGACTGGGGCAAAGGCAGTTGTCATCTTTTGGCTTCTGCTGCAGGGTTTCTTCTTTCTTCTAGGTCATCGCAGATCTGGGGTCCAGGTCTGGGGGAGTCACCTAGTCATTTTAGGGGGGTAGTGGGTATGGCCAATGGGAACCTCACCTGGGGTAACTATACCCTCTATTATGCCTAGCCCTGATTGGAGGGTCCCCCCATACTCAAGATGGCTGGGACTGAAAAGTGTGCTTCATCTCGCTTCCCCCACCAAGGGGTGGGGTAGGCAGAGGTGGGCACACCTCCTATCTTTTTTAATTTTCCAGCCGATTTTCCCACCAAAAGTGAGGGTGTAAACTAGGGGCTGTCATCTGCTGCTAGCAGCAGACGATGGGGGTTGCATTACAAAGGCGGCAAGACTTTGAAGCTTCCCTCTTGAGCACGGTCCCATCCTGAGGGTGGAAGTACGACACCTCTGTCCAGGATATGCATTGTTCAACTTCTGTCCCAGTAAGCAGGGGCTCTCCACCCAGGGGTCGAGAAACAAGCCTGGTGGTGGCTTACTGCGTACCGCCGGTCAGAGACTGCACCAGGGTTGGAAGGGATTCTGAGTTTCCCTCTGGGTACATGGTACAATAAATCCCACAATGGCATCAGTGTGTATATATTGAAAGGAGTAGTTTGATACCAAACACTTCTATATTCAGTAAGGCCACCATTGTGCTGTGGAACTCGAGTTGGTAGGTTCCCAACCCCTGTACTCGCTATGGCTTCCCTGGCAATATTGTAGGGGCCTAGCTGCTCATGCAGATATGCCATCATCTGTAGTGTAGGGCACCCTGCCTTAGGGCTGTGAGGTGTGCTAGAGGGGTGAATTACCCATACTGCCAGGCAGTGTTTGCTGGCATGGCGCCCTGACAGGGTGCCATGTTGACTTTGTCATTTTCTCTCTAACAGAGACCTGCAAACTGCAAGGGTAGTGGCATGGTTCCATTGAGGGGGTCCTTGGGGGCCCTCTTCAGCTTCCAGGCCCTAGATACACAGGGTACCAGTTACTAGGGGCAGAAGTACAATTTGGGAATTTGTTTTAGGGAAAGAGCACTTTAAAATCTTCCCAAATATTACTGCAACATGATATCAAAGTTATTTACCTAAGCAACTATCAGCCAGATTCATCATTGTCAAATCGGCTTGCAAAGGGCCAGATTCTGAGAATCTGGCCCTTTGCGAGCGCAATTTTTGCATTTGGGATTCATCACCCCAATGCAAAAATCGCAAATTGCGAAATCGCTAAATTGCGAGGAATTGCATTTAAGGAATCTCTATTTGAGATTCCTTAAATGCAATTCATGTACCATTTTTGAATTGCGAAATCGCTATTTTTGGCCGCTATTTACCGCGAAGTCTGACTTCGTGGTAAATAGCAACAACTTTTAAAAATGCACTTTAGTGCATTTTTCTAAGTTGTATGTTACACACACACATGTCCTTTGGACATGTGTGTGCGCAACATCAGTCTACATTTACATTTCAGGGGTGCTACAGGGTGTCCTTTGGACACCCCTGGCACCCTTGAAATCGCATCCTTATTTGTGATTAGCAATTTGCTAATCGCAAATAAGGAAACTGTAGAAATCGCAAATAATATTGCGATTTCTACATGAATCCCGTTTTGCGAGTCATTAATAGCGATTCCTTAATAATCGCTATTAAGGACTCGCAAATCGGGACATTGATGAATCTGGCTGTATGTACTCACCTGCCCATTGCCAGGACAATGCAACACATGCCTTACAATTTCTAGGGATGGCACTCTTGTAACATTTTAACATGACCAGTTCAACTTCACTTCCTTTACGCTTCAGGGATTCCAACCTCATCTCATCCCATCCTCGTTGGCATTTTTTGCAAAGTAGAGAACACCATACGACAGAGAAGTAAAGGAGTTTATTTCAGTCATCTGCAGAAGCGTGCCATCCCTGGCAGGTGGAAACCAAGGGGCATGTTTACAAGGAGTTATGACATTTTTTCTGACGTTCTGGTGGCGTTAACTTCTTTGTCCTATTTACATGGCAGCGTTAAGCCACTTAACGTGGCTTAATGCTGCCATGTAAATAATGTCCCTATTAATGCAGCACTTAGCATGTAAAGGTGAATGTTGTGGGTGTTGAAGTGGCCGTTCCGCCGCAACACCCATTGCTTTTTGACGCTGGCCCATATTTGCAAGGTATGTGGAAGCACCAAAAATACTGCCTGGGAATACCTGGTCTTAAACAATTGCCCTGCAGCACAGGCACCCCAGCAAAATGGCACCTGGGTGCCTACCCTGGTGCTAGGAAGCTTTTTTAGTACCAGTGCTAGCGGTAACGCAGGGGTGCGCCGCATTCTTGTGAATACGGCGCATCCCTGCGTTTTGAAACTGTCGGAGCTCGACGTTACCAATTTTGGCGTAACACGTGCTCCGCCAGTTTCTTGTAAATATGCCCCCAACTCTCTTCTCCCACTCCAGACCTGATATTTCAATAAGGAATTTCCAGTATATCCAGGCAACTCTCGTTCCGATACCCCCATATAACTTACCTAAAGCAGAATACAAGAGTAACCAATCACCAGGAGTTGAAATTAGCAACCTGCATATTTAATATTCAGTAGGAAGGCCATTCTGTGACCTCCCGCAACCGGACATTTTGTAGCACGACCCATTAGTACATAGGTCATATTGCAAAATGAAAAGCAGGTGACAAATATTCAGTATTTACACCCAGTATCTGCAGCCTGCCTTTTCGAACATCAGATCCCTTTGTTTCCAGGCCTGGTCTTTCTTTTAAGAAATTAGTGAACCCCATGAGATGTATTCCTCATTTATTTGCAGTTAAGCCAATTGCTCTGATACACTTGGCAAAAATGTTATGTAAAAGGAACAAACTGGCAATAGTGAGCCCTGTGACGTAAATTAATCTGGCAACTCTAGTTAGGAAGCATGCAATTGAATAATTCACAAACATGTACTTGGTAAGAATTACCATCTGGTCTACTATTCTGACAAGTACAGGTCTGTGGTACAGTACTGGGGAGTATAATTAGATTCAAAAGCAGCAATGAAGGACATTGTGTATCTGATGGCTGTACTTGTCAACCACAATATGTCTCATTGTATTATTATTTCATACTAATGCACAATATTCTGGAGGAGGATTCCGTAATTTGTGCAGCATTTAGGTGAACAGCAGAGACTGTGGGACCGATTCAGAAAGAGCCTCTGTAGGTGTGGCGAAGGCCCCGCAGTTGTGGCGAAGAGGGTGCCCACTCATGGCCTGAGAGCTGCCCGGGGATTGGACAGGGAGTCTGTGATGCTGTCCCAGTGTCTGCTGGTACCAGGAACAACACAGAGGTGTGACGCGGGAGGGGGCTGGCAGCTTCAGGTAAGCCTTCTTTTAAAAAAAGATTATTATTAAACTCCCCCGGTCCCGCGCTCCCCCTGCAACCTCTCCACTCACCCACCACTTTTTGTTTGTGGGGGCAGCCACTGCAAGTGGAGAGAGACAATGGGCCTTTAGTCTTCAGGTGGTGAAAAGGACAAAGCAAAGAGGAAACTGGGGGCTCAGGGAGTACATCATCCTCCCCCCAAACCCCCCCCCCCCCCACCGGACATATTAAAAAGAGACAGAAAAAGCGTACAAAGCACACTTTTGTTAAATATAGCTGAATGCATGTTAAGCATGAAATTTGACAAACATTTTTCCACTACATTTTTGTTGCAACACTAGCTGTTCCTCAGCCACATATATTAGTACTACTGTTACTAGCCACTGGCTAGTAGTGCGCGGAAGAAGCGGTAGCTTCTCCAGCCTCCCAATCTTATTGTAAAGAGTCACTCACCTGAGGCAGGATTCCTATTCAAAGCCATTTCACAAATTAAATATTGACAGAGCGGAGAGGGCGCAGGC
Organism: Lissotriton helveticus; assembly: GCF_964261635.1. NCBI lineage: Eukaryota > Metazoa > Chordata > Amphibia > Caudata > Salamandridae > Lissotriton > Lissotriton helveticus. Next base: position 184,554,609 of record NC_136063.1, read on the forward strand.
AGCCAGGGAGGTTTCACCTGGGGGCCATATCACTCTGCCTATATCTCAGCGAACATTAGTTGACTATTCACATAATATGTTTTGTATAATAAGTCAAGTGTTGAACTTGTAAAATAAATAAATAAATGAGTTCAGAGGCCCTTAGATTTCCTTAGAAGCACACCACCGACACAGGTGAATGCCATGATGCCAAACACCAAAGGTGTTTTTAACCTTGATTCCACCTCGTGCCTCTTTCTTCCACCCCCACACTTTCTGTACCTTTATCTCAGTCTTGTGGGTTCTTTTCCATCTCTTCTTTCTCCTTTTGTCACTATTTTTCTATCTTACTCTTCCTTTTTTTTCTCCCTGTTTTCATTCTCTTCTTGTGTTCTGGGTCAATGTGTGATGATGAAAAAGAAGAACTGTTCTTCCCCAAAAATGAGTCCTGGCTCCCACCATCAGCATCCACAGATAGAAATGAAGCACTGTGGGACACATTTACAAATTTCTCCTGCATCGCAGCACAGCAACCAAAGTTCCTATGCTGCATTGCGCTGGGGTGAGGGCGCATTGCAGCGCCATATCTACAAAGACATGGAACCCCTACTTTTTTCCTCTGTGCTAGCGCGCTAGTAGGCTTCCTAGCAGCAGTCTTCGTCACTTATTCTGATGATGCAGTGGCACAAAGTGTTGACAACATTGTCCCTATCTATAAACTTTTCACACACTTACGTTCAATGTAGGTGCTGAAAAATGTTGCTTGCAACTATTCGTGGCAGATTAAAATTCAAAATCTCAGCTCATTTTCACTAGTACAGTACTCTCCAATCATTTTAGAACCACGACCTAATTTTTAAGAATTACAAACTTTCACGACCTACCTAGCTTTATTGAACATGAAGTGGGTGATTTTTTTAATGTAACTAAAGCATTGTGAGGTAGCACCCTACACTATCATTTGCACTTTTTCCATTGAAATGTGCAAGACATACCGTGTTACTAATAAAACTATATTGCACACAAATGATAATGTGTGGATACTGGGTTTCAATGAATATTTATCATTTGTGCATCACCATGTAAAGTGCCTTGATTTGATGTGATCTTATTCAAGCCTTTGTTTTCATCTCACTTTAAAATTACAAACGTAATACGCTTTATTTTTGCTTTCCTAAATACTGAATGTGTACATATCACTCAAAAGTATTTATATTTTGTTCTGTGTTGCAAAAAATGATATCCTACAGCCTTTCCTTTCACACTCCTTGTAATCCAGCAAGATTGTCACAAAAATCACTTTACTTTTCATTCTCTGACTAATAAATGAGAGGCATTTGTAAACACCAATCCCTTTAAAAAACATGAAAACGCAATTTCTCAGAATACATAACCTGACTTCACCTCTTTCTTTGAAGCACAGCAAATGTGACAAGATAAATACAGACTTTAAAGGTATTTTTATTTATTGCCTGGTCTTTCGCAACCCGTCAAAAATCGACGTGTGACCCACAGTTTGGGAAACACTGCACTAGCGATTGAGCTTGTGACTGGAGAAATATGCATGTCCAGCAGGGTTTCCCCACCATAGGTTTAGAATTAGTGGTTGGAACGTAAATGTTCCCAAGGGAGATCCAGGGTCATTGGGAAAGTGTTGACTGTGGGTATTTACATGAGAACCCATTTGTTTTTATCACAGGAACACATACACTTAATTAACCCCTTCGCTGCGGCGGCAATTCCGCCACAGTGCTAGGGGGGAGGGGGAGCTGCGCGGCGCTCCCATGCTCATGACGGAACCGCCCCGTCACGAGCCTCGGGCGTGCTGTGCTTGTGACGGAGCGGTTCCGTCACGGCCCCGCCCGCTCAATGGAACGTCCAGCGCAGCTGTGAAATCAGCACCGAGCGGGCCATCACGGAACCGCTCCGTCACCAGCACAGCGCGACCGAGGCTGGTGACGGAGCGGTTCCGTCACCAGCATGGGAGGGGGTTAAACAATTTGGAGGAAGGGAGCAAATAAGGGGAGATATTCTTCAAACATCCATCAATTTCATGGGGTGTATGGGAAGGGATTTTTCACACAGAAGAACCATTTTATTGGTGGAGACCAAAGTCAAAAGTATTAGTGTCCCAGGGGCTTGTCAATCAGATGGGCAATTGTCACGATCAATGCCGTCTTAATGCATGGGCATGCTGGGCAGTTGCCCGGGAGCCCCACAAGCATGGGGGCCTCATGCAGACCAGATTTTAACGCTAATTTTCCGTTAAACATTTTTAATCCTGAGAGTGGTTGTGTAGGCAGGGCCCTTGTCTAGACCGGCTCCAGTGCACTGCTTTGCCCAGGGGCCTATAATGCTGTTAAGATGGCTCCGGTCACGCTACGTATGGAGAAGTCACAACAGGCATGGAAAACTACAGGGCAACATCCTTTACAACGCAACTTTTACCACGCAGTGCCTTTACGATGCAACTATTACAACGCATGTCATCCCAACGCATAGCGCTGGGGGGCGCTCTAGGATAGGGAATAGATTTAATTTACTATCCAACACCTTCCCTACTATCCACGGGGACTGGAGTTGGAATAGTAAATTAAACTATTCACTATCCAGCACCCCTAAGCACTATCAGCCTGATTCATGAAGCTAAATTGCGGGCGCAATAGCTGCGAAAATGCCATTGCGCCGGCAATTACCCAAATCGGCATTCATGAAGAAAATAACCAAAGCGCAAAACAAAGATTGCGAATTCGCTAATAAATTCTCAGATTCCCAGTCGGTTAGCGCCAAAGCACGGAATTAGAGAATAAATTTAGCGAATTCGCAATACTAGCGCAATCGGAATTCATGAAAATTCTCTAATAGCGAAAAACCTCAAAATCTCCATTAGCGCCGCGCAAATTAAGGACAACCCAAAGCAGGTGGTAACCATAAAAGTGATTAGCGAAAATTCTGAAAAACAGTTGGCCAATCAGGAACAGGGACAGGGCTGACCAAACACACATAAGGAGACACAGCAGCAGCAGTTGGTGTCTCACAATGCCAGGAATGTACATGGTGGTCAGGTGGCGAAGGCTACAGCGAGCAGCACGGAGGAGACGCAGAATACAGGAGAGGATATTCCGCCAGCGGATCACCCTGCTGGGACAAACCAGGGAGCAGATCTATGCGAAGTACCGGTTGAATGGGGCCATGATAATCCAACTCATACACGACCTTCACCCCCTGATGCAGCACCCAACAAGGCGGACCAATGCAGTGCCTACACATGTACAGGTATTGTGTAGCCTGCACCTCCTGGCCTCTGGTAGCTTCCAGGGGATAGTAGCCGCAGCAGGGGGGATATCCCAGCCCACCATGTCACGCTGCCTCCGGAGTTTTGTTGACGCAATGCTCACCCAGCTACACCGACACATCAGATTCCCCACCAGCCAACAGGAACTGGACTTGACAAAGTTGAACTTCTACAATGTGGCCCATTTCCCATCTGTGATAGGATGCATAGACTGCACCCACATTGCCATCTGCCCCCCAGCTGCGACGGAGTACATGTACCGGAATCGGAAGTCATACCACTCCCTCAACATACAGATGGTCTGCAATGCCAAGACTATCATAACTGACATCGTGGCCCAGTACCCAGGGAGTACCCATGACTCTTTTATATTCCGGCACAGCGGCCTCCACACACGACTGGCCAGGGGAGAATTTGGGGAAGGACACCTACTTGGTAAGTACACATTGTCAACAATTACACATTGCAATGATGTAGCTGCGCAGCACAGGCACTCACCCTCTGCCCCTCACATGCAGGTGACAGCGGCTACGCCCTCCGGGAATACCTCCTCACCCCATACCTCAACCCGGCTACACCACAGCAACGGCGGTACAATGTTTCTCACATACGGACAAGGAATTGTATAGAACGGACATTCGGCCTACTCAAGAGCCGGTTCCGCATACTGCACAAGACAGGTGGGGCCATGTACTACAGTCCTGATGTGTGCTGCCGCATTGTGGCTGTCTGCGCAATGTTACACAACATTGCAACCAAGCGCCGGATACCAGTCGAGATCTCTGGCAGTGAGTCTGAAGGGGACGACCGTCCGCCAGCACATGTGCGGCATGCACGCGGGGAGAACCCTGCTGAAGGACACAGACGGCGCAACCACATCACTATGAACAGTTTCTGAAGGCCACAATCCACTCACCCAACATTCACTCCTGCATGGCAATGTAAAAAATGACAGGAGGCCCATGTATGTTGCATGAATAAATATTATTGTTAAATCCACAATAATAACGTAAAGTCTACATTCATAATATTGCAGCAGTATTGCGCCATACTGCTCCTAACTAGCCACTGGACATGCTTGTATCATCAGCATTAACTAGGCAACTTGCAAGTAACTCAATTGCGCCTCCGCCGCGCAGCCCCCAAACGACGCTCTGGCTCTTCCTCTGGGACGGCACGTGTCCCTGCAGTGGGCCTGGTGCTGCGGCGTAACACGCCAACCATTGAGGCAGACAAGCTGCTGACACTGGAGGCGCACTCACTGGTGTCGTCCCTCCCCACATTGCCTTCACCAGTAGGATGGAGTGCCAGTACGGCAGTGGTGACCTGCTCCAGCACCCGTCCAATATCCTCGACACATTGTATCAGCTGCTGCTGCTGCGCCAGGCACCGTCGTGATAGCTGGGAGGTGGCATTCCCCATTATGTAGTTCGAGCGGGTGTAGGCTGTCAGGCGCGTTAGGAGCTGCCGGTGGCGTCGGCGGGCGGAGTTGCGCTGCGATATAACTGCAGCAGTGTTGGCCTCCATGGCTGCCGCCATGCGCTCAATCCTACCACCCACATTGGCCACATTGCGGGCAATTTTATGTAGTTGCAGCTGGATGGCCCCTTGCCGTCGTGCCTGCTGTTGGTGAATGCGTAGCATCCGGCGCTCAGTGCTCATGCCTGGCATGCGCACAGCCATCCCCCTCCTGCCGCTGTGTGATGTGTCATGGTGGGAAGCCCTGACATGGCTGCTCTGCTGGCTGTCCACAGTGGGTGTGTGCACAGTCACCGCAGTTGATGCACCAGGAGTAGATGGTGCCACGGGTGGTGGAGTTGTGCTTGGCAAAGGTGCAGCACCTGATGGTGCTGAAGCTGGTAGTCTGGCCCTGCCTGCAGGGTTGGGTGCTGCGCCGGATGGTGCTGGCGCTGTTGGTCTGGCCCTGCCTGCAGGGTTAGGTGCTGCGCCGGATGGTGCTGGCGCTGTTGGTCTGGCCCTGCCTGCAGGGTTAGGTGCTGCGCCGGATGGTGCTGGCGCTGTTTGTCTGGCCCTGGCTGCAGGGTTAGGTGCAGCGCCGGATGGTGCTGGCGCTGTTGGTCTGGCCCTGGCTGCAGGGATTGGTGCTGCCAATGATGGTGCTGGAGCTGTTGGTGTTGGCCTGGCTGCGGTGTGTGGGGCTACGCCTGATGGTGCAGGAGGTGTTGGTGTTGGCACCTCCTCCGCATCCTCTTCTGACTCATCGATCCGCAGCATGTCGCTGTCGCTGCTGTAGTCGCCGCCACCTGTGAGGGGAATTGGACTTACATTAATGCCATGTATCTGTCACACGTACAGCTTAGCGATAGCTTATTTTGGGTTACGTGTGGCTGCTTTGGGGTTCTTTTACATTATGGGCAGTCTACATGTCCGACATTGCTTGTGGCCATGATCTCATGTGCATTGTTTGTATGACTTGGAATGCATATGGGAGGCTATAGGGCCATGGCCATTGGTAGGGGACAGGGTCGCAGTCGCATGCCACTTACCTTGGCTGTCTTGGCTGGGTCGGGATGAGTCCAGGTTGGTGACACCTATGCATGCCTCTGTCTCGAGGGTGTCCTCCACGCGGTCCTCCATGGGGGTATTGGGAGGGACAGTAGGGTCTCCGCCCCCAGTACCAGATGTCTCGCCCAGCCTCTCTGCCACCCTTTCCTTGGCACGACCTCGGAGGTCGTACCACCTCTTCTTTAATTCGTCCAGTGACCTGTGTGTCACGCCCACAGCGTTCACTTTGGCAGAAATTCCTAGCCAGATGCGACGTCTCTCCATCTCTGGCACCCTCCGGGAGTCCTTTCCGAAGAGTTTTGCGTGGTTTTCAACCACTCCCTCGATGAGGTGCTCCAACTCCGGCTCGGTAAACTTGAGCTTTCTCTTGCGCCCGGTGTCACTGGGCCCTGGTGCAGTCTCCTCTGTCATTGCTACTGTCGCTGAAGGGTGACTAGCGCTACTTTGGAGGTGTCCCGGTAGGAGCTCTCTGTTTCGCTGCAGACTCGCGGTCGGCCTCGCAGTTCACAATGGGTGTGGCAACTGCCTGCTTCCTGGTTGCGACGTCATCACGGCGCTCGTAAAGCGACTTCCCGTTGGTGAGTTCTCGCTACTGGCGAGATGTCGCTAATGTGGATTTGCGTGGCGCTAAATAGAGACGGAATATCTGGGTTTTTGCGACTTTTTCGGCGATTTCATTTTCTCGCTATCGATTTTAGCGCCCGTGTGCGAATCGCTTTGATTACTCGCTATCTATGATGAATTCCGATCTGCGCCTTTCCATTTGCGAATCGCTGTGAATCGCTATTTGAGAGTCGCTGTTTCTTTTCTTCATGAATCAGGCTGTATGCGTTGTAAAGGCATGCGTTGTAAAAATTGCATTGTAAAGGCATGCGTGGTAAAAGCATGCGTTGTAATGTCATACATCCAAAACTACAATATAAATGCTAATAAAGCTACTGACGTTGCTGAGGTGCCACAGAACCGAATGCAAACAAGGAAACTGGCCCATCATGTCCTGTTTGGCAGTATAAAACAGATATGATTGGGTTGCTGTGGCACCTTAAGACGCTTATAGCCCCGGTAGCACTGCACCTGCTGCACCATTGATAGCTGCCCCCTTGAAAACACCATACACGCTACACAATCATGGGAGAAAACCGCTGATGTGTAGATTTCCGACTCTTTCATTATTCCAGGCCAGGCTCCACCATCCCCCCCCCCCGTACCCCCTCTCCCCGGGCAAGATTTCAGCTAGAGAACAATCTCGGCCTCCAGTTTCTCTGCATTGTGAAACCTAACTAGGACGCATCCTATTAAATTTGCATTGACTCTTTAAGTGGTTTTTCTTGCATTTGCTTATCACACATTCGATCCGATGAGACGCCATGTCAATACAAAGCCGGCAGAAGCCGAGCACAATATCAATAGCGCTATTTTGTTTGCTGAGTTGTGCGGCGCACATATCACCCAGGCCTCCGGGTGCCAAGTTCTCAGCTACAGTTCTGTGCTGCCGGGACTGAGGCCGCTCTCTCACTCCAGCCCAACCTGCTGCTTTGCACACCAGCTTGCAATATGCTCTTCATCAAGTTAGCACGTTCTGCATTCTTGGAACTGTGTTTTATTAACAAATATGACCTAGGTTGACTCCTTGCTGTGAGCTATAAAGGGGCCTACTCGGCGCGGCTCGTGCTGGTAAGAGTGGTAGGGCCTGATTGGGGGTGGTGGTATTCGACAGACGACCACGAGGGGAAAATTAAATAAATAATTATTATTCCCTCGTCCGCGTCTGTCGAAATTCCCCTACCCTAGCCCCACCGCATCACAGCTCTTACGTGAACGGGCCGCAGCTGGCCTACTATCTTCCCTCAATGTTACACGTGGGCATATCTCCAAATTGTTTTATTGTCGCCCTTGCGACAAGCAAAGGGTCACCGGGCGATGCAAAACCTATGATGAGATGTACTGAGCCACTCAAGGTCACCTTGGTGGCCCTGCAGGGCTTACTAAATCAGGAGCAATGCAAGGAAGGGCAAGTCACTGCCTTGCGCTACTCTGCCCCAGGGAGACGTTCCATGGGTGGAGAATGGGTGTTGATACACACAAGAGGGTACGCAGTTCCCCAGTAGAGGAATGTAAAAGGAGGGGGAAGGATGAACCAGAAGGTGGGTGAAGGCCCACCGGAGGGGAATCCTCCCTGTCGGAACTAAAGCCCTCACACGCCCAGCAAGCTAGGTGTCATGCTTCATCATATGGGCTCGCTCCTCGGCGGGTCGGCGGTACAATACCCGACGGGCACCCTTAAAGGGGCTCTTTAGCGGAGATCTTTTGTTCCTGCCGTATGGTGCCGTGGGTGTGAGGGCCCTAGGGGAGAGTGTAGATGTGGATGGGTGGAGTATTAAAAAAGGTTAGATAGTCCACCTTGCAAGTTTAATGACGTGGTAATCCACCTTGTTAAAAAATGGAAATTGAGGCTGCTCGCTGGCACTATGGTCCAGGGGAGCAATGCTCTACTCTATGTAAGCGGTTGGAGAATGGGTGTTACCATGAAGCCGCCCATAGATGTTGGTGTATCCCCAGATTTACCAATACTGAGACCTGGGAATGTGTCTGAATGCTACGCCTTCCCAGGGGGGGTGCACCGAGAAAAGATGTCTTTATTTTTCCTCGTTGTTTCCTCTTTCTAAGTGTGCTGCATTGTGCAGTGCACTTAGGGGCCCATTAGGATGTCGGGCGGATTGCCCCCGCCAAGCTGGCGGTAGCCACCGCCAGCCTGGCGGGGGCAATCCGCCCGACATCCTTCCCTGAATTCCCCCCGCCATATTAGTACCACGGCGGAAGAAAACACCGCCCGCCACTTTTCCGCCCCGGTCGCCTTGCGGCCGGGCGGAAACCGCCAGCCATATTACAATGGCAAGAGTGCAATGCCTTTAAAGGCAGGCGGTCTTCACTCTGGGGGCCCCCTGCTGGCCCCCAGAGTGAAGGTGAGTGGGGGGTGCACACGGGGGGGTACCTGTGGTACCCCCCTTCATTTTAATTTCCAAAGCGGCAGGCACCGCGCGGTGCCTGCCGCTTTGGAAATGAAAATGCTGTGATGTATTGTCAGCATTGTGGCGGGCGGTGCAGAGAGCACCGCCCGCCACAATGCTGAGAATACAGGATGTGCCCGCCACTGTGGCTGGCACATCCTAATGGCACCCCCGCCCTTAAGGCGGGCGGTCCCGTTTTCCAATAGGGCCGCCCGCCATCCTAATGGACCCCTTAGAAAGAGGAAAAAGTCTCATGGGATTGTTTTTGTGCAGGAAGGTGTTCCTTCCTGCACAAAAACAATCCTGCCTGTAATGCAAGCACCTTGCTCCATGGTGCATGGGTGCCTACTTTAGCGCGAGGAAGCAGTTTGTGTGCCAGAACAGGCAGAGAGCAGAAATAATTGTGACAGATACACTCATTTCTGTCCTCTCCTTTTCACGCAGCTCATACACATTTGTAAGAATACTATTAACTGCTGCAAGGTGTCTTGCTGCTTTGCATGAAATAATGATAAATATGGCCCTAAATCTGCAAAGGCATTGACTGGTGAACCAGTTCACTCAGTTGACCCTTTTTCCTGACAATTAGGGGAGGATCATGATCACATGAAGTCCTGTTTCTATGTTCATGAACAAAAATAGTTAATATGTGACCAGTCATGGATGACGATCACTGAAACTGTGGTGTCAGGTCCCTTTCCTCAAGTGTAATTCTCCTGCCTGTCTTTTTGGAAATTATCCTTCAGATTCAGTCTTTCTGTTTTGCACCCAACCTCCAAGGGGAAGAGCATAGTTACTGAGATAAAGATTGGCAAAAAAGTCCAGTATGTGCTTGCTGCACGAACACTCAAGACTGCAATGCGCCTCTAATGCAGCCAAAAGTCCACTGATCTGATGTGGAGATGGTACGAGCACTCAGGAGGGCCCTGCAATACAGGCACAACTGGACGTGTCTTCATGTAAACAACCAGAGGGGTACCACAATACCTACATTTACTAGGTCTTGTCTTGTGGAGCTTTGCTGATGAGAGATGCACCCTAAGGATGACCCAGAAAACTGTGGACCATATGTGGCCTCGAGAGGCGCATCCAATACAAGACACCCCTGGGTCAGAGTACACGGGGGTCACCCGGGAGCTTCACAAAGGAAGCCACACAGCAGGACGTGGCAGCAATGTTGAGCCCAGATACCCCAGCATGGATTTAGGGTTGGCAGTGATAAGGCAACTAATCAGTGGTTCATGAAATGAAAAAGATGCAGAGTTGACGTACACATGTAAAATACTGTTCTCCTCTTGAGGATTGACACAAATAATGTACAGTGCAGCTCATAGATACCAGGAGCTGTATGCTACACATACACTTACCCACACACAAGTCCACCCATTGGCATATGCATGCCCTAATTTCAACCATACAGAGTGTACCATATAATATGCACACATTTACATATTTAGTAACAACTAGTTGCCTATTTTCTCCTTGAGCATGTGGGGATGCACCTACTCCTCGATCAGATCACTAGACCAACTGAAGGAACACAAGGGAATGTGCTGTGACCCTAGAACACCCACCTTTCTTCATTGATATCTGGGAACAAATGATCCAGTTGTGCACCTACAGATACTGCAAATAAGTATATATACATGTGTTTGGATGGGAATGTTCCATGCATGGTACAGTGGCCAGTACTCCTGCACTGATTGTCCCACTGCACGTGAATCCGGTATCCTGACTTTTTGTTTATCCCAGCGAGCATACACATCTAGCATGTGCACTGAAGCCCAGGCCTCTCCATTGTAAAGGTAAGGTCCTTAACCTTTTCTGTCCCCTATAAGAGTGTAACAACCATACCCTCTGTAGCAATACAGGACTACTGGCATGTCTTGGGTTAAGTTCCTACAGTGGTAGTGTCAGTATACCAATTCTTGAGGATTCATGGTTCCTGGAAGAACTTTTTTGTCTAAGAGGAGTGAAGTCTGCTGGCTCAATGGTGTGAAGCTCTGCTAGGACGTGACAAGCCAACCCTTGTGCTGACATGTAATGTATGTGTTGAGGTTGTGGGTGCATAGTAAATGTATGGCACACATGTCTAAGCAAACTGTGCAGTGCCAGATTGATTGTTGTGACCAATGGGGTCCATTTTAGATGCCCCCCTGGTTTCTACATTGCACAAGCTGGAGGGTGGATGATGCATTCCCTGCAGGTAAACGTGTGTTGACTGTATTCCTGTGACTGGACAGTGGAGACTGGCACTGAAGTGAGGGATGAGGGAGACGTGACTGCTTTTAGAAATTCCATGCGACCCTTTTAGAAACTTGAGTCCCGCCATTAGCACCATTCCCCCTAAATTAGATAGATTTCCTGAGCACTGCCATTTAGTGGATGGTAGCAGAGGTTTCTGTTGTTAAAGATGAGGAAGTTCTAGGCAGGGGATACCATTTTGTATGTACTTGATTCCCACAGGATGATGACATAAAGGTTCAGAGATCTCACACTTCATTGTGCCCTTGTTTTGTGCTTTTAGCTAGCAGTATCACTACCTGCTGTGAGAGTCATCACCCTGCACAAAAGCTGTGTCTGTCCTTAGGCCAGAAAATTAAATTTGAATGACCAGTTCTAGAACCTTGGATAGTGTATCCACAACACCTGCCTTGAAAATGAGTATATAAGTGAGACTCAAGATAGCCTACTTTGTTTCACTTCCAAGTTCTTCTTGACCAAGGAGGGAGTTCTCAGCAGAGTACTTCAAAAGCTGATGTGCAACTACGGCTGACATAGGAGATTGACAGCCAGTCTCCCTTGGGTGAAAGGTCATGACCTGAAGTCTGTGCAACTTGCTGATAAGCTTTGGCTCTACTTAGCACAAAGAAGCCCACCTGCCTGCTCAGAAAGGTGACGAGAGTACCTTACCCAAAACAAGGAGAAATTGTCCAGGAGGAGAAACCCAGCTGTGTACCCAATGTGAGGAATACTAACAAGAAGCTGACTTTGGTGTGGGAGTCCACATGGTGCCAACCTGAGCCGAGAGAGAGAATTCCCAGCCTCCCTCCCTGGTTTATTTGATGAAATAGTTGAAGCAACAACTATCAACATCTGTGAGCCATCCGGAATCTCCATCATGATCTTAGGGGCTTGCTACCAATGTATGCTGTGCTCGTATGTATGACATCACAACGCATGCTTTTACTTCGCATGCCATTACATCGCAGTTTTTACAACGCAAGTCGTTGCAAAGACTTGCGTTGGGGGGCGCTGGATAGTGGAATAGTTTAATTTTCTATTCCAACTCCAGTCCCCGTGGATAGTAGGGAAGGTGTTGGATAGAAAATTAAACTATTCCCTATCCTACAGCGCCCTCCAGCGCAAGTCGTTGTAACGACTTGCGTTGTAATAGCTGAGTCGTAATGGTAGTGTGGAGTAAAAGTTGCGTTGTAAAGGATGTTTCCCGCTGTGCTCCAACACCAGCAGCGGTGCAGCCTAAGTCTTCCCCAACTGCCCGGAAGGCTCAATTGCCCAGATGATGACCACTGTACCTGGTCTACTGTGTCGCAACTCCAATATGACCGAGAACCAGGGATGCCTCCACGGCTCTAATCTTGTTGGGAGAGACTTTACCATATTCCCACATTGAGTGCTGCACAAACACTGATCTCGGCCTCCTGGGCAGTGACTCAGAAGTGACCAAAGAGGTGAGGCTAGATTTGCAGCCCTACTTCCTCTGCCGGAGGACTCTGTCATGAGACCACAAGAAGCACGGATGACTGCCACATGCTGAACAGTGCTTTGCCCAGCCAGGTAATGCCTGAAACACTAATAGACTCTATCTTGCCCTAGAGATGCATATTTCACCCAACCAGTGGGCCATCTCTGCTCTCAGCAAGTTATGAGCCTGAACGGAGGTACGGGTCCCGCGGATATGGGCCAGGGATTTTATACCTATGGTAAAGTACTGCATCTCAGAATATTCTCGTCTGATGTTCCACTTAAGCAGATGTTCTGCATAGAAAGGTGGGAGCTATAGCCATGGCAGTGCATTAGTGCAGTAGGCTGACCTATGATAATCCATAGCTTCTGCTATAATATTAGCTTTTCTTTCTTAAGCCCATTCACACATGCCACAATGTCAGTATTCTCATTAGTCCCCACGTGTCCGAGGTGTGCTTCTGCAAGCAGGTCTGCCGAAAGCCAACCCCGTACTGCTACCATCACCAGCATAGGCAGAAAAAAATAGAAACATCAAGTGGGTGAGAAGGATGAAGTTAGAAACAGAAAGACAGTCTGATTAATGCAGAAACAATAAAAAAGAAACAAAGGCAAAACTGAAAGAAGAAAAGGAGAGATAGGAATAGGGAAATGTGGAAATATTAAATTTGGTTTGTCTTCTCTTCTTCTCATTGCTTATACCTCTTTAGGCTTTGTAAACAAAAACTCCAGCTGTTTTAAGCAAATCCCATACTCTCCATTGTTTTTGCATCCGAGTGACACTCTCTGAGCTTAATTATGTATTTGTCAATGAAGACGTTTAACCAGGGAACACCGTCTCTACAGCACATTAAATCATAGGCAGTAGAATGGTTACACAGATCAATGGTGAAGGTGATCAGTAATGTTACTTTACACATATAAACTTGTTTTTATATTTTTGTTACATATAATTTACAATAGGCAGAAAGATTCAAGATTCACACAATTTTTGGCAAAGTGCCAAAGCCGGGATGAAAGCATATGTCTCTTTACTTCCCTCAAGAACAAACATTACTTCTTGACACAAAAGTTTCAAGCTAATTGCATATTTTTGTTTCACAATCCTGTAGTAGGAAGCTTTCCAAAGTGATCACAGGAAACATGATTTTCTAAGTGTTATATGACTGAAATGCCATCTGGTCTGAAGTAAAACATTTTACCAATTTGGGTTCACCCATTATTTGTGGGTCACTAGTCTTTGAAATTGTTTTAATTATTTCTAAAATTTCAAATTCTTGATGGTACATATGCATCGTAAATATGGCATTACAGGCATTAATTAATTTCCTGGAATTCAAATGTAATGAAGCATAAATGGGTACACTTATACATAGTTGTAAGAATACTATTAGGAGCTGCCTAAATTATTTCTTAATAATGTGTTCATGATGTCAGGATGATGTAAAATAACGTCTGTGGAACAGCTATAACACCTTTTGCATGTTTCGAGATGCAAATATAGCAGCCTATATGTCATAATGATGTATGATCACTTAGGATTGAGCCACGAAGCGAGTTGTCAGTTGTCATGAAATCAGTTCCCACGGGTTTACTTCTGCATTTTGAATACATTTTTGAGAATAGAAATGCAAATGACAATTAGTCACAAACTTCATAAACTACGCATGCTCGGCAAAATGTACTTAGTTCTCTACATAGGAAATATTTGTGTCTGTAGGGCAATTCCTTCCCTTGCACTCTCTTAATATTCTGGTGTTCTTCCTGCTACTTTCAATGAGGAAAGATCTTTACTCAGGCCTAGAATTATGTGTTTCCAGTGTGTGAAACTACCTGAAAATTTATCTGAATAGTCGCAAACATATAGGTTTGTGGATTTTAACTGGATTTTGCTGGTCCGACATCCACTCCTTCCAAAAGGCCTCCTTTCTTATCCATCATATTAAACCTACAGTGGAGAGAAATCTACAGTAGTGGGTATTTATTTTATGCCTTCATTATTTCTGATTCTGGGAATCAGAACGTGAAATATGTGTCTAACTTTATCCTGACGAGCATCTAATAATTTGTGGCGCATTTATAAGCCGGCGACATATTGTTCCAGGTCTTAGAAATATCACAAATCGTTTTAAGATAAAATGATTGAATAAAATCAGAAATTATTGTCAATATGAAATAAAAATAAAGATCGTATGTGAATGTCAGAGTGACACATTTATTATTCACGTCTTGGTTGCAACTCCTTTCTTCTTTCCATTACATTGGAATAACTCTTGATGGATGGACCCTTCTCTCATTCAATTATTGATCAATTCTCAGATCTTGGCTTCTGGTCACGCCTGGAGATTTTGCATTTTAGAGCGTGACCTATACTTTGTTTTGTAGTGCATCTGTTGAGTCTCTTGGTGGTTTCGTATTCACAGTAACTATATTTGTCATCTATAAAGAAAACAATCCTTCATACTATCTCTTATTACTATGTGCATTTACCCTTTACGCACTATGATTTAGTTTTGAATTTCTATATCTATATAGCTTCTATTAATAGCCAGTGGTTTGGCAAGGTCTTTAGGGCTTGCTGGAGCACCGGGTTCCCACTCATCACTTACTCCTCACCTAGAACCCCGTGTACATCAGGTCAATTGATCTTTGTTGTCAGGTGAGACATAAAAGTTAAATCTCAACAAATCATTGACAATTTTCATTACTTTAGGTCAGTCAATAAAGAGAATTTAATTGAGCTAAAGGGTTTTATTTACAAATCTTTTCGTTATTCATTCTTTTATTTGAGTATTATTCTCCAAGATTCATCAGAAAAGGTTAATAATCAATCAATATTTAGTAATAGGATGAATACATTCAGTATATTAAAATAAAGCATCAATACAATAAAAGTAACAAGCGCATTCCATTAAGAACTACCCCTAGTCTAAGCTGGGTCAGGATAAATGCACATGGGATTAAAGGTGCCAGCTCAAAAACCCATGAAGAGTTCTGATGAGATAGTCAAGCGTAAAGCTTTTAGTGGAAAAAGCTGGAAAGTATTCTCAACTCAAATAATAACAGATCAAGAAATACATTTAAACTTCTCAAAACGAGATATCCAGGAAACTCAGCCCAGGGTCTCCTGTGAGAGAGTCAGGAAAAAGGGAAACTAAATGAGAAGCTACTCTTAGTCAATCAGTCTACTCTTCATTGAAAGCATCAGTCCTAATCAAATCTGAGTAGCTAGTCTAGAAACACACACTTATATATACATATGTTTTCTATGTTGCAACATTAATATTCTTTCTTCTTCTTGTTCACCGCCAAGATTTCAACATTCTCCTGGGAACAGGTCTACACCCCATCCTCTAACCAGAGAATAATCGTCTTTCAACCACGGGCCCTTTGATATTACGGCACATTCTTTCTTTTCTGTAATATCATCTTCCCATCCTCCCTGTCATCTACATGTTCTGTAGTGTGAATCACACTATCAGTCATCTAACACAACACATGTCTATTTATTAACTAAATAAATAATGGCTTCCAAAAATTCAACTTCTGCAGCAAAGAGAAGAAAAACAACTTTCACTATTGTTGTTTCAAGTGAAAACAAGCATTTCAATAGCAATGGGCCTTCACGTTAAAAACCTAGGGGGTCATTAGGATGGCGGGCGGACTTAGTCCGCCCGCCATCCTATTGGTGATAGGGACCGACTGCCATAAGGGCGGGGTTCCCGTGGGGGGTATTAGGATGCGCCCACCACTGTGGCGGGCGCATCCTGCATGTTTAGTATTGTGGCGGGCAGTGCTTTCAGCACCGCCCGCCACAATGCTAAACATGCATGTATGCATTTACATAAACAAAGTGGCAGGCACCGTGCGGTGCCTGCCGCTTTGTTTATGTAAATGGAGGGGGTACCACAGGTACCCCCCGTGTGCAACCCCACCTCTCCTTCACTCTGGGGACCCACAGGGGGCCCCCCAGAGTGAAAACCACATGCCTTTTCGTGGCGGCGATGAAGGCATCCAACTGAACCCATGGTAATATGGCTGGCGGTGTCTAATAGACGCCGCCACCATATTAAACCTTTTCCGCCCCGGCCGCAAGGCGACCAGGGCAGAAAAGCAGAGGACGGTCTTTCCGTCCGCCGCGGTCCCCCCCCCGCCATACTAATATGGCAGGGGGTCATTTAGCTGAGGATGGCGGACGAAATGCCCCCGCCAGGCCGGCGGTGGCTACCGCCAGCCTGGCGGGGGCAATCCGCCCGCCATCCTAATGACCCCCATAGTGTCTTCGCATATGCCAATATCAGAAATCATACCTCATTACTAGGTCACCGGCCTATAGGTTTTAAGTATGCATCAAGCATTCTTCATATTTAACATAAAATCTGCACACTTGTATTTTTAATAAAGCATTTGATAAGCAATTAAATTTGCATGAGCCAACTTACTGACCTATACTTGGATGCAATGCTGGGATTTAATAGGTGATTTATACTGAGGTTAGTCTGTGGTAAAGTTAGGTGTGTTGTGGGGCTCAAATTGTACTGCACAACAAGACTTTTCCACGGTTTAACTTTTCAACAAGTAATATGTTTTTATTGTTTCATTGCAGAAAAGATTTAATATTTTCGATTTTATCTGGTTGACCAAGAGAATTTTCTTCTGCTTTTGCCAGTTGTTGAACTTTCAACAAATCTTTTAGGTCCAATGATCTCCCTACTTGTCTATGGCAAGTTCTTTATAGGGCCGGACAGGCCTGTTATTCCTCAGGGCATTTTCCCAATGAGCTGGAGCTCGCAGTACTCGTTTTGAAAATGCAGGGCCTTTCCTGTTGCCTCTCTCGCTTTTCCCAATTCCCTGAGGTTAATTTCAGCAGATGTAGAGAAGGAAAGAGACGGAAAGGGAGGTAGAAGAAGGAGCGAGAAGGTAGAGAGAGGGCATTCAGAGAGTGAGATGAGAGAGAGGAGAAACGGAGAGAGAGAGAGAATGGAGAATGGAAAGAGAGAGATTGTGCGAGGAGACAGAGGAGCTGGTTTCAGCATTTTTACCAGGGCTACTTTTGCCTTCCCAGTCCAAACCTGTTACGTAAAATTTTGGGGCCACCCTGTAAAATGCGTTGAGGGGCCCCTGAGACTCCCAAATCTTACTGCCTTTGGGCTATATGGGGGCCAATTGAAGCCTCCTGAAGGGTTGCCCCCCTGCATCACAGGATTGGCAGGGGTCTACGTTAGTCCCTGATCCCGTCATCCCCCTCTTGCAATCGGTTGCATCTTTTTTCTGTTGATCTTTGTGTAGTATTTTCTAGGGGTTAAGGGTATCAAGCTAGTTTAGGGCAAGCACTTTGATTCACGCAACTTTTTTTGTGCACTTGCCCACTAACCTCTGGTCGTTTAGCAATTGACCACGTTAACAATTGGCATCGTTTTCAGGCTATGCGTTGGTCTTGCATTATACAACCCTAGGTGAAATGGACATTGTTTCAATACAGCAGTATCCATACAACAATACAGGTGCGAGCAAAAAGGTTTGTGTGTGTGTGTGTGTGTGTATGTGTGTGCGCAGGTATGTGTGTGTGTATGTGTGTGTGTGTGTTCTGGATGATCTCATCGTTTAAAAGCTTTCTAGCTCTAGACTAAGATCTGAAGTTCTCACTCATTGCCATCATGCTCCTCCCACAGATGACAAATATGGCGGGAGCAGTTTAAATTTTTCTGTTCTTCCTCTCTTTTGATATTTATGGTATTAGCAGCTTTCGCTTCCAAAGCACACTTCATTTGGGGAAATAGTAAAGCAATGTTTTAGAACAAGTTTGCTGTAGAAAAAGGCAGAAATGTTCCTATAGCTTGTCTACAGGTGGTCCATTAACATGTTAGTGGGGCTGTTTTTATGGTCTCCATTGAGAGTCCCCACTTTTTCAAGTATTGTATGGTGGGCAGGATTCTCCAGGCTGGTTTCTGCCTGGGTATTTGCATACATAGAAGATAGCAAACACAAGGAGATGATGGACGCAGCGCTGAAACTTTTCAGACACTCACCCCCAGTCACCGATCTGGTTTGAATCCATCATCATTCTTTAGCTCACTTCGCCACCACAGTTCAGACCCAGCTATATGTAAATCAGTCTTGACCCTGTGCCTCATGGGAACAGTCCAGCCCGAACTGCCAAGTCATGTCTTCCCGGACTGGACAAGCATCCTGGGACCGGTTTCTGGGTAACACCCTTCATCAGCCAGACTAGATTAAATCCAGTGGCAAAGTGAGCAAGGAACCCACGTCTGAGCATACCCTGCCAACTTAGGGTGAACAAAGCAAACACATGGAGATGATGGACGGATCGATGAAACTTTTCAGACACTCACCCCCAAGTTGGCAGGGTATGCCCAGACATAGTCAGTTGGCATCAGTACCAGTCAGCAAAAAGTGGGGGTGCCCAAGTCACACAAGATGACTTTGCAACACTTAAGCTGCAGAAAAAACAGCTTTTGCAGACCTGCATGCTGTGCGTACAGGGTCAGTCTGGTTACAAGAAAAACCCTTAGCAATGGGCTTGGATGTGTCAAACCATTCACATGAAAATGGTTGGGTGAGATCTTATCTGGGAAAGCAGAACAGCAAAATCCGCTCCTTTTTTCTTTCCCTTGTGGCGTGGAGATAGGGTCACTCAACATGCAAAAGAAAAAAACAGAAGACCGGCACAGTTGTTTGAGGAGCTCTGCCAGAGCCTGCACTGTTATCACATTAATAGTAATTGCATTAGAGAGATTGCATTGCACCTACTCCTGACAGTGCTTTTGTAAGCAGCTCCCAAGCAGGGGGCAGCTTGAGGCATCTGCCTGCAGGGTCCTGCTGACACTGCTTCTGGCACATGTCATACAGAGGCATACCTGCTGTGGAGTTTGCTTTCAAGCTCTGTCAGGGATGGCCAGCTTAATTAACTGAATGTAATTACCGTAAAGGTACTTACTTTGCCTGGCCCCGGACAGTGCCGGACCACATACGTATTCCTCGTTGCTCACTGTGGGTAATGCACACGCGCTTCACATTTGAGAAAGCAAAGGAAAACCGCTGTCCTGTCTCCTGTTCATAAAAACTGTGGCAGAAAGATGTGAAACCAGCAAAAATAGGCAGTTTCCTAAGGTTTGGCATTAACTTGCTATGAATTTAAAAAGAAAAAAAACTGCCCACCCCTCTGCATGAACAGTGCTTCTTCTCTGAGTAACTAGGCAGAAAGAACTGTGGGAAGAGTACAAGTGATGGCCTGTCTTCAGATCTTAATTTGGAAAAAATACATGTGCCTGTAGAGATACACAGGAGCAACAAGGTGAAGAGAAGTGAGTATCTTTATTGAAGAAGGGCCCTGACACTGTGAGCAGTGCCATCCTCAGACCAGATCCAACGCCAACTAACAACTTGACCGTTACCTATGCCCAAGGTTCCAAATGGAATGTCATGGCATTACAAAGCCTTGGGCATATGTTAACGGTTCACATAGCGTGTGCTTCGCGGGAGCTAAGATAAAACACATCACATCTCTGTTTTATCAGAACAAATAAGGGAAAGCTCCCCTGAGAGGAGAAACAAGGTATACATTCAAGGAGAAATCAATAACATACATGAATAAACAAGAACATGCATTGTGGAAAGAAAATACATACAAATATGGCATAGGTGCTATAACACACATAATGAAATCAGACCGTACATTGTGGAAATTAAAAAACATGCGGTAACATGGCAAGAGAAAGATCACTGAAATAAACCCCAGCATAGCAACCAATGTAGATGAACAAGAAAATAACTAAATGAATGAGATAATTGTTCCTGGAAATGCGCCAAACGCCTGTGAGAATAATAAAATATAAATGCTATTCACACACATAATCCTGCAACTTGGCGGGTATTTTTACTTCCCTACCACAATGTGTTCTTTCCTAGTTCTTCCAACTGTATACCATTTTTCGTGAAAGGAAACATCGTGTTCAACTACCTCATCACCCCTACTTTGTATACCTTTACCGCTCTGCACCGGATCACTGACAAAATATCGAAGGTCAACAAATCAACCAACAAAAATATTGGAGCAAGAATATCGATGTCAAGAATATCGACATCCTGTTTACATGGTAAGTACAAAAATATTGAGAAAAAAAATATTGGTTAAAAATATCGTTATTAAAAATATCGTTTTTTTGTTAAAAAAATATGTAATATAAACTAAATAATACTTATAAATAAAATAAGCATAGTTAAAAATACTTTATAATGTTCAAAATTATTAAGTAATATATATAATTTAATAAAACATTAATTAAACATATACATATAATATATAATATATATACTTACTTAATAATCAGTTTTAATACTTATTTTAATAACTTATACGTTATTAAAACATATTATAAATTACCAATACATCTCTACACATAAAACAATAACATAAATAAAAATTAAATAATTATGTATAACAAATGAAAAAAAATGTTAATTTACTTTTAATATTTTTAAAATTAATTATATACTACATTAGCTAAAATAATACAAAAAATATTAAATAGCGGAGGGAATAAAACTACTATTCCAACTCCAAAAAAGAACAATATTAAGGAAAATGTAGGATAGCGTAGGGCTTAAAATTACTATTCCCACTCCAGGGAGTGCAACAGTAGGGAAAGTGTTGGATAGCGTAGGGGTATCAATTACTATTCCCACTCCGAGGAGTGCAACAGTAAGGAAAGTGTTGGATAGCGTAGGGGTAAACATTACTATTCCCACTCCATAGAGTGCAACAGTTGGAAAGTGTTGGATAGTGTAGGGGTAAAAATTACTATTCCCACTCCAAAGAGTGCAACAGTAGGGAAAGTGTTGTATAGCGTAGGGGTATAAATTACTATTCCCACTCCATGGAGTGCAACAGTAAGGAAAGTGTTGGATAGCGTAGGGGTAAAAATTACTATTCCCACTCCAAAGAGTGCAACAGTAGGGAAAGTGTTGGTTGCGTAGGGGTAAAAATTACTATTCCCACTCTAAAGAGTGCAACAGTAGGGAAAGTGTTGGATAGCATAGGGGTTAACATTACTATACCAACTCCAGAGAGTGCAACAGTAGGGAAAGTGTTGGATAGCGTATGGGTACAAATTACTATTCCAAATCTAAAGAGTGCAACAGTAGGGAAAGTGTTGGAAAGCGTAGGGGTAACAATTACTATTCCAACTCCAGAGAGTGCAACAGTAGGTAAAGTGTTGGATAGCGTAGGGGTAAAAATTACTATTCCCACTCCAGAGAGTGCAACAGTAGGGAAAGTGTTGGATAGCATAGGGGTAAAAATTACTATTCCCACTCCAGAGAGTGCAACAGTAGAGAAAGTGTTAGATAGCGTAGAAGTTAAAACTAACATACTTATAAATAAAATAGTTTTTAAAATAATTAATGATTTTATTATTAAATAACTCTAAATTATTTACAAATACCAATACATAATTGTTAAAAACATAATTACCAATGAATAATTACCAATAAATTAATAATAAATACCAATAAATAATAAATAATAAATATTCATTACCAAATAATAAATATTGGACAATAAAATATTTTGCATAACAAACAACATAATACTTATTACAAAGTAATTACCAATTAAAAAATATAGAACAATTAAATATTTTTTTATACCAAATAAAAACTGATTACACATTATTTACCAATTAATAATTACTTAATAATATATTATTTACAAATATCAAGAAATGATATTTAATCATATTTAATGATCAATTAATGCTTAATCAACAATACATTAATTTTCATAGCCAAAAAATTATAATTTGAAATAATTACCAATTAATGTCCAATACATTAATTATCAATACCCAACAATACATTTAATAATTACTTAATTAGATTTCAATTACTTCCCAAACTATTCCCCTATAAACACACTCCAATAAAAAAAATACACTTAACATAATGATCAATTAATCAATGAATACGAAATATTTATCAATTAATAAAAATTAATTACCAATTAATAATTAATTAACAATAATAAAATTATCAATACCAATAAATGAAAATAAATTAATACTTAATTACAATTAAATTACTTCACGCCCTATTTTCCTATAAACCCACAACCCACTACAGAACTTAAACACAAATAATTAATTTAGTATAATTAAATTACTTCCCACCCTATTCCCCTATAAACCCACAACCCGCTACGGTACTAAAACACAAAATTGACTTAAAAAAATTATTAACATATAAAAATTGTATACATATATTTTAAAACCAGTATATCACTTAACAAAAAACATATAACACATTCATATTAAATACAGAACAATAATATAAATATCGATATTTGTAACATCGATATTAGTAACATCGATATATTTGATATCGATATTACTAACTTCGATATTACTTACATCGATATAAATAAAATCGATATCAATTACCTTAGGGTCGATATTCTGTCCATCGATATTCTTAACATTGATATTCTGTCCCTTCGATATTATCAACTCGATATTAGTGTGGGTCGATATTTAATTTTCGATATTTTGACTGCCCACCCTCTGCGGAACCTGATCATCAAAAGCTTCTCCAACATTCTCATCAACAACTCCTTTGTCCATGTTCTCAAACAACACTTCCATTCTTCGAAACCAACAGGATCCACACATTTTATATTAACATCTTTCTTAGATTTACTTTGATATACTTTAAAAAAATGACCAATAATTCCACATTTGGAACACTTTTGCCTGTGTGCAGGGCAATTTTTGTCATTTGCTTAATAGAATTTGCTCCCACACCTATTTTTCTTTCACTAAACATTTTGGATTCATTCCTTCTGCTAGGACCAGATTCTTCTAAGGGTTTCCTTGATACATTTCTAACATTTTTTACTTTGGCAATTGTGGCAATCTCATCTTAGCTGGATTTGCTTTTCTATTCAGTCAAAACAGCTTTTGCGCACCTCCTTGTTAACTGCGCTCTTCACGATGCCGATAACCTCCTGGAGCAAGGATATCCCTTTAGCCCTAAGCTTGTCCTGAATATTGCAATTGGCAGCCCACATCACTATCTGGTCATGAATACATTCGTCATGGAGTGTACCAAAACAACAAGTTAGTGCAAATGTTTTGAGCGCAGCCATATTATCCCACACCGATTCCTCCAAGCCTTGTTTCCTGTGACAAAACTGAAATCTATCAACGGCAATACACACAGTGGGTTTAAAGTAATTAGGAAGATCTTCCAAAGCCTTTACATAAACATTACATTGGTCAGACCCTCTGAGTTTTTTGTTGATGCGATTATACATTTTCATACCTTGTGCACCTATGAAGTGTAGTAGGATTTTCTTTTTTCTGTCTGGGGTAAGATATTCATCATTCTCAAAAGTAGAAATTTAGTTCTCAAAATAATCATGCTATTCCTCCCACTTGAGTGAAGAGTCCCCAGAAGTTGGTATGAATGGCTGTGGAGGAGAAAGGTTCAAAATATTTCCTGAAGCCATTACCACAAGATATGATAATATTGAAAAGAACAAGAGTACCTCCCTAAAAACACAAAATTATAAAGAATATTGCAATAAACGATGACTACTGAACACTGAATTCCACACTGAAAGGTACTAAATGCAATGGGGTGCTTTAAAATGCACTTGCCGCTGCAAAGACAGAAACCACCATAATCAAATGGCCCAATAAGTTGGTGATAAATGAATGTATCATGTAGAGGAACAGAATTAGAGTGTGCACATCACTGTGCAGACCTACAAACTTTAAAAAATAGAGTGATCAAACTGTAGCCATGTAAAGTCAAGTCAAATGACATGCATTTGAAGTGTGCACATCACTGAAACAAATGTGAGAACCCACAGAGAGACGACATTGCAGTTAACAATGCGCTCAAAAGGGAGCTCATATCTGAATTTAAATGCTGGCTACTTCCCCTATATGGTTTTCAACGTGATGTTTGGGCGCACATAAGTGAGCGAATCATTGAACAATAATTAGAGCTTCTTTTCTTTATATCATTTTCCCGACTCTTCTATTATTTTATTTGAGGAATAAATGCGCACAAAAGTGAGCGCATCAGGGACTGAAAGCTGCCCAGGAGAAACGTCGGTAACACAGGGGTGTCACTTTAGATGGCCGCTGATCTTGAGTTGAGGCGTTAAAATAGATAGGCACCTAAGTGAGCTCATCACTGAACAAAGACGGGTCTCTGAACTCAAGATGGCCGCCAACGTGGGCTTGTAGTACCGATCTAAAATGGCGGATACTGTTCTTGTAAATGAATCTAGGACCCTAGTGTAATTTTTCTGATTCATGCCCTTATATAGGTATAAATTATCCAATCCTTATATAGGCATAGAAATCAGTACCATATTTAGACTGAGCCTATGCAGCCCAAATACGGCGTGGATACTTCCACTAAGTTCCAAGAATCAACAACGATTTCTTGGAGAAACCCGCCTTCAGCAGCTAGGGACTTCCCCTTGCCTGAATACTAATTCATCTAGGAAATCATGGAGTTTTCGAAGAACTGCATCTTTGATGACGTTATTAAGTCCAATCATACGTCAAACTCGGCACCTTCGAAGTATAAATATGCCTACATTTGCCCAGACAAACACACAATGGTTTGGAGCAGATCGACTAACTACTTGCCCGACGCCCTGCAGCAGCAAGTGCTGAAGGAAGTTGACCCTCCAGCTGACGCACTGAGAGACGCTGTCTTTTCTCCTGCCGAGAAATCCAGCTCCAGTGTTTCCAGGCTACTCATTTGTGGCCTGAAGAATAGTGTATGTTTTGTAGTTTGGTCTTCCATTTCCCAATTGTGTTCTATTGTATGTTTGTTTGTATGTATGCCTGTAATGCTACTTATATCTAGTGAGCCATTGCATAATAGTGGGGATATTATTCCATTGCATACCCCCAGGTTCTCAAGTCACCAATGAATCCACACCTCCTTTTTTATAGTGCAGTTTGCCCCATGTGCACGATGTGTTAGCAAAGTTTGGTGTCTTATGCATGTCCCAATATAGAGGGCAGACATATGGGCCTCTCACAATCTTGACTACTAGAATTCTGAAATTAAGTATATATAGGCAAGTATAGAATTACTATTGCTAACTGCACATACCATGACACTTATAAACAATAAACATAAGGGTGTTCTCAACTTTGTTGGAGTGTTAGTTTTTTTCCATACCCAGCTCGCGGAAACAGAGACTTGCAAGTAGGGATGGGATCTGACACCCGTTAAAAACACCAATGCCATTTGGCAAGGAGCCGCTGATGTCGGAAATGGTTTACAGATAAATATAGTAAAAGTTAAGGCAATTATATGTAGAGCTAAGTATAGTAAACCTATATTTATCTATACATACTTACCTTCATAATATTTTTGAAGTCGATATTACGGGCAGAATATTTTAGCAGGCTATTTAAATGTTGATATTCTGGTAGTAAACCCATTTCTGTGATACATTATAATAGTTGCATAAGATGCTGTACTTGCTTCTCATACATGAATGCCACCTCAACCAATGGGCGGACACATAGATACTACCATGTTGTCTGTGGCCTCAAGGACGGCTCGTACTCGATTTCTAAGAAGACTACATTTGGTGTCTGTGGGCATGACAACTTGGTCAATATCCGAATCTCGGTAGACCAACTAAACTTCCATCTGCAGCATCAGCTGCTCGCATTAGGTTGCAACATCACAATAGAGTGCAAATAGTCGGGAAGATCTAGGACTCATCTCACATTGCTTCTGGGTGGAAGCCATGTGCTAATTTCTGGTGGCTTAGTATCGCCTCCAGAGTTTGGGCTTCTATCACACCTAGGTGGACTCCATATATTATACTAATGGTGACCTAAGAGCTACTCCATGCACCAGGGCTTTGTCTCTGTTGGGCACACTCTGTATTCTATATCAAAGGTGGTTTAACAGTGCCTCTGTAGCTTGAGTTTCTATCACTCCAACATGGATCTATATGTGATATTACTCGTGGCTGATCAGCGCCTCCTGGAGTTGGACTTCTGTTGCTCTTGGTGGACTCTATGTTGTATTTTAGTGGTAACGCAACAGTGTCTCCTGATATTGGGATTCTAACAATCCTTCCCCAGCAGACACACAAACCATCGAAAGATAATCAATCAATCAATCAGGTCATTTATAGAGCGCACTACTCACCCGTAGGGTCTCAAGGCGCTGGTATGGGGGGGGGTGCCGTTACTGCTCGAACAGCCAGGTCTTGAGCTTCTTCCTGAAGGAGAGGTGGTCTTGGGTCAGGCGCAGGTCGGTTGGGAGTGAGTTCCAGGTCTTGGCGGCCAGGTAGGAGAAGGACCTTCCTCCTGTTGTCGCTCTTCGGATGCGGGGGACGGCGGTGAGGGCGTGGCTGGTTGATCTGAGGAGGCGCTTGGGGGTGTAGAAGTTGATCCGGTTGTTGAGGTAGCTCGGGCCTTGGTTGTGTAGGGCTTTGTGTGCGTGGGTGAGGAGACGGAAGGTGATTCTCTTGTTGACCGGGAGCCAATGCAGATCTCTCAGGTGTCCGGAGATGTGGCTGCATCGGGGGATGTCGAGGATGAGCCTGGCTGAGGCGTTCTGGATCCGCTGGAGTCTCTTCTGGAGCTTGGCGGTGGTTCCGGCGTAGAGGGCGTTGCCGTAGTCCAGTCGGCTGGTGACGAGGGCCTGGGTGACCGTCTTCCTCGTCTCGGTGGGGATCCACCGGAAGATCTTGCGTAGCATGCGCAGGATGTTGAAGCAAGACGAGGAGACGGCGTTTACTTGTCTGGTCATGGAGAGGGAGGAGTCCAGGATGAAGCCTAGGTTGCGTGCGTGGTCCGTCGGTTTGGGTGCGGTGCCCAGGGCGGGGGGCCACCAGGAGTCGTCCCAGGCGGAGGGCGCGGAGCCCAGGATGAGGACCTCCGTCTTGTCCGAGTTCAGTTTCAGGTGGCTGGTCGTCATCCATTCGGCTACCTCTCTCATCCCTTCGTGCCGGTTGGCTCTGGCGGTGGCGGGGTCGTTGGTCAGGGAGAGGATCAGCTGGGTGTCATCGGCGTAGGAGATTATGTTGAGGTTGTGTTGGCGTGCGATGGCCGCGAGGGGGCTCATGTAGACGTTGAAGAGGGTGGGGCTCAGTGAGGATCCTTGAGGGACGCCGCAGATGACTTTGGTGGCCTCTGACTTGTACGGTGGTAGGCGGACTCTTTGTGTTCTTCCGGCGAGAAAGGAGACGATCCATTCCAGTGCCTTGTCCTGGATTCCGATGTTGCCGAGGCGCTGTATTAGAGTGCGGTGGCAGACAGTGTCGAAAGCCGCGGAGAGGTCCAGGAGGATGAGGGCCGCTGTCTCTCCGTCGTCCATCAGAGTTCGTATGTCATCGGTGGCCGCGATGAGGGCGGTCTCGGTGCTGTGGTTCGCTCGGAAGCCAGACTGTGAGGGGTCGAGGGATCCGTTCGTCTCGAGGAAGGCGGCCAGCTGTTTGTTGACGGTCTTCTCGATGACTTTGGCCGGGAACGGGAGGAGCGAGATGGGACGGTAGTTCTTGAGGTCGGTGGGGTCTGCTGTGGGTTTCTTGAGAAGAGCGCTGAGTTCGGCGTGCTTCCAGCTCTCAGGGAAGGTGGAGGTGTCGAAGGAGGTGTTGATGATGTCCCGCAGGTGGGGTGCGATGACAGCGTCGGCCTTGTTGAAGACGTGGTGAGGGCAGGGGTCAGTGGGAGATCCGGAATGGATGGAGTTCATTGTGCGGATGGTGTCTTCGGTGCTGATCGGCGTCCAGGTGCGGAGGGTGGTGGTGGGTGGCGTTGTTGCGGTTGTGGCTTGCGTTGGTTGGTTGCTGAAGCTGTTGTGTATGTCCGCGATCTTGTTGTGGAAGTAGGATGCAAGGGAGTTGCAGAGGTCCTGCGACGGGGTGATGTCATTGTTTCCGGCGTTGGGGTTGGAGAGCTCTTTCACGATGTTGAAGAGTTCCTTGCTGTCGTGTGCGTTGTTGTCCAGCCGGTCCTTGTATGTATTTTTCTTGGTGGCGCGGATCAGTTGGTGGTGTTTCCGGGTGGCGAGCTTGAGGGTGGTCATGTTGTCCGTCGTTGGTTCCCTTCTCCAGAATTTCTCGAGGGCTCGACAGTTCTTCTTGGAGCTCTTGAGTTCGTCGGTGAACCATGGTGTTTTTCTGCTGCAGGGTCTGCTGGGCGGGGTTCTCAGAGGGGCGAGTTCGTCCGCGCTGTTGTTGATCCACTTCGTGAGGTTGTCGGCGGCCTGGCTGGGGTTCGCTGAGCTGGCGGGGGGGTGCTGGCTCAAGGAAGCGGTGAGCTGGTCGGCTGTGATCTTGTTCCAGCTTCTTCGGGCAACCTGTTGCTGGTGTTGGTGGATCGTCGTTCTTTTGAAGCTGAAGTGGACGCAGCTGTGGTCCGTCCAGTGGAGTCCTGTTGTGTGGCTGAAGGTGACGTCTTTGCTGGATGAGAAGACGGCGTCGAGTGTGTGTCCGGCGAGGTGGGTGGGGGTGGTCACCCGTTGCTTGAGTCCGAGGTTGGCGAGGTTGTCGAGCAGGCTGATGGTGTTGCGGTCGCTGTTGTTCTCCAGGTGGAAGTTGAGGTCCCCCAGGAGGATGTAGTCGGCGGAGGGGAGGGCATGCGGGCTGACGAAGTCGGCGATGTCCTCGCTGAATCGTGTGCGTGGACCCGGGGGTCGGTAGATCAGGGTGCCTCTGAGGGTGGTCTTCGGGTTGGTGTGGATCTGGAAGTGCAGGTGTTCAGCGGTGGTTAGGGTGTCGTCGGTGTTGGTCGTGATGCGGATGGTGTCCCTGTGGATGATGGCGATGCCTCCTCCCGTCTGGTTGGCGGTGCGGTCCCTCCGGATGATCTTGTAGCCCTCCGGGATGGCGATGGCGATGTCTGGGGCTGAGGAGGCGTTCATCCAGGTCTCCGTGAGGAAGGCCACGTCAGGGGCGGTGGTGTCGAGGAGGTTCCAGAGTTCGATGGCGTGTCTGTGGACGGAGCGGGTGTTGAGCAGGATGCACTTGAGGTGGTTGCTGCTGGTGTTCGGCTTGGCGGGTGCAGGGAAGGTCCAGATGCAGGTGAACTTGCAGGCGTGGCAGCTGAAGGGCCCGTGGGTGTGCTTCGGGGCGGCTCGATGACATCCTGGGATGCGGCCGGTGTTGAGTGCGGTGAGATCGGCGGCGGTGTAGGTTCGTCGGGTCGGCTTCCGTCGGTGGGGACCAGGGGTCCTGGCGCTGGTCGCGATCCGGTCGCGGACGGGCGCAGACGGGCTTACCTTTGGCGCGCCTTCGGTGCACAATCGGCGCGCCCGCTGCGCGTGACCGCTGCGCGTTCGCACGGTCGCCATTTAAGGCGAAGTGCGCGGGTGGGCGGAGCAGCTGGGAGGCGGGAGCGGGGAGGGTACAGAAGAGAAAAGGGGCGGGGGAAAGCGGTGGTGGCGGGAAGGGAGAGCGGAGGGCGGCGAGGTAGGCGGACAACAAGGAAGGAAAACGTAAACACAGGCACAACAAAATTACTAAAAACAGGCACAAATGGCGGCAAAAACAAGGCAAAAGACAACACCTAGCAGCAGTAACAGGAGAGCCGGCAGGCGATCGCGGAGCACGCCGGAGGGGGCGTGGTCAGCGGCAGCGAGGCAGAGGTGGCAGGGCAAGGGGCACACGCAGCAGCTGGTGGCCGTGCGGCGCGGGGGTGTCCCACAAGTGGGTCACACTCACCTGCGTCGCACGGTCGCCATTTAAGGCCAAGTGCGCGGGTGGGCGGAGCAGCTGGGAGGCGGGAGCGGGGAGGGTACAGAAGAGAAAAGGGGCGGGGGAAAGCGGTGGTGGCGGGAAGGGAGAGCGGAGGGCGGCGAGGTAGGCGGACAACAAGGAAGGAAAACGTAAACACAGGCACAACAAAATTACTAAAAACAGGCACAAATGGCGGCAAAAACAAGGCAAAAGACAACACCTAGCAGCAGTAACAGGAGAGCCGGCAGGCGATCCCGGAGCACGCCGGAGGGGGCGTGGTCAGCGGCAGCGAGGCAGAGGTGGCAGGGCAAGGGGCACACGCAGCAGCTGGTGGCCGTGCGGCGCGGGGGTGTCCCACAAGTGGGTCACACTCACCTGCGTCGCACGGTCGCCATTTAAGGCCAAGTGCGCGGGTGGGCGGAGCAGCTGGGAGGCGGGAGCGGGGAGGGTACAGAAGAGAAAAGGGGCGGGGGAAAGCGGTGGTGGCGGGAAGGGAGAGCGGAGGGCGGCGAGGTAGGCGGACAACAAGGAAGGAAAACGTAAACACAGGCACAACAAAATTACTAAAAACAGGCACAAATGGCGGCAAAAACAAGGCAAAAGACAACACCTAGCAGCAGTAACAGGAGAGCCGGCAGGCGATCGCGGAGCACGCCGGAGGGGGCGTGGTCAGCGGCAGCGAGGCAGAGGTGGCAGGGCAAGGGGCACACGCAGCAGCTGGTGGCCGTGCGGCGCGGGGGTGTCCCACAAGTGGGTCACACTCACCTGCGTCGCACGGTCGCCATTTAAGGCCAAGTGCGCGGGTGGGCGGAGCAGCTGGGAGGCGGGAGCGGGGAGGGTACAGAAGAGAAAAGGGGCGGGGGAAAGCGGTGGTGGCGGGAAGGGAGAGCGGAGGGCGGCGAGGTAGGCGGACAACAAGGAAGGAAAACATAAACACAGGCACAACAAAATTACTAAAAACAGGCACAAATGGCGGCAAAAACAAGGCAAAAGACAACACCTAGCAGCAGTAACAGGAGAGCCGGCAGGCGATCGTGGAGCACGCCGGAGGGGGCGTGGTCAGCGGCAGCGAGGCAGAGGTGGCAGGGAAAGGGGCACACGCAGCAGCTGGTGGCCGTGCGGCGCGGGGGTGTCCCACAAGTGGGTCACCCCCGCGCCGCACCCCCGTGCCGCCGCACGATAATGAGATCAGCAGCCGCAAACATATTGGACCCCAGTAAATACTACAGTGCATTCATAAGGATGATAGGTTTGAAACCGAGTGTCTCATATGTTAGACATGAATGACGCGACTTTCCCTGTTGCAGACTTTTGGGGGAACATGCCTCTCAAGAGGTTCCAATTTTATTACAGTCCAACAAACCTCTGCAGTGCACCATTACTAGTAGGGCTGAACCGACTATTAACTCAATTGGAATAATATATCAGATGGGCTGGCACCATTAAGGGCCTGGGCCACTCCTTTAGGGCCACAACACTGGCCACAGTCCTCTTCAATACCATCTCTGAAGGTAAACATGTTTCTAAAGCTCTGCGGCTCAAAACACCTGTGTAGCAGCTCCGCTCTCACCCAGTCTCCTAGTAGACAATCATTGTAACACATTTCTGTGTATGTTTGATAAAGTTGGTGTATAAGCCACCGGCCTTTATGCATGGTAACATGTTTGCTCACTGAATGGATTTCAGTGCATGGCAAAATTGCTTTAAGGCTTTCATTATTGTAGGCTTCTTAGCTTAATTTTTCCTAACAGAAATGAAGTTTGCTAAACTGCCACATATGTTTGCAGCTCATATTGTGTTAGCCAGGGAAGGAATCTGCCATTTGGTGCAGCAGTTTGCGTTAGCTATAAATCTCCTATAGCTCATGCGGAATACTGGCCCACAATCAGGTAACGTTGAGCATGACAAACAATTCACTCAAGGTGTGGGGAGTGGGTGTTCCAAAGAGTGGTGTGCCTTGAAAGCTTGGAAACACCCACAAACACTGGAGTTTGTGGCCATTCCACACTCATTTCCAATCTCTTCCCAACCTGCACATGGTCTGAGAGTTACTCCTCTCATGGGAAAGAGTACATTTATTTCCAAGGTTGAGAAAGGGAACAAAACAACACCAAACTCCACGGTTGTGTAGGAGAAACAGTAGGTCCAATTACCCCCTTTGAATTGCTATAATCTTTTATACCTTAATCATGCTTTAGTGTCTATGGGGAAAGGTGGGCAGTGCCACACCCTAAACGTAATAACTAGGGCTTAACGTGATGTAGAACACCTTTGCTGAGCAAGAACCAAGTGGAAAAAGATCAACTTGATATCATTGTTGAAGGTTTCATTGCCTGACACCTTCAAAGCAGGAATACAATTCCAATTATAATTAATCAGCCTCGAAGTGTAGCAGAAAGAAGAGTTTTTCTACAGAATAGTCAAAAGAAGGAAACTGTGGGGCATATTATCAAGATGTGCGTTAAAAAATGCAAATCGCATATTTCCCTATCGCCGGCTATCGCCGTGATAGCGCGGTATTATCAATGCGCAACACGTAGGCGATAATAAATCCGGCGATAGTCGGCAATAGGGAACATTAGCGCATGAAAACAAGCGTTGTTGTCACGCGCTAATGTGTGCCTTGATAATATGGGGGGGGTGGATTCAGCTTTATTATCCACACCCCCATGTTAATAATGCCTAACACCTGATCAAAGCAGGCGTTGGGAGACCTGCGATAAACGAGTTTATTGCAGGTCTCCTTCTCCCAACGCCTGCCTTGATAATAGGGTGTTACCA
Organism: Lissotriton helveticus; assembly: GCF_964261635.1. Lineage (NCBI taxonomy): Eukaryota > Metazoa > Chordata > Amphibia > Caudata > Salamandridae > Lissotriton > Lissotriton helveticus. The sequence goes on from NC_136063.1 coordinate 184,587,655, forward strand.
CCTCCAACCACATTCTACATGTGGTTGGACGTGGGAACGCCCACCCTGCATCCCATTAGCGTTATCTATCGCCCCCAGCGCGAGGGCGATAGATGAAGTCAGGAATACGTCTCTAACTCCGGTCAGCGACGTATTGAGAGTAGTGCGATAATTATTAAATGCCTTAGCGACTTTAAAAGGTCGCTAACGCTTTTATCGGGGGCTTGATAATATGCCCCTGTGAGATTCAGTGAGAGAGTACAAAAAACACTGTGCCATTGCATATAAGTGCTAGCATTGCACATAAAGTAAACGTCCAATACTTACAAGTACACACGGGTGAAATGCCAACATCAAAGGCAAAAAAAAAACTCAGAAAACGTTTCCAGGTTCATACCAGAAAACTATGACTGACAGCTTTCTAGAAAAATGTTTGTGAATTCCAAAACTGCTGAAGAAAAACTCTGTGACCCCTTTTGTGATCATTTATGACTTTTCTCAGGTGACCTGCTGAGACTGGCTCAGAAGCTCTATTACAAACTGATCACTATGTATCAAATTTGGAAACTGCATGCGAGCGCCCTCAAACCCCCTCCCCTGACCCCACACACACACACAGCAGTACCTCCTGGGTAACACAGGGTTCCATCCTTGCTACACTGCTCTAATACATTTACCTTTGACTGGAGAAGATAGTCCCAAAACACAGGGGCTTATTTACAAGCCCCATAACATCTCCATCCACCAATTCTTTGATGATACACAGCTACATCTCAACATTGGCAGCACTGATTTCATCCAATCCCTTCCTATCTATCTCTCGCATATTATTTTACTGATGGCGGAAGGAAACTCCAGAAAAATTAAACTCTTAATATCTTACTGAAGATCTTAACCACAACTCAACTGTTCTGTTGATAAATCTCTCAACTTCGATTTGTATATTATGGAAATCGCCAAATGTGACAATTCCAAATAAAACTTCACAATATCCAATCTTTCCTGCCTACCCAAGATGTCAAAACTGCTGCTCAGTTATTGGTGACTCACGCACTGAATATGGAAATGCTCTCCTTCCTTGCCTTCCTAAATCACGTCTTTCATTAGTTCAGCTTAAACCCTGTGGAGATCCATAAGCAGTAGAAATTTCGCCCCCCTCTCAAATTATCTCCTAATACCCAATGCACCAGATTTTTTCACAAACTGACAACTGCCATATGAGCTTTTAAGAGACACACTGTCATTTGATTCTGATGTCTCTGGTTTATGTACTTTAAATTGCATTTGTATCCATCCTCGCGGGCCCCTAAAAGGACTGGGACTCATAGGCGGTGCCTACTTTACCTGTTTGGTAATCCGGAGCTGCCTTTCCCCGTCAAAGTAGTTCTCAACTGTGCTGCAAGAACAATCATGAGCTTAATAAAACGCAACAGAATTTCCGTTGTTCCAGATTCTTTTAGATGGCTTCTTTTAGATGGCCACTATCTCTACAACACTACCTGCCTCACTTGCAAAGCCATTAACCTAAACTCACCACCAACCTTCCTCTCATGCAAACCTGTCCAAGTCAACCACAACAGAAGACTTAGAAGCAAATTCTTGAAACTTCTAAAGGAGTCCACTTTTCAGGAAAATGATCACCATTGGAAATATGGAAAACTGTGTCACTCCACATAGGACTTGCACCCTCCCTCCAGATCTTTAATACTATCTGTATGATTGACTTACTGCATCAAGCATAGTCTGGAGTCTCCACCCCTCTCCCATCTAGTACTATCGAAGGATTCCCCACTAGTTGACTTTGATTCAATATCACATCCATTGTCAAATGTGATACTACCCCATTCTTTTTAAATTAAATGATCCTGGCGTCAAAATCTGTGTTATATCTTAAATGCCTTTGTACAAGTTAGCTCTCCAAGAATAACTGAGGCTAGATGTAGAGAGGGTAACACTGTTTATTTGGTAGTACATCTGCAGAGACCCCATCCACGCCGAAGTGAAGTCCAACTGTCGCTCGAGCCCGATACCACATTCCGCCTTAGCTACCAGCCCCATATTCCAGAATACATTATTACAGAACATCACATATCCTCCCCCTTTATCCACATAACAACACATACAGAAATAAATAGAGCAAATTAGCTTCAAAATCCATGGAAAATCAAATGTGAATACAAATGGCATACCATACTTGCATTACCAAACATAATCTTGCAAGCAAAGAGAAACTCTTACTGCATGAAGGGGGTCTGATGACCTTTTCCTGTGCAGATTGTCCCTTCAAATCAAGATCAGTCTTGGAATGAGCCCTAGCTTGACACTTCGCCACCCTGCTTAAATTCCAAATCTTGTGGTCACTGGTGGTCACCGCATTTTTAAAGACCTTAATAACTCTACAAGTATGACTAAATTTAGACTTGCATCCATCTCTCCTTGAGAATGTAACTTTAACCCAATCTCCAACATCCACAGCAGTTCTTTTCATAGCCTTTCTTTTATCATACCAGATCTTCTTTCTTTCCATTTTCTCCTTCTCTCTCTCTCTCTCTCCACTCTTCTGTGCTACCCGCCGTACCATCCACCAAACTTCTCTTTACCATCACACATAAGTGAGTCACCTCCATGTTTGCGACCCTGCCTTCAAACAAACTAAAAGGGGTCTCATCAGTCGATGAATACGACGTGAACCTATACTCATGTGTCTTCTTTCTGATGGCTAACTCCCAATTCTGACCACAGGCAACAGCTTGTTGTAATGTTTCCTTAAGAACTCTCACAAACCTTTTCACCACACCATTACTTTGTGGATTATATAGTATCACATTTTGATGCTTAATGCCTCTGGCACTCAAAAATTATTCCACCACTCTCAAGGTAAACTGAACACTATTGTCTGAGAACAGTGAAAAGGGAAATCCTTCACGTTCAAAAAGTTCCTCCAAAAATTCAATCACCATATCAGATTCTACGGAATTAAACACATTAAGGTCTGGCCAACAAGAAAACATGTCCAAACATACAATCACATACCGGTCCTGAGACTTCAACCTCACAGGACCCAAGACATCAATTGCAGTGTCAAACCACGGACCAACAGCCTGCTCCCATACAACTATAGGCTGTGTCTTACATTTAGAAATTATATCACTAAACACGCATTCAGCACACTCTTGAACCACTCTTTTTACATTCATGTCCATGGCTGGCCACAATTATGCCTCTCTAATCATTTCTTTCATTTTGGCAATGCCCATATGGCCTGCATGAGTTTGCTCAGCAATTTGTCTCTCAGGTTATGTGGAGAAACCAACTTGCTGTCTCTCATGTGAAGACCATCCACTACACCTAAATCCTCCCTGTTCTGCCAATAACCCTTGAGATCCTCCTCACACTCCTTCTCGCACCAGCCACTCAAGATCATTGACATGACCTCCTGTAAGACCAAATCATTGACCAGACATTCCCTCCACTCAGTTTTAGATCCCAAGCCCTCAATAATCACACATACATTGACTTCCTACTCTAATTCCTTGCCACAAAACCACTCACCTTCCTCAGACACTTCCCACCCATTATCACCAGGTCTGGAAAGACAATCCGCTAAGATATTGTTAGATTCAAGTAAGTAATAAATGTCAAAATCAAATTCTTGTGAAGCGACCAACCCACTTCCGTATTCTATGTGAAACAAAATCGATCCCTTTCTTTGCAAACACCTCCCTCAAAGGTTTATGATCAATAAGAACATGAAACTTCTTGCCCCATAACATTTTTCTCAATTCAGGCACCCCCAGCAAACACTCAAAGCTTCTTAAACAGAATAGTAACATTCAGCCCCTCTCAATGATCTAGTGTTACAAATAAAATGCTTTTTCCTTGCCTTCAATTTTCTGTAAAAAAAACGCTCTTAACCCTTTTGAACTGGCATCAGTCATGAAATAAGGTGATTTCAAAGGATCAAAACTTCATAAACACGGATCTTCAATTAGATGTACCTTAATGCAATCAAACTCCTTATCACACTCTTGTGACCCCAAAAACTCACTTCCCTTTCTGAGCAGAGTTCTCCTACATCACGTTTTTCCCACAAAGTTGGGTACAAACTTGTTATAGAACTCAGCCATGCCGAAAAGCTGCACCAACTCTTTTTTGTTCAGGGGAGCACGGAGATTACAAATCGTATTCACCAAGGAAGCTTTGGGTTTAATGCCAGAAGCAGACACAAAAATCCCCAAATATTCTATTTCCTTGACATCAAACTTACATTTGTCAGCTCTAAGAGTGAGACCTGCCTCCTGTAATTTCTTCCAGACTGACCTCACCCTCTGATCATGTTCCTCAAGATCCACTCCAAAATTGAGGACATCATCTTGATACACCTTGACACCCTGAAGACCCCCACGAATGCCCTCCATCACCCTCCGGAATACAGAGGCCACAGAAATTAGTCCAAAAGGCATTCTCAAGAATCTAAATGTGCCAATTGGTGTGATGAAGGGCATGAGATCAGAGACGAAGAGTGAAGCTTGACTGCATGGTAAGCCAAGGCCTGATGGAAACTTTTCCTTTCAGAGGTCAAACATCAGTGCGTATGCAGAGGCTGTGCATGTCCTTAGACAAGATAGCTACTATGAAGGCGAAGATGTTCTCACATGGCGCTCACTGCTCCTCACGCGCCGTCTTGCTTCACTATGATGTGGGGCACAGGATGAAGAGCTTGCGTGCGGGAGTACTGGTTACAGAGCATATACGCTCTTGAGCTTCTTCCTCACAGGGAAAATGGTGCTTCAGGACTTGCATGCTCACAGCAATAAAGGAATCCCCAAAAACAGAAAAAGTCCAGTCTCAATTGAGGACCACTGCACACATCCCCCAAACGGAGCGGGCTCACATCTATCCATCTTCAGTGCATTCCCAAACGGAGCAAGCAAACACCCATGACCCTTCAGCAGACAGTTTGAACCTTCCTCGTGTCCAGCTTGCAAGCGGCTCCCAGAGAACACGACCGGCATGATTGGGCTCTGGAGCAGGGTCTAAGCTGTACTCTACATGGCTACACCGGTAAGGTTTTATGAGTGTCTTCCAGGATCCTTTGATTGATGAAGTTGCTGTCGAGGTCTCTCTGCAGCTGGTGCGTGAGTTGAGCAATCGTCACCAAATTAACATAACATAACATAACCCCATCCACACTGAAGTCAAGTCCAACTTCCACTCCAGCCCTGTTAGACCTGGCACCTTGGCGTGGGTCTCCCTTCCACTTTTGGTTACTGTGCATCATGTATTTTTCTGGTGTTAGATGCTCAGAGCACTGTGCCACTGCTAATCAGTGCCACAGTGCAAGCGCTCCCTGTATAAAATGTATACATTGATTGGATTTCATGATTGGCTTATTTGGTTTACTGTCAGAACCTAGTAAAGTGCACCAGGAGTGCCCAGGGCTTGTAAATCCAAATGCTGCTAGTGGGCCTGCAGCACTGGTTGTGCCACCCACAAAAGCAGCCTTGTAAAATGTGTCTAAGGTCTGCCATTGCAGAACCTGCGTGCAGTCAGGTACTGTCATGCTGACTGGCAAAGGGCACCCCCTTGCCAGTCCCTAACGCCTCCCTTAACTTCATATTAGCCACCGCTTTGGTAGGCCCAAGGGCAGGGTGCATTGTAAGTGTAAGGTAGGACAAGCCCTGATGTGTGTGGCATGTCCTAATAGTGAATAACAGCCATTTTTGTTTATCAATATTGTAAGGCTACCTGTTCTCATAGGCCAGAATGGGCTGTTGGAATTGTTACATTATGTGAGTGACAGGGCTGGGGGATTCCAGGAGACAGGCTGGGGCTGCCAGATGGTGAATAGGAAGATTACAGCCAGATGGGTGGGTGGAGTACACCTGGACTCTGAATAGGGCTGTGCTCTGCCACCACAATGCTGGCTCCACCTCCTGTGGAGCATCTGATGTCTCTGCCCTGCACACTGAAAAGACAAGCCAGAGTCCTGTAAACAAAGTGCTCAAAAACTGGACTGAACTAGGCAAAGGCCCCCTGGCTTGAAAGAACAAAAGAAATGTTGTATAAATATTGGAGCCCTGCTCCTAAGAAATTAGATCCTGCTTGAACCAGGAGGAACCTCTGCCCGACGAGAAGGAACTGGGAAAGCTGCAAGGAGGAGTACTGTCCCTGACCTGGGGGATTGACCTGCAGTGGTTGCCTTGCTGCGAGAGGAGAGGAAAAGACTAAAGAGACTTTTTATCAACTTGTGCTTTCAACAATCTCCAAGGGCTTGTGGGTGAGCTTGCTCCCTGAACGGAGTCCTAGGACTATTGGACTCCTACTGCCTCAAACAAAGCCGCTGGACATTGCCAAGATTTGCCCTGCTGCTGGAGCCGCGATCTGAGTTCGACTCGTCCCCCCCGTCTGCTTTAAAGTCCGTGCCCGGCTGCCCCGCACCATGTGACTCCGCTCCAGATTCGAGCCGTAGCTCGCACCGTCCCAGTAGGGCCGCCCGCACCCTGCTGCACCCTCCCCCTTTCGAGCCGCACAGACTCGACGCCTCCCTGCCGCTGGAATTTAAGATCAGATCGAACCGCAAGGAAAATCCGGCCCGTACGTCCGAAGCGTACCGGCCCCCTTGCACCGCGCTACGGAGATCTAACCTGCAGCCCTGCATTGAAAGGTACGGCCCGTACGCCCGAAGCGTACCGGCCGCCTCGCACTACGCTGCTGGGTCCTAATCGGCATCCCCGCTCTGATGCCTCGCACAGTGAACGCCGGAGAACCAGCATTGTCCGCCTCGCTCCTCGGGGCCTCCGCTCTACACCTCTCTCAAAGACGCCTACAGCCAGCCGGGGTCTGCACCGCAGAGGGGCCGACAGCGTCCCTGGTTCGCCTTCACTCCTGCAAATGCCTTGTCCGCATCGGACGCATTTCAAGGTAAACTGTACGACTCACACTGTGACTGTGTGCGCACCGGACCCGAGAGTCCGCGACGCTGATTTTTAACTCTTACAAGATACGATCATCCCCGAGAGAGCCGCACAGGCAGCGCAAAGCGCATGGAACTTAAACCACGCATTTTTAAAGAACTCTTATTTGCAAAATAGTATTGTGGCCTAATTTTAAACGTTATTTGGATCTTGTGCTAAGCCTTATATACCTATTTTTATACAATCCCATGTGTGGTGTTGTCACTAAGTTACTGTATGTGTTTACAAATGCTTAACCCATAACGCTCTGAGATAAGCCTTGACTGCTCACTCCACGCAACCTAGAGGGTGAGCAGGGGTTATTTTAGAGGGTAATCCCCTTGTCCTGACTAGAGGAGAGGGTACCTGCTTGTTACAAGTCCTTACCAGTGCCAACCAGAGACCCCCAAATCTAACAAGCCCGATACCACATTCTACCCAGCCCCACATTCCAGAATACATTAGTACAGAACATCACACTTTTCCCACAAAACAGGTGTGTGGGCTTAATAATAGGAATTCACCTATTAGTGGGCATCCTGCTATGTCACGTGGTGGCTAGAGGGGAAGAGGGTTTAGAGTAGTGGTATATTTTTTTAAGTCAGAAGAATAGAGGTCACTTATAAATAAGGAAAGGATCAATTTATTACTGTCTACTGAGTAGGCCTAGACACTTGGATCAATCTTCCTTTGGGATCAAAATACAGCTGATCCAACCATTATTATCCAAAGAAAATAGCTGCATAGAGTAGCTGCATGTTCTTTTGAGGGTGCATTGGTGTTTTACCACACAAAGTAGTTCAGTAACACAAGAGACTCGCAAGTCCCAGACCTTGCACTCGATAAATTTGCTGCCATTGGTGAGAGGTCAACTGAGGTTACCAATGGCTTCACTGTTATTCACTTGACTAACACCCTTTCGGTGTCAAAATTCTTGCCACACATAATTATGTTTGCTAGACTGCACCTCTGAAAAGATCCTGTGTGCAGGAAAAGGGTGGCTGAAGACCGAAATGAGCCAGCAAAAGAGAAGAAAGCAATCAACACATATCTGCTTTGGAGAACACCCACTCCACCCTGAAATACCCAGCCTGTTCACTAAGACATCCATGTGTGTGTTTATCATAGAAACTGATACTGAAAAAAGATGCAGCGTGACTGCTTTTTAAATCTCCAGACGCTGCCCACCAGTGCCACGCAAGCACGCGGTCTCACGACACCGCCTGTGCTGCTGCTACAAATTACAAAATCCTCTACAATTGAATGCAAGCCAAACTCGCCCATATAATGTGTGTCTATTCATTTAGTTTTAGAGTATTATTTGCTAACAAGTTTGCGCATGGCTGCCCTGCATTAGTCATGCTGAGGAGTCCAGGTTTTTTGTAGGCATATTTTTCACTTAGTAAATGAGACATCTTTTGTGCCTGTTAATTAGAGAGTTTCTTTCTTTCAGATACACACCAGTTGAAGGCACATGTTTACAGTACCATCACTGCACTGCTAATTAACATTATTGGAGTCTCTCTGGTCACTTAGGGCTGAGTCACAAAGCACATTTTAGAAGGTGGAATTCCATCCAGGTTTTGTGTACTTTCCAACTCCTATATAATTCTCATTATCCCCAGAATCAGGCATACAATTAGGTTTAAGGTTAAATTGAATATTACCTTATTTTTAATTGCTATTTTATTTCCTGCCAGGAAAAATAATACTGGCGGTGAAATTCCTTCACCTAAACCCACAATGAAATAAAGGTTGTTTAGGTACTTTTCACATCCAGTTTGCTCAATTAACCCAGCTTTTTAAAATATTTAAACTAAGGGGCATATTTACAAGAAACTGGCGGAGAAAGAAAAGAAAATTGGTTAACGCCATGCTCTGACAGTTTCAAAATGCAGGGATGCGGCATATTCCCAAGCATAGAGCGCACCCCAGTGTTACCCCTAGAGCTGGTGCGATAAAGCAGCCTAACACCAGCAAAGGCACCCTAGTGCCATTTTGCTAGGGTGCATGCGCTGCAGGTTCAATTGTTTATATGCAGGAAGGGACATAAACAATCTTTACAGGCATTTTGCTCTATTTATGGGTGCTGCAGAATGCAGCACATGTGAAAAGAGCAAAATATGAGGACAAACAAATAATTTCTCCTCATATCACCTGCTTAAGACCAGGTATTCCCTAGCTGTATTTTTGGCACCGCCTCATGCCTTGTAAATATGGGGCAGCGTAAAAAAGCAATGGGTGTTGACGGAACACCCACAGCAACACTTATTGAACGCCCCTTTCACGCTCAGGGGCCGATTACGATGTCTTTGGAAGGGCTGCAAATGGGATTCGGTAATGTGGGAAACAACCTTTACAACGCAACTTTTACAACGCACTACCATTACAACGAAACTTTTACAACGCAACATCCATTACAACGCATGCATTTACAACGCAGTCATTACAACGCATGGCACTACAACGCACACCACTACAACGCATGCCATTACAACGCAGTCATTACAACGCATACCATTACAACGCATAGCATTACAACACATAGTACCCTTACACTATCCAACACTTACCCTACTGTTGCACCCCCTGGAGTTAGAATAGTAATTTTTACCCCTACACTATCCAACACTTACCCTACTGTTGCACCCCCTGGAGTTAGAATAGGGGGTTTACCCCTACACTATCCAACACTTACCCTACTGTTGCACCCCCTGGAGTTAGAATAGTAATTTTTACCCCTACACTATCCAACACTTACCTTGCATGCAATGTAATGCGTTGTAATGGTATGCGTTGTAAATGTAGTATGCGTTGTAGTGGAATGCGTTGTAAAGGTAGTTTCAAAGAATTCGTTGTAATGGCATGCGTTGTAATGGTGTGCGTTGTAATGGATGTTGCGGTGTAAAAAATGCGTTGTAAAGGTAGGCGTTGTAAAAGTATGCGTTGTAACGTCATACATCCGGTAATGCAGAATCTGATTCAGAACCCTTGTTTCCTACCAAATTGTACAGTTTTCCCAACAACCAATTACAATGTCCGGATACTGTACAAGGAGTCCGAATCGGTTCCGAAAGGCATTGGGTCGATCCGAGTCTTTCGGAGCCAAACGTACAGCTCAATGGGTATGGTTTCTGGATGAGCGATGACCGATTCGGACAGCCATTCCGACTCAGTTTGCCCCAGACAAAATGGCTTTTGGAATCGAAATTTGAGGGCCCGTTGCGGGACCCCCTCCACCTGGAGGCAACCGAATGAGGCCCCTAGAGGTGCCCAAGGGACCCCTTTTCCCAACCATGCACAATGTGGCAGGCACCATAGGGTGCCCACCACACGTTGCAAGGTTTACCCCAACCACCCCTTTCTCCAAAGAGAGCTGGTGTTCTCGGTCAGAACACAGGCTCCCATTGGAATCAATGTGAGTCTGACCAAACGATGTTGGGAAGGATCGTAATCAGTTGTCTGGAATAGCAGGACACGGTTCGGTAGGAAACGAGTCCGGAACCAATTTGTTTGGGACAGTTTCCTAACAACATCATAATCGGCCCATACGTGTGAAACGCCATTGAGAAGTGCAGGTGTTCTCCAAATTACCAATGTTCACCTCCTACCCTGGGAACGCTAATGCCCCCTAGTTCTAAACCTTACCCTACTGAAAAGCAACATACTGGCTAAATCTCCATAGCTGTACAATCCTGATATTGCGAATCAGGATCTGCCATTTGAACACATAGGAGACATCTTATGTGCATCGAAGTTGAACTTAGAAGTACAATAATGTTCTGTAACAGGCCCAGTGCTATTCATTGGTAAACCACGACTGCTAGCTATGGTGATTCATATATATCCATGGCTTGGTCATGAGCTTTATTACGCTTTTTACCAGTGTCTCCCATTGATTCTAGGTAGGTCAGCGATGAGATGCTCCCACAGCAGCATTTGTAAATGTTTAATAAATCCTGGTCTAAGATGCTTGCGCAATCACAACAGCTATCTAACCCAAAAACAGGCATTGGCAAAGGATTGTCATTGGTCATAGCGAAGGCAGAATATTGAGAGGCCCCAATATCATGACCAGTGTCGAGAGACAAAATATTGAAAAGATAAGTGCACAGACGGTTGTATGAATTTCCTATTCGTAATTCCACATCTACGTCCCTTGAATATAAATATATATATATATGGAGTCAGTGCCTTTCTTGGATGTTTGAAGTTTGGATTGGTTTCCAATATATATATATATATATATATATATATATATATATTTATCAGCATGGTACATATACATGCGTTAGGGATAAAAAATCTATACAATCTTACCTTTCGATATGTTGTTCCTCTGTATTCTGGTCATGATATTGTGACCCTTTGATATACCTGATCCGCACCATGGCAAAGCCAATATGTTTCACTACCGAGACCTATTGGTTTTTGCCAGTGCTTGTTTTAGAAGTGTCAGTCTCCTCCACAGCATTATTCTAGACAGATCTCTGCACGGATATTTTCTGTAATTCTTTGAGTAGCTCACTTGATAGACAGCATGCACAAAAGGAAACCAAGAAATTCAATCTGGAAATCATTACAACTCATGCACACAATCATTGTCAAATTGACTGTATGCAATGCACATTGTGCACAATTTGCTACAGGTGTTTACTTGTCCTCCAGTTGCACATTTTGTCCTGTGAAGCACGTGTGTTTCTTGAGAGTTGCGCAATGGGAGGCAGCATGGGACTGAACCAACATTGGCAAAATGGGCCTAGACACTACTGTTATATAGTACAGTCAATGATGAAAAATATTTCTTATTCATAAATGATTCAGTCCTGCAATAGAAAAGAGAAACAAAAGCCAAATACGTTCAAAATGAAACAGTACCCACTGGTATAATTATGCCAAAAACACATTTAATTTTCTTCTTAGGCAATTATCCATAGTTCAATTCAGAGCAGACAAGTAACTTGAAGAGAGAGGGGGGTTGCTACCAGGAAGTGTGAAGAGAGGTGAAGAGATTGGTACTCAAGTGAAAGAAAAAAAGAGTCAGAATAAATGAAAACACAATATTTCTCAATGTATAATATCCGCTAAGGCCAAAGTCCTTAGTATTGACAGGTCTTCCCTTACTGTCATTCAAAACTTGGTCATTCTTATTCTTTAGTCATATCACAGTGATGCTTCATCTGTCACCATGGTCGAGGTTCCCCTACCCCCGTCCTGAGGAAGACCTGTGGCTGAGGAGATTACTTATCCTTTTTGCGTCTGGGTCGAAACGTCGACGAATTTCCCCCCCATTGGGCCTGTACTCTATGTACCCCCACCTCTCGACCATGGTCACAGATGAAGCATCACTGTGATATGACTAAAGAATAAGAATTACCAAGTTGAATGTATTTGGCTTTTGTTTCTCTTTTCTATTTCAGGATTTAATCATTTATGAATAAGAAACATTTTCATCATTGACTGTACTATTTAACAGTTGTGTTGAGGACCATTTTGTTTTCTGTGCCAATTGATACCCAGGTCCTCTGACTTTGCTCTGGGTCATCCCATTTATATTAATGAACCAACATTGGCAGCAGGTCAAAATAGGATGTGCTGATCTAGGTAAAAACATTGGGGTATATTTTCAAGGAAATGACGTAGAGCGGAGCTGCGGCAAATTTTGCAATGCCACTCTCCGCAATTCTCAAAACACAGGGATGCACCGTATTTATAACAATATGAGGCACTACTGTGTTTTCCCTAGTGCTGGCATTAAAAATGCCTAGGGCCAACACAGACAACCTTGCTCCATACTGCAGTGGTGCCTGCGTTGCAGGGAATGATTGTTTATGTGCAGGAAGGTGCGCCCTTCTGCACATAAGCAAGCAATAATGGCAATTTGTTCCTTCTATGTGTGCTGTATTTTGCAGCACACACGGCAGTATCTAATTGCCATTATTTAATGAATGTTTATGTGCAGGAAGGGACCGCTTCCTGCACACAAACAATCGCTAATGGCATTTTGCGCTCTTTATATGTGCTGCAGAATTCAGCAAACAAAGATAAACCCAATGCGAAGAGAAAGAAAATAATCTCTTCTTGTTGCGCCATTCTAACGCACGCTACTTCATGTACTACTAATTACACCTCCTTGTAACTCTGGTTAAGCGTCAAAAAGCAATGGGTGTTGTGGTTGCACACCTACAGCAACACCCATTACACACCCCTTTCATGCAGATACCTGCGTGAAAGGGTACCATATTTACAAATGTGACTTTAATGCACAAAAAGTGGCTTTATGCCACTTTGTAAATATGGTGCAGGGCATTGCGTTCCGGTGGCGTAATCCCCATACAAATATGCCCCATTGATAATAGAAAGCGAGACAACCAATATCTTCAATGAATTCCTTTGAATCACAAAGTGTAACATTTCATATTGGGAAGTAAAATGTAAAGAAAAAATTAATTTGAAATTCCAAAATGTAAATACATATACATGACCATCTTTTAATAATTTATTATGTCTATACATATTTTTTTAAATCAACAATCTAAAATGGCAATCTCCTGAAATGTAAACGTGCTCCATTAAACAAAGTTCTAAATCTCCGCACTGGCCCCTAACTTTGGACATAGCTGACCTTGCCTGCAAAGATGAGCGCCTCCTATATGAAGGCCTTAAAATAAATGGTGAATATTATGAGAAGCATCCCTAAGCCCACCGACACCGTTCACTGTCTTTTCTGTAGAAGGGGAGGATATCCCTTTATCCCAAACTCATTTCACTGCCTCCAACCACACATCCCTTCTGTGTCCATCTATTAATAATACTCATGTGAGGCACACATGAGTCCCTCCCACCCCTGTGCCTTGAAAGCACCTCTAACTATACTCCTGGGGCTATATTATCAAGAAATGGCGATAAATTATCGCCGCTTTTATCGGTCGAAAACTGCCACTAAAGCGGCGATAATGGGCTTGATAATATGCCCTTGTGAATTCCCATAGAAGCCCAGGTTAACACCAGAACCTGGGCTTCTATGGTAATTCACAAGGGCATATTATCAAGCCCATTATCGCCGCTTTAGCGGCAGTTGCCTGCCAATAAAAGCGGCGATAATGTATCGCCCTTTCTTGATAATATGGCCCCAGATTGTTTGTCCGCTCTTTTTTTAAACAGGATATTAGTTTTCTACGATTTAACCTAATACATTAATAAATTAATTTAGCTGATTCATTAATAATATTGTTTCTAATATGTTTGTTCTAATAAATACATTTTTCACCTATTACTCAATTTTTGTTTTTCTTGTTATGATTCTTTCACTTTTTATTCCTATTTTTTTCACTTGGTGCTCTAGGAATTATTAAACACGGTTGTAATAAGCATTCTTGATGATATATGGCTCTACAGAGTGGAACTCGGCTTTAAAATGAGTGGATACGATTATTTCAATGATCCATTCACTTATTTGAACATTCCTTCCCACGATTGTTATGCCACAGATTACTGCTCGGGCTAGTAGGGTGGCTGCATAAAAGAAGCACATGCATAGAACAGGAGGTGCTTGTTGACAGCCCAGACAATATATGGATGTTTAGAAGAGTGTTAGAAGAATTTTCTGCATGTGAATTTTTTTTAAAAGGTTAATGGTCTGATCTAGATTTTGGCGGACGGGTCATTCCTTCACAGCGGTGACAGATATAAATTCCATCGGATATTATTTCGGGAGATGGGATATCAGTAACTTATCCATCGAAATCGAAATCAGGTCCTTAGTTATTGCTTTTCGTGGGATTTCAAGAGAAAGGGATTTGGCTGAATGTGGAGTGCACAGCTTTAATATTCATTTCAATTCATTGAGAGTGCTTCTCGTCTTTTTTGGCTCATTGCCTATCTGACCTCTAACTTGTTTTTGCCACCAATCCATTAACTAATATTGCCAAATGTTAGTTGTCATAGAGGAGTAAAAGACGGATTTTCTTTATTTTCCACCCAGAGCTACAGGAGGGAGAAGAAAGGCGAAAGGCGGTAGGCGGTAGGGAGACGGTGGCAGTGTCTCCTGGACCCGCTGCTGTACCTGTGAGTGTTTCAGTGATTGCTGTGATTACGCGAGGGCTGCGAGAAGCATCAGCATTAGCGGACTGATTTTAAAAGTCAAACTGTATTTTTTAATTTAGGACAGACTCACGTGTCCCACTAATATTTGCATTCTCTCCCTGCAACTGACCGCCTGGGCTCGATTTTACAGCCTGCCCGCCTCGTTCCGACTCGGCAACCAGTGCCGTTGTGCGGAGGGCGGACAGGTAAGAGCCAGGCAGGCAGCACTTCCGGTTCTGCCGGAGCTGAGGTTAGCGCTCTAGTGGCTACCTCACTCCGGGCTATTTAGGCCGACCTGACTCTCGGGCACACGCGGTAGGGAGACGGTGGCAGTGTCTCCTGACCCGCTGCTGTACCTGTGAGTGTTTCAGTGATTGCTGTGATTACGCGAGGGCTGCGAGAAGCATCAGCATTAGCGGACTGATTTTAAAAGTCAAACTGTATTTTTTAATTTAGGACAGACTCACGTGTCCCACTAATATTTGCATTCTCTCCCTGCAACTGACCGCCTGGGCTCGATTTTACAGCCTGCCCGCCTCGTTCTGACTCGGCAACCAGTGCCGTTGTGCGGAGGGCGGACAGGTAAGAGCCAGGCAGGCAGCACTTCCGGTTCTGCCGGAGCTGAGGTTAGCGCTCTAGTGGCTACCTCACTCCGGGCTATTTAGCCACGCCCTTCCTCTAAGCGCGCAGCGGTTGCGCGCAGGGGGCGCCTTCGAGCGCGCCTAAGAAGCGCCGAAGAAAAGCCCGTCTGCGCCCGTCCGCGACAGGACGGGGCGAGGGGCGATGGACTCTGACACTGTTCAACGAGCCTCTACCGGTAAGGGTAATCGTATAATTACTTACTCTGGCCAAACGCTACTGAGCCTTAGACCATCTAGGCTATGTAGCACTACAATTCCATGGCACCGGGTAGAGGGAGGCTTCTCTTGTTTACAATGTCGGCGTCTCTCCCAAAACAGCATACCTCCCTCCGACCTAAATACTCCCTTACAGGGCCTGAGGAGCTTCTTTTTAAAGGTACGATCGTTACCCAAACACCAACATCAGGTTTGGGACCTAATTTATACTACTCACCCGGATATCTGCTTTCTTGTTGAAACATGGTTAAAACCCCATACAGTCACTGCCATAGCAATGGGGATCCCTTCCGGGTACAAGATCAAACATTTAGATCGAGAAATTAAAACTGGAGGTGGTCTAGCAATCATACATAAAGATTGCATAAAAGTCACAATTAGAGAACAACACATACACCCACAGCTAGAAATTATGATTTTTAAAATCATTTTAACCAACCACATTACCTGGAAAGGTGCTCTGGTCTACCGGCCCCCGGGACCAAACCCGATATTTGCACTTACCCTCCAGGAAATTTTAGCCCCCCACCTTCAATCCAAAGAAGATTTTCTTCTTTTGGGCGATTTTAATACACATGTAGATCTCCCAACACTGTCTGAATCCACTGCCTTGATTACAGACCTCTCTAACCTAGGTCTAGAATTACAAAATCATGGACCCACCCATATAGGAGGACATATGCTTGATTTACTTTTCTGTAACTGTGCCAAAGTAATCTGTTCCCCGGCAAAAGAAATATCATGGACAGATCACTCCATGCTAGAATTTTTATTATTAACTCCATTAAGACCTGTTAAAAGTGCTCCTCTTCCCCCCATTTGGCGACGACAATGGCATAAAGTCACTGCCAACAAAATCCAGGAATTCTGGACAAGCCCGGATATTTTAGCAACAGACACAGCCGATATTGCCTTAGCTAAACTCAATGTCTCTATTAAGCAAGCCATTGACATTGTAGCTCCTTTAAAAAGGCATAAGCAGTATCCTGCGTCTAAACAGGAAAGCTGGTATACCTATGAATTGAGAGCAGAAAAACAAAAATGCAGACGAGCTGAGAAGGCTTGGAGGAAAAGGAAAACCGAGAACAGCAGAGCAGTTTTCCTAGATGCTCAATCAGAGTATTATAAAAATATAAAGCTAGCTAGGAAACAATACCTAACGCAACAGATAGCACAAGCAGGCAACTGCTCTAAGGAGCTTTTTAATATTCTGCAGAATTTTATTAAACCGACTGCATGTGAGAGCTCAGAGGACTTCTCACAAGATCTATGTGATGAAGTTTCGCTATTTTTTGAGGATAAAATAAACACTACCTACGAAAGAATAGTAGTAGCTAATAACATCATAAACAAAACCAACAATTGCCCTCCTCAGACCCCGGCAATAAATAATAAACCCCCTCTAACATCCTTCCCTCCGATTACCAACACAGAGCTCCTTTCCCTCTGCAGCCATATTAAATCAGGGTCTCCCAGCGACCTTATTCCTGCCAAGATGGTTGGCCCCATGATTTCCCTCCTGGGACCCCCCATACTGGATGTGATTAATATTTCCCTAACGAAAGACCAGGTCCCAGCAGACTGGAAAAGGGCGGTGGTGAACCCGATAAGAAAAAAAGCATCATCCCCATGGACAGACCTCTCCAACTTACGACCTATCTCTCTCCTACCCTACCTAGGCAAGGTTACGGAGAGGCACGTGAACACCTATCTCTCTCAACATCTTGAAGCGACGGATGGCCTGGACTATTCACAATCTGGGTTCAGGCCAAACCACAGCACAGAATCAGCCCTTCAGACAGTGACCAATAACATCAAAATGGCACTGGATGATGGCAGCTCTATGATTCTGGTGCTGTTGGATCTTTCCGCCGCTTTTGATACGGTGTCTCACACGGTGCTTCTCAACCGCCTAGGTGAGGTAGGCGTGGAGGGAGGGGCCCTGGCATGGATGGAGAGCTTTTTGTCTGGTCGTTCCCAAGAAGTTAGGCTGGGCTCCCACAAATCCACTCATAGGGAGCTCAACAAGGGAGTGCCACAAGGCTCGTGTTTAAGCCCTACACTCTTCAACGTGTATGTGGCCCCCTTAGCCAAATTAGCAAGATCCTTCGGGTTCACCCCGGTGTTGTATGCCGACGACACCCAACTCCTCTTTCCCTTTAAAAACCTCACACCTGCAATAAAAAGATCTTTTGCAGATGGCATGAGAGCCATTGCAGAATGGATGTCATCAAACTGTCTGCAGTGTAATGTGGGGAAAACTGAGGTCATGTTGTTTGGGCAAGCGGCAACACACTGGGCATCTGACTGGTGGCCTCTAGAGCTAGGCCCTGTTTCCATTCCCAAGAGCACGGTTAGGAACTTGGGAGTGCTTTTTGATCAGCAACTTACATTCAAAGGCCATGTAAATCAAGTTGCTGGTACCTGCTTTCGGGCTATTGGGATGTTAAGACGAGTCTTCCCCTACATACCGGACCATCATAGAAAAACGCTTGTACAGGCTCTTGTCATCAGCAGGGTGGATTACTGCAACGGTTTGCTCCTCGGAGCTAATGAGGAACAACTTAGCAAACTGCAGGTAATCCAAAATACAGCAGCAAGGATTGTCCTGAATGTTCCACCAAGGACTCCCTCCTGTCCCCTGCTGATGAGACTCCACTGGCTTCCAGTGAGGAAACGAGTCCAGTTTAAAACTCTATGTACAATTCACAAGAGTATGATAGGGGAGGGCCCGAAATATATGACTGAAATCTTCCAGCCCTACATCCCCGGGCGCTCTCTGCGCTCCAGTAACCAGCAGCTATTGCAGGTACCCAGAGTGAAGAAGACCAGACAAGGTGGCCGCGCGCTAGCCCATGCTGGACCAGTACTCTGGAACTCTCTGCCTCCAGAACTAAGGTCTCTCACCAGTCACTTGACTTTCCGGAAAACTTTAAAAACGTACCTGTATCCCGGTAAATAATGCCTCTCTAGTCTACATTCCTCTTCTGGACACACAATCAGAACACCCTCTTTGCAGCAATAGCGCGGAGATACCCCTTCGGGGGTCTAGTCTGGCGCTTTATAAGAATATAAAATAAATAAAAATAAAAGTCAGAGAAGATGGTGGGGGGTTTGCCAAGGATGGCAGGTATGTTTTTTTTGTCTTTTGGGAAATGGATAAATAACAGAGGCCCTGCTGTGTAAGGCTCCCCCATACTCTTCTGCTACTGCATAGCAGTTGGAAGCAGGGTCAGATAATTTTGGGGCCCATGCATAACACATTTATAGATGGGTAAGAAGTGAATTAAGGGGATATTTTTCACCTTTGGGTTATGAGTGACATTGCAGACAACTCAAGCTTCCCTCTCAACTATTTGACGTCACTCAGAACCCCTCAGTGAAAAACATCCCAGTAATTCCCTGCTACCCATCTATAATGCTGGATTCAAGTCCACCCCATTCCCTTTATAATGATGCCACCCACCGTCAATAGAACAGCCGTGATGTAAAAAGGTGTTATGTATTTTACTCCTATATTTGCTTATGAGGCACACTTGTTCCATGAGTCTCAAAGATTGAGTGCAGAGGACATTAGCATCAATGTTTTCACATTTTTCTGATTGGGCATGACAGCAGTGACACTATGAAAATCAGAATTGTTGGATAACCATATATTATAAACCTATAGCCCTACCAAGGGTTACACTTGTTATTAAAGGTCCTGAACCCTAGTTATAATTGCCTATAATGATGGAGACAGCCTTTAACAACCTGCGTAACTCAAGGTACAATGGATATAAGGCTATTATCAATCAAAAAAATGATCGATAGACGCACTCCTGGTTGTGAAAGAATAAACCAAGTCAATATTGTGAGTGGTACACCGTAGACCGGTTCTTCCAAACATGCGCAGATTACATTTTCTCTCCACGTCTACACTTTTTCTCGCCAATTTACTTAATCTCTAATTAATGTTTTGCATGTACGTTTTCATTTCACACACGTATTATTCATGTTATCACAATTTTTTTAACACAAGTATGTTTTGCACAGTTGCTGCACGCTTAAAACCATTTGAATATACTTCACAGAAAGGCATTTTCACCATTTGTGTACTGAACTCCAGTTTCTTCTACCTTTCAGACGTAAGCCCCTGATGAAGGGCTTCTGCCCGAAATGCATTGGGCACATGTGATATGTAACATGTTATAAAATGGATATAATTGCAGTTATGAATTAATAACAAATTATACTTCTACAGAAGAATTGATGAACTCAATAAAGTTTATTGAAAAATGTTTCAACAACAAGTGATTCACTTTATTATCATTGAATTATTGAATGATAGTTGGAGATGCCCCTCACATTGTGAGGACAGCACTTTTTGTTTCATCAAAGACTATTATAACATTCCACCCCTTGATGACAGAATATTCATAAATTAAAAAGTGAGAAACGCAAAGACAAATAATGGGATCCTGGAACAGACGACTTATACCTACTCTTATCGGCTCTGAGCAACTCGTCTTCTCAGCATTTCAATGTTCTAACTGGTAGTAGCTAAACTTGAGATACCTTAACGCTGCATACCAAAGCAGCTTTATTGCAATTGACTCCTCAGCTGTTGCCTTCGAGGGTTGGTAAGTTAAAGTGTCCTTTGTGGGCTGCAGAATGTAATGTGCCATCACGAGCATGACAAAGCAAAATAAAATTCCAAATCTGCCATTGCTGGCTGGCAGAGCAGTTTTTGAGTTGCTAACTCAAATTTGCCATTTAAACTAATGACAAAGTCCAAACCATTTTTTTAAAATAAATATGTCACTCCTAAGGCAGGCCTGTCAAACCCTAAGATTGGGGGTTGTATATTAATAAGTGGTACATTTGTTTTCTGTGTCCTAACAGTAAAACCCCCAAATTGTTGCTTTTGCTGTAGAAAGGCTAGTAGCCCCATTGGCGACTACAGGGTTACATGCTGACAACCCAGCTATGCTAAGGTCTGAATGGGACTACTGAAGATATTACTTCAAATTATCAATAGTATCATTACATCAAACCTGACTTGATGCCGAAGTTGAATTTAATGTAACTTTTAAGTAAGTGGCAACTTTAGAAAGTTGTCACTCTGTTGCCCAAGCTTTCCAGTGACCAATTATGGTTGCTGGATATAAGACAGCCTTCTGCCCTCCTGGGGGGAGGTGTACATGACTCTCAGGAAGGAACAAAATAGCCTGCCATTGTAAGATGTTTTACCTTTCCCTGGAATGAAGGCCAAACTGAGTTTGAGCCCAAAAGGTGAGCTTCAAAGAGAAGCTGCCTTTGAAGTACAAATGGTATATACACATGAGAGGGGCTGCTCTTTTGTTCTGGTAGACTGGTTGGTATCTGAGACAGAGAGGGGGAAACAGATTGCCAAACCAGTTTTCCCGTGGGCATGTAGCCCTCTGGTAGCCACACCTCTAGGGTGAACTACCAAGCTCCATACATCGAGAGCGGGGAACTGCCATCTTGGGAGTGGGCGGAATTTTGCATCCTGGGATAGACAGATGCAACAATTTGCAGGAAGTAATCATCAGGTGGGAGAGGACCTGGTAGCCAATTGACAAGCTGTGATTGTATCCCCAAAGGCACTTTCTGGGCCTTAAAGTGGCACTTCTGGCACCCTGACTTCAGATCACGTCTGCACTGGAGAAAGGACTGAAGAAGGACCACCCTGCTGTTCCCTGGACCTGGCAAAGACAGGCTGCACCAAAGACCGGACTGAGCCTGCTGAGCCTTGGGCTGGCGAAGAGACGATTGTGTCTGTGGTGCCTTGCGCAAGGAAAAGTCATCCAGGACTCCAAACAGAGAAGCCAGTTGGCTAATTTCCTAGAGCTCCAGACCACAAAAGCTGAAGAAGCTTGCTTTGGTGAGTTGGCAGCCACAATCACTTGACAGCCACTGACCGCTGAAGCGCAGATTGGAAGACCAAGTAGGACAAACGTTGCACCTGAGTCTGCGTAACCTGGGAGTGTCATTGGTACGCAGTTTGGTCACTCAAGTGAGACACTAGCATCAGCTAAAGGAAATTGCTGGTTTTGCTGTAACTGGAGACCAGTATACCAGTAGCAACTAGATTTTTGGATGAATGTTAACCGGTCTTCGAGGGACATCAACCTGAAATACCAAAGTCAACCCACCATATTTGTGGACTGAGTTGTGGTCCCAGGAAGACCCCCGTCACTGGATCAGCATCCTCAGCAATCTTCAGCATCTTCAGAATCTTATATCCCTTGAATCAGGACCACTCCTTTGATGTCTATGATGGTTCGCCCATAGAGCCTGAAACTGGACTGGAGGCTGCTTTGACCGCAAGGTAACTGTCCTACCAAGCCTTATTGGACCCTGTGACTTGCACCCTGCTGACTCAGGCCCTCAAAGAGGGCCTGAGTAACCTAACACAACTTTACAAACGTTTACCAGGTTACCGCTAGCCACAGTAGTTGGCAATGCTTGTTTGAAATTTGAATGAAAAGAAGTCACTTATTATTTGCTAAATTATTTATATCTCCAGAACCCTCCCGTGGATTTTGTTCATTCAGGTGTCTAAAAATTCATACAAAAAAATCTGTTTTTATGACGTGGTGTTGGCTTTACTTTGTGTTTTGGGACTTCTAAATGCTTTACACTTGTCCATTTGATGAAGCCTGACTGCTCAAATCCCCAGTTACCCAGGGTTGAGCTAAGGTCTTGCACATGAATCTGTCTGGACCCAAGACAGATTTGTGAGCTTATTACACAGTGAGGTCACACTACCACACCAAATAAACAGCTTTAATCAAATTTCTTTCTGACTCGTTGTTCTGAAACTAACCGTGATCAGCAGAAAGGTGATATTTATGGGACCATGGTAAGTGTTTGTGCGCTATAGATCCTTAGAGGAAAGATAGGTTCTCTCTGCATTTTTCTACAAATTCTGAACTACAGGTTATTTTTTTAAATCTCAATTATCTTAAAATGTTTCTAAAACCTTTTTTCAACAAATTATTAACTGCTGTTTGGTGTTTAATTTGAAAGATTCAGATTGTATTCATCATATCTGCAAATGTACTACCTCTTTCACATGAAAAAGCAAGAAATCAAGGATTTTTTTACAACTTATGGAATTGTGGCAATGCGATCATGTATTAAAAGGAATAAAATATGCTCTGCCATACATTAAAATGATAGTGTAAGTGTCACCTTCGAGCTCTATGACCTTATAAATTAACTCAGCCTTCAGCCTCATTCCTCTATATGGTCACTGAACTTGTCAATGAGCTGCAGTAGCCTTATTTACGAGTACTTTATCCCACATATAAGTGTTTGATAAATATCAAATAAACACACTACATATTACCTTCTCAACAGGTTATTAACTCTTCAAAAAATACCAAGATTCACTAACTCCTTTATCATCAAAAACTTGTCCATGCTACTTGTAATACATACATGCACAAAGTTGCGGATTTATCTTATATTCTCAGTTACATGCCTATCAATTCTTGGGTTTTAGGGTATTATTTTGATCTAGATTTTTTTTATCTACCCAATTGCAATGGCAAAGTCTATTTCACTGATATTTATTGGCCTAGATTATAAATTCCCTCAAAAGTTATCAGTTTTTATTTGTCATCATGTGGGAATTGCCATCCTTGTTTTAGCTCGCCATTGGATTGTCTTCTTTTCCATTTTCAAGACTAGTGGAAAACGGTCATTGATTATATTTCACTAGAAAATCTTCTTGAAAAGGTAGTGAAGGTTTCATGGAAAGTAATTGCTCACCTCGTCCGCTCGCTTCGCTGTTCTAATTTGCTATGGTGTTACTAATTTGCCAAATACATATTATGATAATGGAATCATACTGTAGCCTTATAGCCTACCGTGGCGTGCTATACTGGCCATTGAAGGCCTGCTCCAGCATCAAAGGCCCGAGCTGAAGGCAAGGGCCTTTAACAAGGGAGCGAGACTTTAATGGTCGGTATAGCCCAGCTACGGAGGGCTATAAGGCTATTAGAACATTCTGACACTAGAGGGCAGAATGTTCAAACAAATAAAACAAAGGCCTCTTGGAGCCCAAAGGGATTTCAATCCCCTTGAGCTCCGAAAGGCATTTGTTCACAGCAGCGGCTGTGAATGAAAAAAAAACATTAGAATGTTGCTCTGTGTGCTTCAAGCCCGCAGCACTCCATTGTCTGCAATGGAGTGCTCAACATTCTACTGTTCTAATATCTATTGCTTAGAGCTGTGGCCTAAATAATACTTTGTCTTTATTATTGCTTCATAATATCCCCATCAGTAAAATGAATGGTTTATGTATTCCATAATTAAAAAAGATCAAGATTTGCAGATTTTGTAAATAAGATCACCCCTATTGAAAGTCCATAGATAACATCAATTCTGCTTTCCATGTTAAATTAGCCACAAATTACATTTGATCTCTATTTATTTTATAGTTTAGCACATGATTATAGTCTCCTTGTTGCTGAAGTGGCCGAAAACCTTGGTAGCCAGGGAGCGGAACTGTGACAGTGGCCCTTCTGCTGCAAATACAGAGATCATTTTTACGGGCCCGATTCACAGAACTAACTTAAGACAAAATCCTAAACTTACTACTTTTGGTAGTGACGCTTACCATCACAAAATATTTTGGGGGAATTTATTTTCCTGTGTAAAATGTGTTTTGTGCTGGAAAGTAACTTAAAAGTAGCCCAAAGCAGCACAAAGCATTGCTTTACGTTACTAACGGCCAAAGGGGGTGTTACATGGGTGGTTACATAGACATTCCCCTAAAACCACCTATGCCTTTTGATGCACAACCCTGACTTCAAAGAATTTTAAACAGGGTTTAGCGCCAAAAGTTAATATCACGTTCAAGGAGGTGCTAACAGGAGAAATGTTTTTATTTCTCCTTACTTTTACGACTTTGCAAGGTGCTGCACTGTGCGGGGCACAAAGAAAGTGGGAAAATCTTTTAAACTTATCTAGGCACAGCATTTTGTACAGGAAGGATGCCCTTCCTTTACAAAACCTATGCTAGACTCAAGCACTCCCCCTAGAGCTATGGCCCTAATGTGTGTGCGTAGCACTCGGCAACTGCATTCAGCAGCAGCACTGGGAAAGGGGAGGAGGGAGTCACGTCTCTGTAGATATGACACTTTCCTGTGCCCCCCGTTCTGCAGCGCAGCGCAGCCTTAGATATGTGACTGGTCGTGAGTGTCTGAAAAGTTTCAGCTCTCCGTCCATCATCTCATTGTGTTTGCATTGTTATTAACCCCGCCCCTTTCTATGTTAGCAAACCTACTGGAATTTTTTATGGGAAATAAGCCTGGTAACTACTGAAGCATACACATTTTGTTGCAGTAAGCTAAAACTCTGAAATTGGTTATAATTATCACCATTTTTAGAGAGCCATCTTCTATGGCTAAGTGTTTGAAAAGTTTCAGCACTCCATCCATCATCTCCTTGTGTTTGCTTTGCCGCCTTCCTAACACTACAATAACCACCTGTCCGATTACTGTCAATACGACTTAAAGTAATAAGACACACAGACAAAGAAACAACTCTGGCCCGATACACAGGTTACAAATTGGGTGTAGTAATGTTTCTGATATATAAGGGGACCTTTCTTTGGACAGGTGTGTGTGTCCAATATACATGTGTCTGGTTGAGCTCACAGATCACACTGACAATACAACATGCTGTATTGTATTGTTCTGTAGTGACGTTTGTGTAGTGCCATCTACCCCTGACTAGGTGATGAAGTGCATGAAGATCATGGTGATCGCTGGGAAGCTTCGAACGTCGAATTCTCAGTCATCCATGGGAAGTCATTTCTCATTCTATTTATAATGCTGCTGTCACTACATTTTGTAAAGAGACTTTTAAACAAACTGATGTGCAATCAGTTGTACACATCTGGGAGGCTTGCAAATGTCATCCGCAAATTAATTATATATTGTCCTGCTGTTTATCACAAAGTTGTTGCGTGATTTGTAAATTATTTGAACAAGTCATACATGCGAATGAAGACAGCCATGCACTGAGGTATAATTTGTCACACTGATGATCACTGATTGTCACCATTGTCTGGATCGAAGTAGTGGGCATTGCAGCTTGGTGTGCAATCAGATAGGTAAACTTGGCACAGTCAGTTCAAGTTTGAGCAACATGTAGGTTGTGCAGTCAACTATGCATGATGTTGTGCCATGGCCAGGCAGGCTGACATCCATGTGGTTTTGCAAGTCTGAGGCCACACATGTAGTCATGGTCCTTTGCCTTTCATCACTTCATGTGTAATTGTAAAGAAATGCCTTTTTTTTGCATGTTCATCCCCACATTTTTGGACTGATGCTGCTGGTTTTTCGACTCTGACAGCGCACTGTTAACCAGACCTCAGTGCCAGTGTTCTAACACATTGCAAAGTATATTTTGAATTGGCTGTCCCCAATTGGCAAGGACTTATAGGTCCTGAGTACATGGTACCCACGGCATGTAAAACAGTGCTCACCCATGGCTGCACCACTGTTTGTGATATCTTGAATGTGACAAAAAGACAAAATGGACCCCAGGCTGCCACTGGATAGTGGAAGGGCAGTGTTTAAACTGCTAGTTCCACTTTACCATTGTAACTAATGGCAAAGCCACCCCTTCCCTTAGGAAGGCTGTTAGACTTGGCATCTTTTGGCATGTGTACCCTGAGTTTTTGCTTTCGAACCTCCCGCTTTTGACTCTGTTCTTGCTGGAGTAGTATTTCTGCGAACTTTTCTCACTGCTGATGAGTGGTAAAGTGCAAGTACTCCTGTGGTAAATTGTGCTATGGATTGGTGTTTCCATGATTGGATATTTGATTTACATGTTAGTCCCTAGCATACACTTACCAGTCCCTCACCTTCGCTTTTCTTACATGTCAGCCACCCCTAAGTTAGGCCCAAGGTACCTCTGTGGGCCAGGTACAGTGCATGTGAAAGGTAGGACATGCCCTGGTGTGTGTGGCATGTCCTAATAGCGAATTACGGTCAATTTCGTTTTTCGCTATTGCCAGGCTACCTGTTCCCCATAGGACAGAATGGGGAGTTTGTTTATAACATCTTATAAACATAACTGGCCTGGGGAATTTGGTAGGAAAATAAAGTTTAGTATGCTTGAACTTAGAATCTAAAGATGCATCTTTTAGTGAAAGTTATTTTTACATTCTGTGTTTGAAAATACCACTTTTAGAAAGCAGGTATTTTCTTGCTCAGTCATCCCGCGTGCCTCTGCTGGAATGTGGATTGCCTGTCTGGGTTTTGGATGACAGAAGTCTGGAGAGCAGGAGTGGCTCCAGATAGTCTAGGTGAGACAGGAAAGGGTTGAATAGACCTGAGTTGCAATTGGGGAAGGGAGAGGAGATTTCCTTACACCTCAAAAGGCTGGACTGCCTCTGATCATGCCATCTCCACGTCCTGCCAGGAGGTCACACCAGAGAAGGCAGAACTGGTTCTGGCTGGGCACAGACAATCTCTGCCCAAGAGATCAAAGGATTTTGGGATATAAATATTGGGACCCAGACCCCTGAACTTTAGAACTCTTTTGGACCAAGGAGACTTCCAAGAATAAGAGATGGAGAAGCTGTGAGGAGGAACTACAACTTTGCCGTATGCTTTGCTGTGTTGGCCTGCAGTGGCTGCTTCTGTCTTGGGCTGTGAAAGGACTGGACTGGACTTTCTGCAATCTACTTTTGTGAGTTTCTCCAAGGGCTTGAGGTAGAGCTTGCCTCCTGTTCAAGAAGTCTCAGGAACAGCAAAAACTTCAAGCTCTTCTGCCCTCAGCACTGGAGACTGTGTGTTTTGTGCTGCAACAGAAAAAGCAACCTGACGACGTCAACGACGATGCTACCGCCGGAACACTGCACATCGACCCTAGTCTCTCCGATGATGCCTGCAGACACCGCCACCGAGCCTCTTCTCGCACCGTGACCTGTTGGCACCGCACTCTGAACCGCCTCGCTTCACGACGATGCCTTGGTATCCCCAACACCGCCGCTCCACGCCGAAATCTATGCCGCTGCTTGCACCGTGGTTCGAGGGCATCGCTCAGAAAGTTACACGACGCACAGCCCTCAACCCGCACCGCAGCTTTGACCTATCAATGCCAGCGCCATCGACTCCAGTACGTCAGCCAACGACAGTGCTTCTGCAACAATTAATTAATTAATTAATTAATGTTAATTCATGTTTGAGCTTGTAAAGCGCACTGCTACCCGTAGGTTTCATGGCGCTGTATAACGCTGGAGAACCCGTCCTGGCTTTCCCTGTTGGATGGTCCCTGCTGGGAGTCCCCAAGGTGGAGCCAGGCATCCCCGGTGTTGATGGGGCCGTTGTGGAGATTAGGCAAGCTAATGCTCAGAGTTGCCGAGTGGGACCCCTGATTAGAGTAGGCACCGAAGCGAGAATTATCGAGTCCGCTGACCCAGGTCCACGACCCTGCCACGTCGGGAATTGAACCCTGGTCCCGGCCGACTTCTGCTCCCGGGTCTGCCGCCTCTAACCAGTGAGCCACACCACTCCACGTTTGCACGGCGACCTGCCTGCACGGCGATGAACAACACATTCACTTTGCACCGTGACCCAGCTCTCACCGATGACTCCATCTGATGCTGCCACCGAGCCTCTGCTCACACAGCGACCTGAGGGTACCGCACGCAGCACCACTGCACTTCGCACCACAGCACCCGATGCCTGCCGACACCAGCGCTCCTGACTCCAACAGAGAGGAGATCGATCTGCAATGCGTGTGACTTCGAGGACCCCGAGGACTCCTGCACCGACCTCTGAAACCGACGCCTGCAGATACCGTGCTTTCGGAAGCTCAACTAGAGGTCGCCGATGTCCTGCATTTCTAAAAGTTACTGTTTGCGGTTCTTTCTGACACCGTAGCTGGCCCGCGACACCGCGGTCAACCAGAACTGTTTGGATTTGTTTGCTCGCGAGGCCGGAATAGCCCTGGACAGAGCTATTGACATCAAGCATGTTTTGATAACCAAAGCTTTTTAAGTACTATATTGTGGATTTTTATCATTTTTGGTCTTGTCCTAAGTATATAAAAATATTGGATATTTTTCTAAACTGCCTCTAAACTGCTCGTGCCAAGTTACCAAGGGGGTGAGCAGGGGTTATTTTAGGAGTGTAACTCCCTTATCCTGACTAGAGTGGTGGTTTCTGCCTGGCTTTGGCACAAGCCCTAGCCTACCAAAAATCCCATTTCTAACATTGGTTGTCAGCGGTGAGGATAGGACTTGCGTTTGCACTTGACTTACAGTGATTGGTGTGCACTACTACCAAATCGCAGACAATTACATGCCACATACTGGTTCTTTTTCTTTTTGGCCTATTTTTGATCTTGCCAGTTTTAACTTGCTACTTCATCATGCCTGAATCAAGAGCATCATCTGTTGTATCCCTGGAAATTGCCTTTGAGGAGGATTGGTTGGAATCCTACAATGTTAGGGAATTGAAATCAATTTGCAAAAACCTAAAAGTCCAAGTCAGAGGTCTCACGAGGAACGAGGAGCTACAAAAGGCGCTGAGGGTGAGGTTCCGTGATTTTCTACTTCGCTTCGTAGTCAGCCGCCATTTTGTGACAGCCGCCATTTTGTGTTGCCCTCACTCAGGCGACACGGCGAACATAATGTTTTTGCCTTTTCAGCTGCTCGCCTCTCCTGTTAAAAAGTAACCCTTTTGTCCTTGTCTAAGAAACCGATGTCAGGAACTGGCCGAGTTAGTTAATCCATGTCTAGACTGATTGATCCTTGTCTTAGTTGACTGTTTGGGTCTCACTATTCTTCCTTTATTTAATCTTGTTTAACTGGCCTTCGCTATTCTCTTCGTGTATTCTCTTGTTACACAACTATCCTTTGAGGCTCGCAAATACGTCCTGCCACCTGCAAATTGAATTACATGCACTAGCATTGATTAACTTGAGGGGAGGGGAGAACACGGGGTCTGAAAGAAGGGCGTATACAAGATACTCGATAGCTTGTTTTCAAACTTTTCTCATTTGTCAGTTCTGTATGTTTTGGGAGTGGGTATTGTAAATATGTATGGTATAAAAGACTGTTCGCCACGGAATAAAGTGGCATTCTCCTGAGAATTTACCATTGGTGTACTTCTAGGACAACTGTGCTTAGCTGCAGCTAATAAACCAGATTTTTCTACGCCTAACAGAGTGTCTCGTGTCTCTGTCTGATAAGGCAGGTGAACCCGGAGATATTAGGTGTGCCCTGCGCCGCTAGGCCCATAAGGCCCAGTTCTCCAATTGGCGCCCAACGTAGGGCGACTTCAGTGGTAGCGGTTCCGCCCGAAGATCGTGAGGAACCTCGCAAGAAAATTCTGGAGGATTCGCGAACCACGTCAAGCGACCCCTGTATGTCGAAGTGGACCGAAGGTCTTTTTCAGCACGGCTACTCCTTTCCGACGGCTGCAGACGACTGCTGCCCTGACTGTTGCTCTGCCTTGGCCCTCTGGTGATGATTGGTATCGCGAGATGTTAGACGGACACCTGTTGGCGTGAGAAAATACTTAGTTAAGTATACGTGGGTAGCTCCCACTCTTTTTGTTTTGGGTTTTTATTCGACAAATGCATTAGTCGAAGCCAAGGGGTAAGTACGTTTGTGCTGTAATAATTACCTTAAACCCCTTGAAGTTTGAGATTAGTCCAGTTTGTTCTGAAATGCCTGGACTTAGTAAGTTTAAGAAATGTTGCTGTTTTAATTGTACCAGGGATTCCCAGCTAGGGGACTCTTGTCCAATTCCTCCGGTTGGAACTCCCATTTATGAGCTTTATTCGAAACATGGTCTTGGTCCAATTATTTTTAATGACACATGGATTCGATATACGAAGAAAGATGGTGTCCTGCAGTGGCCACGTGTCTCTGTCTTATAAGGCAGGTGAACCCGGAGATATTAGGCGTGCCCTGCGCCGCTAGGCCCATAAGGCCCAGTACTCCAAGGGCCTGGGTAGCAGCCAGACATGCCAGCGAGCTGTCTGGTGATCTCAGTGGAGAGGCGGAGGAGCCTATTCCTAGGGTGGATGTGCTTTTGCAGGCCAGGCAGCAGTGGCTGTCCCCAGGAGAGCTGGAGGACAGGCGGGAATCAAGGAGAGTTGCAGTAGAACTGGAAAAGCTTAAGCTAGCCATGGAGGAGAAAAGGATGATGTTAGAGCATGATGTCAGGATAAAGGATCAGAGGAGTAGAGCCAACTCAGATGGTGGCAGCAACCCGTCAAGATAGGCATACAGGATTGTGCACATCCCTAAGAATGTAGGCAAAGAATTCAAGAAGGGGAATGACATACAAAGGTGGTTTCAGGGTTACCAGGCAGCGATACACATAAATGTGGTCCCTGAGGAGAATTGTGGGCAAAGGTGGGCAGGGTCCCCCGCAGAAAAGTGGGGGGGGACAAGAGTTAAAAACACAGGCGTTCTCTAAAGGGCCCCAAACTAACACCCAGGGTAAAGGTTCCCATCCCCCAGTAGTTAAGAAACAAGGGGTCTCATCAGGAAAGCCTGCTCAGACCGGCCTCTGCAAGTGTTTTGTATTTGACCAGGTGGGTCACATGAAGGGGGACCCCAAGTGCCCTACGGGGGCACACCCACCCACCGGTGGGCAGCCCAAGGGGTTGGCTAGTGTAATGCTTGGAGAGGAGGAGTACCCACAGGAGGGTTGGGACCCTGCAGAAATGACCCCGTCTCACTAGGGGACAGTGAGATGGTCCCAGGAAACCCAGTGCCCCCTAATACAAATAAATACAGCACCTGGGTGACCATCAATGGAAAAAGGGTAGAGGCTCCCAGAGATACTGGAGCCAGCGTGACTTCAGTCCAGTGTCACCTGGTCTCCGAGAAGCAGGTATTCCCAGGGGCATTCCACCAAGTAATTGCGGTGGACAATTCAGAGCACCAGTGTCTGGTGGTTCAGGTCCCCTTCGAGTGGGGTGGGGTCTTGGGTCCCTTGAGGGTGGTTGTGAGCCCTTCCATGCCTGTAGATTATCTGCTAGGTAACGACCTGGAGCAGTCCTTATGGAAAGATGTTGAGCTCAGGTCTCACTTGGAGATGCTTGGGTTGCCAGAGTGGGCATGCGTTGCCGGATGTATGACATTACAACGGATGCTTTTACCACGCATGCCTTTACAACGAGGTATTTACAACTCATGCCTTTACAACGCATAGCGCTTTGGGGTGCTGGATAGTGAATAGTTTTTTTTTTTTTTTTTTTAGTTCAAAAGATTTTTATTAGGAGCTGCAAAGAGAATCAACAGTACAGGAATAGTCGGTTCAGTACGAATAGTTACAGTCACATGGCTAGGAATACAGAAAGTTGGTACCAATAATGCAATTGAGTCCATAAAACAATGAGTCCAACATGTTACATAAAATTCCCCTTAAAATGACCACATACATTCCGATGATAACTGGTGTCATGTAAAGCCTGACCTTGATGGAGGTAGGCACCACCCCACTATCGCAGAGGCTACATAAGATGAACATTTTCGTATCCCAAACCTGTAGCACATGTGGGAGCTGGAGTCATCACTCTGTGGTTAAGAAAGTACAAAAACATAGACTGGCTAACAATCAGAATGAAACATTGTGTGATGACACGCTTTAGGACCTTGTAGGCAAGATTCAAGGAGGTTTGTATGCATCAAAATGAGCGTCTAGCGAGGACCAGATTTTCCTCGATGGGGGTCTCCACGGAGTGGAGGTCAAGGATATATTGTCAGCACCTCTCAAGTACGATACCCAGTTCAACCAGTGAGGAAAGGAGGCTTTGTTCGTGCTTTTCCAGTTGTTAAGTATGATTTTAACCCCAGCCGTCAGCAGCAGGTCCAGTAGGGCTTTATCGTTTTCATTGAGAGAGACGGCTTTGGCAAAACCTAGTACAAGCGACGAGAATTCTCTTGGTAGAGTAATATGGAGGACTTCCTTCACGAAACCAAAGATCTTGTCCCAATACGAGATAACACTGGGGCATTTGAAGACTAAGTGCTCCAGATCTCCTCCCACCCCTGAGCAGTTCCAACACGTGTCATCGTCCTTGATTTTGTGAAGAAACAACCTCCTGGGAGTCCAGAATGCTTTATGCAGAAGCCAGAACTTAGTTTGAGACAGTGTAGGGCATATTTTGTGGCGGGTGGTGGATTCCCACGTTCTGGCCCAAATTGTGTCCGAGTTCGGTACGGAGGAGAATGAGTCCCAGTATCGATGGATGGGTGCATTTAGGGAGGACGCTTGCGGACGCATTAATTTGTACAAGCTAGAAACTTGGTGTCCTTGTTTGTTAAGGGAGGGGAATAAATCTAGAAGGGAAGGAGTGGCATCATTCAGATTAGCCTTAGTTAGAGCTACTTTAATGTGTAGGAAGTTATAAAATTCAATATTATTGAGGTGGAACTTAACCTGAATTTCTTTAAAGGTTAGGGGTAGCGCGTTTCCGACTAGTTGGTGGGGGAATATGACGCCCTTGTCTATCCAGGCGTGGTAATTGAGAGGTTTCCCTTTGTATGTGATGGTTGAGTTGTGCCATAAAGACTCCCACTGTGAGTTTCGGAATTGATGTGGTAAATATTTACTGACTTTTAAGAGAGCCATTTTCGTGTTTTTGAAGATTAGACCTGGACCTAGGTTGGGGCTGGGTTTGACAGTGAGTAGGGCGCTGGGGCTGAGCCCCTTCAGTATCGCTTTTTCTACAGATAGCCAAACTGGGCTATAGTCCGGTTGGGAGGATATCCAGTAGGACCCCTGTTTTGCTAAGAAGGCTATTTGGTATATTTTAAAATCCGCCAGATTAACTCCTCCCAATTTCTTATCCAATCGAAGTTTTTTTAAGCTAATTCTCGCTTTTTTGCCCTGCCATAGAAAAGCCGAGATGTGTTTATCTACTTTAGCATGGAATTCCTTGGAGAGGACGAGTGGGAGCATCGTGACGAGGTAGTTAACCATGGGTGATATCATCATTTTTATAGTTTCGATACGGCCCCACCAGGTGATGAAACGGGGTGACCAGCCGTCCAGCAAATTTTTGATTTTGTTCAGGATTTTGTTTTCGTTATGTTTAAGGGTACTCAATAACTCATCCGTGAATTCGATTCCCAAATATTTAATCACTCCTGTTTGCCAGAGAAGGCCGGAGTCGCCCAACACCTCTTTCGAAGTGTGGACATTTAGAGGTTTTACTTCGGATTTATCCCTATTTAATTTGTATCCGGAGAGGGAGGAGTATCTGTCTATCGAGGTCATTAGGGCAGCAATGGAGGTAGTAGGGTTTTCGGTCGCAATCAAGATATCGTCTGCATATGCAGCTAACTTGACTCGCGTGTCCCCAAAGGAGATACCCGCGATGTCTCTGTTAAATTTGATGTCTGTAATGAGGGGCTCAAGGGCTAAGAGAAAGAGTGCTGGTGAGAGAGGGCAGCCCTGTCTTGTACCTTGGTAGAGACGGAACGGTTCCGAGAGGGTGCCGTTTATAGCTATCCTGGCCAAAGGTGCAGAGTAGAGGGCCATCACCATCCTGGTGTAGGTATCGCCCAGGTTGAAGGCGTACATACACTGGCGCAGAAAGGACCATGAAACCTTGTCAAATGCCTTTTCCGCGTCCAAGGTTATTGCTACCATTGGCGCGGAAGAGGATTTTGCCTTTTCCAGGATGTGGCATAGTACTCTAGTGTTGTCGTTGGACGTCCTGTTCTTTAGGAAGCCAACCTGCGAGGGGCTAATTACTTTGTGGAGAATGGAGTTTAGTCTGCTCGCCAATATTTTAGCATAAATCTTGCAGTCCAGATTTATCAAGGATATGGGACGGTAATTTTTAGTGAGTAGTGGATCCTTCCCCTCTTTTGGCAGTACTATTATTGTGGCTTCGCTCATTGATGGAGAAACACCGCCATTGTTTGCAGTGGAGTTAAAGAGTTTTAGGAGTGGGGGGCTAATTTGGTCCGCAAAGGCCTTAAAAAAAGGTGCAGTGAAGCCGTCTGGGCCGGGGGCTTTATTGTTCTTCAGGGTGTTAATCGCTGTTTTGATTTCCGAACCAGAGATTAGGGAGTCCAGATGGGATTTGTCAGATTCCGAAATTTTCGGGAGGGGGAGTGAAGAGAGGTAATTTGCGCAGGCATTTTCATCTAGTATCTTGTCATTTTTGTAAAGGTCTTCATAGAATTTTTTTAAAGTGTCAAGGATGTTAGATTGTTTGGTGTGTGTGACGTTGCCTGAGTCTTTAATGGACGATATGGTAGTCAGTTTCTGTTTGTGTTTGAGATAGGAGGCCAACAGTTTCCCTGCTTTGTTGCCCTCGCACAGTTTCAGGGCCTTGAATCGGTTAACCCATACCCCCGCCCGTTTGCTGGTGATGGTGTTATATTCATATTTTTTCTTGGTCAAAGTATCAAAGACGGAAGAGTCAAGCGGGTTGGATTTGTGTTGGGTTTCGAGTGTGGTAATCTGCTGCTCTAGATCTACTAGCTCTTTATTGAGAGTCTTGTTTACCCTTGCCCTGATTGTGATGATGGTCCCGCGGATTGTGGCCTTCAGAGCATCCCACAGGGTGGTAGGTGTAGTGTCGGGGTGTCATTTAAAAAGAGATAATCCTCAATGGCCTCCGATATTAATAATTTGTTTGTGGGATCTGTAAGTGTCTCGTCATTGAATCGCCATCTCCTAGGTGGTAAAATCGATCTGGAACCAGCTAGTTTGGTTCTGATGCATGCGTGATCAGAGACTAATTTGGGGGCTATCTCTGTCTCCTCTATAAGGTGTGTGAAGGGGCTTGAAACTAATATGAAGTCGATACGTGAATAGGAATTGTGAGGTGCAGAGTAAAACGTGTAGTCCCTACCGTCTGGATTTTGTAGGCGCCACGAGTCTTTCAGGTGGTATCTGTCACATATGCGAAGGAGGGCGTCATGTGATCGGGAAGGGTGGAAGGCACATTTGGATTGCCTATCGAGGATCGGGTCCAGGGGGAGATTAAAGTCACCTCCCACTATCAACAGATCATCAGTAGGGATAGGTTCTAGGGACTGTGAGACCGATTCCCAGAAATCTGGGTCGTCTGCGTTTGGGCCGTATATATTTAGAACATGAATAGGGTCATCTTCCCTGAGAAGATTAGTAATGGACAGCCGGCCTACTTCGTCGTGGGAGTGTGAGATTAGAGTAAGGTTTGCTTTTTTCGCTAAGATGGTAATAACCCCTCCTTTTTTGTGGGAAGCTGGTGAGGACAGGATGTGTGATGCCCAATGAATATTAAGGAAACGTAGGTCTTCCTCGGACAATTTGGATTCTTGCAACAAAATAATGTCACCCTTTGACTTGGTGATATAATCAAGAATTTTCCTCCTTTTTACCGGATGGTTTAGGCCCTTAACATTGAGAGAGACTATTGTGAGGTCGTCGGCCAACGAGTTTATCTTAGCCATTGGGGATGAGGAACGTCGTTGAGATAGTGCGCTGTGATCTAAGGCAGGCAGTGGATAAAACCCCTGGCTGCACAACATGTGGGACAATGTGTGGACTCATAGTGGACTGTAAAAAAATACAATTGACATTTGTGACATAGGTAACCTTAAGAACAAAACAGCATAGAACGTACAGAAAGGACATTAGGGCTCTTTGGACCCTTACAGCTCCATTTTCTCCCCTTCCTACCCCCCCCCTACTCCCCACCCCC
Organism: Lissotriton helveticus; assembly: GCF_964261635.1. Lineage (NCBI taxonomy): Eukaryota > Metazoa > Chordata > Amphibia > Caudata > Salamandridae > Lissotriton > Lissotriton helveticus. The sequence goes on from NC_136063.1 coordinate 184,624,232, forward strand.
ACCCTCTGTTCCTCCCCCCCTCCCCCCCAAAACGTACATCGGGAGTGCGACGGCAGACCCGTGCAAGGCGGAGTTAAGGGATACATAGAAGATATCTAGAAGCTTCCAGTCTTAAAATAAAACACTGTTGGTATAAAGCATGAGAAATGTACAACAGTCAACTAGTACAACCATCCCTGACGGTGAGTTGAGATGTCCTCGAACTTACCCTTGAGCATGGGCGGAATGAATAACTCCATAAATCCAATAATCTATACTATAGAAATTCAAAACATTGTAACTGTCCTGTGTTGGTCAGCACATAGGAGCATTTTCTGATCTATAAGGAACAATATTGTTACATCAAAGTAGCCTATAACATGAAGAAATAACGTACGTGAGGAGAACCCGTATTAATAATAATGCATGGGGCACAAGGCCTACTAGGAGCATTTTAAGAGCAATAAAGAACAATATTCTTACATCAAAGTTTCCTCCTTCTATCTGGGCACAAACCAAATTGCAAAAACTAGATTGTAGAGGAATCAACGTAGCCTATAACATGTCGATGCAACGTACGTGAGTAGAACTCGTAATAATAATAAAGCATGGGGCACAAGGCCTACTCACATTACAGATGAGGATACCTGTGGAGACATGTGGAGACCTGAAACCGCGAGTTAATGACTAGCACCAATAAAGCACGACAATGACATTTTACACTTGAGCTCGAGACTGAGAATGAGCCTGATTGCGTGTGAAACATATGATATCAAGTTTTCCTCTTGTTCGAGAGGCCTAACGCTAGGTCCATTTCTTGTTCCTGACGATCTTCCAGAAGAGCTGCAAGGGCTTTGGGGTCCGTGAAGTATCTCGGATGGCCGTTGACGACGATCCTGAATTTCGCTGGTCCGGCAAAAGAAAAAGGAATGCTTTTGGATCTTAGCCTGTCTCTGAGCTCCAGGAACCCTTTGCGGATTGATACCGTGTCTCTAGAGTAGTCTTGTGTGAAGATGATTCTATGGCCTTCCCATGTGATGGCGTGGTTTCTTCTCGCGAATTGGAGGATCATCTCTACGTGTTGAAATCTAAGTGGTTTGCAGATCAGCGGTCTAGGGCCATTGGAGTTCTTGGCAGTGAAGGTGGGGATCCTGTGTGCCCTATCTAGCTCAAGGCCGTGTGGGAAGGACAATTTGGTTAACATGGGAATCCATGATTCGAGGAAAGCCACGCAGGAATCCGCATCTTTTTCGGAATTCTCCGGCACACCAAAGATCCTGATGTTGCCTCTTCTATTCCTGTCCTCCAACTCTGCATTGTGACGCTTCATCTCCTCCGTGATCTTTTCTAGACTTTTGATTTTGGCGACTGATTGTTTCGATATGTCCTCCACGTCGCTTATTCGTTGCTCAGCTGCACCCAAGCCAATGTTAATCACATTTATATCTGCTCTGATTGCAGTGAGCTCCAGTTGCATCGAGTCGGTGTTGGCTTTGGTAGATTTGGAAAGTTCATGTAGATCTGCCATCTTCTTTAGGATCATTTCTATATTGGCTGCCATGTCGGTCTTACTTTTGATGGGTGAGTCCAACAGACTTCCAGGCTTTACTTTTTTAGGGTTATTCCTGTCCTCTGTATTTGCCATTGTTGTCTGGTTTGAGTTCGCCCTCGTTGGGAGCCTGCTCGGACTTAGTCGCTGTTGAAGGGCACCGCTTGTTGACGAGGCCGGGCACCTACGTGCTATGAGATGGCAGTGGAATCACTGATGCTGATCACTGATCGTGTTTGTGAGGAGCCGGCCAGGACTTAGATACTGTAGGAAGATACTGTAAGAAGACGCTGCTGGCAGTCGTGACTGGCACCCACGCAAAAGGAGGACGTTTGCACGATTACATACACCCCTTGGCCACCTGAGGGGACAGGATCAGAATCCAAAGGAAGATAGTGAATAGTTTAATTTACTATTCCAACTCCAGTCCCCGTGGATAGTAGGGAAGGTGTTGGATAGTAAATTAAATCTATTCCCTATCCTAGAGCGCCCCCCAGCGCAATGCGTTGTAATGGTTTGCCTTGTAAAAGTTGCGTCGTAAAGGCACTGCGTGGTAAAAGTTGCATTGTAAAGGATGTTTCCCTGCGTTGCCACTCGGTCAATGGTGGCCAGAGAGGGTGATCAAGAGGACTTGGAGCCTGAAACAGTGGCCCAAGTCCCTGCCAAGAGAAAGGGCAAGGGATGAGGGAAACCGGCCCCTGAAGTTCCCACAGACCAGGAGGAGGCGGACATTGAGGGGGACGCCCCGGTGCCTACAGGGGAGCAGGTAGATTAACTGGGGGACATCTCTCAGCTGACCCATTGGCAGCGAGAAGGGAGTCCCACCAGGGAGGAATTCTGCAAGGAGCAGAAGGAGTGCCCTTCTCTGGAGGGTCTGTGACGGCAGGCTTCAGACCAGGCAGCTGGTGATCAGTCCAGATCAGATTGGATATACTGGGAGAATGATCTCCTGTACAGGGAGCCTAAGGTCGCTGAGCCTTGGTCAGCCCGTGTGCTGGTGGTACCCCAGTGCTTCAGGACCTTCCCACTGGGTCTGGCTCACGACGTGCCTTTGGCAGGACATTTGGGGCAGGACAAGACCTTTGACAGGCTTGTCACCCACTTCTTCTGGCCCCGAATGCGAAGGCAGTCAGATGGACATTGCAGGTCTTGCCAAACTTGCCAGGCAAGTGGTAAGAGTGGGAGGAAGGTCAAAGCTCCTCTCCAACCTTTTCCAGTGGTTGGAACGCCCTATGAAAGGGTAGGGATGGACATTGTGGGGTCACTGAATCTCAAGACAGCCATGGGCAAGAGGTACATCCTGGTTTTGGTGGACCATGCGACCCGGTACCCAGAGGCAATCCTTCTCAGGACAAAAACAGCGCCAGTGGTGAGCGGGGCGTTAATGGGACTCTTTTCCCGAATGGGGGTCCCCAGAGAGGTGGTTTCTGACAGGGAAACCAATTTCAGATCCAAGTATATGACATCCCTGTGGAAGGAGGGTGGTGTAACCTACAAGTTCACCACCCCTTACCACCCACAAGGTAAGGGTCTACTGGAGCGATTCAACCAGACCTTGAAGGGCATGATTAAGGGTTTACCAGAAACCATGAGGCGTAAGTGGGATGTCCTCTTGCCGTGTCTTCTCTTTGCATATAGGGAGGTACCAGAGAAGTCTTTTGGGTTCAGTCCCTTTGAGCTTCTTTGTGGTCACCCTGTGAGAGGACCTCTGAATTTGGTGAAAGAAGGCTGGGAGGCAGCTCCCAAGAAAACTTCCCAGGATGTGTTTAGTTACAAGTTGGCTTTCAGAAATTAGACTGCCAGCTTCAGGAAACTCGCTCAGGTGAACCTAGAAGGAAGCCAGGACAAAATGAGGAAGTGGTATGACCAGAATGCCACTCTGGTCAAATTTCAACCTCAGCAAAAAGTGTGGGTCATGGCCCCAGTGGAACCTTGTGCCTTGCAGGACAAGTGGACTGGGCCATGTGAGGTGGTGGAGCGTAAAAGTGATGTTACCTACCTGGAGGATTTGCAGGCTCCAAGCAACCCTTTGAGGGTCCTCCACGTGAACCGCCTCAAACTCCACTTTGAGAGGTTCGAAGTGAGCATGCTCTTGGCGACAGATAATGGGGTGGAAGAGGAGAGTGAACCTCTCCCTGGCCTCCTTCTACCAAGGAGTGCGATGGGTCAGTGGAAGGTGTGATCCTCTCCCCTACACTGACTCCAGAGCAGCAACTGTCACCAGTTGTTGGGACGGTTTGCCCCACAGTTCTCCCTGTCCCCAGGTGTTACTCACTGGTGTATCCATGACGTGGACACGGGTGACAGCCCTCCTCTGAAGCACAAGATTTACAGGTTGACTGACCAGGTCAAGGCCAGCATTAAACAGGTCTCTAAGATGTTGGCGTTAGGGGTGATCAAGCCTTCCAACAGTCCTTGGGCCAGCCCAGTGGTCTTGGTCCCAAAGGCTGCTGCACCCAGTGCCACTCCAGAACTGCGGTTTTGTGGGTGACTACCGTGGGCTCAATGGCATCACCGGGACTGACGCACACCCCATCCCCAGAGCTGATGAGCTCATTGATTGGTTGGGAGCTGCCAAGTTCCTCAGCATGTTTGATTTAATGTCTGGGTACTGGCAGATTGCCTTAATCGGTGGGGCCAAGGAGAGGTCAGCATTTTCAACCCCAGAAGGACATTACCAGCTCTGGGGATGCCCTTTGGGTTGAAGAATGCCCTGCCACCTTTCAGAGGTTGGTCAATCAGGTGTTGGCTGGGCTGGAGGATTTCAGTGCTGCCTACCTGGATGACATCACAGTGTTCAGTTCCAGCTGGGAAGAACACTCACAGCACCTCGGTGAAGTATTGAAGGCGCTGCAGAGGGCAGGCCTCATGATCAAGGTCAGTAAGTGCCAGATCGGGCAGGGTTCGGTGGTGTACTTGGGACACCAGGTAGGAAGCGGTCGGGTGGCGCCACTATAACCCAAGATTGACACCATTCTGGCTTGGGAGCCCCCCAAGACCCAGACAGAGGCTAGGGCCTTCTTAGGACTCACCGGGTACTACAGGAGGTTTGTTGAGGGGTGTGACACCATTGTTGCCCCCTTAACAGAGCTGACTTCCAGGAAGCAGCCCAAGAAGGTGATATGGATTGAGTGCTGCCAGAAGGCTTTTGATGCCCTGAAGGCCGCCATGTGCACGGCACCCGTGCGCAAGGCATACGAGTTCTTCAGCAAATTCATTGTGCAGACTTAGGCTTCAGAGCATGGAGTGGGAGAGGTGCTCTCACAACTGAACGAAGGGGGCCTAGACCAGCTTGTGGTCTTCCTTAGTCGGAGACTACTCACCAGGGAACAGAGTTGGAGTGTCATAGAAAGGGAAGCTTTCGCTGTGGTCTGGGCACTGAAGAAGCTGAGACCATACCTGTTTGGGACTCACTTCCGGATTAAGACAGACCACAGGCCCCTCAGATGGTTGATGCAAATGAGGGGTGAGAATCCAAAACTGCTGAGGTGGTCCATCGCCCTACAGGGAATGAACTTTACGGTGGAACACCGTCCTGGCACAGAACACGCCAATGCAGATGGTTTGTCCAGGTTCTTCTGACTTAGTGAAGAGAACTCCCAGGAGGGTGGGGAGTACTCCCTCCTGTCAGCTCGAGGGGACATGTGCTAGACTTGGCATCTTTTGGCGTGTTTCCCCTGAGTTTTTGCTTTCTGACCTCCCGGTTTAGACTCTGTTTATGCTTGCGTGGTGTTTTTGCACACCTTTCTCACTTCTGGTCAGCGGTAAAGTGCAAGTCCTCCTGTGGTAAATTGTGTTATGGATTGGTGTTTCCATGATTGGATACTTGATTTACTTGTTAGTCTCTACTAAGGTGCACTGAGTGGTCCAGGGCCTGTGAATCAAATGCTACAAGTGGGTCTGCAGCACTGATTGTGCCACCCATGTGAATAGCCCTGAAAAGGTAACTCAGATCCGCCATTGCAGAGTCTGCGTGCAGTTAGTAACTGCCATGTCGACTTGGCCAGTGCACACACTTGCCAGTCCCTCACCTTCCCTTTTCTTACATGTCAGCCACCCCTAAGGTAGGCCCAAGGTACCCCTGTGGGCCAGGCGCAGTGTATTTGAAATGTAGGACATGCCCTGGTGTGTGTGGCATGTCCTGATAGTGAATTACGGCCAATATCGTTTTTCGCTATTGCCAGGCTACCCATTCCCCATAGGATAGAATGGGGAGTTTGTTTATAACATCTTATAAACATAACTGGCCCGGGAAATTAGGTAGGAAAATAAAGTTTAGTATGCCTGAACTCAGAATCTAAATATGCATCTTTTAGTGAAGGTGATTTTTACATTCTGTGTTTGAAAATACCACTTTTAGAAAGTAGGTATTTATTTTGCTCAGTCATCTTGTGTGCCTCTGCTGTAATGTGGATTGCCTATCTGGGCTTTAGATGACAGGAGGCTGGGGAGCAGGAGTGGCTCAAGATAGTCTAGGTGGGTCAGGCAAGGGCTGAATAGACCTGGGGTGCAATTGGGAAAGGGGGAGTGGATTTCCTTGCACCTCACAGGGCCTGGTCTGCCTCGGACCATGCCATCACCACTTCCTGCCAGGAAGTCACACCAGAGAAGGCAGAGCTGGTTCTGCCTGGGCACAGACACTCTCTCCCTGAGAGATCAAAGGATTTTGGAGTATAAATATTAGGGCCCAGACCCCTGAACATTATAACTTTTTTGGACCAAGAAGACTGCCAAGAAGAAGAGCTGGAGAAGCTGTAAGGAGGATCTACCACTTTGCTGTGTGCTTTGCTGTGTTGGCCTGCAGTGGCTGCTTCTGTCTTGGGCAGTGAAAGGACTGGACTGGACTTTCTGCAATCTACTTTTGTGAGTTTTTCCAAGGGCTTGAGGTAGAGCTGGCCCCCTGTTCAAGAAATCTCAGGAACAGCAAAGACTTCAAGCTCTTCTGCCCTCAGCACCGGGGACTGTGTGTTTTGTGCTGCACCAGAAGAAGCAACCCAACGATGACAACGCCGACGCTGCCAACTCCGTGTCCTGAAGGCACCGCAGAGGGCACCGCTGCAACGCCTCACCATGACCCTGGTCACACGACTATGTCTGCTAACACCGCCACCGAGCCTCTTCTCGCAACATGACCTGTGGGCACCGTACTCCGCAACGCCTTGCTTTACGATGATGCCTTGTTATCCCCTACGACGACACTCCACGCCAAAATCTACACAGCTGCTTGCACCATGGTAAAAGGGCACCACTCATAAAGTTACACGACACACTGCCCTCATCCCGCACTGCAGCCTTGGCCTACCAACGCCTCCACCCTCGACTCCAGTTCATCAGCCGTCGACAGCAATGACGCTGCCGCTGCTTGTACCGCGATCTGCCAGTACCGCTACGAGCACCGCATTCACTTCGCACCACAACCCTGGTCTCACCGACGACGCCATCTGATGTCGCCACCAAGCCACTGCTCGCACCGTGACCTGAGGGCACTACACGCCGCACTCCTGCACTTTGCCGCGCAGCACCCGACACCTGCCGACGCCAGCGCTCCTGATTCCAACAGAGAGGAGATCGATCTGCAGTACGTGTGACTTCGAGGACCCCGATGACTCCAGCACTGACCTCCGGAACCGACGCCGGCAGATGCCGTGCTTTCGGAAGCTCGACGAGAGGTCGCCGACGCCATGCATTTCTAAAAGGTACTGCTTTCGGGTCTTTCCGACACCGTAGCTGGCCAGCGTCACCGCGGTCAGCCAGAACTGTTTGGATTTGTTTGCTCACGCCGCCAGGATAGCCCCTGACGGAGCTATCGACATCAAGGAACTGTTTTTCAAGCATATTTTGATAAACAAAAAGTTTTTAAGTACTATATTGTGGATTTTTTTTATCGTTTTTGGTCTTGTCTTAAGTATATAAAAATATTGGATATGCTTCTAAACTGGTGTGGTGTCCTTTTGTAGTGCTCACACTGTATTACTGTTGGTTATGTGCAAATGCTTTACACACTGCCTCTAGGATAAGCCTGACAGCTCGTTCCAAGCTACCAGTGTAACTTCCTTATCCGAAATAGAGTGGTGGTTTCTTCCTGGCTTTGACACATGCCCTAGCCTACCAAAAATCACATTTCTAACAAAGGCCTATATGACAGGGAGCTGTATATTACTAAGTAAAACATATATTTTTCATATTTCTTAACAACACCACTCCCCAATTGTCATTTTGCTGTGGAAAGAATCGTAGCTCCATTGGCTAACACAGGGTTTCCAGCTGGAACCCAGGCCTGGCTAACCTCTGAATGGGACTACCTAGAAGGGTCATGAACTTTATCAAATTAATTATGCCATTAAACCTGACCTGATGCCCAGGTCGAAATTAATGTCACCTTTAAAGTTAAGCAACTTTAGAAAGTTGCCACTCTGCACTTGATCTAGTCCAGCAGCCTCACAAAGTCCCTGGCACACAAGACGTTTTCTGCCCACCCGAGGAGATGTGTGAAAAACTCCCAGGAACAAAGGCAGTTGCCGCAGAATGAGGTGTTATCTCTTTTCCTAGGATGGCCTACTCGGGGTTTTAGCCCAAAAAGTGAAATTCAAAGAGGACGCCGCCTTTTAAAAGCTGACTAGAACAACACCTCTGTGCAGGATGCCTTATGTTCCTTTAGACACTTAGAAGACAGAGCCAGGGAAGGAAAACCTGTCCCCAAATCGTTTTTCCTGTGGGTGTGTAGCCCACTGGTAACCACACCTCCAGATGACCAAGAAAGGGTTTTGCCATTTTAAAAAGGGGCACTCTGGGAAAGCCAGATGCCACACATTGCAGGAAACACATCACCAAGTAGGAGGGGATCCAGTAGGAAGGCATCCCTTTCGGCACAAAAACAATTATGCCTACTTTGGTGCATGGCATCCAATTGTGAACCAGCGCTGGGGAGAGCTCAGGGATACTTCATATTGTTGTAAATATGACGTATCCATTTGCTTTGAAAGTAACGCAGCATGGCACAGCCTCTGCATTACTTTATCTTAAATAAGGCCCATACCCTTTAAGGTGATTTATTGGCATCCATTGACAGTGATTCAGTCCTGAGCTAACAACCTCACTCAGCTTTTTTAGTTTCAAGATGATCTATGTGTCATCTGCATAGTTATAGCAGATGAGGTTAAAATGTTTGATGAGTTCTGGGAGAGCGCTGAGGCACACTTGCAAGAGGAGAGGAGCAATGACCAAACCATGTGGTACACCTACCTTGATGTGGAAAGGTGAGGCTAATGGAGGTAGCAATAAGATGCTTGATCTGTCTGTAAACTAGGAGGAGACCCAGTCAAGGGTGTGTGCCTTTACTCCTATGAAATGTATTCTTTCTAAGAGGGATTAGTTATGCACACTGTCGGAAGATTAATATAGGTTCGATAACATTAATGCTGATACCCCATACTTGTCCACTGCGACAAGAGTTTTAACTTTGCCCTGCATATCCTCTCCAAACCCCATCATCTTTGCCCTACTGCCATAAAGCCAGATTTCTCGAAATGCTCTCTGTTTAAATTCTTTGCTATACTCTTCAAGAGGTTTTAGTGGCTGGCACTTCCCTGCCTAACAGACACAATCTTGTTCCACCCAACTAATTATCTGCTCTTGTAAACTCCTCAGCCAAGCTGACTCACTAATACCCAGTGCTGACTCAAGATTTTCATTATTCTAACTACAAGCCCACCCTACTAGATAGAATATGCTACCATACTAGCCCCCTGCCAAGTCATTAATAAAGTCATTTTACCAGAGAAGAAAGTGGCACCTTCTCCGAAATCAACATGTCACAGTTCAATCTTTAGTGGTGCAGTGGTCTTGGGATCACCTTTTCAGCTATCAAGGTCTCACAGTTCTCTTTCCACTGGTGAATCTACTTGTGACAAATAGGAACCTAAAATATTGGTGACATAATTGTGACAGTATTTTACAAAAAGTCGAACATTTAGCAACTCAATACACAATATACAGCAGCTATATACAATATCAGCGCATATTATTGTATATAGCTGCTATATATTGTGTATTGAGTTCCTAAATGGTCAACTTTCTTGAATACCTTGGAAACCTTGTAAAATACTGTCACAGTTATGTCACCAATATTTTAGGTTCCTATTTCACACTAGGGACACTACGCACATTTTCTTTTTCATTATATATAGAATTTTGTTTGTAAAATATAAAATATGATTGTATCAAACTAAAACCATAGGTGTATTTGGTTTCTCCGCCCTCTGACATCATTTTAATCCTTCCATTGCGATTATTAGACCTTATTATCTATAAATGATTCTATTATTCGCTAGGAGCCACTGTTTCTGACAATAACAAACTTGTTGCCATCATATTTTCCATGATATTCATGTTTCTTTCTTTCCAGCTTTACTTCTTTTTTGTTTCAATGTTAGATTGTTGGGAGAGAAAGAGGTGTGTTGGAATGCTTGCAGCCTCATTGAATGCAGCTGAGCATGTCCTATGCCTTCATATAGGGACCTCAAGGGTGGAGTTGCCCGCTGGCTGACCTGGAGAGTGCTTCTTATAAAGATCGTATCCCAATAAAAGGTATTCTTGCTCTACTGTGTGTTAGAGGTCATCACTGCACATTTTCATCACTCCAGTCCATGCTTCATGTGTGACTTCTACGTTCATGTGCAGAGATAGTAGAGTATAGCACCCAATAACTTAATGTGACGTGTAGTTTAATCGCAGGTGACATTCACAAGCTGAGACCGAGACAAACCAATAACAGCTCACTTTAAACAAGGTCAAATAACAATGAGCTCAAAAAAAAGGTTGCAGTGGTAAAATGGGATGTGTTCATTAATCCTGACATTCCTTCAGGCTTAATTTGTAAAAGAAAATAAGCACAAAGGCCTATACATTTTCTTGGGAGATCAGTACCAGCACCACCAAATGCACAATTCCAAGACTGCCCATCTTTATTTCGCCTCATAACTCCTTCTTCCACATCTTTGCTCTTTGTCTCTTTATCTCACTCTTGCAGGTTCTTTCTAATTCCTGCTCTCTCTATTTTTCATTGTTTTTCTATCCTTCGCTTCCTCTTTCTTTCTTTTTTTTCGTCTTTCCCTTTTTTTTTTTAAATGTCTGGCAGTGCCCACCACCTCAACCACCGGCACAAACCAAGCACTAGTTCTCGTTCTCACAGCCTGAATTGTCGGACAGAGCCTCTGCCAAGCAGGAACAGGATGGGCTTCAGACTGCAGTGTTCTCAACACCTAATGACTGTAGGAGAAGTCTTCTGCTGGGACATAGCTGGATGGTACACGGTGACAATGTCCACTCTGCAGCATTGAGTAGCATTTCTACACCCCAGGATCACAGAAGCTTCAGGAGTTGCCTTCTCTATCAGTTATTGACACTACTCATATTGTTATGATTTGCAATGTGCCCCAATATAGGCCTGGGTAGTCTTTTACCTACATGTACCCTGCCATTGTACTACATGACAGTTTTTAGTGCTGACCTTTTACCTAGTTAGGTGCTGCATAAAATGTCATGGGGTTTCCCCCGAAAACAGGCCTCATTTATTATGCATGAGGAGTCTCAGAATCACAATAGGATTACCATTGTTTTCATAATAACTGTGTATAAGGTTCATCACCATCGTCATCCTCGGCTGACATGACATGGCAAGGTAGAACCCCTGAGTGTATCTTTTGGGTATATAAGCACCATAGCTTTGCTGGGTCAGGGAGGGGAGAAAAAGACTTCCATGCTGACACTCTGACATGAGAAGCTCAGATTCCTGGACGCAAACACTCCAGCACGCAGTGGTCTGATATCCCTCGCGGGGTGTTCATCTCGAGACCAAGATGGGATCTTCGTTCTCTCACACCAGGTAATTGGGTTGGCTTTATCCTAGGGGGATTCTTTGCTATACACCTACATACATTCTAGGTACACTAAGGTACATCTAGTTAGGGTTCTATTGTAAGAGTATGCATTATTACTGTCATGTATTCATACACCAGCATATATCCACTGTTTTTAGCATTATGGTTAAATACTACCATCTATTTACTCTGTTGGTGCTTAGACCAGTGTATATCTGTTTCTGTCATATGGTTGTTGCAGCACACGTATTTTACACTAGAATGACGCTGGTTCAATAAATGCTTATTGAGAACATCCCCATAGTTTACTCTGTGTATTTCTCTGAGACAAAGTGAGCACGCGTGACTGAGCGAAAAGTACTGTACTGTTTGAGACAGTGTGGGACTGATGGGACAGGGTTGTCATGTTCAATAGTTGCCAGAATCTATTCTCTCCTTTGTAAGAGAAGTTCATAGTGGCACTGTGAGCTAGATGTTATACAGGAGAACATATCCAGTGGGGGTGTTTGGAATCAGTCTGGACACCGATCCCACAGTTTATGTTGTCTAAACGCACAGATCCCATATAGATTTATAGGAGCTACACGACAATATTATTCATGTGTCATTGTTGCTGCTCCATCATGGATGACTGCAGGTGCATCTGGTTGGTGATATTTCGCAAAACCTCAATGGATTGCGATGAGAGTGTGCTCTATTGAGGCTTGACCCTAAATCAGGGATACCAGTTTCTGGAAGAAGACTGTCCCACAGAACAGTTCTAGTCCATCACCAAGGCATGTGTGGTGTGTGGTGAATGCCCTTGCAGACGACCAAGGTCGTGGGGGTGTGGCATCCATTGTGCAAGGTGTGATGGTGGCATGCCTATAATACAGCTGCGGCTCCTCAGCTATGGTGCCTCCTGCCAGCTGCCTCATAACGGTAGGAAAATATATATTTTTTAAAAAAACATGTTTTATTATTTTATTTTTCCTTTCCCAACCGAGTCTTTGGGGGTGGGGCCAAGGGAATGACAGTCACGGGAGGGGGAGTAGTATGCACATGTATCAGTGCGCATGTGGGTTTGGCCGGCCGTCTCAGGACCACCAAACCGACATGAGCACTGAAGTTGTCTCTAACTCAAGCTGCGCTGCCGGATTGGAGTCAGCAGGCACAGGCTCCCAGTCTCACTGGGAGCGCAAATTCATGCGTGAGAGCAGCGTCAGGATTGGCCGCAGTGGAGTCTGGGAGCCTGTGCTTGCAATGGACTGGAGCAGAAGAGCGTGATGCCGCAGTGCAGGTATGTTTTTATTTATTTTAATTTTATGTGTTGTCTGTTGTCCCCCCAAAGTCTTCCCCCACCCTGTCCTGCTACCCTTCAATGACACCAGTCGCTACTGCTATGATACCAAGTGGGATATAGGCCAACTATAATGGTGATAGCAGTGCCTGTCCAGTAGAGGGAGCCAGAGTCAGAGGTGGACTGCCAGACAGAGTAGACCCTTTAGGGGGAGCAGTGGCGGCTCCTCTGCTTAGGCGGAGGAGCGCCCCCCCACTGATGCTGTGCAGCAGTAAAAGAAAGGAAAAATAAAATGATAACGCAATGTTATTATCATTGTATTCTTCCCTGCTGCAGCAGCTAGAGGGCGGGGCTACTCTGCTGACAGAGCAGGGGAGGAGCGGTGGACAAGCTAAAGTGCGCATGATGCTTTGACTGTGGCCAAACAGTCATGCGCACTTTAGCATGTATTCTGTGCAGTCTATGTTACAGCCTGCATAGAGAACATGCCCAGGCCCCCAGTCCCCATCTAAGCGTAAAACCAGGGTGCTCAGACCAATCACAGCCCTGCATTGCAGAGTTGTGATTGGTTTAGGGGAGCCAATCACAAAACTTGAAATTGCAGTGTTGTGGTTGGCTCAAGGGATCCTGGCTGCTTCCTGTTCTGCGGAGGAGAGACAGAGAGGAGGTAAATTAATTGTTCTTTTTTTTTTTTTATTATACCTCCTTACTCCCAGCTCCCACCCACCCGCCACTGCTCACCACCCCAGATCCGTGCTGGCCGCCACTGATGGGAGTGACTGAGCATGCTGAAGTATCTGTTGATTGGGCAGGGTGAGTGTAGTCATCAGATTGCCTTGGCTTTCAGAAACCAGCACCTTTGGTGGTGATGCAACACGTGGTTCCTGGATCAAGAAGAGGTCGGCAGAAGGACAGGCCTTCTCCTGAAGAGTTTGACGACTTTGCAGTGACGACTTTGCAGTGAATCAGCCTCACGTACGGTGTCCCGGCTGATAGCCAGACGTCTGAACAATTAATTATCCGACGCTCGCTCTGTTCTGGAATTAAGATCTCATGCACCTAAAGAGTCCTTGTCACGTTGCAGATCCGTTAAATGCCACATCTTGATTTTAAGGCCTGGTAATTGTCTCGGCACTTTTCCCTGGCTATCAGAAAAAGAGTCCGGCTGATTGAAACTTGAGCGCGATCTTTGGTCTCCTAATTCGTAAATAATGACACACGAACAGCGCCTCGGCAGGTCTGCAGCTGAGCACCTTGTCTCGCGGCCTTAACAATTTCCCATCCTTCTTAGCGCGGCTTCATCCTTTTTATTAACGTCACTTAGAAGGTAGGCTCTGTCTTTTCTGTCCTAATTTCGAAAAACAAATAAAATACCATCCACGAGTCGGAAACAAATAGAGCGTAATCTACAGTCTAATACTGAAGGGGGCCTCCAACTGTTTTGCTGATTTGCTGGCAGGAATTTTTTTTAATAATATTTTTCTGCAGAAACTGATATAATAAATGTAGGTGTATATTAGATTATATGTCAGAGCAGGATTAGATTAGTTTAATATTAGACAGCAGTTGCCTCCAGATATGGAACTGCACGTCAACAATGTGTACTGTACTTTGAAGGACAAATATTTCTTGCCAACACACAGATAAACGCAGAAGACAGCCTGCTATTTAGAGGCTGGTGGGAGGTGCAGAAAAGCAACAAGCACTGTGGTAAAGTGTATAATCACGCGTGGCAGGTTATTTATTCCCACAGAACAACCCACAGGCTGCCTGAAGCTCGCAGGGTCTAGCTTTTGGCCTGAGATGCGCCCTCTGGGCAGCGCCGGCTTGGATTGGCTGAGAGCCTACTCTTTTTGATTGGTTGCTTCTGAAAATACGAGCAACTTCACAGGCAAGTCCATAATAGCCACCTGCTATGAGGCCATGACCCAACCTGGCTACTTATCCTGCCCTGTGTCTGACCAGCAGACGACATGCCAGCTAAGTCAACTGAGCACAACACGAAAAATGCGTCACAAGTATAGTGTTTAAAACACCAAGGACATTCAGGGGCCTATTTATGAGTCCTTAGCACCGCCGTTGCGTCACTTTTTGGAACGCTGTGGCAGTGTAAAAAATGTGCCAAGTTGCGCAATATTCACAAAGTGAGGCATCTAAGCCGTTACGTCACTCTGTAAAGCCCAGTGATACATTATACCTGCGTCAGGTATAATGAATGCAGGCCTGGCGTTCCCCCGCAAAAAAGGCTCCTAGAAGTGACGCAGTGAAATCTATGAGATTTTACTGCGACACTTCTAGGACGTCACTGTGTCAAATCCTTATGCCTGTCTCACAGCAGGCCTCAGACTGAAGCAGACCCTTTCACATGGGGCTTGCCCCATGTGAAAAGACACATTGTTGTGTTTGTTTTCAGACACACACCAGCAATGTGTCACTTTTGCGCCTACTGAACAATCAGGAATAGTGACATCTGTCAATCCTTGCGACATGGAGCGCTGTACAGTAAATAGAGCGCATCCATGGTGTCCCAAGGAGGGCGCACTGAAAAGTGTTGCATTGCAGTTTTCGCACAGCGATGCAACACTTTTCATATGTTAGGACCTTCATTTTTTGTGAGATTTTTCATAGCCAATGCACAGGGAATGCTATCAATGGCATAGTGCAGCCACCGCATTTAGACTGTGATCCCAACTTCTGCAGTAATATCAAGTTGTATACAAACTTGAGTTTGCACTCTCCTGCATACTTTATCCCTGCAACGTCCTCCCCAGCCCAGGTACTCACCAGTAACTAGTCCACACATGGAGCTTAGTATAACCCTTCTTTCTTCTTCTGTGTGTAACCTGCACACTTAGCATTCTAAAC
Source organism: Lissotriton helveticus (assembly GCF_964261635.1). Taxonomy (NCBI): domain Eukaryota; kingdom Metazoa; phylum Chordata; class Amphibia; order Caudata; family Salamandridae; genus Lissotriton; species Lissotriton helveticus. Next base: position 184,639,782 of record NC_136063.1, read on the forward strand.
CTGCATTCCCTTCACTATGCTCTAATGCTTATGTCAAAGTTCTACGGAGTCCATCAGGAGCCTCATGGGTTCCAACATTGCAAATTCACACAACACTACATCTCCCCTCTGTTAAATAACAAATTACAATTGTTGATAAATATATATACACAATCATAGCTCTTCAATGAGTCTTCATGGTGCTTTGATAACACGTTCGAACTGTTTCTTCGTAAACTGGGGACAGGCTGTAGAAGTGGCCACGACCGGCCTTAGTGATGTCAACAGAAGACAAGGGTTCTTCACTTGTACTTTCAGTGCCTGGTGAGCGATGAGCCCCATGTCTGAAACGGGAGGAATCCCAGTACGTTGGTCAGTGAATGCATGCTTTACTGGTCGTTACTGGTTTAGCATAGAAAGGAGCATCAGGCTTTTGCTTTCCATGCTGACAAACACGCTTGCGATCTCCTCTAGTTAACATGATGTCTTTTGCCTGTCAAAGCTTGTCTGCATAGGCCTTCATCTACCTTTTATGATTCAAGTCTTTCATGTGTGTTTCTTCCTTAGTGTATGATCTTCTGTTGACCCATTGAGGTAACTCGGTCATAATTGCTCTCCCTAACATCACAGTTGCAGGGCTTTTACATGTGGTCGAGTGAGGAGTTGAACGGTAAGTTTGAAGAGTTGAATTTAAGACAATCTTAAGGATGAACTTTTCTAGTACAGCACGCTGGACAGCTTTCTTAGGAGTACTCATGAAACATTCGACAAGGCCATTGGCCTGTGGCCAAAGAGGTGTGCTCTTCTGATGATTCCCATTTAGATGATTGAGAAAGTCTCAGATTTCTCGACTGTTGAAAGTGGGCCGTGGTCAGTCTTTAAGATCTCAGGAACATCCCATGTCGCAAAGATGCCATCTAATCTCTCAATGACTTGTTCTTAAGTGGTAGATAGGAGACCTTCTATAAAAGTAAAACAGGAGTATTCTTCAACGATCATCATCAGGTGATGACCCGTGTCAAGAGGATCGAAGAAGTCAACAGTAATTCTTTAACAAGCACGTGTTGGTAACTCTGACATGTTTAAAGTGTGTGTTGTTGTTTCCGATGACAGGCAGTTGCAGAGATGACAAGCCTTTAATTCTCTTCCAACTCTCTTGTCGAGATGTGGAAACCAGACTCGTCTCGGAGAGTTTGTTTGGTGGCAACAATTCCATGATATCCTTCATGGACAACTTCAATTATCTGTTGTAGCAGATTCTCCGGAATTACAATTCTTGAACCTCTTAGCATAATACCTCACTGAGTAACAGGCAGTTCAACTCTGACATTTTTAAACTTCAGATATTCACTGTCACTGGTAAGAGGTCAAGGGTGCAGGTACCAACACTAATGTGTAATAATGTCTTTCAGGTTTATCGTGACTTTTGGCAGTGGCAATTTGTTCCAATGAAATGGCAGCTGGGGTGCTTGATTACATTTCCGAAATTTATGGAGGCTTCAGCTGTCTTTGAATGGCTTTGGTTTGATTTGATTTGGGTGCAAAGGCACTTTAGAGGCACTCATAAGTAGTAAGCAGGGTTCTGATCTTTGCCTGGAAGATGCACAATGGCATAGTTCTATTCATTATTTGGAAGAGATGGTACGTGATAAGAGTATCACGACCCTGCCTAGCGCACAGCTTTTTATAGTATTTCCACCTTTTCAAGTTATTCCAATATATATCAGCTTCACACTAATTGTGGGTTTCATTTAGTGCATATTTTTATTTTGAATCGTTTTTTTTCGATTACCCAAAAGTTATGGCAAATGATTTTTACATATGCTTGTGTTTCATATAAGCTTAACAATTGCTTTAACGAGTACATTTGATGTATTAAACATCATACAAACAACTCATTAAATTACGACTATCGTTGAAAAAGGATTGGCCCGATGCATTTCGGGACCCTCGTCCCTTCCCCAGGGGCCTCTGTGAAAAAAAACATGTGTACCCATTATTTATGTATATTTTAAATTTTTACCATATTACATATTTTCGTGTAAGCCACTACTATATTTTGAGTGCACCATTCTTGTGTCAATTGAACATTTCATGGTTTCATTTGCGGTAAACAATTCATTACATCACACAACATTAATTGCATGTTTGAACTCCTGCTGTTTATCGAGAACACTATATATTGGAAACAAACACGTTGGCTCTTGTTGCTTTACTATTATACATTTTGTAATTGTCAATCTGAAAATACAGGTGCATTGTTACATAGCGTAGAATGATACGACCATGAACCACTTACTGAATGTGCTGTATTTTGAGTGTGTGTGCCTCTGGGGTTCGGGATAATCCAAATAGATGTTCTAAAGAAAAAATTTGCAAGTGTGGTAAATAAAAACGAATGTTAGAATAGTTGTATTCATGCAATCGCAGATCCTGATTTTCAGTGCGAAGATGCATTTTTACCTTTGGATTTCCAAACATAGTCAACAATGCTTGATAATCTGTCACAAGATTGAAGGACTTCCCATACAAGAATACATGGAAATGTTCACAAGCCCACACCACTGCTTAGCTTCTTTCTCAGGTTGTGAACAAGCATGTTCAATTTCAGCCAAGCTTTGACTTGCATATGCCACAATATGTCTTTGAGCATTTGGGTGTTCACTGTGCAGTGCAAGGATGGCGTCTAACCCGACACTGCTAGTATTATAAATAACCCCAGTATGAAGCTTTGGATCAAAGTATACCAGTTCAGTAGCGTTCTTAATAACTTGTTGAAATTTCTGGAAGCTTTGTTTGCATTCACGTGACCAAAGGAAAGAAACATTCTTTTTCATCAAGTCTCTTAATAGCGCACCAACAGTGGCAAAATCTCGTATCTATCTAGGACAATAGCTGACCATGTCAAGGAATAAACGTAACATAGAAACATCATTTGCACTTTAGCTGGACCAGGTGTAACGTTCCATCAGAAAAGGTACGGCCAAAGAACTTTAACTTTTTGTCATATTGAACACACATTACTCAGCATTCTAAGTTAAACCAGCATCAGCAAGCAACTGACACACTTGTTTGAGACCACTGTCATGCTCCTTCTATGTATTTCGGAAAAACAATATGTCATCGCTATAATTGAAAGCATTCATGACAGGCTGTATGATTCATCGAATTACATCTTGGAATAGCTCAGCAGCAGATGACAAACCAAAACTTAGGGGCATATTCACAAGGGATGTGGCGGAGTGAGGTGTTAGCCTTCCTGGCTTAACGCCTCACTCCGCCACTTCAGAAACGCAGGGCTACACTACATTTACAAGAATATTGTGCAACCCTGCGTTTTCCTCTGCGCTGGAGCTACACTTAGCAGCCGAGCGCAAACACAGGCAGCCTTGCATTATAGTACAAGGGTGTCTGCATGCAGGGGAAGAATGTTTATGTACAGGAAGGTCCCCCGTCCTGCACATAAACAATCTTGAAATGCCATTTTGAAACTTCTATGTGTGCTGCTAAATGTAGCACATATAGAAGTTGAAAAACTGCGTTTAAAAAAAAATGATTGTTTATCTGCAGAAAAGGGGACCTTCCTTTACATAAACAATCATTGCCTTTTGATGTTTTCATGTGTGCTGCACAATGCAGCACACATGAAAACAGCAAAAACGAGTAGAGATGAAACATTTCTCCTCGTTGCTCCAGGGTAAGACCAGGTTTTCCCAGGTCTTAATTCTGGCACTGCCTCCTATTTACGCCATGCTTGTAAAATGGGGGCAACGTCAGAATCAATGGGTGTTGCTGTTGAAAAAAAAAACAATGCAACACCCATTGCCCTCCCCTTTCATGCTAAGCATAGTGTGAAAGGGTGCCTTATTTACAGGGCAACGTTAAGTGGCTTAACGCTGCCTTGTAAATAAGGTGAAGCCCCTATCACCACAGGAATGTCATAAAAAGTGATGTTCCTGTGGCGAAAGGGACTTGTAAATATGCCCCACAGTCTTTTGTAACAGAACAGACCAAAATGTGTAGAAAGGGTTGTAATGTAGCTGCAATTCTCCTCGAGTTCCAAATATCCTTTATTCCTGTCAAGGCAGAGAATACCTTTGAACCATTCAATTGTGTTATCATGTCGGCAATGTGCAGACCTGCATGTCATTCTCATTGAATTCCCTTGTTAGCTTGACGCATATCCACACAGATGCGTACAGCATCTTCACTGTCCTTTTTGGGTACTACCATTATGGGAGAAACCCATGAAGTTTGACCAGCAGAATGTTCAATGAGTAAGGATGTTTGAGTAAGGATTGAAGTTCTTTTACAACAGCTTCCTTTAAGTGAAAAGCAATTTGTTGGTGTCTTTGGGCAATAGGAAGATGTCCTCATTAATATATAATTGGAGTTTTATAGTCTTGAATATTCTCAACCCTGATATAATTAAGAGAATTGACTTACTATTCCGTGATAAGCATTCATGTTATAGTTCATATATCAGTCCCATAACAGCAGCTGTGCTGAAGCTGAGTAAATGGGCGCTTGATGCTGTAACTTGAAGGACATGAGTGGGACATGTACTTTTGCTTTCTTCTGCCTCATAGTTGCTACAAATGACTCTTGACTTTTTAGTGGCGTAGATGTGGCTCACCTATACACTTTAGTTTTTGATGGCGTAAGTCGGGGCAATGGAGACAGTTCATTATATTTCTTCTATGGCATAATATTTATTGGTGCATCACTATCAATAAGTGTGATTTTCAAACAATGTTTGAATTATTTTGGTGCTTTGCCAAGTCTACTTCTCTAGAGCCGGTAATTTTTCTCAGATGTGACCAGTCAAACATGTGCACGTTTCTCTGAGGTTAACAGCGACATGGCACAGCCATCTTCTTCACTTTCGCTTGATATTGATTCAGAAGAACTGCTTGAAGAAAGACTTAGATGTCGATCGACTTCGTATAGTGTTAATTTGCCATAGCTAATGTGGACGCTTGGCTTTGTGGGCATGCATTGAAAGTCACTTCTGGGATTTTTGGGTGCCAATTTGCCATCACGTCATGACACACTCACTTTTTCCTGTACCTTGCAAACCGTTACAAAATGGCTCTCCTTTCAACAGCGTTTGTAGATTCGTCTAATGAGGGGATATTTACTTTTTATGGAAACGAAAATCCACACCTGAAGCACAACTTCTTTCTTTGTCAAGAATTCACTATGCATCTCATAGTTTTGTGCTTTAGCTTACATTTCACATTCATGACTGACTCACTCTGGGCATCTCCGGCCTCCATGTCAGCAGCTTGTTCTTCAGCTCTAGCAGCCATGAGAACTCCCTCCACGATTCTCACAGCATTCATCGTCTGAACTAATCTGACTAGCAAACGTCACTCACTCTGAGACATACAGCTTCCTCATCATTAAATAATTGAACTTAGAGTGTTTGATGAGTGTATCCAGTCTCTCAATCTTGTTGATGGTCTAACTGGCTTTCTGTCATTCTTGGCTGAAGATATACATTTCGTAACCTACATTTGTCATTGTATAGGACTTGAGATTCAAGGCAGCTTTGATTTGATTGTATGTATTTTCCTCAGCTTTCAGCATTTTCTTTATGACTTCTTTAACACCTTCACCAGCAGGATTCTTAAATACTTGATAATCTTGTTGTCTGCAATCATCAAATGCATCAATGAAATCATCAAATGTCTCAATCCAGGCAGCCCATCTGTTGCCAATATTCAGCTTTTTGGCTGTATTGAATGGCGGTTGTAGTTTCGAAATTCGGCAGCCTTATAACCATTGGTGAAACGTACTGATGTGGAGAGTAGAGTACTGTCCGACGCAGCTTGGTTATCTTGTTTAGACAAACCGTCTCTGAGGCCTAGTGCTAGCCTCTGGGTCATCTTTGATAATGACAGGAAACGTAACCCCTTTCTTGGTTTTCATTGGAAAAGCAAACTTTCACAATTCCGATCACTGCTCTCAGCTTTCAGAACTTCGGAGACCTTTGGAGTTGTTCAGAGCCTACTCCACAGCTCTGTTGGGGTGCCGCTTCTGGTATGGATGGCTCTACAAAGCTTCCTCTGGGGCCACTCCGTTCAGCTCTGTGGCTTGATGACTCCCTTAAATCCGTATTGATAAGCAGATGACCGTTTCTTAAATCACTTTGCCTTTAGGCTTCTCTTTGTACAGTCTGAAACCTGGTTGATCTCTGCCTCACACAGTGTAATCTGCTATCTTGACTGATTCTCTCAAACATGCATATGCAATCTCTCACTGTGGACAACTGTAATCCAATACCATGTAAAACAATATTACATTCTTACACTACCTTCCTAGACCTCATAGACAAAAGAAAGTTTTTGTAGACATCATTGACTACAAGAGAGCTTTTATAATATGCACATCTTCTGATGTTATCCTCCAATGGAAAAAGCAAATCTCCACACCACTAAACTTAAATGTGTCCTCCATGAGAATCAACGAACACCCACATATTTTAAAGGTCCCACCTTGGACCCAGTGACCTTCAAATCAGGCTCATTTGCATCAACAACCCTATTTCAGTTGATAGGTCAAACCAATATCGCATTCCTTTAGATATTTGTGGCATATCTATGCTTCTGCAAGATAAGAACTTAAAAGTACAAACTAAAAGTACCAACCACTGTTAGAACCATGAATTAATCCAATTTGCTATGCTTTGCATTTCAAACAAACTGCTTTAAGAAAAGAGCCATCAGGATAATTAAACGAGATTTTTATCATTAAAAGATAGGTTCGTGTTAGAATTGGTTAAAACGACAGAGATAGCTGAAGAACTACGGACTCAAATTAGATGAGGGTTTAAAAGACCACGATTTTAGCATATTGATTGACATGTTCGAGGCCATGCAGCACTCACATCTGTCCATTATGACAATTGGACCATGAGACGTGTATCATCTAAGTGTATCATGTCTCAGGCTTGAAAAGAATTGCAAAACATTACTTAAGTGATATTTTTAAGGCTATTGGAATTAGAACTATAGACCAGCAGATAGGATACTCTGCCACAAATGCATGATTATTGGGTATGTTACTGAAAATGGCAATAAAGGTAGGTATAGTTTTAAAGACATTAAAAATATTGATGACAAAATATTTGTATTCCCTGTTTGTCTCCCTCACATTTGATGAGCCACACTCTATTAAAGCATCTGACCCACCCACAAAACAAAATAATAAATGCATGGCCTGCCAGTTTAAGTAGATCAACAATCAGGAAAAGATCCTGTGATTCCATGAGAGAAGATGATGAAAGCTTACATCCATATGATCTAAAGTAATGATATCCTACACAACACCTTTTACATTACTCTTGTTTATTATTTACAAGCTTCTGAATGCTAGAAACATACCATGACTGCTCTTTAGCCTTTTGCATGACCAAACACACAACATTGTTACTGCCCCTAATGATCCCAATTGATAACCTTGCTGAACACATTTTTCAACAAGATTCAGAAGATCTGAACTGACACCGATGGTATTTGCCATTAATAAGTCTTAAGAATTGATCTTCTATGGCATGGCCATACTTAAACCCAATTCTGATTCGGACCAGAGAGCAGCAATTTCCAGCACTACATTTTCTCCCTACCTTTCTCACCCTTTCCTGCTATGCTTTGATAAAGAACATGCTGACATTCTCTTACCTTGATGGATTGAAATCATAATTTCATCCCTCACTAAAGTCATTATGGAAGCTCTCCAAGTAGTTTATGTACACCACCCATCACACAAAAAATAGTTGATTGTCTAGACATTCTGATAAATAACAGACCTATCACTGGTCTATAATTCATGGACAGATATCAGCAGAAATGTGTCGCTGTGAAACAGGACATATTTTCCTTGGAGATCAAACTATTGGTACTGCAATCGATTGTAAAATGTAATTGTTATCTGTACTGATAGAAGCATTGTGATTGATTTTATTTCAGTCTACAAATGATATATGACAGAAGGTGAATTAAAAGCACAGTGATTAAATCGTTTAATGCAAGCTGGTCTGACAGAACCAAATATAGTAAAGCCAGGAACACCTTGTCGACTCCACTGGAGTCCATTTTAGAGTACCCAAAAATGCATCCTTTCCCTCCTATTGTTTGATCTTTATGTTGAGCCACTGGGTGAGAATGTCATTGCAGTGATGTTTCCATCACTACACCTCAAGATCCAGCAAACTGATAACAGGTACATTAGCGCCCAACGCCTCTCCTGTTTTGGATCGTTGAGGTCCAGGATGAAGTTAACATTTATTATGTGGTGGAGCAGAAGGAACGCTGTAAAGCGGCGGTCCACCCACCCTGCCAAACCTGCATAGACTCCCCACCCCCTGGCAGACCGGTAACGTAACTAAACCGCTACGAAGACTATGCACAGCATGTGTCTACATATGCCAGTATGTGTCTACATACGTATGCAAACATCTATATCTCTTTATATCCTACTATTACCACCTGCTTCTCCAGCCTCATCTTTCTGGCGGAGATGGGTGGGATCGCTAGTGAATCCAGAAAGATCTTCAAGCTGCAAAACTACACCGACAGGTAAGTAACTATTAGTTTTGCAGTGTGAATCTTTCTGAATTCACTATGCAGGATCTGGATGACCCTGAATGTTTTTACTCCTCTCTCATAACAATAAAACCAATATTCCTACATAAAGGATGAGAACGTGTTAACTTGGTCAAATCCCTTTTGTTCATGATAGAGAGATATGTTAATCTTGACTTGCATTTTCTGAAAATCATGAAAGTGCATGATTTCAGCTGAGGCTGCTCTGTAACATCTTACCTATTATCCCCAAGCAGTATTTAAAGTCTGTCCTACAAGCATCTGATGATACAATGCATTAAGTGTGGCAAACTGGTCTTCCTAAGCCATTCATGGCCTCCCTCAAAGCTATTCTTCATTCTGCTGCCAGGTTGATTACAGACTGCACAAAACTGGAGCGAACCACTCCCATTCTGACATCCCTCAAATGACTTATATTTGATGCATGATTTGCCTATAAGATAACTTTGCTTCAAAATGCTAAATCATAATTATCATTCCATGTAAGTAGATCAATTTGACTTAAACAAAAGTGTTAAATAAAAACATACAGGCTTATTTACAAGCCCATTGCATTGCTGGTGTGTCACTTTTTGTGACATACCAGCGGCGCAGTGCGCTTGCCCATATTTACAAAGCACCGTACAGCCACCCTGCTTGGCTTTTATTGGCCTTGTAAATATGGCCACACCCATTGCAGAGTAATGCGTGAAAGGGGTGTACAAAGGGTGATGCTGTGGGTGTTCCCACGCAACATCCATGGAACCTGACACATTCCCAGATTTTATTATTTACAAACTACAGAGGATATTTACAATGAAATGGCCAGTGTGATGCTGCACCAAGCTACATCATTAAAAAAACACAGGGATGCACTGTATTAACAAGAATACGGCTAACCCCTGTGCTCTCCCCTGCCCCAGCGCTAAAAAGCTGCCTAGCCCCAGCGCAGGCACCCTTGCACCATGGTGAAATATGGTACCACTTAATTTGACCTATTTTTACAGACATAAAAAAATTAAGTAAAGAGATGTCCACGCAAATTATGTTTGGGTTCATGGCGCAAGGGTGCGTGCGTTGCAGGGTTGATTGTATTTGTCGGGTATCTTCATGCACAAAAACAATCATTAGTAGCGTTGTAAAAAATGTGCACAGACGTTATGTTAATGGAAAAGAATTTTGTAACGCGACCTGTGTACTAATTAATAGGTGAGTTCACAAAATTCTAAATCATAGTGAGAAGCAATCAATTGTATTTCTTCAATATTCATTAGGTAGTTCGAAAATTGGGACTCACTATGAATATATGCCTTCACTGGGATGGTGATCTCATTTTAATAAAGGCACATTTGTATGTTTAAACTCAGCCTTTTTAAATTTTGTTTGAGATTTGGAAGAGGCCCCCTGGACAAACGTCTACTCCCCAGCAAACTTTTTTGGTTAATATTTACACAGGAGGAAGAGGTCCCAAGTGGACTCCATCCCTTTTGCTAATATGTTACCACCCCAACTAAGGAGTAAGTAACTTTTCAATCCTTTGCAACTAGATTCAGGCTGCAAAACATTGATAAACATCATAACAAATTACTATTTGGAAGGGGAACCCTAAACACGCTTCTCCAAATTGCAATTTGTTAGATTTCTAAACCCATTTTAACGTTACCAAATCACGAAAATGTCTACAGTAGGTTTGAAACGGCCATTTTTGGTCTCAAACTCTGTGATTTTGTGAATTGCAGGCTTTGTGCCCACAACTTGCCTTTGTGCCTCAGGCCCCCAATCACTATTCATTACTCTTTTTATCTACCAAGAGTGTAACTTGTTGCAAATTAATGCAACTTTCCTCTCTGTTCCATAACAGGATGCCCACTGGTCACCTACCATTTATTCTTTATAGTAAGATTGGCTCCCAGACAGAGACTTCTTTTACTAAGGTAGGAATAACAAATTATCAGACACTTCATCCTTGAGTCCTACCTTTCATTATGCTTTCCTTCTTGATTTTGACAAGGGTTCTAGCAGTTATTTGACTCCACTCACACTTATTTCTAAAATGTTTTGAGTTTTCTTTATCATAGAGGGCTGCGGTTGTATGTATGACTGTACAACTACAATCATGAGAAATGCCCAGGCACAGAGTCTTAAGGGGAGAATCACAGGTTAACTGCCTAAATGCATAACAGTGAAACCTGCAGAATCCACGCTCTGTACCAAGAAACACCAAAAATGGAACTAGGCGCGGCCGGTACAGGTAAGAGCGGTGGGGCGGGGCAGAGCCGGTTTGGGGGGGAGTCGACAGACGACGGGATAGGGAAAATAAAATCAATTTAAAGAAATAAAACTACTTACCTTGCGCTCGCTGCATTGCCTAGTCGGCTATGCAGCGAGCGCAAGGTAAGTGGTTTTATTTATTTTATTTTCCCTAGCCCGTCATCTGTTGACTCCCCCCCCCGCCCCGCCCAGCCACTCTTACCTGTACCGGCCACGCTGTTGGAACATATACTTGATGATTTCATCATTTGATCAATATATTTGTGGGTGCCCTCAGTATAAATGAAAATAACATCAACTTTGTGAGGACCCGTAAAGAATAAACCTTGCTGCCTCTCCTGATAGATGGAACAAACACAAAAGAACATTTGAATGATTATATATTTTTCCTTTCTAAACACGTTTTCGTCTACCACTTATTTTTATACTAAATTGATCTACTATCAGAAATGTATTCATGATTTATTATGTTGAATTCAGCACATTTAAACACCTGATTCTGCTTCTATTGCTTATGTCAGTGTTTACTGTGATCCAAGGTTAAGCCAGACAATACTAACAGGGTATTTCGGCTACAGTCAGGTATTTTGGTCTTATACTAGTAATGCTATCCATACATCCGTATGTTAAGACTGTTAATGTGTTGTGTATATGCCAAAATTACATTTGTCTGTTCTTCTACCTTGAACCTTTCCCTTGCCAGCACATAGTCAGACATGGCACAATGTTTAGGTACACGGTGAAGGCCACAATTACAGTGACTGCTGCAGTGAACGTCTTTGAATGGTATGGGTGTCCAATGTTGGTAGAGGTGGGTATGGTCTATGCCAGATATTCAGGGTATCCATATTGGATTCATTTCATATGATAAATTGTCAAGGATTATCCCGAGAATCTGCAATGAATCATCCCCTTCTGATGTAGGCGGTGAGTAATACCTTTACTAAAATATACTGAACAGATGGTCATGATGCCTTGGCAAACACACCCCAGCATATCTAATCAATGGCATCATGGGCTAGGGACACTTTTGTGGACTGTGTGTAGCTGACAGATCACACATGCAGTAGCTGTGTCTGCTCCCTGTCACATGCCTCAATTAGGAGTGGCCACCTTTCAGGTAATTTGGAAGCCTATTGTGACAGGATTTCTTCTCTAAAAATACTGCCTGGCTTGTCAAAATGTGGGTGATGTTTCTTGGCAATAGTTTACTTTCTACCAAACATCACCTGAGACCCTCTCTAATTAGATAGACCTCAAGATGGTAACATGAAGCACTGTAGAAATTTCTGTGTAGAAGTGAATCCTCCATGCCTTCCCTCCTCATTAGAGAGGGGAAGAATTGTTGTAGCAGAATTCACGTGTTGTACCTTTGGGGACTTTAAAACAGTGAGAGGGATGCAGACAGACGGACAGACAAAGTGTGAGAGAATGAAATTGCAAGAGAAAACAGAGGGGAAAGAAAGAGAAAAAGAACAAGAACTGGTCGTTGAATGTCCATCAGAACAAGGCGGTAACATATGCTTAAGAAACGCCAAAAGTACTGTACAGTATGGCTCCTGAAAATGGATAAAAGAAAAATCAAAGTCATTCTGTGTCAGGAAAAAAAGATTCAATCAGTACAACTTTAAGATAAACTTAAAAATATAAATCTTGCAATTATGTATACATTTTAGGCTACAATCTATAATAGAGGTAAAGGAGCTCCCCTCCAACAGAGCATTACATTTTGCTTACCATGGCCAGTATACTACCTTTGTTTACCTCTGACCTGCTCTGTCTTCCAGTGGCTGAAAAAATTAAATAACAAATATTCTGAACTCTTTTCAAAGTATCTAAGGGCCTGAGTTCAAAATACTTTTAGAATTTAGAATCTCACTACAGCCTCAGCTACATGCTGTGGTCCAGAAAACACAGATGTTATAGTTCAGACAAAAAATATGGAGGAATCAATCATTGTAATGTTTTCACCTTACACCCACTGCCTCTGATCAGATTTCTTTGTCTATACACTCATTTCCTGCACTTGTTATTCTTTCTGTATTGGTGAGGTCAGGGTCTTATGATGACACTCTGAACAAATGCAGATATTGTAAGACGAATTCATGATAGCATATTGACTTAGGTTTGTGTTGGGATTTCTCCCCGATTATTGTAGTCACTGTAATAATCTAGGAATATAAACGGTGAAACTGCAGGTGTTACCTACTCATCAGGGCACTGGGAACTGAGGGAAGGGCAGATGTATTAGGATTCACGCAACGCAGTGCAGCAAGGCAAATTGCTGTACTGCGTTGCGTGCATGGAAGAGAGCTGAAAAGTGATGTATCTACTACTGTATGGCACTCTTCAGCTCTCTCCCAGCACTGGCGCACTTGAGGTTGCCTACAGCCAATGCAGGGACCCCTCCACCATGGTGCAAAGCTGCCTGCACAAAAACAATCCAAAGAGGCCTTTCCCTTTTTAGGTCGAGGGACTGTAGGCTTGGCCGTAGGCCAAGACCGGAAGTCCGGAGAATTATTGTTACTTAGAGTGGCTGCTTAATCCCGCCTCTCTTTTTGTCTCTCCTCCATTGGCTGGCTTCCTAAACGGAGGCCAGCCATTGGAGGGGTGATGCGTCACTCCAATTTAGCCCCGTCTTTTTCAGTTTCGGGGGCGTAAGTTTTGCTGTTCTTTAGCTCGTGACGTCGTCCGTCACTCAGGACAGCAAAACATGCCCCCGAATCCGAAAAATTTCGGAAGCTCGGGCCGCCATTTTGCTGCTGGTAAGGTTGAGGTAGGCTGCTCTCGCTTTCCTCGTTGCCACCTTCTTTTTTCCCGCCCCCTCCCGCTGTCCGTGTCTTTTTCTTGAAAGGTGACTGCGCACCACGGGTTAAGAGGGTCAGGAAACGCCGTGACGAGAGGTGGAAACCGGAGCAGCAAGAGAAACCGGAACTCAGCCCCTTCCCGTGCCCTTCCTCAGAGGCTTGCGAGGCGCACTCAGCTCCCTGCTCCGAGCGGACTATTGTGTTTCCTACCATCGGGATATCAAAGTTTTAAAACACAATCAGTTAAACACACGCTTCCATGCACACATGAAAAGAAGCCCAGCTTTAGCCCCTTCCCGTGCCCGTCCTCAGAGGCTTGCGAGGCCCACTCGGCTCCCTGCTCCGAGCGGACTTTTGTGTTTCCTACCATCGGGATATCAAAGTTTTAAAACACAATCAGTTAAACACACGCTTCCATGCACACATGAAAAGAAGCCCAGCTTCAGCCCCTTCCCGGGCCCGTCCTCAGAGGCTTGTAATCCGCTGTGAATCTATGCCCTCCCCCGATGGCTGACGCCCCCGTGCCTGCAATCCCGGGCTCCGGGCCCCTTTTCCCCGGTCCACTCTCGCGCTCCGAGGCCGGGAGCGGCGGCCCGCGGGCGGGAAGGGCCTCCTGCATGGAGCGGGCCCTGTGGCATGGCAATGGGGCTCCGGGGGCCGCGGGGAGCGCCTTCTGGAACGGGCCGAAGTAACACAGGGCTCCGCCGTCCTATCGCCGGGAGTGGAGACAATGCCAGGGAGCCCTGGCCCGGGGGCCGTCGCCGCGCACATGCACCCTCGGCTGTGGCACCCACGATTTGGGGGCAGCCGGGGGACTTTTACAAGCAGCGGGGCACGGTCCGGGCTCAAGCCCCGCATGCATCACCAGGCAGCTGCGCACGGATAGCTTCACATGCAGGCAGAGGGCATTCACTGCCAAGCGCCGAGCGAGAGGAGACGGGCGCAGACTAAACATAATTGGTGATATATTCGGAGTGAGATTTTGGGGCTGGAAATCCAATGAAAGAATTGCCAGGGTTACGGTGAGATCAAGAGAAGTTTGAGGTGCACGTGAAGCCAAGTTGTGAGAGCCATGTGGTTGGTAATAAAGTCTAGAGGAAGGAACAGGCTTGTGATAAACGAGGGGAAAGCCAAGTCGAGGGTGGTGGTTATGCAATCCTTTATGGAGGGGATTGGAGTCTTATGGAATAGATGATGGAGATCCAGCTAAGAGGGTGGGAGGCTAAACCAGTGGAGTGTAAACGATTAAAGGAGGGTTAGAATGGGGTAACATCAAATTAGGTGTCTGTTTGCTCGTGAGGGATATCCTAGAATTGTGTCAGTCAGTCAAAATAACTTTATTTCGCCAACACAATGTAGGCACCACCACATCCACCAACAACACCACATCCACCACATCCACCACATCCACCGCATCCACCACCACCACATCCACCACCATCACATCCACCACCACATCCACCACCACCAAATCCACCACATCCACCATCAAATCCACCACATCCACCACCAACACATCCACCAACACATCCACCACATCCACCACCACTTCCACCACCACATCCACCACCGCATCTGATAGAGCAAGATTTCGCATCGCGTCTTGCTCGATTCATGAACCTCGAACCTGTCGTAACATCATAACAAATGTACGTTTTACTAATATTTTTATTTTTGAAAATACGTGTGTGGTAGCGAAGCTTGCCTATGTGTTTTACTAATATAAATAATCGTTGTACCTAAAAATGGCTGCTGCTTGTATTTCTGTTTCTGCGCATGCGTTAGGCATAGTCACGGGACATGACGCAGTCACAGTTTGAGAGGGAAAGGGTGCGCATGCGTAATAGCCTAGAAAGGCCGCTCAAACATAACCATGTGGTGAAGCTCGTGCCTTTGCTCTCGTGTCGTTAAGTATTGCACTAATATCTAATTGCATAGTATATTTTTATAATGATAAAACTGAATTATGAAATCATGACATGTAATACATTCATTTATTTTTATGTACTAATTTGTTTTCGCTTACTTTTCATGTATCCTCGTCGCTGAGGGGTGATGGGGCTGGGGAGTCCATCTTGGAGGGCAATACTGCGCAGGATCAGCCGTGGCGAGGTGGCATTGAAACCAAGCCAAAGAAGGTTGCTACCAGAGCCTGCATGGGAAGATGCACCTTCACCCAGCGAGAAAGTCTAACTTGTACCATATTTGAATACATTGTATTTCTTTCCATTGTATTCCCTGCGACTTCTCGTGGGAACCCCAATCTTGCTAGGCGGCACCTTAGAATGCAAATTAGGCCTTAGAATAGTCTGTTCTGATTGGTGTGTTAACCAAATCCTACCTTAGGACCAATCGAAATTGGGGATTCTGACACTTTGCAACATTTTGGGGGGTGGTACCCTGTCCCAAAACAGTATATCTAGCCTAGGTTCACCTAGGGAATTTGTCCGACTTGTCTGAGTAGCTGACCTGTCACTGACCCAACGCACTCAATAGGTGATTTGAAGATACAGAGCGCTGCGGAGCACTCTGTCCGAATTTGACCATAGACTAAGGTTTTACTAAACCTTAAAAGTGCTGGCGGAGCACTTTGCTGGGAGTTCGCTGACCCAATCGGGGTTCTGATCGATAGCTGCAGAGAGGGTGGAGCGCAGGCGCTGCTTCCAAACTGCGGGTGCTGGTCGTGTCCTGGTGGTCCTGTCCTGATCCTAATCTTGGTTTCCTGTCCTGTCCTGGGTGTCCATTCTGCACCTGCTGTCCATTGAGGGGTATCCTTCCTTGAGGGTTTCCTGTCCTTAACTGACCCGTGGCCAGGGTTGGTTTCCACACCCGTCTAGGTAAATATCGCTCTGAAGCTCTTAAACTGCACCTTTCTATTTTTCTGTCTTTGCTTCAATAAAGACATATCTTTGCATATGATAAGTTTTCCATGCTTTCCGCAAACCATTGCATCTCATAAAACTGTTTGCATTTATTTGCATAGCGTGTTCCTATGTTACCCTACCTTTTAGAAATCATTTTCGCCATTGCAGTTTGCAACTTCCTGTTATGGTCTCTGTTTTTCACCCATAAATATTACTAAAGTAACTTTGAAACTTAGCCCAATAGTTTTCTTAGTTTGTTTCCCTGTGGCATTAGCATTTAAACGCAAATGATTGCCCTTATAGTTCTCTTATACAGCTATGTATTCTTTGCAATTTTGATATTAGACTGTCTCCTCGTAGTGGAGTGTATGTTCTAACGATTTTAATATCTGAGATAAAGCTTTTAAAACTCTCAGTTTGTCCGTGGTCATTTCATGAAAATTAAAAATACAATTAGCAAGGTTTTGTATTTTGCTGCCTTTCCTTTTACAGCTAGCTCCCTGACCCATCGTGGTCATAGGTACCCATAACGGTGGATGGTAAGTTGGGTACACTAGAAATAATCGAAAGGAACTTACAATTATTGGTAGTAGATTGTGACGTCATCCGATCAATGTATATGGTGATTTGAAATATATGGGCCCGAAGCCGGAAGTGGCGAAATTATTGGTCGGGTGACCCGCGATCTCTAGCACATCCACCACCACATCCACCACCACCACCACATCCACCACATCCACCACCACATCCACCACCACTTCCACCACCACCACATCCACCACCACCGCATCCACCACCACATCCACCACCACCACCACATCCACCACACCCACCACCACATCCACCACCACCACACCCACCACCACATGCATCACCCCTACCACATCCACCACCACATCCACCACCACATCCACCACCACATCCACCACATCCACCACCACATCCACCACCACCACATCCACCACCACATCCACCACCACTTCCACCACCACCACATCCACCACCACCGCATCCACCACCACATCCACCACCACATCCACCACATCCACCACCACATCCACCACCACCACACCCACCACCACATGCACCACCCCCACCACATCCACCACCACATCCACCACCACATCCACCACCACATCCACCACATCCACCACCACATCCACCACCACCACATCCACCACCACACCCACCACAGCCACCACTTCCACCACCACATCTACCACCACCACATCCACCACAGCATCCATCACCACATCTACCACCACATCCACCACCACCACATCCACTACCACATCCACCACCACATCAACCACCACCACCACCACCACCACCACCACTTTCACCACCACATCCACCGCCACACCCACCACCGCATCCACCACCACATGCACCACCCCTACCACATCCACCACCACCACATTCACCACCACATCCACCACCACATCCACCATCACCATCATCACCACCACATCCACTACATCCAGCACCACCACCACATCCACCACCATCACCACATCCACCACCACCACATCCACATCCACAACCACCACCACATCCACCACCTACAAAGGATTTATATCCTGCCTCACTCTCTCACTATATAATACTCACTCTTTCGCTTTTTACTACTCGTTCTCTAATACTCTCTTTACTAATAACTCTCTCCTACTCACTATCAACTACTCTACTACTCTACTACTTACTCTGTGTGTGGGTGCTAATGCAATAGGTCTCGCTTATGCAAACGATTAAGCTATTGGCAATGTAATGACAATGCCATTTATTTATGTTTAAAAAAAAAAGTCATGAGCAATGCCAATAGCTCTACCTTTAATAATGCCGAGACCATTGCATTGTAAATGCTTGTTATATGCTTGATGCAGAATGCATCACGCATAGGAAGAGGAAATAACAAGAAGAAAAAAAGATGGTTCTTCTCGTTACGCCTCTCTGTGGTATATGTACCAATTTCAAGCAACTCAAGCTATTCAAACCATAGTAAATATGGAATTGCATGAAATCTATGCCAACACCCAATCTCCACCCATGGCATAAGTTGCTGCCTTGCGTTACATTGCTTTACAAAGGCACTCAAGCCCACACAAATCACAGGTAAAAGTGGCACACATAAGGATAAGCAGGACCTCTGTGGGCTCCTGGATTAAATCAGATGCTGGCCATCTGCTTAGCACGTGGGGAGATACTCAACAAAAGTGAATGAACAAAGCAAACAATAGTCCAAAGACAGGGTGTTCACCAGGCAGAATCACCCAATCAACTAGCTCATCTACCCTTATAGGTAACTCTCTTGTGTAGTCCTCCTCCGGTCTCTGGCTCTGCATTTTATTTATTTATTTATTTATGTTATTGCTTTTTTATATAGCGCAGACTTTACCCAAGGTGTCAGAGCGCTTCACAATAGGAACAGTAATGATACATGAGGAGAAAGTTAGAAGTGAGCATGTTACAAAAGGAAACGTTACGTTACATGAGGCAATAGTGACAATTGTGCATGTATCAAGAGCAAACAAAATACAAGAGGTAGCAAATGGTACGTTACAAGAGGAAAAAGGTAACATGTGTGCATGTTACAAAAGCGTACAAAGGACAAGTAGAGGTATAATACTGCAATAAATGGCAGACACTCAAAACACAAGAACAAACGTTACATAACATGAGGCAATGGTGGCAATTGTGCATGTATCAACAGCAAACAAAATACAAGAGGTAGCACGCGATACGTTACAAGAGGAAAAGTGACGTGTGCATGTTACAAAAGAGTACAAAATACAGGTAGAAGCATAATACTGCAATAATGGGATCACAAGGGCTTCCATTCAGGGAAGATCAGCAGGAGAGATCTGCAGAGCATCACTCTCAGCCCTCGCCTTATGGAAAAGTGCTTAATGGAGCATTTCAGGAAGAACTTCGGTCCACTCTTGGGTGGAGCAGGGGACCGTCCATCTACCTGAGGGCGGTCAATCTTTTGTGCTCAGTCTTTTGCATTTGGGCAGCACACTACCAATCAGTGCCATTGCAAGTTCAATGTTTGGAAATCTAACCAATCAGGATGGAGCAAGTTCCCTTCCTCTGATAGGAAGTTAGGTAAGGCAGACCACGCCCTGCTCCCAGGAAGCACTCTGGGTGCTGATGCCTATGTGACATCATGTAAGTACATTCTTCAGAGGTCTGCTCTTTGGTTAAACCTCGGTCCAGGGACAAAGGAAAAGTGTACAACAGGGGGGCTGAACCTGTTGTTTCTCTATGGATAGAAAGCATCTCTCGACTTACATTTACTGTTCAGACAGAAAGATCCCCTGATGACAGTTACACCTGCCATCCTCAAACAAGGGTTTCTAGATCACCGCTCATGCCATCCTGTTAATGGTGGTGACAATTCACACTCATTTACGCATACAGTAACCAGTCAGGACTTTGGTAAAGGCGTCACTGAGGGTTCACTTTATATAGTCCAGAAAAGGGAGAACATTAAGGGCATTCCTTGTCTTAAGATACACTGTGGGCGTTGAGAGGGAGGGTACAGCTTGTGTGCAGCACTAGAACTGGTGAACAACATGTCACCGCCTGACCTGAAAAGTGTAAACAGTCAACGCGACAGAGACAGGCCCCAAATGAGAGAAGAAGAAATGGAACAGAGGTGCAGGGGCCGCCTTACATCTGTAAAGAAAAAAAAGGAAGTGGGGGTGGAGGTACGGAGGAACACATTTGTAGTCTGAGGCAGCCTACAACCCAGATGTGGTTGTGAACTGCAAAAAATAAACAACACATCCCTCACTACTCTTCGAGAACAGCGCACGAAGAGCGGCAACTACAAAACAGCTACCTAGTAGAGGCATAGGAAATCACTGCCCCACAAACAGTTGGGAAAAGAGTGCATCGGTGTATGTGCAGCAGTGAAAAAGCGAATCTTCGAACCGTATTTGTTTCCCTTGTCACATTTTACATCTTTTTAGAAAACACCCATTCACCATAACTTGCCAGTTACTTAGCCTCTTCCCCCGACGTCATAGTGGGCGTGTGCGTCGGACAGCTGGGGGCGGCCAATCTGTGCACACCTGGAATTCGCCCGCACCGCGGGGGAATGTGTGCCGCGGCGAAGCGGTTAAAATCGTTTCTGCACTTTACTCCACCTATTGGTTTGAAATGGAATTGCAACATAGGATTTCATAATCGAAGAATTATGGCAACTAAAAACATTAACAAACAACAATTGCTATACAAAAGAGGCCACATTCTCCAACAGATACTGTAAGGACATAAGTGTTCATTACAGTTTGGCTTTTTAGGCGTGCTCCATACCGCCATCTTGTAGCATCAAAGCATGATGGGTAAATGTATAGGACCGGAAATATTTCATATCTAGGTAGTAGAGGCCAAACAATTAGCCAGTGAGCGGAGAGTACCTGCAGATATGTGTACTCACTCAGAATGTCAAGGTGCCACACTAAAGTCTTAGACAGTACAGAAATTTCCTTTGTTATCAGAAATATTGAGGCAATTGCAGATTGAAGATTTTTAAGAAGACAGTGGGCCAGCATGTGATGGGCCCTAGTGCAAGCAGGAAAATGGGCACCTGGCTGCTGCTTGAATGATAAAATACAGCAATAATCAGGGTTCATTGGGCCCCTCACGCTTCTAGGATCCAGTGCCACTGTACCAATGAAATCTACCCCTCTGCGGTGGGCAGCTGCATAGTCCTAGGAAGACAAGACTTCTTCAGTTTCAATAAAACTCAACCAAATGTATCATAACATATCAACCGAATGGATAATGGATCTTGGTTGGTTGATTGTAGTCTTTTGGTGGGAGACAAAGGGACTAATAGGTTGATGAGGCATTAAATGTATTATTATTTTGGCATGTATATTTTAGCTCTGATAAACAGGATTCAGTAACAAGCATTGGAAATGCAATAGGTCTCGCATTAGGAAAGTTTGAGCGATTGGTATTGTAAATGACACTTTTTTTTATTTATGTGTTGGTTTTGAAAATAGCAAATTTAATAGCTTTGTCAGTTACAATGTCAATAGTTTTAACTTTCGCAAATGTGACACCTATAGCATTTGTAATGCAATGTGTGTTGTATTTACGTGACTTACATGTATTTTTTATTTTTTTTTAAACCTTTATTGAAATACGCGTATAAGTACAAGCGCAGGCCTACAACCACAGGGGCCGGCCGCAAAATCAGGAGAGCCAAAAAGGAGCAACATCAATGTGTACGGCAAAAGGAATACAGTATAGACGTAGAATAAAGTCGCTACACAGTAGGCGCCAGGATAAGAAAGGTTTCATTTTATGATTTATAGAGGAGGCAGCAGCCATATCTACCAGGGCGTTATGCAACATATACAGAAAAAAGGGGGGGGGACGGGAGGGATATAGCCCCTCACACAATCAGGTAACCATAGTAGGGCAATGCCCAAAGACATCCTATGCCCATCAAAGGGCCAAAAATAAAGGACAAATCTTAGCAAACAAGTGAATAGGACGCCACATAAATAGCCCACCCGCCCCGAAAAAGGAGAAAGTGCAGACGCTTGCGAAACGAAGGAGAAAGAACAAAGGGACATAGCCCACCCCCTAGAAAGAAAGGCAAAAAGGGACCATAGAACTAAACAAGCTAAAATAACAAACACCCCCCCCCACCCTACATCACTGTAATGGCTATGGCCTACCCCACTAAACAGCATGCCTGTCGCCCCAGAGTCACCCGAAAGATAGGAGAAAAGAGAAAGGGAGAAATAACGGAGAAAGAAAAAGGAGAAAAAGAGAGAAGGAGAGGAAAAAGGAGAGAGAGAGGAGAGGAGCCGGCGATCGAAATACAGAACACCTCCCCACCCGCAACAAAAGATCAATAATCGAGGTCAAAGAGGATATTAGAAAAGCCCACACAGAGGATGAAGACAGGAACTGTCCAAAGAATGAGGCCCGGAGATGCCATTAACAAAACGAAAGTCCCGCAGGCACCCAGGCACGATCACCCCTGTCCACTTTTATGAAGAGCAGAACTGCCAGACCCCGGCATGGCCAAGAAACAGTACGATATAGTGGGATCATACCAGTCAGGGAAAGCAAGTGGAATCTTCGCGGAACACCGTCCCGGCCACCAAGAAGCAACCAGGAAAAATCGGCAGCAGTCAGAATGCAAAAGTACACCAAATATCCACGTGACCAAGCACAAAATCTGGGCTGTCCAGCACGAAGCAAAGAAAGCAGGATGTAGGAAACACTGCAGCATCGGCACCGGGTCCACTTGATCCCATAGAATCGAACACCCATTTGGAGATCCCAGCACAGCAGCCGGAGGAGTCTCAACGAGACCAACTCGGGGAGACGACACAGCGTCACAAAACGGCAAAACAAACTGTCAACGCCATCACTACCTCGCCTGACCTCTGTAACAACATGGCTAATTTCTTCATAGATAAAATCAAGAAGATTTACGACACCTTCCCCAAAGACCCACAGGTACCGGTCACCTTTGATCCTTCCAGGCATTCCCTCATTTCTTTTCCCACACTTGACCAGGATACTTTCTCTAAAATTTGTAGAAAGATTAAATCCGGGTCTCCGGCAGATCCCTTAAAGCCTGACCTCTTCTGTGACGCTCATGCACTCATCACAGACCACGTTCGTGATTTCATCAATCGGTCACTCTCCACTGCCAGGGTCCCTATCAAATGGAAGCAGGCATGGGTATCCCCCATTTTGAAGAAACCCACCTTGGATCCCTCACTCCCGGAAAACTTTAGGCCGATCTCCCTGCTCCCTTGGCCCGCTAAAGTGGCCGAGGCACACGTCTATAACATCCTGTCCAACTTCCTCCGGACCAATAACATTCTGGACGACTCCCAACACGGGTTTAGAGCTGGTCATAGCACCGAGACAGCCTTGCTCAGTGTTTCTGAGGACCTCCGTTCCATCCTTGACGCCGGCGGTACTGCAGCACTGGTCCTATTGGACCTCAGTGCTGCCTTTGATACGGTGTCACATGAGGTCCTCTTGATGAGACTGGAGGAAATCGGAGTCACAGGGGCAGCCCTGGGGTGGTTTAGAGACTTCCTGTCTAACAGGTCTTTCAGAGTCTCCACCCCCCCTTACATCTCGAAGGAGCATAGCATTGGACAGGGAGTGCCGCAGGGCTCGTCCCTTAGCCCTACCCTGTTCGATGTCTATGTCCGCCCGTTAGCGGAGGTGGCCAGAAGGAATGGAATGGCTTTAGTATCATATGCAGATGATACCCAGTTGGTGGTGGCTTTGAATAACAACAGTGGTCTGGAAGCCTGTCATTTTAAACAGACACTCATCGACATCACCAACTGGATGACGGCGAACTTTCTCCAACTAAATGCCGGTAAAACCGAGATTCTCCTCTTGGGAAAAAACACCGCTTCCTGGGGAGATAACTGGTGGCCTGATATTCTGGGCTCTCCCCCCAAGCCAAAAGACTGTGTTAAAAATCTAGGCGTCTGGATCGACCCGGCTCTAAAATACACCATCCACACCAAGAAAGTGGCCGCCACGTGCTTCGGCATTTTACGCAACATCAGGCCCATCCTGAAGTTTTTTGACTGCCGCACCCGCCAGCTCATTGTCCAGGCGACGATCCTTTCAAGACTGGACTATGCCAGCTCTCTCCTTTTGGGAGCGAACCTGGCCGAAATCACCAGACTGCAGAGAGTCCAGAATGCGGCTGCCAGAGCTCTGGTCGGCCTCCCTCGCCACTCTTCTGTTTCAGGAACTTTAAGGAAACTGCATTGGCTCCCGGTGGGAAGAAGGATCCAGTTTAAGGCTCTGTGTTTAGCCTTCAAGATCCTTAAAACCGCCTCCCCCCCACTGCTGAGCCCCCTCCTGTCTGAGTACACACCCAGCAGATCTCTCCGCTCAGAGGGACAACATCTAGTGACCATCCCACGCACCAGACTTGCTAGAGTTGGGGGACGCTCTTTCAGCCTCCTTGTTGCCAAGCTATGGAACAGCCTGCCTGTAACCATACGGGGGATGCATGATCTTTTAGCCTTTAGGAAAGCCATCAAAACCCATCTTTTCCAATAATCCGTTCTTTTGTGCACCTTCATTTTTGCACTCTGGTCAGTTCGCAGCGCCGGGACGCCCCTTGGCTGGGGCAGCCGCGCGCTATACAAATCTGGATAACATAACAACAAAATGGCGGAGCAACCATGGCGGCGATCCTCAACTCCAAGTCCCGGCATTTCAAGGACAGGTCGATCCGCAGAGAAGCCAGGGCAAGCAAGACAGCACTCCGTGTAGGGGCCGCCCAAAGCAAACGAGGTCCGGGGAGAGCAAATGCAGCAACGTCCCTGTCTCCAGGAGGAAGACACTCCGAGGGGCCATCCGCCATCTTGAACACATCGCCCGTAGCCATTGTCTCGTCCGCCTCCAAGTCCACCATGAGTGCCGGAGGCCCCAGGACACACAGCCGATCCGCGGCGGATGGCGCTCGGCGGAGAAAGGAGAGTCACCAGAAGAACGGGCGTGCTCCCCACAACTCTCGGGGAGCCCTGCACCGGATCCCAGGCGGGACAATCAACAGGAGAGGGCGTCTCACCCGAGGGGTGCCGGACAACGCGGCTTCTCTCTCCGGTCCGGCAGGCAATCGGGCATGTGGGGCGGCCCACTATCGGGGGTGGGTCCGCTCCGGTGCTTCCGGCTCGCGGCTCTCAGGCTCCCACCATCGGGTCTCTCCACCGGTTCCGGACCGCCGGCACTCCGAACACCTCCGGGCAGACACTGCACTCGAGGCCCCGGCGTCAGGGCCGGGAAGGCCGGCAAGACGACAAGGGCAGAACGCAGAAACCACTGCACGCCGGAGCCCCGGAAACAGACGGTAAGTGAAGGCTCTTCCTTGGTAACCGAATTCGAAACGCCCCGAACAGGATTAAAGACAGGATAGGTGGCGGGGAGGAAGGGATCTCGGAGCGAGGCGTTTATGCGACCGTTCCGATCGCCATCTTGGCTCCTCCCCCCGACTTACATGTATTGATATTACAAATAACAATGGCTTTTAATTTTGTAAATAATTAATACTTAAATAAAATTTATTGTAATTTATAATGGCAATAGCTTAAACGTTTGTAAATAAATTTTGTGAAGATTATGTTCAGTGTATTTTATTGTGACGAAAATCCAAGAACATTGCATTTGCACCTACACACACACACATATAGATGTGGTGGTGGTGGATCTGGGGGATATGGTGGTGGTGGATGTGGTGGTGGTGGTGATGGTGGATGTGGTGGTGGTGGTGATGGTGGTGGATGTGGGGGTGGATGTGGTGGTGGTGGATGTGGTGGTGGTGGATGTGGTGGAGGTGGTGGTGGATGTGGTGGAGGTGGTGGATGTGGTGGTGGTGGATGTGGTGAAAGTGATGGTGGATGTGGTGGTGGATGTGGTGGTGGAAGTGATGGTGGATGTGGTGGATGCGGTGGTGGATGAGGTGGTGGATGAGGTGGTGGATGTGGTTGTGGCGGTGGATGTGACGGTGGATGTGGCGGTGGATGTGGCGGTGGATGTGATGATGGATGTGATGGTGTATGTGGTGGTGGATGTGGTGGTGGATGTGGTGGTGGATGTGGTGGTGGTTGTGGCGGTGGATGTGGCGGTGGATGTGGCGGTGGGTGTGGCGGTGGATGTGGTGGTGGATGTGATGGTGGATGTGATGGTGGATGTGGTGGATCATTAAGGTCTATTTTGCATCAATGTATAAAAGTTTCTAAATAACTACACAATAATGTGAAAAGGTGGCTCATAATTTGTTTCATTCACAATGTACCATATAATTTGCTTTTCAAAGCCACATAATAGCGCTGTCGGATAATTCGGCCCGGAGTTGCAGCATTTTGTCAGTTTCCTCCCCACCCTGCGGGTTATCAATGACATCGTTCAGTACCGGGATCTGGATGAAAACAACTGACTGTGATTGAGGGGAGACGGGGGGCGGCATGTGGCCAATTTGTTCAAAAGAGAAGAAAGGCTAAGCTAGAGCAGTGCAGGGTGCGCAGAGTATACGTGCTGGAGAGAGACTCAGTGCTCAAGGTGCTGGTCGGGGTGAGGGGGGCTGGAGATGTGGTGACAGAGGGGAAAGGGTGGGTGAAGGAGCGCAAGCTAGTGCTGGAGAGAGTGGCAGGAGGGGGAATAGAGGTGTTGGAGAAGTGGAAGAGAGAAAAAACAGCAAGCTACTCCTGGATGACGGGCGTGGGAGGGGGGCGGTGCTGGAGGATGGGGGAGGTAATCGAAGAACAGGGCAAGAGAAAAAAAATCAAAGTAAGTGCAAAAAAATTGAGAGGAGAAAATACCATTACCGGAGAAAGGAAAGGCTACAGTCTGAACCCGTGCTCAAGGGGGGTGGGGAGGGGGTCAGTGGTGAAGGGGAAAGGGAGATTGAAGTCGGTGCCGGGGAGGGTGAGAGATAGGTGGGAGCAAGATCGACGGCGGAGTCGGGTTCAACGTTACAGCTGGTTGTGGGCAGAGAATGGAGAGTGCGTGCGGGGAGGGGGATCGGTAGCGAGGGCTGAGGAGCAAGAGGGGTGAGCACCAGCGGTGAGGGGCAGAGTGATCCAGTGCTGGCAGATGAAACAAGACGGAGGGCATTGCTGTGGGTAGGGGGGGAGTAGAAATGAGACAAGGCCGCAGCAGGGGTAGTGTGAAGCAGCAGGGGCCTTTGAAGTGAAGCTTCACTTCAAAGGTGAGGGAGGAGTGCGGCTCAGGCAGAGCGCACGCTGGGGGAAGCTTGTGGGCGGAGCAGGAAGAGCTGCTGGGGAACAGATGGCGATTTGATGATGTGCACGCGCATTTTAGGTCAATGCGCTTGCGCATTGACCTAAAAGGGCACGGGCACAGCATCAAATCGCCAGCTAGTTAAACCTCTGTTTAAGCCAGTTTATATCTCGCTCCCGCTCAATGCGCATGCGCATTGAGATAGGTCGCTCGACCTAAAAATGGGTTGATTCTTATCCACACCTCAGCTTGTCTTCAACTGAAGAAATAATAATGCACTCCATAATTCTGGCAGCACACCCTTTCTCCTAGAGATCAACAATCCATTGAGCTGCCATCGCCTAAGGAATGATCATAATAACACTTTGGCTCTGATTCACAAAGAGCCTCGGCACTCGTGGTGGAGGCCCGCAGTCGTGGCTCCGCACTTGGGGGGAATCTCCGCAATGAGAATTCTCGGAGTGCAGAGACTCCCCCACTAGTGCAGAGACCCTTTGTGGACCAGGCCCTTTGTCTTCATAGATGTGAATCAGGTCATGGACAGGGTTCCGCAGCAGACCTATCACTCCTCTTAGTGTTTCTGCCATTGTGTGCTGTCTAATTACAGTGGTACTTAACCCACAATACAGAGACCTTTCATATATCTTAGTCTTCCTGTGCTTCCAGTGGAACAATCTACAGCTATTCTTCCATTACCACAATGGATTCCAAAATAAGGGATTCTGTGTTTTATGGACATGAAGCTACTGGTTTATGGCACGATGAAGACAATTAGGAACCTTGGCTTCAGAAAACAGGTTATTGCTAAGAAGCACTTTGCTTCATTGATCTCAAAAATGTTATTGCAGAAATAAATCTTGCACAATTAGCCATTGAATAATATTCTGCAGTAAAAGCTAAGCAAGTGTACGGCAAAGCAGTCATTTCGAACGAGTGTTTATGGACATGGGACAAATGAAGTCTTCTACACAATTGCAAGTTCAAAAGTCCAACCCCACCTTTAACAAAGTAGGTTGTTTGATCACTTGTTTTATAGGATAATATGGGGAAGTAAATGCGATGTCAAAGATTTTCTTAACAACCTGGGCTTGAATTCCATATCTGGCGCCCTGTGCCCTTATGTGCTGCAGCACACCCATTACTAGGTGCGCCCAGTGCAGTGCACCCGAGTACACAACAAAATACGCTGTCCTTAGTGCAGGCCCTAACTCTGATCGTTTGTGCCTGCCCTAAGGAGCTAGCATAGTGAAAGACAGAGCAGCGATTGAAATTAGTGACTTGTCTTTCACTGAACTCAGCCTTGCCTCTGTGTGGAGAGGGGAAAAGGCATACCTCTGCTGGTGGGTGCAGTGCTTTAATGCACCCACCTACAGGGGAATTTCTTGAGGGTCTGTCTGACCCATGTGACCCCCTCAATAATGGTACCCTCCAGGGCATACTGTGGGCCACCTCTATGTGGAGTACAGTCGGTGTACCTCATGACAGCTTTTTTGCCTCTTTGCCCATGTCTGTAATATAGTACAAGGTCAAAGGCAAACTGTTCCCTTATTTGGATGGGGACACACATGCATGCAAATAAGGAAATGCCCCATTGTGATCCCGCACAGTGTGCTCCCGCAGAATCTGTATTATGGAAGGGGGCACACAAGTCTCTTCAATAAAAAGTGTCTCTGGACATATGAAGTGGACTCAAATACATGTTGTGGCCTCGCTCACTTTCTAAAATACAGCTCTGATGTTTTAGACAAGTACACAATATAATGACCTTTAATTATGCACACTGAAGCTGTAAATTATATCCTCAGCCAACAAGTATTAGAAAAAGTTAGACCTATTTACTTTTCCAGCGATTGTTTGAGATGCTGGTTGTCTACTGCCATGCTACTGTGGCTACTCCACTGGTTCCCACACCTATCTTCTCTCAGTGCTCACCTGGCAAAATCTTAGTTCACTCACATGACTGCCCTAGTTGTAAACGTTCCTGCTCTAGGCCTATCACTGTTTCACTGGCACCGAAACATGTACCAGCTACCGCAAATTATTTGAGCACTCTCACACATTTTTAAGTAGTGAACAGAGAAACCCTGTCCAACTACCATCACTGCTACTTTAGCAGACTCCACTCTCCACACTTTAAGATAAGTTAACCCTTCTAAAAAACTCCCCTATACAGTCACTGACAAGCTCCTCTGCCCTGAGGGTGAAAGAGTTTCCTTTTTACCACAAGAATTTTCCATAAGTATAGACCATACTCCAGGGAAACCCTGCACAAATAATTCACTCTTCACTTACATTAGCTACATGGAGTACTGCAATTGATATACCTCCCGTATCTTTAATGAAATCCAGATTCTCTAGTCATGTTAATAGGAGAATCGCAATTTCATTACAGGACCGGAGGCTACATTATGTATGTTGGTAGCCTTGTAGGACAACATCAGTTGTCTGAAAGAAAGGCAGAACAATTAGATTATTGTTGAAATAACCAATACATCAAATAGGAAAATGCAGCAATAGCAATAAACAATAATTATAGGCAGCAGAATAAGAACAAACAATCAGAATAAGTCATCAAATAATAAATCAAATTAAAGAATAAACGGTCCAAGGGGAGGAACGGGTGGGATAATGTTAGCCTCTGTGTCTTTAATGAAATCCAGACTCTCTAGTCATGTTAATAGGAGAAATGCAATTTCATTACAGAACCGGAGGCTACATTACGCATGTTGGTAGCCATGTAGGACAACATCAGACATGTGCTCAATAGGTTTACAATAATTTTGAGCAAAGGTAGATGCATTAGACCAGTCCGCTGCTATGAGGATA
Organism: Lissotriton helveticus; assembly: GCF_964261635.1. Taxonomy (NCBI): domain Eukaryota; kingdom Metazoa; phylum Chordata; class Amphibia; order Caudata; family Salamandridae; genus Lissotriton; species Lissotriton helveticus. Next base: position 184,669,878 of record NC_136063.1, read on the forward strand.
TCATCCAATTTACCACCAGACCACAAGGATTTACTGGCCATAGCACCTATAAGGGAGTGGGCTTGGAATTTAAATAAATTAACGCCGGCTAGGTTCATAGTGGGCTTGACCCATCTGGCAATGGAGGCAGAGATAATGGGTTTAAATGGTTTGACAAAGGAAACAAGCGATTGATTAGCATCATGAGGGCGAAGATCATTCATTCTACAATCATATTCCTACATACAGTCTACAACACAGAGTTTCTTACACAGGTCGAAACGAGGATAAAAAATAGAATCTGTCATAGCTTTGGTTCTTCTAACAATTTCAAATTTAACACCAAACATATCATAGGATCTATAAGAAATATCAAGACATTCAATATCAGAGACTCTGCTGCAGGAAATTAAGCACAAGAGAGTTGCAAGTTTAATAGAAAGACATTTCCTATTAAGTAAAGAGTTATCAGGCCAACTTGAAAAAAGGACTAAAATAGCCTTAACGTCCCACATGGACTGGTACTTAGGACTAGGTGGCCTCTTCAACCTAATACTTTTCATGACTCTACAAACAATAACATTTTTGCCTACCGTCTTACCGTTGATAAGAGAATGACCAGCAGAGATGGCTGATCTATAACAGTTGATAGATCTATAGGAAAGACCCATATTGAATTGTTCAACAAGAAAATTAGCTACGTGTACGATAGGAGCCTCCACGGGATCCATGTCCCTCTCCAGGCTCCAACAAAACCATTTTCTCCAAATGTTGTTGTACCTATAGTGTGTTTCAGGGGCCCAAGATTCTCTGAGGAGAGTTGCAGCTGATGACTTAAGGCCAGACAATTTGTTGGATCTCCTAACACTTTCCAGGCAAGAGGATTCAAAATCCCGGAAAGAACCAGGTGGTGATCTTCCCGGTCTGCGTTTGAAACCAGACCCCTGGCTGCTGGAATGAAGAAAGGAATGCTGCAAGCTAGTTCTAGGGTGGTTGGAAACCAGGCCTTAGAAGGCCAAAAGGGGGTTATCAGGATTAGGGAACATTGGTCCTGTTTCACCTTCTGAAGAAGCAAACAAATGTAGGATCACATTGCTTCACCTCCAAGCGGGTTCGCCCCTAAGCATTATGGTGGATGCAGTTCATCAAGCGTGTGTACTTGCACAAAGGTTCTTTCGAGTGTTTCACCAGATTGGTGCAGATCAATGCTGGCCATCTCTAAAGACGTGTTTCTGGATTATTATCCGTCATCAGTAGAGATTAGGAAAAAAATATTTGGGGTTGCTGTGCAGGCTGCCAAAGTCTTCTCGGGTCACAGTACCTCTCCAGGCGCGCAGGTGCCTCTCCACGAGCTTGTCAGCTCAAAGCGGCTCGGGGGAGCCTTTTAAACAGGAAACAACTGTGGGATCACACTGCTTCACCTCCCAGCTTGTTCACCCCTAAGCATTATGGTGGATGCAGTTCATCAAGCGTGTGTACTTGCACAAAAGTTCTCTCGAGTGTTTCATCAGGTTGGTGCAGATCAATGCTGGCCATCTCTAAACATGTGTTTCTGGATTATTATCCGTCATCAGTAGAGATTAGGCAAAAAATATTTGGGGAGCCTTTTAAACAAGAAGCAAATGTGGGATCACACTGCTTCACCTCCCAGTGGGAGAACTTTTTTGCAAGTACACATGCTTGATGAACTGCATCCACCATAATGCTTAGGGGCAAACCCACTGGGAGGTGAAGCAGTGTGATCCCACATTGGTCGTGCCCCCAGGAACAACTGAGTAGTTTGTGCCAGTATGGACACCCAAAGTATTCGAGGTGCGAGGACCTCCCAAAAGATTTGAGGTGTTGGGACCTCCCAAATTAATTGAGGTGCTAGGACCTCCCACAGCGCTCTGGTTAGGCTCAATATTTTTAGATTTTTTTTTACTCTTTTCCCCTGAACAGTGGGCATGCCATTATGAATGGTATTTGAGCCTTCAATAGAGTTGTCCTATTCAGAAGGAAGGGGTCTTCTAGCGGACATAACCTCCTTAAGGGTGTCCAGCATACAGGACCTCATCTCTATATGGATGAATTTTTTAAAAGAATCATCATTAAAATTGGGGGAGCTTGCTAGAGCGCCATCAGAGTCTAAGTCCGACACTTTTAGGCTCAGAGACTAGGCAATTTAGAAGGAAAGGTAAATGCCCCCTTTTTTAATGTCATTTTATCCAAAAACATAAACAAAAACTACCCTTAGTAAATATTTCCTTTTTTTCTTTTTTTTAGGGCGTCAAGTCCAAAGTGGTGAAGTTGGCTGGGTCAAAAGGCAATGAAAATCGGCAGAAAGCAAGGGATGAGTGACCGGCACCAGCTGATAGCAGGTGAGCAACTGTAACAAGCCGCTCTATCTCAGCTGCTGCCGGAGGGTGTAGAGGAAAGGAACTTGGCTACAGAAGCATGCAGCACTGACATTGCCTAGGCCCACTTCTCGAAGGGGAAAGAGCGCTCGAGCGAGAGGACACACGTTTAACCAAAAGCTTTTGGGAATGGCTTAAGGGGGGAAAAAGAATTAAAACGATGGCGGCATCAGGAAGTGCGTTGTACGCGCAAACCGCAATCGGACCACAAGTGAAGGTGGGGTTTTGAGAGCGGAACACAGCGGAAGACCGTCGTGAAGGTAGGAGAGATCAAAGCGCGCAAGGCGCATAGGCCCACCTGAAGGAAAGAGACACCGGGACTCGGTGAGGAGAAGGGGGAAGAGGGCGGGGGAGTGCCGAAGAAACCATAAATTGGATTCCGGGCATTTGAAAGGTGAAAGGAAAGAAGGGCGGGTGAAAGGAAAGAAGGGCGGGTGGGAGGGGTAAAATCCCTTCAGATCGCTAGCAAGGCAAAGCTGTTAGGCAAACAGTTAAATAAAGAACCAGAAATTGAAGTAAGATAAAGGAACTTATCTCCTTGTGAGCCACATTTAAAAGAGGCAGTCTGTTTGGTGCTCATGTCTCTTATACTATATGACTATTCCATTCTAGAACTGTTTTACTTTGTGATATAGTGCGGGTGCTTGTGACTGCATTAAAGAGATAATGCATAATGTAGCTTCCAGTCTTGTAATGAAATTACATTTAAGTTCATTCAATGATGAGAGTTTTAGGAAGTTTTCAAAGCTTGATTTCTCATAAAGAGATTGGTAAATTCTTTTCTTGCGTCCATTTATTAACTTAGTGAATCAAATGTTCTGGTCACACAAATCCTAAAAATATTGTTAGAGTCATCAATAGAGCAAAATAACAGTGGGTTCCATACAGGAATGATGCTATTTCTATCCAAATGTAACCTAACCTATCAGAACCCATAAAGAGTCCTTGAAAAAGAGTAAGAGCAAAGGAGCATCAAAATAAAAAAGTATGTCTAACTCCCCATAAAGAGTAGTTTTTGAAATTCAGCTGAGTCTCATTTCAACATAAATATTAGTATACAGTTGCAGTAGCAACCGCACAAAGCTAAATCTCGATCAGGAAAATAAGAAAACAGACACAGCAGTAGCCGCCCCAGTTAGAGTGAAAGGGTAAAAGAATTGTCACCTACAAAGTGGCAACAGCATTCATCGTCACCAGTAGCTCACAGCAAAAGGGCAACTTCAAAGGAGAATAGCACACATGGGTGCTCAGGGAAAATGGCGCCTGTCTAATTAGAACCACGCACTATTATAAAAGACATAAAAACACATTACTACATTGTTTCATCTCCAAAAGTCCTCCTCCAATGAGAAGACATCCTTCGTCTGTACGCGGTCTCGTCCCTTCTTTCACATGGCAGACATGTGTAGCTCCCGATCCATTATCAGAAAAGTATCATCTCATGTCAATATTTGTACGACTGGGACAAGTCTTGGTTCCCAGGAAAGAAAATTGCAGTGTTCGGTCAATTACTTGTTAAATGTTTCACTGAGGGAGAATGAACTATGCTAAAGACAGAAACATTTACTTGCAAATCTCCTGTTAGGTCATGGCAGTCCAAACCTTATAAGCATATATTTATTTTTAAAACAAACTGTCTGTTCAATTTTATACAAATATATGACAACGAAGGAAGTTCGGTTCTAGTTTATCAAGAATAGTTAGCTGAAGAAATAATACATTTGATAAGTTCAGCACATTCTTCAGTTATGACAGCATCTAAGCAAGTCACTTTAAGGTCAATCCATTGAATACACTTGTGCAGATTTCAACATTTTCCTAAAGCATCTATTTTATAGAAAAGACAAGCCTAGCCGAAGTTTTGGCATTAGGAATGTCAGCTTAGTGCATTCTCCACCATTTTCTATGTGTCATTTTTGTTTTACACATTTTCGTATTGAATACCAAGACACATTGGAATTAGTATTGATTAATTTCTATAGGCAATCATCTTTTATGCTGGTCTCTAAAGTTTATCAAAACTCCAAGGACTATGGTGGTGGCCCACGAGACATCACAAGACTCTGCGGTGGTCTGGAAGAACCAAAGGTGGTGTCTTGGAACGATAATATAGACTGCTGTTGGCAGCGGAAAAAGTGGTGCAGGGGGAAAAGACTGCCCTGAAAGGTAAGAAGAAATGAGATGCTGGACTCAACACTTCTGAATGGTGAAGCTTCTATTGGTTTCCCAAGGAATACTAATGGTATGAACTATTGCTGTAGGCCTCCTTTCAAAGAAGAATCAGCCCTGAAATTAGTGGCCCATGTCGCCTTTCTTCTCCATTCACTATGCAGGTCTTCAGTTGGCCACTGAATTGTTGGTCGAATTCAGTTGTGTAACCCAAAATATGATGGGTCCCTCGTGCAGAATGCGTTGAGGGGTTTCCAAGTCTCTCATATCTCACAAATATTAATTGGCCTTGGGCTGAATGAGTGTCCTATGAAGGGCTACCCCACCTGTGCTGTAGGGGATGCAGGGGCCTGCGTTACACCCCTGGTCAAATTCAGATGCACATACGCTATGATTTGTGTTCTTGTTTTGTTTTCGTCATCTTCCAAAGACCAATGAAAAAAGTTCAGAAAAGAAAACTCGAAAGACTATAAAGTCTTGTCGGTATGTTCATATTTGGTTTGCAAACCTCCCAGAAGCCTTGGAATCCATCACTGATTCACTGTTTAGAACCCTTTGACCTCAGCTGATGGTTGCACCCAAACTTAACTTTCTGAAGGCTTTTAGCACCAGTACCACCCAGATTCTTCAATCTGGAGATGCTACAGTGCCTACAGACCAGGCTGTGAATACACTATGAACAGTACCTACAGACCTAGCTGTGAATATAACAGTACCTGCAGACCAGGCTGTGAATACTACAGTACCTACAGACCAGGCGGTGAATACTAGAGTACCTTCAAAGCAGCCTTTGAATACTAGAGCACCTATAGACCAGGCTGAGATTACAACAGTACATACGGGCCAGGCTGTGAATACGTCAGTTCCTACAGACCAGGCTATAGCTACAACAGTAACTACAGACCAGGATGTGCATACTACAGTATCTGCAGACCAGGCATTGAATACTACAGTACCTACAGACCAGGCTGTGAATACTACAACCCCTAGAGACGAGGCTGTGAATATAAAGCATCTACAGACCAGGCTGTGAATACAACAGTACCTACAGACCAGGCAGAGTATACTACAGCACCTAAAGACCAGGCTGTGAATGCAAAGCATTTACAGACTAGGCCGTGAATGCAGCCGTACCTACAGACCAGGCTGTGAATATAACAGCACCTACAGACCAGGCTGTGAATACAACAGTACCCACAGACCAGGGTGTGAATACAATAGCCCTACAGACCAGGCTGTGAATACCACATTACCTACAGACTAGGCTGTGAATACTACAGCACCTACAGACCAGGCTGAGAATGCAACAGTACCTACAGACCAGGCTGAAAATGCAACAGTACATACAGACCAGGGTGTGAATACAATAGCCCTACAGACCAGGCTGTGAATACCACATTACCTACAGACCAGGCTGTGAATACTACAGCACCTACAGACCAGGCTGTGAATACAACAGTACCCACAGACCAGGGGGTGAATACAATAGCCCTACAGACCAGGCTGTGAATACCACATTAACTACAGACCAGGCTGTGAATACTACAGCACCTACAGACCAGGCTGAGAATGCAACAGTACCTACAGACCAGGCTGAAAATGCAACAGTACATACAGACCAGACTGTGAATACAACAGCTCTTACAGACCAGGCTGTGAATACTTCAGTACCTACAGACCACGCTGTGAATTCTACATCTCCTACAGAGCAGGCTTTGAAAATAACCATACCTACAGACCAGGCCGGGAATACTACAGCACCAATAGATTAGGTTTTAAATGCTATTGTGCCTACATAGGAAGCTGTGGATATACCAGTACATACGGGCCAGGCTGTGAATTCTACAGTATCTACAGAACAGGCTGTGAAGACAACAGCAACTACAGAGCAGGCTGTGTATACTACAGCACCTGCAGACCAGGCTGCGAATATTGCAGTACCTACAGACCAGACTGTGAATACAACACCATCTACAGACCAGGCTGTGAATACAACACCATCTACAGACCAGGCTGTGAATACAACAGCACCTATAAACCAGGCTGTGAATACAACTTTATCTACAGGGCAGGCTGTGTATACTACTGCACCTGCAGACCAGGATGTGAAGCCTGCAGTACCTAAAGACCAGGCTGTGAATAATGGCAGCAATTCAATTTATTGACCTGATCAGTTCTCTCTAGATCCTTACTGTCACTGTCCTAGCGACAGACTCCCCACCTAGACCCCTACCATCACTGCCCTGTCACCAGACCCCTACCATCACTGTCTTGTCGACATACTCCCCAGCTAGACACCTACTGTCACTGTCCTACCGACAGACTCCTCACTCAGACCCCTATCATCACTGTGATGGAGCAAGGTCTCACATATGCAGAGACTTGCTTGGATTCAGCCCTCTCGAAATAACCTATAATTAATTAACCAACATGTTTCGTTCACTAATATTTGCACTACACAACATTTTTAGTATCTAGGGGAAGCTTGCCTATGTGCTTTTACTAACAGTAACTCGAATGCATTAAAATGGCCACCAAAAACGCGGGAACTGTACTACGCATGCGTCTGCCACACTCACATGGTGTGAAGTACTTCTGCTTGTGAGCACTGGTGCCAGAAATGGCAGCTTTAAATCTCACATGCTAACGCTTATGCTGCAGCTTGAACTAAACTTGTTTGTTTTGCTTAACTATTAATGTAAAAGATAAAATAAAGTAATGGGGTTAGAGTAGAGATAAGTGGTATACAGTGCTTTCATTTATTTTTGTATTCTAAAATGTTACTCTTTGACTTTGCTGATAGCTCGTACTTGGGCCTGACTACTGTGAAATACCCCATCTTTGAAAGCTACGCATGCGCACTCACACTCTGAATTTGCTGAAGCATTGGCATCAAACCTCGGCCAAGAAGCATCTTACCTGCGATTTGCCTGAGAACCTCACCACATGACCCGGGAAAAGGAAGAAGACTTACAATTTATTTTAACATTGTATGCAAAAATGAAATAATGTTGGTGGGCGAAATAAAGACGTGAGAAAGTAAATTGTGGGTGGGAACTGGATCAATTCAAGGGAATTTAGATGATCTCATCTTAGTATGGCGTGATGACCCCTCCTTGTCTTTCCAACCAATCACTGAAGGGGAGCACACAGATTTGCAACATTTAGGGGTGGTACATTGTCCTCAAAATGGTATAATTAAGGTTGGTTTAAATAGAGAAATTGTCCGACTTGTCCGATTGGCTGACCTGTCACTGACCCAACGACTGCTGTAGGAGATCGAGAGCAGAGGTGCTGGCGGAGCACTCTGTCAGAAGAATCGAGATGTTGGTGGAAATTATTGATTACCCAGTCACGGTACTAATTGGCTTTTCCCGAGAGAGAGGGGTGTGACGCTGGCGTCACACTTAGCTGGGGTCACCTGTCCTGATCTGCACCTGTCTTGTCCCGTGAGCACCTGATTTTTCGGGAGCCTGGTCCATATTTTGCCCCAGCCCGTGGCCAGGATTGGTCATTGCACCATTCTAGGTAAATATAATCCATGTGGTATGTCCTTGGGCTATTTCCCTTACTCACCCTTCCCAGGTACCAATGTCTAAAGGTGTTACTGTGATTTCTTACAAACTTTATGTCCTACTGGTTATATTCTTGCTTGTAAAATTTATGGTCACAAGATTGTGGCCTTTTTCCATTTGACTCAGAGAATCTCTCATAGATAAAGGTTTTAAAACTTTCCCTGAGTCTGTGGTTATTTCAGGAAAACGTAAATGTGTTTAAATACTGCCTGTTTTAAACTAACTCCCTCTTCGATCTCCAGGACGTATAGCAAAGGTGACAAGGATTGGTAAGTCATGGTCTACAGGTATAAGTCCTAAATGGACCTCTAGGCACTGATAGGGTGACTAAATTAGTAATTAGTTAGGCAGGACTGCTAGTTCAAAGTGTGAATGTTATATGGGCCCAGGTGAGAATGGTAAAATTGAGCTAGTAGGTCCCTGTGTGCTCTATCAACTGTCCTACTGACAGACCCACCACCTAGACCTCTACTGTCAGTATCCTACCAACAGACTCCTCATCTAGACCCTTGCCAACACTGTCCTACCGACAGACTCCTCACCTTAACCCCTACCATCACTGTCCTACCGACAGACTCCTCACCTAGACCCATACCATCACAGTCCTCTCACCAGACCCATACCATCACTATCTTACCGACAGACCCCTTCTTCCCCACCTAGACTCATACCTTTACTGTCCTACCAACAGACTGCCCACCTAGCACCTGTCCCTCTTTCTCCAGAAGAGGAGCAAACCTACTGTTAATACAGCCTCGCCTGCAGTCTTACCCGCCCTGCTTCTACTATTGTGCCATTAGCAACCCCCCTGTCACTGCCCTGTGGCCAGAAGTCCCGATTCCAGTCTCCTCTCCCCCATCGATAACCTCGCCCTGTCCTAGATCGCAGCATTAAGCTCCTGCTTCACGTTTTTTTTGCCACAGCTCAGTTGTTTGAATGAATGTATACGTAGGAAGGTAATGTATACCTTTAGCAAGTGGTGGGGTGGGGCACGTAAAACTGCCCACTCAAATTATATGGGGCATGAGGTGTTTTAGCCAAATTCTGTGGAGAATTATGCAGTTAAATTTTCTTTTTACAATTTCTATGGAGTGGGATACTCCAACAAGCACTTTAGATTTTTGGCAAACGCAATCGATGTCTTTCTAGCGTCATTAATCTGTTGTTCGAGCTTTGATGACATCATCACTCTCAGCTACAACTCCACGACGGACTGTGGTGCTGATTTCTGTAAATAGTACATGAAAATTAGCAATCATGTTGTTTTCTCATTCCTCCAAATGTGTTCTTTGAATCAAAGTAGCCGGTGCTACTAGGGGCGTGTCAAGGCTCCGGTATAGTGTAAAGGTTTGATCTACAACATTGCTGTAAGATACCTTTCCCTGTTTCCCTTAGATCTACAATCTTATTCTAATATAAAGGGGCTGTTGTGTGAATGATGCCACTATAGCGCCTGGATACCCTTGCGGGCGACTAGCCGTGCTCTATAAATCCTGTTTGATTGATTGAATAGACCCCAAAACCCAAGTAGACATCATCAAATAAACGAATATTCTAAAACACCTGTTGTTGGTGATTGTTAGAAATGCAGGGCCGGGCAAATAGAACTGTTCTCTTCTGTTACAATGGATGGCCTCTTTAGCAAATAACAAACATAACAATTGTTGGTTAGAAAACAAGTCTTTGATATACACTTTGCAACTAAACTCACTATACGTTGTTTGGAGGAAAATTCAAGGAAGAAACAGCACAGAGCCAATTACCCCTTTATTTATGAAGAATTTTATGGGTCAATATTGGTTATTCTGAAACACACAAAACTTGTTAATAGGATTTCAGAGTCATTACTTGTTACGATCTGACATCCTCCATGGAGATTTGTTAATACCTCGGTGTTATAACTAACCTAACATTTGCATATTATTTACATTTCCACATTTCACTGCACCGCAGCACATTTTGAATGCAACTTTTCTATTTCTGAAAGATGTAACACCTTCACACGCAAATTTGCATATTTTAGCACACCATAGAGCAGGTGACAACAGGCCGATGCACATAATTGCATCAATGTATTGCAATTCACAACCCTGCAGGTTTGCACTCATAGGGGGATATGTACAAGAATATGTCGTAGCGTAGTGTAACGCCAAATTTGGCAACGCTGCGCTCCGGCACTTTCAAAACTCATAGATGCACCTTATTTACAAACATACGGCACACCACTGCGTTTCCCCTAAGGGAAACCTTCCTGCACATAAACAATTTATAAAGGCGAATGGCTGCTTGTATGTGTGTGCTGCATAATGCAGCACACATAGAAACAGCAAAAATGAGGAGAAATGAATGATTTCTCCTCGTATCCCCATCAGCAGACCAGGTTTTACCTGGCCTTAGTTTTTGTTGCTGTCCCATCCTTGTAAATATAGGGCAACGTCAAAAAGCAATGGGTGTTGCGGTGGAATGACCACTGTAACACCCATTGCCCACCCCTCTGCTGCAGCGGATCGAGGCATATGTACAAGGTGGCGTTAAGCTATTTTAGGTGGCTTAACTCCACCTTGTAAATATGGGGTATGGAGCAATGCCACTGGAGCATCAAAAAAAGTGATACTCCAGTGGCGCTAGGAGCTTGTAAATAGGCCCCTTAATTCTTAAACCATTCATTGCCATTTGGTGGACGGTGGTGCGCTGAGCTGAAGGCAGATAGCAATGTAGGACCATATTACTCAGATTGGCCATTTTTTATTTTTATGCTACATGTTTTTTTGGAGTATTTATCATGTATAAATAACAAAAAACCAAAAGTGGTTCTTTTCAGAACCAACAACAAAAATCAAATAAAGACCATTTGCTCTATGGACTCTCAGGCCCTCCATGGATGCCCATGGCGAGTTGGGGTAGCGTGTTTCTTTAAGCTAGGGCCTAAGGCTAATCCCACCAGTGCAAGGCAAAAGTGAAGTAGGTAGAGAATATTTTCATCGATTTTGAACATATCATTAAAAAAAGTCAATGAAAAACTACAGTTGAATTGAAGGGATAAATGGATCTAAAATAAAACGAAGAAGCTAAATGTTATGAGATCTGTAACACCACAAAATGCTTTTTATGTGCGGGCACGGAGGCAAGCCTTAGTGTACAGAGAAGCTAAAGTATAATTTTTCATCCACCTGGCAATGTATTTGATGTTATAATATATTATTGAATAATGTTTTTTTAATTGCAATTACTTGTTTTAATAGTAGTTACTTGACTAAATCATTTCCATTGTTGTGCACTTCCGGGTGCATATTGTGCACCCAATACATATTGACTGCTCAGGTTTCAGACCTTACAATGTGGAATAACCAGCAAATTGTAAATGTATGTTCCAATGCGCACAGACTGGTAATATGAGCTGTTTGCCCCCAGGATTCTCTCACGGTTTGACCTGTTGAAAATCTACATCAAAGCAAATAGCAAGAGGTGTCAGACTTGCAGACAACTTCAGACACAGGCTCATGTATGCACCCGACACAGATTACCCACCAATTTGGAATGAGGGTTTAGAGTCCTCATTGCCTGATCATGGGTGCCTTGTGAATATGGTAACAATCGCACACAATGAATTCAGACACTGGTGTTTTGAACCTCCCCGGGACTTTACAGCGCTAGCATAATAGCTGAGTGCTACGCAAACAAATGATGGACGGAATGCTGAATAAATCATACGTTCACCCCCAGTCAAGAGATCTGGGTTAAATCCATCATTATTTTGCTCGCCATGTCACCCCAGTTTAGACCCAGCCATATGAAAATCAGTCTTGACCCTGTGCCTTGTAGGAACAGTCCAGCCCGAAATGCCAAGCCAGGGCCTCCCTGGACCGGAAACATGTATTCTGTGACCGGTTTTAGGGCATCACCCTTCATCAGCCAGGCTAGCTTGAATCCAGTGGCACAGTGAGCACGGAACCTACGTCTGGCCATACCTTTCCCACTTAGGGTGACATATGCAAAAGAAACAATTGATGGACGGAAAACTGGACAATGCAAACATTCTCCTTGCCATTTGGGGTGGAATTTTCCCATTAGAACAGGGTCAAGACTGATTTACATATGGCTGGGTCCAAACTGAGGTGGCTTAGTGGGTGAAAAACTATGGATTGGGATGTGGCCGGAGCATTTGCAAGTGACTGAGCTTAATTTAAGAATTCCATCCATCATCTTGTTGCTGTTTCCCTGTAGGAAAGGGACATTATCCTGAAGATATTGTAGAGTTAAGTTTGGACCAATGTCTGGAATACATGGTAGGCCTTGAATTAGACCCTCCAGTCTCAGGCACCAGTAAAGAAATGGAGATGGCAAAATGGCCGGGCGACATAAGATGTATGGCAGGGTCAATAGTTAACAAAGACACATTTGAGAAAAATGGATGAAGTATGTGATCTGCTTAGTGAGTGGATGCCAGACTATTATGCTGGGTATCCTTGGCAAGGTTTTCCCCTAACTTTTTTGCCTTCAACCCTCCTGTTTTGCTGAATTTGTTTTTGCTGGCATTATGGCTCTGTGCACTTTAGCCCTGCTAACCAGTCCTAAAGTGCTTGGACTCTTTCCTTAAAACAAGGTAGAATCGGTTATACCAATTGGCATATTTAATTTAATTATAAGTCCCTAGTACAATGGCACTACCGGTGCCCAGGACCTGTAAATTAAATGTCCTGGTGGGCCTGCAGCACTGGTTGTGCCATCCACGTAAGTAGCCCCTTTAAGCAAGTCTCAGGTCTGCCATTGCAGCCTGTGTGCAGTTATAAACTGCCATTTCAAAAAAAGAAACATTTTGTCATGCCCAAACCTTTCAATTTAATGCACATGTCACCACTGGGGTAAGCCCTGGACAGTCCACAGGGCAGGGCGCAGTGTATTTGAAAAGTTGGCTGCATGCTTTTAAGTTTTATATGTCCTGGTAGTGAAAATCTCTTAAATTCCTTTTTCACTATTGCAAGGCTTACCTCTCCCATAACATTGGAGTTACCTTATTACATTTAATAAGCTGTAAATTCCAAATGGGAACAGGTAACCAGTTCATGTTTCATGTCTTTGGAATTGTAATGAGAAATCACCTCTTATGGTAAAGTCAGATTTTAAATTTCAATTTTGAAAATACCACTTTTCTAAAGTTGGCATTTTTCCTGGCTTAGCCATTTAGTGATTGAAGTCTGTCCCAGGGTCACATAACTGAGTGTGGTTGACAGTTGGGCTTTGTGTATTCCTCCCAAACGGCTTAGGTGTGCCTGGATCTGCCTTCACTGGCAGGATGGGAGGGTGGAGCTGGGCATTGCCCTACATACACTTGAATAAGCTGTGTTCTGCCTCTACACAAAGGGCTGCATATCCCTTGTAGTTAGAATGGAACCAGGGCAGGAGAGGCAGAAAACATGTGCGCTTCAAAGGGAAACCTTTAGAAGCATCTTCACTTCAAAGGAGACACCGTGTATAAATATTGAACCTCAGAAACCAACTCTTCAGCACACTTTTGCTCCACCAGGAAGAAGGAATGCTGTGCTGCTGAAAAGATTATCACTCTGCTGGACTGCTGCTCTGCTGTCTTTACCTGTTGCCCTGCTGCCCTCTTACCTGGGAGAGAAGGACTGGACCTGTATCTCTGAAACCAGTGCGTAAACGTGACTCCAAGAGCTAGTTGGCTGGCCATCAGGTCAGAAGCCTCAAGTACATAACAGGCTTCCAACAACCTTGAACCCGGCACTTGAACTTGCCATCTGTGAATTATGTCCTCCCAAGTAGTGCCACCCTCAGTCCTGGACCCTTGGAAGTGGTCCTGAAAGTGCTTTTGCCAGCCCAGCTGTTTCCCCATTAGAACTGATGCGAATCAATGCAAATCCCAGCAAAGCCTTGCCACACTGCTGCCACATCATAGGAATCATAAAACATTGTCCCACAGCTTCCAGCCTTATCGGAACCGCCATAAAGCAAAGAATCGCAAATAAATACCGTGCAGACCATGCACTGGGAGTTAAGGTACTGTGTTCAGGGGACCTAAGTGGGCCCCTGTAGCCGGCTCGAATTCCACCGGGGTTGGCCTAAACATTTGACTTTGTCCCGCTCCTTCACAACCAGATAACCACAATTGGCGCTTTGTGCTTTTTGGTGCTATTTTCACTTATATCTTTAAAACTGCATATCTTCAGTTCTACTGATTGGATGTTTGTCAATTTCTTCTTGATTTATTCATAACATTTTACTGTATTCTTTAAAATTGGTGTAGGATTTTTCTGTTTTCAGTTTGAAGTACTGGCTAAACACTTTACACATTGCCTCAAAGTTAAGCCTGACTGCTCTGTGCCAAGCTACCAGAGGGTTGACATAGGTTAATTTGGGGTTTGCTTGCGCCTCAACCTGACAAGGATTTAGGTTGCTGCTGAGTAGGGTTTCACCACCCTCAACCAGTAACCCCATTTCTTAAACAGAATAATTGCTACATTTCAAGAGCTTTGAAATCTCAATTAAGAGAAGATGCCATACTGCAGTTAGGGTCATCAAACTGGATGTTGAAAGTGCTCAGTAAGTTAAAATTAGCATCCAAATGAGACTGGACACAGATAACTGAGAGCTCCACCCACATTGTGGACCTGGTGGGTGGTAAATCAAAGACCACAAAAAAGCAAAGTTCCGAGAAAGACATAGGGGCCAATTACGATGTCGTTAGGAAAGGCTCCGAATGGGATTTGGAATTGCAGAATTAGATTTGGAACCCTTGTTTCCGAATGAATCGTACATATTTCCCAACGAGTGATGAGGAGGCCTGGAAACCATTTGGGCAGTCTGAATCGGTTCCAAAAGGTATTTGGACAGCCAGAGTCTTTCGGAGCCGATGGGTACAGCTCTATGGACACCGTTTCGGACGAGCGATTAGGATGACCGATTCGGACAGCCATTCCAATTCGGTCTACCCAACACAAAATGGCTGTCGGAATCTGTCTTTGGGGACCCGTTATGGGGCCCCCTTCACCCTAAGGTGTCGAATGAGACTTGTTGGGGTACCCAAGGGAGCCCTCGTCCCAACCATGTACAATGTGGCAGGCACCATGGGTTGCCTGCCACAGTGTGAAAGGTTTTCCCCACCCACCGTTTTTTTCAATGGGAGCCTGTGTCCTCGTTCGGAACACAGGCTCCCATTGAAGTCCCACTGAACGATGTTGGGAAGCATCGTAATTGGTCGGTTGGACTCGCAGAACCCGATTCATTCGGGAAACGATTCCAAAACTGATTAGGTCAGAAGTGTTTCCTAACGAGATCGTAATCGGCCCGATGGTGAGAAAACCAGGCCTACACCATCTGGTTCAGGAAAGATTCTCTACCAAGTAGGTAAAGTTGGACTTAAAAATAATCAGAATCCTACCACCCTTTTTCTCCAATCTTTCAGGATTGACTATACAATAGTAATCTGAAAGGGCAATTGTAATATCAGGAGTGAAATACTCACGTAAGCAAGTTTACATGAGAAAAAGAGCATCAGGTTTAAAATCCATACAAAAATTACAAAACTCCAAATGTTGCTTTACAAGACAGCTGCAGCTCATGCTAAACAAACTATATATTACATGCCTAAGAGCAGCAGGACAAACCAGTGGTAAAGAGAAGCTTGGCCTAATCTTTCAACATAAAGCAAAAGCCACAGCCACAATGATAACAATGGTGCATGCAGGCTGTGCAGAAGATCAAAACTACACTTACAAGCTGAAAACACTAAGGGACTGAAGGACCGCAGCTGTGCAGTGGAATAAATGAGCCTGCTTGAAGTAAAATAGCCATGGTTCCTCACCCCTGCACCCGTTCGGGCATGGATGGGCACAGACAGGGTTGCCTTTGACGCGCCAGCAGCACACCCGCTATGTGTGTCCACTGAATGTCTGCACGTCGCCTCTCTTTATATAGAAAGCAGGCTGTGTATCAGCCAACATGGAGAGAAAAACACAAGACCGTACAAGATTGTGCCCTAAAAATGGCACCAACAAGATGGCCGCATCATCCGCCCAACTCTCAAATACGCAGTTAACAGAGGCGGACAGTGCCCTGCTGCAAAGTGCAATAAGTGCAGAGAGCAATCAATTTTAAAAGTCCATAACTTGTCCCCACCAAGAAAAACAAGTACCACAAGTTTTTCAAGCCCATTTTTGCAAAAGAACACTAACACTGTTATCTGATGCGTCCGCGGATTGCATCTCTTTTTATAAAAGAGTGGCTGTTTATCAACCAACAGAGAGAGAAAAACACTAGACCGTACGAGATGACTCTCTAAAAATGGCAATAATTATTGCCAATTTCAGCATTTTGGCTTACTGAATCAAAATAAGTATGTTTCAGTAATTACCGGGCATATTTCCCTCTTAGAATTCCAGCAGGTTTGCTGAAATAAAAGGGGGGGGGGCTGTGATAAACATTGCACAGTCATAATCATAAACTCTGGGCAAACATGGGTTTGGGCAGGGTCACAATTTCCCAAGGCACTTGTAATCAGGCCATAAATATTGTAATGCAGGAGGGAAGTATCACAAAGTAACCGTTGCTCTTTAACCCCTTGGATGCTGGTGACGGAACCACTCCATCACCAGCCACGGGTGGGCTGTGCTAATGACGGAGTGGTTCCGTCACGGCCCCGCCGCCGCGCCTGCGCGGCATTAATTTCGTGCCTGCGCTGAGCCTTCCATTGAGCGGGCGGGGACGTGACGGAACCACTCCGTCACAAGCACAGCGCCCCCATGGCTGGTGAATGAGTGGTTCCGTCACCAGCATGGCGGTGCTGCGGGGCCGCCCCATTCCCCACAGCGCCGCGGCGGAATTACCGCCGCGGCCAAGGGGTTAAGTATTAGGAGCATAGAAAGAAGATTCTAGTTCTAAGATGGAAGACCCACTCTTTTGACTGACTGAACCAGACAGATAATATTCAAAGCGTTGAAAAATCTCTACAGCAAGATGTGCAAGAACTAAACATGTATGGCTGGAACCATCCTCTTGTACACCTAATCTTTAATGGACAAGATATCATATTTAGCCAACAATAACAAGTGAAAATATTTTTTTGCTCCAAATACAAGCCTACATGAAGATCTTTTGTGTAAATAAAAATAACTATAGATACGCGGATAGGGAGCACGAGTGAGGTGCTGAACCGCAATAACATTCTATTGCCTGATTGCGATTGCCTGATACAATTTTACTCGGTTTTATCCGTTTTATATATTTTAACAATTTTACTGTGTTTGTAGTATGTAGTAAATGCATGCCCGGTCAGTGTTAACCTACCTACTTGCTGTGGTCCTCCTACTCTCGGATCCGCCTCGGGGGCTGTGAAATTTCTTTTTTCAAATTGAACTAACAAGAAATTATTCACTTAATGGAATACTGTTATATCGCCATCCGGGTCCTAGAGAAACATTTCTCGTTAATGTGAATTCTTAATCGAGCACTGTGCCACCAGCTCAGATTATTTAGTACTAGGTGACTTCAATTTTCCCCTAGAAAATGATAACGACCAGGATACTATCCAGTTGTCAGAACTTATGGAGACCCTAGGCCTTGACCAAAGAATTGAAGCCCCCACCCACTCAGCGGGCCATACACTGGATGGGGTTTTCTCTAACAGTCCCTCCCAAGTTGTCACAGATATTCTTCCCCTAGTATGGTCTGATCATAAAACTATATTCTTTACTATCGGTCCCCCAATTACAAAAAGTGGCCAGAACATCACCATCAGGGATTCTCAAGTTCAGATCATGGAGCATGATAAATTCAATTGATCTCAATAGAACCCTGGTAGACATATGTCCGACAATGAATATAGTGGACGATTATGTGGAGATATCTGCCCGTAAGTACACTATCTGGATTAAAGCGGCAGTGGACCTCCTAGCACCGGAAAAAAAGCAGAAAAAACAGTGCGGCACTCCATCCGAACCCTGATTCTCTGAGACCTTAAAGTCACAGAAACAAACTTGTAGGAGATTTGAACAAAATTGGAAATCCAAATATGAGTCTGGAGATAGAGTGACCTATAAAAAGCCATTGCGGTATATCAATCTTTGATACATAGGGAGAAAACCAAATACTTCACCGAAAGGATTCTGTTGGCTGAAAATTCAGGCAAGGAATTCTCTCAGTACTTTATGACTGTTCTTCTTCCCTACTGACGTACGTTGACGCCCCTGGACAGGGTCTTGTTTATTGTTCTATAACTTTTGAGTGGATGGCGACCCTGCCTGTTTTCCCTCTGGGCTCCAATTGTGGTTTTGAAGGAATTTTTTAAGACAATAAAATTATCAAAAATGGCAACAAAAAAGGACAGCACGTTGAATACAACTTTCTCTGATACCCTCGACAGCTTCTTTCAAGATAAAGTCACAGAGGTTTTCAATTCCTTTAAGTTAAACCATAAGGAAGTACCCGTTGCCTTAACTCTTCCACAAATCTTGATAGGTTCTCCCCCCTTGATAGAGAGCAGGTTATGAAACTCATCACAGCTTGTAAATCAGGATCCCCACTAGACCCATGTCTCCCCAAAATCATACATTTAGCGCCAAAGATGTTTGAGGAACTACTCATGCAAATCCTTAATAAAGTGCTAAACACAGGATGCATTCCCATTGATTGGAAGATGGCATCTATCCACCCCATACTGTAAGAAAGTAACCTGGACCCCCCTGGAACCTAGTAGTTATAGACCCATCCAAGGCTTCCCTTCCCAGCCAAACTACTTGAAAAGGCGCTAAACATCGATGGCCTGTATAGATAATAATTATCTGCTGGACCCCTCACAATACAGTTTCAGAAAGGCGCATAGCACAGAAACTGCTTTGCTCGCCATCTCCGAAAAGATCTTGTACGCCGCCCCCCTGGTCAAATGGATACAGTCCCTGGGGTTTTTGGTAGTGTCTTACGCCGATGACACACAAATTGTGGTGTCTATCCCCAAAGACCCTAAAGAGGCGGGCCATAGGTTCAGCTCTTGTATGATGCAAGTTGATCACTGGATGAAAACAAATTGCCTAAAGCTAAACTCTGGCAAAACAGAGGTGTTACTTTTCGGAAACGATAGATCTGTTTGGTCACTTGGCTGGTGGACCCAGAATATGGGACCCTTGCCGACACCAGCTCAAAAAGGAAGAAACTTGGGAGTCATTTTTGATGATAAGCTCCACTTTGACCATCAAGTAAAAGCTCTATCCTCTTCAGTATTTTATACACTAAATCTGATAAAGAAAATCAGACCTTTCATCCCAAATGAACTTCAAAGATTGGTTGTCACCTCCCTCATCTTGACCAAGCTGGACTATGGAAATGTGCTGTTTATTGGTATCCGCAAAAAGTCTGTACAGAAATTACAAACATTACAAAATGCGGCAGCCATACTTCTTGCCGGAATTCCCAAGCATAAGTCAGCAGCCCAAACTTTGATTAATTTGCACTGGCTATCCATGGCAAAACGTTTAGAGTTTAAGACACTGTGCATACCTTTTAAAGCACTGCAAAACTATGGACCCAGATATTTTTGTAGTAAGTTAGCCTGGTACTCTCCAAGCAGAATTCTCAGATCCTTGGAAGCGAGGTTAATATCGACCCCCAGACCAAAGCTCATGGCCTGGGGCGGTCTGAGTTTCTCTCTGAAGGCAGCAACACTTTGGAAAACACTACCTTTACACATTAACCCGTTCAGTGGTGATGACGGCTCCCGGCCGTCATGAGTTATGGTGGGCGTGTGCTGATGACGGCCGGAAGCCGTCATGACCACGCCCGCGATCGGAATGTCCCGCACAGGTGCGTAATTCCGGCCGCAGCCAGGGGGTTAAACAGTGTTCTGACTTCCTGAGTTTTCAGAAGCAAGTCAAAACCTGGCTGTTCTCACCCCGATAATTAGTCATTACCTCAGTTCAGGCCTTGCATCTCCTGTACGCCTCAGCACCAAGACTCCTCTTGGCATTCGAGCGCTATACAAACCCAAAAATCAAATCATATCAAAATCTGAAAAAGTACTGTGAGAAGTTGGCCTGATGTATGATGTCTCCAATTCTGGGGGCACCTTATATCAGTCCAAACAATCCCTTATGGTGGTGGTTGTAAGTCAACCTTATCCTAGGGGAAGCATGGACTAAGCAGCCTTAAAGGCTTAACCTCAGAGGCGAGTGAAGCGAGCTATTTTACCATATACAATCCTGTAATACCAAATGAAAGGACACCACACAAGGTATAAATTATCAAAATATATGTATTTATTCTTAGAATAATCCCCACTACTCTTTATGAGCAATGAAGCACAAGCGTTTAAATAAAAGCACAGTATAACATAAAAAAGTTGCACGTTTTGGATGAGGCCGGTGGACACTCAAACCATATATCAATAAAGTGGTATAACAATCACTAATCGATCTGGGGTAAGGCCTAGGGCCTTGGGAATCGCTTGGACTACAATGTACTAACAGCAGTTAGGGCGGGAATAGCCCGCGGGATTCGGGTGCAGTGCAGAAAGCACAGGCATGCACCAATGCAAAGTCAATGGTGCGTAAAAGTTATCGAGTTACAGTTTTAAGAGTCTTCCGACTGGGCTAGAAGGACAAAACTTTAGACTTAGACACTAGAGGTGTAAAACACTACAGGAGCACCGGCGTTCAAGAGTTACCTCACCCACAGGAAGCGGGTGCACAGGTGCAAAGGTGTGTCGGGTTTCGTCACGAAGATCTAGGGTGCCTGGAGATGAAGATGCTGCAGGCGTCCAGAAGAGAAGTGTCCGGTGCGATCTAAGGGTGGATCGAAGTTGTAGAGTACCTGAAAGCAGAGGGGACAGAGTCTGGGTCACTAGCCAGTGACCAGGAAGGAACCAGGCAATGTTGGGCGCAATCAGGTCGATGTTGTGTAGCTTCTCTCCGCTGCCACGTGGGCTTTGGGGCACGGAGGATGTCCTGGAGTGAATCATGAGCTGTCCCACAAAGGCTCTCGCTGTCTGCAGTGACGGCTTCAAGATCGGAGTCAACAGGCCTTGGCAAATGCAACACACACAGGAATCAAAGATGGCTTAACACTCGGACCAGCAAGGTCTGAGCGGGTGCTCCTTTTCAGGGGAGCGAGTGCCAGTCTGGAGCAGCCAGACTAGCTGTGTAAATTTAAGGTTTCGTCTGTACTGGGGCCACTAGCCAACAGGCAAGAGACCGGACCAACGCGTCAAGCAGGAAAATGCAAAAGGGTCCCACGCAGCACTCGTCGAGTGTGGAGGGGTGAGCTTCGGTGCACAAGCTGCTCGGGGCTGGAGCTTCTCAGACTTCAAAGCACAGCTTCAAGGGGGCCTTGGATGCTGCACGGTCAGCGCTTTGTTGTTTCTCCAAGATGGCCGCTCCCACGCATCAGGTCGCCTCCACGGGTCTCAGCTCTGCAGGGACTGTGGATCGGGCTGTTAGAAAGCAGGCACGCTGGGTCTTGTTGATCTCTGTTGCTCGAGTTCTGGCGGGAACTGCAACAAAGCAAACGTCGAGGTACTGGATGGTGCCTGTTTGCACAGGGTGGTCACTCCTTGACCACAAGGGAGATTCTTCAGTCTTCCACGAGGAGTGGGATGTCGAAGGGTCCAGAGTTTCGTTTCATAAGTTTCAGTCAGGATAATCTGATGTGCATTGGCACTGCTCCCACCTATATTCCAAATCTGGGGGCTGGATACACCCCTTTCTCTTTGTCCAGCTTCGTGCCAAGACTGGGACAGGAGTGCCCCAGAACCGGTTTGACTGGAATCTGCCCAGGGACACCTTGTGCGCCCCAGGCAGTGTCTAGTTTCTTTCAACCCTCGCTGCTACAATCCACTATCTCCTGTCTGGGGTGGTGTGACACCTCCCTGTGACAGGAAACCCTTTGTCCAGGCGTCCTCGGCCGAGTTTCGGTCAGCAGCAGGAGGCCAGACATGTTTCTGTGGCAGCAGCATCCATTTTGTGATGCTGGGGCTCTGGTTAGGATTAACCGCGTTTTCAGTAAGTAACATGCCTGCACCCTCTAGAAGGGTGGGATGCTATCCCCATTACCAGGACTGGCAAGTGGATAGTATTCCAATGTGTATGACACCAAACACGACATGTTTTGATAAAGCCAAACCAGAGTTGCAATAACCGTAAGGATTATAATGCACTTAAGAGTATATGGTATGGCAGTATCACTGGAACAGCATTAAGGAATTGGTCCCAACACTGCAGACAGGCTTAGCTCATGCTAGAGCACCATCTCACATAAAACCATGCACTCTGCCTCCAGGACTGTAAAGGCCTGCCATAGGAGTGACTGATAGGTATAGATGTGTCCAGATATAGGTTTAGACATAGGTATATTACATCTAAGCAAGGGGTGAGTACACCGCCTTGCCCCAGCTGTGGGAACAGCCAGATGTGTCGATTTAAGTACCAGCCAGGGGTGGCAAAAGATATGCTGCACCCCCGATAGGCCTTGGTTGCACCTATGCCCTGGGCACCTATAGTGCATGGTACAGGGGCTGACAAGGTGTCCAGTACCAAATTGGTTATGTACCTATAGTACATGGAGTCCATTTAAAGAGGGAGCAGATAGCCTGGGGCCCTGATTAGCAGGATCCCAGGCCAACTAAGTCGATAACCAGCTAAACACAAGGCAAAAAAAACTGGGGTAACCATAGTCAGGTATCCACCTTCCTACAAGTACTATCTGGCACCAAATATATTTCAGTTGACTTTCAACCATGCTGGGCAGCACTTGCATACAGCTTTGAGTACAATGATCCATTGATATATTATGGCAGCTCCAACCTGGATCAACTAAATGCGCTTTTTGTAAGGAACCCATGTTCTCTCTACACAAAATACCCCCCGCAAATCAATTCTTCATAATCTCCCAGCTTCATTTGATACGGTAGAAGATTTGGTCTTTTTGACCTCCTTGCAGGAGTGGCTGGGGGTACCAAGCATTGTCATAGACTTGCTCATCTCTTTCCTAAACAATCACATGAATAAAATATGGAGATGATACTTCCAATTCAATTTAATTCTTCTTTATTCGATTCAAACACAAAAATGCAAAATTAATAGATAATTTAAAAACAAAAGTAATTTATTGACATTTTACAAGTTCATTTAGTTAAAACATATCTCTTCTAAATGTACTAGATATTTCCTAATTCGGGCTACTTGCTGAACAAAAGTCACAAATGTAAAGGTAGTAGATAGAGAGTCTTACTGCTGGAGACATATAAGAGCCGGACTGTATTGATCGAAATTTAAATTTAACAATAATGGCTTTATATTATGAGTTCTTGGAGTTTTTTAACATTTGCAAAAAAAATAGGGCCTCATTTACAAGCTCATGCCTTCCTGTACAAAAACAAAACTGCTTGCAATGCAGGCAGCACATAGTGCGTCAGCGCACGGAGAGGACAGGAATGTGCCATATAATGTTAAAAATGGAGCAAACCTGCCATGTCCCTGTCACACAACGCAGCACAGCAAGGTGTCTTGCTGCGCTGCGTTGCGTGACATTTTGATAAATCTGCCACTGTCTTTCCACCCTTTCTATATTTTCACAATGGCCATGGCTTCATAGATCTGCACCAGAACTGGCCATGGAAAGGCCTTTACTTTTATTAGATTGCACATAGTTCTTTAATAGGCTTTAGACTCAATTTTGAAACAAAGCTAAAACCTAAAAACTCTCTCTATTCTTTTAGTGACCTGTTGGGTTTGTATATTTCTTATATGCATCCACTTACCAGCAGAGTCAAATGTAGCCCAAAATACATACATGTGGTCACAGTGCTTAAATGTACATTACTTACGCCGTGAGGATGTGTCTTCGGTCTTTCCAGCCCACAGATCATTGTATAATACTTCCTGGAATAAACCTTTATGTCTAAATAATCCATAAAGTCTGTAAAACAAGCTAACGATTTCTGAAAGCCGCAGCTGTTCTGGACATTAGTTCTGGGGCGGCTGCATCGAGTTGGACTGGCATTGGAGGTACACCTGTCCGAGGCAAGTCATGACTCTTTACAGTAGGAATTTTTCCAAACAATTATTGTATAAAGTGAACAGGAAAGAGGAAACGTCGATAGCATTTTGGATGCTCTCCACTGCTGATTTTATAAATAGGGACACAAATTGATTGCAACCAGGTGGCCAGGAAATCATCACCATTCCTTACAGAACTCAGCAGATTGCTTAAGGTTGGTGCCCATATGTCAACACTACACCTATACACCAAACATCATATTCCCATATGCCATACACTTATACACCATACACCTATACGCCATCCACCTATATACACTACATTTGTACACCATACAGCTATATGCCATACACCTGTACACCTGTACATCATACACCTATACGCCATGCATCGATACACCATACAACTATATGCCATGCACCTATACTCCATACACCTGTATGCCATACACCTATACATCATACACCTGTACGCCATACACGTATACACCATACATCTATATGCCATACACCTGTACGCCTTATACCTGTACAAAATACACCTGTACACCATACACCTATGCACCATACACCAGTATGCCATTGGGGCCTGGTGTCTCCCCTGGAGTGCTCTGATTGAAAGCAGAGTCGGCATTTGTTATTTCACAAATGAGACTGATCTAGTATCTGAAACTAGTTGCTTACTACAGCTCACTTAACTGCCAGTTTCCTGCCTGGAAGAATCAAGGATGGAACAGTAATATTCCATCCACTCCGATGCCAAAACTAAGGAATTAATAAGAGGAGTGATAGTTTTCTTAAACAAGCATTTGCAATGCAATCGGTCTCGCCTTTGGGACCTTATATGTATTTAGCTATGCAGCACATTAGCCTGGGTGCTGAAACATCTACTGTTCTTTAACATGGATGGAAAGTAAGCACCAAACTACGCGACACACCAGGTATGGGAACACATGGAGAGAAATATT
Source organism: Lissotriton helveticus (assembly GCF_964261635.1). Classification (NCBI taxonomy): domain Eukaryota; kingdom Metazoa; phylum Chordata; class Amphibia; order Caudata; family Salamandridae; genus Lissotriton; species Lissotriton helveticus. The sequence goes on from NC_136063.1 coordinate 184,694,960, forward strand.
GCCTTTCAGCGGAAAATGGTAGTCCAAAGCTCTGTTTTTAATATAAAATCAGGGTCTTCGGTGGTCATATCACTGAAAATACAAGATTTGAAAAAATAATCGTCTACAGGCGCTCGTGGAAGACAATTCCTATGGACTGGAATCTAGAGAATGCTAAAGTGATTCTGGTATTTTACTGACCTCTGCTGGTCGTTTTCTATCAAGAAAGGTAAATAGAGGCAGTTGCCAGAAATTTTTTAAAAAAGAAAGTCCCTCAGCAGAAGGCAATTCTTTTTTTTTTTACTGACCTCTACTGGTCAATTTGTATCAAGACAGTTAAATAGAGGCAGTTGAACAGAAAGAATGCCTCTTTCTTCATTGCAAGTTTTGTGGCATTTTAGGCCTGTTTATATCTTAATTTACACTTCTGGGTGGCAGCTATGTCTCTCTGTACTAATTTGGGGACTTCTTTTATCTTATCATGAGCCCTTTGTACAGCCCTGACCATTCAAACCATCTATGACCAGAAAGCTGTGTTGGTATTTTTCGTGTAGGTTAAAATTTATTTTTATTTCAAGACCTATCTATTCAAATCAAGATCTAATATTCGTAACACTGGATTCCTCATCCAAGCAAGTCATACAATCAACCATATAGTGGTTTATTAATGTAGTTAAAAACTTAGAAGGATTGACCCCATACCATTTAATTCTACTGGCGCCACTTCTAATCACCTCTATGTTCTTCACTAATATGGTCTTGTTGGGTGGGCTTATATCTATGTTTAAGTCTATTGTTACAGGGTTATGGTTACTTGCGCAATTCTGGATAACGGTTTAAGCACACAAAAAAGCGAAACGTTTGATGACACCAAAATATAATCAATTGTTCTAGTCGCTCCCCTGCCTATGAAAGCAGGGATAGTATTTGCGGAGGTACACTAATCACAGGAGTGTAAGATTGTCCTGTATAAGCAAAGTATTCAACGCTTCTCCATATTGATCACGTTGGAAAAGCGATTGGCTTTCAGCCCAATTATCAACAATCCCACATGCCTCATTTAGAGAGAGTAGACAATGATGTATGTTGAAATTGTCTGTTCAGATGACGTGAATGTCTTTACTATTGCTCCCTAGGAACCGTTCTAGATTTCTTTCAATTTATTCCACAACTTCCACGCAATGACAGCCAAATCAGTTGTTATGATAATTAATTAGTAGCAAGTCCAGCTTATGGTTTGCTGTTAATTTCAGCAATTTTATAATATGGAAAACCTAATTTAAACTTATCTATAGCGACTAATATCAATATCGAAACCAAGATCGCCAAACTCCTTTTGCTCTTCTCTCTCTGGACGTAGTTGCAGGTGTATGATACATAATAAAGCTGTCTGTATGAAAAATATCTACTGCCCACGTCTCTTGCATGCATATTACCTGATATTTGAATAACTATCTATCCCAACTGGTATCCATAGTCTTCTTCATTGTCCCTGCCACACTCTAGGATCCCAGTACAAAGTTTCGATTTTTGGTTTTTAGGGGATGATGATTTTTGGGGAACATCGTTTACAACGAAACTTTTACCACGCACTACCATTACAACGCAGGAATTACAACGAAAGTTGTTACAACGACTTTCGATGGAGGGCGCTGTTGGATAGGGAATAGTTTAACTTTCTTTCCAACACCTTCCCTACTATCTACGGGGACTGGAGTTGGAATAGAAAATTAAACTATTCCACTATCCAGCGCCCCCAACGCAAGTCGTTATAACGACTTGCGTTGTAATACCTGCGTTGTAAAGGCATGCGTGGTAAAAGCATGCGTTGAAAGGTCATACATCCATGATTTTTTTTATTCAAGGTTGTTTCATCGTGGTCAATAATTAGGCAGGATTCGTCAGGTTATTCAATTACTGGATCTATCACTACTATATGAGCGAGCCTAGGATCTAGCATACTCTCATTGCGTCACCCTTGAGCTCTAGGGGCATGAACCCCACTTGTGAACAGGTCCTGGGTTCTTTAAAGGAGAATGGTTCATGCCCTAGGAATTCTTGTAAATTGAGTTTAATGATGATATTCTTCAAGATGGGGTAGAGAGGGGATAAGCGTGAAGGTGGTATGGTATTTAACAGTGGCTGGTGTATGTCTGACCCACAGGGGCAATTGATATGTGAGCCCACAAGCGCCTTGGCACAAATGACAACCATGCAGGCAGTCTTCGAGCTGCCCGGATCTAGCCAGCACACCCCTGACTAGTTGATGAACCTATGCACTGTGAGGCAGGGTCAGAGGACCTGCAAATAAGCTTTGGATACCTCCTACAACACAAAGCACTTGAGGGTTGGTGATGCACCTATGCTCAAACCACACCAGGAGGAGGCGAGTGGGTACCAGAACAGGGCAAGCGAGTGTTCCATAAATAAAGCAAGCATTCGCACAGGAAGGGCGAGTGCTTTTCAGGGAGAGTACCCTCTCAGTTCATCTGCGAATATTAATTTCTTGTACAGCGGAAGGTAGAAAGGGATTCTCTGTGCTGTTTGTCCACGTTTCATGACTCCTTCAGCTTGTTAAGGTCTTCCACGTAGTCATGGGCAGTAGCAGCAAGGCAGCAGGCTTTCAGCAGGACACCGGCCTTAGTCCCAGCCTTTAGGAAACCGCCAGCAGCACACAGCACTCTATCCAGGAAACAACGCAGGTTTGGGCCAGTGTAGATCTTCCCTGGAGTGCAGTGGGACTCCATCTTGTAGTAAGTCCATGCCAGTTGGGCCACAGACCCTGTCAGTTGTATCAGTACATTCTCACAGCTTGAAATGTTAACCAATAAGGTTGCGGATTAGTTTTCCTCTTCACAGCTGCTTCGGTGAACCACTGGTCTTACCTTGCTTCCACAACACATTGTGGAGGTTGCTGTCGATGGGACAAGTCCTAAAAAAAGAAGTGGGGGGGGGCGCTGACATCACGACAGGAAGTGATGTCATGAAAGGTGGCATGCACCATCAGACTCATTGCATCCCCTCGCTCACCCCTTAGATACGATTGCATCAGAGAAGTCAGCGCGTGAGCAGTGTTCTGAATGAGCTCTGATCTCGCCCCAGAGAGGCCACAGTGTGAATGTGTGGCTCCATTTACTCCAGTAATCGAGCTCCTGGTAAAATAAGTGGGGGACGCCGTCCACCCGCGTGGTACCCCGAATCGAGCCCTGGACACCAAGCAAGTGCAATTGAAAGGGGCCTGCATCTCCGAACCCCCTTTGTATTCCTCTCTGACATGACTTGGACATAAAGGATGCGGCAAGCTTGAAGAAATGGGTGATAAACTATACTGGCTTTATTCATAGGAAGCTGCTATCCACATCTTGCACTCCTCATTTTCAACTTAAACACAAACATTGTACAAGAATCAATACAGGTAATGTTTACATTTGGAGATGTCAGTTTAGTTGATGTTCAATCATCAAATCAAGGACAGTTCTTTTGAAAAAATGATGAGTTTTGTGGTCTGGAATATCTTTAAATATTGACAAAATATTACTCTATTAGTCAGCGAAGAAGCCCAATGCAGCAATAACGTGTTTTCTGCGACTGAGGTTAAGGGCTGCACAGGCTGATGCTTTCTATGCATGCTTTAGTTGAATAAATTGGTGTGAATTCACTGCACCACTGGAGGGTGCACATTTTCAATTTACCACCACCCTGAGTTGATCTGAACTACTTCATATGTTCTGGGACCAATATCTGCTCCTACCAGCCAAGTCAGGCATGAAACAAGATGGCCGACATGCTGCATGGAGTCCGAGGATGACCCCGTCCAGGTTAACCAGTCCTTTCTCTGTTGAGTTTGAAGTTGAATCCATCACGACGGAGGCCGAGGTTGACCAAGTTTGACAGCCGCCCAGACTGTTTTGTGTGCCGCCGCGCCACACTCCAGTTCCAAGCAATTATCTGATGGCACAGAAGGCTGAGCGCTGTGGGTGGAGGGCAAATGGATGGCTTTTCTGCAGCTCGTCAGAAGTGTATAAGGATCCCACGCGCTCAGCGGCTTGCCATTTGTCAACAAGTGTGTGGGACGGACTCTAATATTCACTGGAGTGTGGCGAGCAATTCATCTCCTTTCAAGGCCACGTGGCCGACACCTGTCCACCCAAAAGGCCATCTAGGTTTAGATATAGGTTTTGCTTTCAAAATAAATTTGGGCTTTTTGCGTCTTTTTACCTCCATCGGTGGGAATCCGCTTTTAGTCAGTTTAAGCTTCTTAACCCGTATGGATTATGTTCCATAATATATGTCTCACACTAAAAATCTGGATGGCAATAGCAGTGGAAATGAATTGGCATCTGCCTTGATAATGGCATCTGTAACACTAAGCAAATTTTAAATAACTTTCATGGCCCTGCGGCTTCAAGCACATCATTCAGGGAACTTTCTTTTTAATACGCAAATGTAAATCTGCAGGTTGATAAATGCTGATAATTACAGTGGGATAGCAACCATAGTTAATGTTTAATTGGCTTTTCTATTACTGTGCCCTGCTTGTGTGAGATTAATGCCGTATATTCTGCTGCAGAATAGATGAGCGTGAGTTGCTTGCCTTGATAAAGGCTTTTTTTATTACAAAAAAATGGGAAAGAGTAATATGTGGCTCCAAAGAGTGCACCATGCCGAAAGGTGCTAAGAAAGAAAGACACACTTGCTTACACAGTCGCTCTCCTCAATAACTTGCAGAATAATAAAAATGAAAAATTATATTAAATAAAATGGAAAGTGAAATGAAATACAAAAAAACCACTTCTATAGTACATTATAATAAGGAAGGTGAGGATGTGGGGTGGAAGGATATTATGGCCTAAAATCTCACTTTTCGGAACTCCTAATTTCAGATAATCTCAGTCTAAAAACCATACCTTTCTGAGGCAAAGATCTTAAAAACGTGAATCCAGTTTGTGTAACAGCAATGACTATGTTGAGATTCTGAATATTTTTATTTTAAAAAATTCCTAATTGTGAAACATCTGCTTACCTGTACCCCTAGATAAAATTCAACTTTTTAGGTAACTTGTTACAATCTGATGCCCTCTTGTGGCCATTTGTGGTGGCACCATAAGGTAGTTGCCCATGGTTGGCTTATGGTAGCCCTCACCTTAGCCATTGTGAGGAGTTACATTGGAACTCATGAACCTGGGCTTAATTTGAGCCAGTGGTTTCCAGTGCTTGACACTGACACTTAATTGTCAACACCACACTTAGCACAGTCTGCCACATGGTGGCGCTGCTCATCTAATTTAGAGATGAGCAGAACAATGGTTGTCTATGAATACAATATACATTAACCCCTTCCCTGCTTATGACAGAACCACGCCGTCATGAGCCACGGACGGCGTGTGCTCATGACGGCGTGGTTCCAGCATGCGGCTGCCGCTCCGCCCACGCGGCATTAATTCCCCGCCTGTGCGGGCAAATTAATGAGTGGGCGGGGCCAAGACGGAACCTTGCTGTCATGAGCACAGGCCGCCCGTGACTCCTGACGGCGTGTTTCCGTCACGAGCATGGCATCACCGCGCTCACCCCCCACCCTCCCCACGCCACAATTCGTGCCGCTGCCAAGGGGTTAAAAATTACTAAAACCTGCCTACCCAGTCATTCCTTTAGCTTTGGGGACCTGGAAAAATCTGAACTGTCCCACTTGCAGGCAAGAGTGCTGGTTAGTAGTTGTTTTGGCAGCGATGACAGTGGTGATGGCTCGTGCAAACTGCAGTGGTCTTCTGGTCAGAGCCCTGACACTTATTATTTTACAAATTAAACACTGCTGATGAACCATGCATCTCCTAGCTTCCACTGATGGACCAGTCACCAGCAAAAGGGTAATTGTACAGGCCCGAACCATCCTTCGGTCCCTCCACTGTATATAGGACAGCCTCATGCATGCATGATTTTATTTTTGTCAGTAAATCAAACTGCTCATGGGAGAACGTAATCCAGCAGCGGATTATGGGTCCATAGTGGGAAGAAAAAGTTCTTGAATGTTATAGAGCACACTCCATGTAAAATGGGTAATTGGTGGTCCTGCTTTGCTCCCGTCCCGACACCACCTTTGATGTTACTTTAGCTGCCTTGGAAATGCATCCTTAATTCTGCAATGAAGTGCTGCCATTGCGTCACAGAGACCATGCACTCACCAAATTGATTAACGCACTAGTATAATGCAACTTCATGGGACTCCTTTTTTTGAGCCCGCAAAGTATTAGATGCCCAGTTTAGTCTCTGTGGTTCAAGCCAGTTACATTCAGTGGAAGGACAGATCTCAGCAAGTACATAATCCAACGGAACTATTTTACCAGATAGATGGATGTCATTGATTGTTAGGGCCTTTTTCAGTGTTTAATTTGTAAAAACAATAAGTGACAGAGCTCCAGTAAGGAGGCACCTTGAACAAGCCCAATTCTCCTGTTAGCGCCGCCTAACACAGAACCAACTACTAACCATGAAAGCAGGGAGAGGATGTGGTGTAATGACCAGAGCTGCCGCCTTCGGAGTTGGGGAACCAAGTTCGCGTCTCGGCGTTGGCTCAACATCCTGTGATTCTCGACAAATCACTTAGGGCCAGATGTAGGTAATCCTAATTTACCGATTCTAAAATACCGAATTTTACCGATTCGGTATTTTAGAATCGGTAAATGCTATGTAGGAAATAATTCGGTAAGTATTAATTGGTACGATTCGGTATTTACCGAATCGGTATTTACCGATTCGGTAATTCCCATTCATATCTAATGGGCCTGGAGGCCCATAGGAATGAATGGGATTTACCGATTCAGTAATGGGGAACACATTCAAGGGTGGCAGGGTGTCATATTGACACCCTGTAACACCCCTGAATCGTGCATGTGTGCACATATGGCACACATACATGCCCTAACGGATATGTATGTCTGCCACATGGCACTTTGGGAAATGCACAAAAACGCTTTTCCAAAGGTTTTCGATATCCACCAACTATATTTACCACCAACTTTTAGTTGGTGGTAAATACCGAATCCTTAACTATGCAATTCACTCATTTGAGTGCTCCCTACATTGCAGATTCAGTAATTTACCGATTCGGTATTGTAAGGAATAGGTAATTTACCGATTCCTTAAAATACAGATTTGGAAAATTACTGAATCTGTAAATTGGCCACCTACATCTCAAAAGACTAATACCGGTCGGTAACGGCCGAAATTCGGTAATTTCAGCCGTTACCGACCGGTATTAGCCTACCTACATCCGGCCCGTAATCTCCCGTAAATGAAACGTGTCCTTAAACGGTGCTCATGAAAATTGCAGGTGTTGATGATTAAGGGACTGTGCACCGTAAACCACAGACTAAAATTAAGCACTGCCTTTTTTAGGTCTGGCTTGACTGTGCAGTTGCCTAATACTTATTGTTATTGTTCTTTGAAATATAAATCAAGTGCCCTTATGATAGGGTGTGAAGTGAATTTGCTTCAGATGCATAGGAAAGCACGTTCACAGAGTCCAGATCCTGTGAGACTAGATTAATAAACTGGAGCTATCACTTGATATGAAGAATACCATTTGATGTATAAAGGATGTATGACGTTACAACGCAGGCTATTACAACACCTGCCTTTACAATGCGGTTTTTACATCGCAAACCTTTACAACGCATAGCGCTTAGAGGTGCTGGATAGTGGTAAGTATAATTTTCTATTCCAACTCCAGTCCCCGTGGACACTAGGGAAGGTGTTGGATAGAAAATTAAACGTATTCCCTATCCTAGAGCGCCCCCCAGCGCAATGCGTTGTAATGGTTTGCGTTGTAATGACCGCGTTGTAATGGTAGTGCGTTGTAATAGTTTCGTTGTAAAGGTTGTTCACCGATGTATAAAGGTAGGGGAGAGGGGTGAAATACGAGATGCCGAAGGTGATATTGCAATGCCGATGTTATGCTGTAATGTTGTTCAGGAAACGATATATAATAAAAAAAAAAGTAAAATATGCATAAGGTAAGATTTTATTCTACTTAGTGGACCCTCTTACCGCGTACAATTAGCTTCTTGGTGTATCATTCTGCCTAAGGTGGAGCGCTTGCATTGCAAGGCATGAAGGACTATTTTAAATCTCAAAGCTACACTGAATCATTGCATATTCGATTATTTACTTCACAGAATCATTGTCTACAGTAAGCGCTTTTTATTTTGTTGTTTTATATGATTGCAGCATACATTTTTAAATTGTTGTCAAGAGTCCTAATGTAAGTCAGACCTACTGGCATTGCCAATGCTTGTTTGCATTTGTGGTGCGAGTGGTCACTTCTTTCTAATTGCGATGTTCAGGAATGGGAAGGATCTGATGTTTGTTTCTTTGAAAGAGGCGTGTCCAAGCTTTCACAGTGGTTGCTAATACAAGAGAGTGGAGACAGAGCGAAATGATAAAAGACTGTAAAAGCGTACATACTGTAGAAAGTATATATATATATATATATATATATATCATAGCGATATAGAAGCCAGGCCGGGCCATGGGAGGGAGGAGGAGGGACAAGTGGAGTGTACACTTCTAACTGTGCATGTCTGTTGACCCGCCATCTAAGGCCGGCCAAACATACATGCGTAATTAGGTTTCTCCAACCCAGCTGTATTGCATAGCTGGGTTGGAGAAACAGCTTTGCCTGAGCGAGCGGTAAACCAGCCTGCTCAGGCCAGTCCCCACTTTGCTCTCATGCCATTGGTAATAGTATGAGACCAGGGCAGGGATTACACAGGGAGTCTCTGATGCTGCCCCAGTGTCTGCTGGGACCAGGAAGTAGCAGAACACCGAGGCGCGAGGCGGCCAACAGCTTCAGGTAAGTCTTTTTTTAAATTATTACCCCTCCCCCGCGCTCACCCTAAGCACACCACCTGACCCACCACTTTTTGTTTAGGTCATCCACTGCTGGTTGTAAGTGCAAATTTACAACTGAATTTAACTTACACCTGTAAGGAATTACAAAGGGGTTCTGGGAGCCATAAGTCCACTTACGGGTGCTGAGTACTCCGCACTTGTAAATGTCACTCAAAGGTTGGAAAGTGGGCGTTGCAAAGCACAGTTTCCTTTGGAAGTTTAAGAACATTGTAGACATTTGCAAACTCCTCTCCCACAGATTTCCATCTTTGAATGGATCAGAAATTTACTCCGGCACAGGGTAGCATACATCCCTTGTGGGGCGAAAAGTGGAATAAATCGCCACCAAAATTAGTGGGGTGAACAGACGTGCTTTCCCAACAGGGAAAATTAATTTTCATCCAGAAAAAAAAGACAAACTAAACGTTTTTTTCTGCAGGAGATCCTATCGCCCCTCTGCAAACATCTTTACTATGAAGTACTCCACACAGGGAGTAAGGGATCCCACTGAGTTTGCCATATGACCGTCCCAGATATATTCCTGCAAACCAGCAACTGGTGCAGACTTCCAGGCACATTTGTAGGAATGTCTGTGGACTCCAAAACGTTGGTAAAAAAATACATTCTGGTAGAGGACATCTGTGGCTATGCTCCTTTGAGTCTCAGGACATCAGTTACTATGGCTGACCTGCTGAAGCAAGCAGGCCTTCCTCACATGGATTTTACAGGTATTATGTCAAGCTCCTGAAGATTAGAAGGCCAGAGATTCCTCAGCAAAGAACTCTCAATTTCTCCAAGATCCATGGGTAACTTTGCAACTCCATGTTTTTCTTTGCCTTCTGGTGCTTATATTTCTGTTCATCCTACAAATAAAATAAAAAAAGTCCCAGAATACAAAGCAAAAACGTGGTCTGGTAGATCTACTCATGCATGGACCTGGCACTCTTGAGATGTCTATCATTTTAGAAGCCTTCCTCACACAGGTACCAAAATGAATACATCTATCAAGTAGGGGAAACATAGAGATTGGGGCAAGACAACAGATTGCAACTTGCAGATTGTGGCAAACCAATAAGTAACTACATACATATGATAGCAAACCCTTTTCAAGAGAAGGGATCTGACTGTAGCAATAGAAAAACCCACATCACATCTAGGATCTTTCTTTGAACCAGAAATCCAGAATATTTTGTCTAAAAGTGTGCACAGAACACACATATTTCACAATAGTTTTTTTGGCTTCTGTTATGGCCTATAATGTAGCTCAGGAGGATCCACTGATGCTCCAGGAAGACAAGATCCGTGCCAGGCTTTCAATAATATAACCACTTACTAGGGCGCTAGAGGGCGCGCAAGCGGAATGGCTGCCTAGCTGAGCAGCTCTCGTTCCTTGGTGCATAATCCTGCAATTATCTGCTGCCAACGACAAGTAACTTCGTGAAGTCGACTACCGATCATTGCAGCTGTCAGCCCCCGACACTCGACCCGAAGCTCAGCCCTCTCGGGGTGACAGGATCGCTGAAAACGGCGTCTGAAATCTGGCCGGCGATCACCCCGGAACGTACTTCTCGAGGGAGCCGGCCACAGGAGACCACGCAAGACCGGGGCTCGCCACGAGGAGGCGGGCTGCACCGGCACTCTTGGATTTGGCGCCTGAGACGCGAGTGGCTTCGGACCTCGGGGACAGTGCTACTAACGGATCCTGCTTGCTGCTGGCTGCCCGACCTGCCGACTGCACCCTGACTGCCTAATTCGGCACACGAGATCGCTACTTTGGGCAGGCGCCGCCGCACTCTCTGTGCGGCCGGGAGGACTTAGAGACCTACGGAGGGAGAGCCGTGACCGCGGTCGCTGCTCCACTAGACTCCGGAGGGTGTCGGACGCCCATTGCACCTAGCTACACTGAACGTAGGGTAAGAAGCATCGATACTTGGACTCACTGCGCACCCTCCACTGCCAGCTGCGCCGCTGGGAAACCTGCATCAGGCGCACAGTGGTGCACGTCGGTGAGACTCTGGGCCTGCCTACCTACTGCGAGTCCACTCTGGAAATCAACTTGCATCGTACATGGCACTGCGAGCGCCACAATAACAGAGCGCAAACCGAGACCTGCTGCCGCAGCACATTGAGGGGTTAGTGGGCTGGTGCATGCACTAGGGGGCCCTATCTGGTGCCTGCCGCGGCCATACTCGTGACTGGTAATTCGCGCCCGCGCGCCTGCCGGGCTTCCACTGTGGAACACCGGTGCCCTTCCTCTGCACGATCCTTCCCTGCCTCCTAAGTGCGGGTGTGGGCTGGGAGCATCTACCCCGCGTGGCATCACCTCCTAATAGTGCTGGGTGAGTGGGCGCCCAGATAGCAGCTCTCGAGACTACCTGCCTCCTATCTACGACCCACTGCGCGGCCTTATCCCTCCAAGGGCTGGTGCGGGGACGCACGAGGTGGCGGTGCGGACACGCTCAGTGGTCAAAATGGGGCACCCTGAACATCGCCAACCTAAACTTAGCTTTGATAGCGCCAAGAAAAGTACCAAGTCGGTGCCTGCTGATTCAAGGCCTCTTGACGCTCCATCATCGGCCGCTGCCTCTCCCACCAGAGACATTGATCTGCACAACCTGTTCCAGGAGATGAGGCAGGGGTTCGCTACTGTGGTTGAAAAGGTGGATGGCATGACTTTTAGACTGGACGCCCTTGTCCATAAGGTTGATCGGCACGAGGAGCGACTCACGGCCATGGAACAGCGGATTTTGGACAACGATGATATCACATAGTCCCACTCCACACAATTGGCCCGCATGGATAACCTGCTCCGGCTTATAGCGGCTAAGAATGAGGACTTAGAAGCCCGCAGCCGACACAACAACATACGCGTCACGGGCGTACCGGAGTCCACAGACACTGGCAGAATGGAGATATATATTGAAAAGCTCCTTAAAAGCTCGATAGGGGAACAAGCGTTTTCGCCGCAGTTTATAGTTGAAAGAGCGCATAGGTCGTTGGCACCTGTCCCCAAGCCCGGATTGCCACCTAGACCAATCATTGCTAAATTGCTGAATTATCGCGACCTTGACGTCGCGCTCCGAGCAGCCCGAACTCAACAGACTTTGCAATATAATGGAGTGGCGTTCTCCTTTTATCCTGACTTCACCCCCTTAGTACAAGAGGAGAGATGAAAGTTCCTTCCTGTCAGAAAGAAGTTAAGAGAGGCTCAGTTGGAATACGCCCTCCTCTACCCAGCGAGACTGCGAGTCACCCACCGGGGGAAACACCGTTTTTTCACCAATCCCCAGAAAGCTGAAGATTTTCTGAAATCAGTCAACAAGGCTTGGCGGAATGGCCGCGGTGCTGAGGCAGATCTGGAGGACGATGATCCGTCATTAGCAGCGGAAGAGCAGTAAACATTCGAACAAGGCATGCCCTGGCAATGTCCACGTCAGCGCTGTGCCCATTGTCCCTTGCCTCGGGAAGGCGGGAGACGCAGACGCTGCACTACTGACCTGGACTGCTTCCACTCGTCGATGGTAATGTATCCCAAGGACCACTCTCCCTGCCTCGACCTCTACCAAGGGCGGCACAGATTGGGAGGTTGACCGGCGGGAGCAGTGGCTGTGCGCCCTTGCTGTTGTTTCCCTTTCGGGTGTTCCCCATGCACATTTTCGGGGGGTTCAAGTTGCGGGAAGGGGGGGAGATGGGGGGAAGAGGGTGGGGATAGGCGGCTGCTGGCATGATTGGGATGCAGTAGTGGAAGGGGGGGTGGGATTGTTTGAGGTGAAACAGATTGCACATGAAGATGACATTCGAATCACACACACCTGCGGTCGACTATCTACTGCACATGGTACAATACCTTTTGTCTCGTCATTTTTGCGCTGGGGAGCGCTACTAAGTAGTTGCTTATGGAGGGCTTAGGGTCTGGTGCACAATTGAACTGCATTTCATGGAATGTCAGAGGGCTGAACAATGCTCGTAAATGTCGTGATGTAATTGCTTATCTTAATAGACACAATGTTCACATTGCCATGCTACAAGAAACTCACCTATCACCATTGGTTAGTGCCACTTTTGTAAGCAAATGGGCTGGACTTCGTACATTTTCCTCCTACTCCACTTATGCTAGAGGGGTAACTATCCTGATTAAACGTGCAGTACCCTTTCATAAATTCGGACACTTACTGGACCGAGAGGGGCGCTATGCATTACTATGGGGACGAATGGGCCATGATACAATTACTCTCATCAATTGCTATGCCCCCAACTCAGACATACCTTCCTTTTTTACCGCACTCTGGGGCAAGGTCATGGATGCGGGATCCTGCCATGTTATCTGGGGGGGGACTTTAATTTAGCACTAGTACCTCACCTAGATCGATGGGATGGAGCACATCATTACAAACCGAAGGCCAGGGTGGCACTGGAGGGCATCATAACGGAGGGCGCACTAGTAGACGCATGGAGACACCTACACTTGCTCCGCAGAGAAGGCACACACTTTGTGTCGCACATGGGTACATGGGCACGGTTAGACTACTTTCTTCTCACTAAGGGGATTACCTCGGGGATCCTTGGGGTTACGCACTTACCGAGAACGTATTCTGACCACAGTCCTGTCTTGCTGCACACACGTATCCCCGGGTGGGACAACCCTAGGCCACGTTGGAGAATGCAACCGGCGGCACTGCTAGATAGCGTGTTCCGAGCTGAACTAGGGGAGGAAATTGCCGCCTTCTTTCCCAGAAACAAGGGGTCAGTGGATTCAGTTGAATGCGTCTGGGAAGCTTTCAAAGTCACTGTAAGGGGGTACTATATCTCCAAAAGCTTCGGGGTCTTGCGGGACATACGAAACACTATCCAGTTATTGCATGGGGAACTCAGGGCATTGGAACTCTGTAAGAGGATAATCCCGAAATCCACGCAAACTTTAGAGACAAGCTATCGAAGTATGAGGAAGAGGCTAATAGAGAGGCAAAATTCCGGGGGAAACATTGGCAAGCCAGACAATATTGTGAGGGGGACAGGCCGGGGAGAACATTTGCGGTCCTTACGCGCGTCCCTCGGGACCATAATACTTTCCTTGAAATCACTGATGACTAAAACCAAGTCATTAGAGACTCGGATGCTATACTCGAGGCCTTTACAAATCACTATCGCACGTTATACACCACTGACACTTCGGCTGAGGTGCCATATGCTGACTTCCTGGGTGATGTGGCACTCTGCTGGCTCAGTGACGGAGATAGGGCCTTCCTTGCTGCCCCTTTCGAAATCGATGAGATTCGCGATGCCATAATGTCCTTAGGAAACTTTAAGGCACCAGGACTGGATGGCATTCCTGCCGAGTTCTACAAAGCCTATATTGACATCATGGCCCCTGTCCTCCGAGAAGTGTACGAGGAGTCGCTAGCCGATGGTAAACTCCCCTGCTCTATGCGGGAAGTAGTCATCACCTCGCTCTTGAAGCCAGGCAAGGACCCTAGCTCCCGCAGTTCGTACCGCCCGCTTTCTCTCCTCAACTGTGATGTAAAAATTCTAGCGAAGGTCTTAGCCACTCGATTGTCCCTCCTTATGACTAGGATTGTTTTACGTGATCAGGCCGGATTTGTCTCAGGTCGCTCTACCTCACATAACCTACGAACCCTGTTTTCCTTGCTTCGCACGGTCCACCCCGAATTGCCGGTGGCCGCGGTCTTTCTGGACGCCACCAAGGCGTTTTACTCTGTCGAATGGCCCTATCTGTTCTCCGTCCTTGCGAGCATGGGGTTTCCTAGACTCTTTAGCTCCTGGGTCCAATTACTCTACACACAACCCACCGCGAAGGTCCTCATCACCGGTCATCTATCACGTTCCATAGCCATCACTAGGGGTAGGCGGCAGGGGTGCCCCCTTTCTCCCCTCCTCTTTGCTATAGCGGTTGAACCACTAGCCTGTAGACTGCGCCAGCTGCATCGAGCCGGTGCGGTACAGTGTCTCCAGCGACAAATAGATGTGTCCCTATACGCCGATGACATTACTCTTTATGTGAAATACCCGGACCTTAACCTCAATCCCTTATTACGTGAATTTGTAGTATTTGGCAGGATATCGGGGATACACATAAATTGGTCCAAATCGCAATTCTTTCCTCTCACTGATGCTGTGCCTGATTTCCCCCTTGACTATCCACTCGAGTGGTGTCGGACGGATCTCCGTTACCTCGGTATAATGATCTCGTGCGACAAAGATGAAACACTCCGTGCCAATTATGGAGTAGCGATCACAAAACTTGCAGCGACTATCGACCGTTGGATTACACTGCCGCTCTCCATGGCCGGCCGAGCGTCCCTCATCAAAATGGTAGTTTTGCCCCAGTTCCTATATCTCTTCCTCAACATCCCGTACTATCCGGGTACGTTCTTCTTTAAATCCTTGAAAACAGAACTCTGTGGGTTATTCTGGGGAGGTAAGAACCCACGATTAAAGTGGTCCACATTGACCATGCCGTGTGAAGTCGGAGGCTTCGACGTCCCTGATTTCGAAGCCTATTACCTATGCGCCCAGGCGCATTATGAATATCACTGGCTGGCCCCGACACCCTTCATGCCACAGCTGGCGGTGGAGGATTGGATAGTACATCCCATTCCGCTTAATGGCCTGCTTCTCTGCCCGGAGTCACTAACACAGACACCGAACACCTCAGTCTCCTGCACTCTGGATGCCTGGCGCCGCATAGCAAAGAGGATGTCCTCCTGTCTGCCATACTCCCCCAGAATGCCTTTGACATTTCATCCTAACCTTGCCCTATTGCAGGAGCGAGGGTTTCGGCTGCTTTGCGAACGACTGCGGATCACCTCGTGGGGTGAGCTCTTCGTGGACGGTAAGTTCAAAACCGCGGACGTTTTTTCGCCTCTCACGACGGCTCAAATATCAGCCAGTAGCAGATTTAAGATGATACATTACAAATTCTTGCATCAACTGTATTATACCCCAGTCAAAAAACATAGATTTCGTCTGGCCGATGATGACAGATGTGAACGATGTCATGCCGAACACGCGGGCTTCCTCCACCTGGCCTGGGATTGCCCCCCTGTCCGTCTATACTGGCAACAGGTGACGGACGCTCTCACTGCAATGACTAAGGAAACCATAGCGGCGGAGCCGCTCCTAGCTATACTTGGACACACGCCCTACATCTCAAAAACCAACAGGAAATTTGTGGACATGGCACTGCTTTTAGCGAAGCGTCGTGTTGCATGTCGCAGGGGCAGAGGCAGAGCCCCTAAATTCAAAGAGTGGTTGGCAGACATAGTTTACTGTCAGGAACAGCACCTTACCTTTGCTGAACTGCTACCAATTCCTAGCCGACCTAAGGACATCTGGAGCCCGTTGGTTGACTATTTGTTTGCCCAGGCAGATGAAAACGATATCCCTGAGGGAGGGACTGATAATGATTAACTGATTTATAAGCACTTGGGGACACGGTCAGCTACCTTGTAGGTGCATACACCACTCCCA